>NC_136060.1:243372005-243981500 GCF_964261635.1 Lissotriton helveticus | reverse complement strand
TTACCCGTGCGTTCACCGGTACGCGCCCCGGGAGCCCCCCTGGGCAAAAAATATAAAAATTAAAAATAAAAATAAAAAAAACTATTACATAATTATACAATATAAACTGTGTTATAAAAAAAATATTACTTTTCATACCTATAGAGATTTGCTATTAAAAACCATTGAAATTCACTGAAAAAACCATAGGTTTCACACCAGTTATAGTTAGGAATTAGCATTTAAAAAACCTATTAAATTCACTTAAAAAACCACAGGTTTCACACCAGTTATAGTTAGCTGGAAGTTTTACTCGCATAAAACCATTGAAATTCTCACGTTATAGTTAGTTGGACTCACTATAACTTGCGCGTGCAATGCACTGCTGATGACGTCACATATTACATCACTCATGACATGGTCAGTGACATCACTCATGACATCACTGAAGACATCATCCTTGTGACAGACCTCCTTTCACTGTAATGTAACCCTTGAAACACATATTTAAAAATAAAAAATAAAATTTTCAAAAAAATGCAGATACCCATACCAGTTACAACCAATTCAGTAATTCCACCATCTATATACACATCCACTCATTCACAAACAGTTCTATATAGTCACTCATACATATACTCACTCATCATATGTAGTGATACACCTATACATCCTGTTACACACCGACAGTCATCCAAAAGATACTCTCACACATGCAAATAAACTATTAAACATCCATTTATTTGCATATGCAGCTTACCACCTTACTTCTAAGGAAACTTACACATACTTACTCTCTTAAACAATCACTTATAGAAACACATAATTATTTAAACAGGAACTCATACAATCCCTCACTCTCACATATACTCACTTATATACATCAATATTCACATATACTACATTAAAACATATCCAGTTACAGATAAAGACACTAGTGAGCCAGTCATTCACTCACTAACACACACATATACACACTCATCCACCCATACAGTCCTGCACATATGCTGTCTTCAAAACACATACAAAGAGAGAGTCAGTCATTCATGCATCTATGTGCTAAGTAATACCCCCACTAAACCATACAAACACTCATACTGATACCAAGAAAAACATCTAATAACCCATATACATACACATGTAGCTACTTACCAACCCATGCAGCCACTTATACACAAAATGAAACACTAATACATATATTTAAATATTTAAACATTACTCTCTAATATATGTATTCACTACGATACAATTAATAAACCAGTTAACCAATTAATAAAAAAAAATAATCTTTGTAAACACTTATTTAAACATTTATTCTTCCATCAACTTTTACATATACATATATAACACATATTTATTTTTCAGAAAGACACACATTCACTGGATGGCGTCATCAGTGATGTTATGAGTGATGTCACTGACCATGTCATGTATGGGGTGTATGGGGTGGGCTCACCCATAGAGAAATTGTCCCATTATGTGGACTTGAGACTACAGAAGCATTTCCCTAATTTACCATGTTTTGTTAGGGACAGTAAAGATATCCTAATGAAGTGTAAAGATTTTCAGTGGTCTGAGGACCTTATGTTTGTCGCATTCGATGTAGAAAGCCTCTATACTTGTATAGACAAAAGATTTGGGATTAAAGCGGTACAATTCCTCCTGGATGGGGAGGATGCGGGAATGTTTGACTACAATGAAATGATAATCTCAATGATTGACATCATCTTAATGAATAATTACATCAATACCTGACTTTTCTGAATAGCAATAACTACAATGTAAAATTGACCATGGCTTACGATATGGAACATATCAATTCTACATCAAACAAGGCCAGATACGGAGCACTTTCTTTAGGAAAGAGACTTCGTGCAATTCGGTATTGCACGCGACCAGTGCACATCCCAGTTCTGTCATAAACAATATCCCCTTTGGGGAGATGACACGAATTAGGCGGAACTGTAGTGAGGAGGAAACTTTTCAAATCCATCTCGGTGCATCCAAAAACAGATTTGCCAAAAGGGCATACACACATAGAACACTCGTCAAAGCTGAATTAAGAGCATATGAACTGAATCGTGATGACACTTTGAAGGACAAATCAATTACAGATAAGACCAACCAAAAAGCCAGATTTATAACAAAGGATACAACTCATAGCAGTGCCATTTTTAAAATTTTTCGAAACATTGGCATCTGCATGCAGAAATTCCGGGCCTTAAGGATGCAATTGAGGGTAGACCATCTATCAGGTACAGGAGGGGGTGGCCTTAAGAAATTCTCTTTGTCCCAGCTATGTGGAGCACCTAAGATGACACAAACCTGGTTACCAACAAAACCAAAATGTTTTTACACCTGTGGGATGTGTAATATATACCCAATGGGAAGAAACAAGACTTTGTCTTTCTACTATAACACATCCCAACGATTTACAATAGGTCTTTTTATGAATTGTAATACCACACATGTGGTCTATTTCCTTGGCTGCAGGTGTGGTATTATCTATATTGGCAGCACTATTCGCTGCCTTAAGCTGAGCATACAGGAACACCGTTGAGCCATAAAAACAAAAGATGACAGATACCCTATCACAAATCAATATTATAGTGAACATTCAGATGACCTGACCTTCTGGTTTCATGCAATAGATCATGTACCTGTGCAAACTAGAGACAGCAATAGGGAGCATGTACTTAGACAGATGGAGTCCAAATGGATCTGCTGTTTAAGGGCAAACCTCTTGGGGCACAATACTGACGGGGAAATGCACTTTCTTTCTGTAAACAAGGATGGTAAAGAACAATAGGATACGAATATTCCCATGTCTATATACTTACATGATGAATTGTTGTGTTATCTCATTTGTGAATGACCCCATCTCTGTTCTTCTATTTTCAAATTGTTTATGAATACAAATGAACTCTGTGATCAATTTTAATAGCTATGATGTCACTAGGTGAGGATTTAAATAAGAGGATATTTTAAATAGGAGTTCTTTGTCTAGTATCCTGACGTATGTTTCAAGTGGATATTCTTTCATAACATGATGAGATAGTCCCCATATCTATACACTGATGTGACCAATTGGTGGTCTAGCCCAATTGAGATTGACCCTCATTTTTTACTTTTTTTTCTTTATTTTTTTTTCTTTTTTTATATTTCTTTTCTATTCAACATGCTGATAAAGACAATGATCTTTATGATTAATTCTAATAGTTATGGTATCACTGCATGAGGACCTGAAAAGAAAGTATTGTAAAATGATAATACTTTTCTGTGCGGTATCCTTAACTTTCATCTAAGTGAATACTTTTTTGTGTAAAACCCCTCTATAACTCTACACTGTCCAGTATCTATGCCTGTACCTTGTGTGTTCTTTTTCTTCTGTCCAGTAATAGCCTTCTCATTACAACATGTTCCTACTGGTACTGTGGACCAACCCTTTGGAACTTTTTCATATACTGAGGAGATAACCTTGCCGTAGTAGTTCCTATCTTCTGTTGTTTTGGATGATATTCATTAGGTCACCTACTCCACTATGTAGGATCTATCATCCCTTGGCATATAGTTTCCTCAGAATAATATAACATGAGGACCATATTTGGTGACCTGTGTCAATTATAGGAAAACCAGTGTAATATGGTGTTTGCCTATCTAGTATGATCGTCCGCCCACAAGGTGACTCTTGTTGTTGTAGGCTCCGTTTGTATAGAAATGGAAGTATCTGTAATATTACATTTATATGAAGTTTTTTTATCTACCACAATTGCGTGCACACATGACGGCTGATACGGTGTATTTTTCGTGAGTTCAAATACAAGGATGGACTAAAAGTTTGTTGGTATTGGTAATCATTATTACACCTTTTCAAAACTATGCCCATATTAGGGGGTTATATATTCAGCGAGGATAGGACTCTCCTATATGTTTAGTCCTATTTATCCTCACAAACCCATGCTGTAGTATACCTTCCAACATGACGCATGTTTATGCCTGATTGTGAGTGGTTAATACGTGACTCATGGCCCTCTCTATTGTAGGAACGGCATCTTGAGACGGCGCCTGTTTAACCATTATTAAGTGCTGCACAACTGTATATATATATATATATATATTCACTGAAAAAACCATAGGTTATAGACCATATATAGTTAGGAATTAGCATTTACAAAACCTTGAAAATTCACTGAAAAAACCATAGGTTATAGACCATATATAGTTAGGAATTAGCATTTAAAAAACCTTATTTTACTCACACAAAACCATTGAAATTCCATATATAGTTAGTTGCACTAACTATATATGGCGCACCCGCAATCCACTGCTGATCATGTCACATATTACATCATTCATGACATGGTCAGTGACATCACTGATGACATCACTGATGACATCTCAAATGACATCACTGATGACAACATCCAGTGACTGTATTTTTCTGTAAAGTTAAAATATGTCTTGAGTGGATGTATAAGTGTCTGGATGAAGGATTTAGTAGGTGCATGACTGACTGTATGAGTGAGTGATTAAATGTGTCTCACTGAATGCATGGGTTAGTGACTAAACTGTCTTAATTTGTGCATCATTATGTCTGTTGTTCTGTAAACTGCTGCATGTGTTGATCATTAGCTATACGAGAGGCTATATGTGTTATTAATTGGTTGCCCAAGTATTTCTATGGGAGATTGAGTTTGTGTGGGGGTGGCTGGAAGGTGTGAGACTCTATGCATAGATGTGTGAGCAGTTTATTCACTAGGTGTATGAGTTCAAGAGTGCATGTGGAAACAGCTACATGGGCAGTTGACTGTGTGCATGAGTGTATTGATGAGTGAATGGATATCTCAATGCTACATGTCATAGTAAGTACATATGTAAAACACAGTACATGTGAGAGTTGGCATATATAAATAACTGTGCATGAGAGCCACTGAATGAGTGAGTGGTTGTATCGATCATTGTGAACTTGTATCAGGGATTGTATAAGAGAGTAAATATGTGTTAGTATATGTTTCAATAAGTAAGGTGTGTTTAACTGTATAGTTGAAGAAATGGAGGTGAGATTGTTTCTTTGCATGACTGACTGGGTGTGTGAGTAACTCCATGGATGAGTGGCAGTGTGTGAGTGTCTGTATACACTGAGTGTATCTAAGGTTATATTAGAGTCTGAAGAGGTTTATCGTATTAGCACAAGAATGATGTCAAATGAGATGTCATCAGTGATGTCATTTGAGATGTCATCAGTGATGTCATCAGTGATGTCACTGACCATGTCATGAATGATGTAATATGTGACATGATCAGCAGTGGATTGCGGGTGCGCCATATATAGTTAGTGCAACTAACTATATATGGAATTTCAATGGTTTTGTGTGAGTAAAATAAGGTTTTTTAAATGCTAATTCCTAACTATATATGGTCTATAACCTATGGTTTTTTCAGTGAATTTTCAAGGTTTTGTAAATGCTAATTCCTAACTATATATGGTCTATAACCTATGGTTTTTTCAGTGAATTTCAATGGTTTTTTAATAGCAAATATCATAAGCTGTCGAATGTCAAGTACGTGGTAAGTAAAAACATTTTCGTGTTTATGCACACTGATCTGCTTTGAATGCTGCCCCCCACCCCTCATTTCTATTAGGAGTACTCTCTCTTTGCAGATAGTGAAGGGTAGTTAACGCAGCCCTTTGCCCCCTTTGTAATCCGTCGTGCCTGCTTCTCTCTCCATTTGATTGATTGTTCTCTTTGGTTCATTCTCTATTTACAAACAAGCACAGAGTCGCAATACTCTGTTTAGTCTTTGCAGATAGCGAAAAATCGTGTAAAAAAACAAAAGGAATCGAGCAAAATCAGTAGGCCACTAATGGGATCTCTTTTTGACCTCGCTAAAATAGAAACATTAGGAACAACCTGTTGAAAATAGCAATGCGTATGTACATAAGCGGCGTTCATTTGTGTTCACAGTACCCCTTGTTGATTGTTTCAATCGAGCATTGAATTGTTCGATGTTAATTCTCTTAAGGATCTTCTCTACCTGCAAACGAGGAAGAATAGGAATATTCTCTCTCCCTTTGCAGATAGTGAAGGGTAGGTAACGCAAGCCTTTAACACGTCGTACCTATTTCATTCCTCATTGATTGATTGATTGTCCGAACATTGACTGTTTGGGAATTAGTTCTTTTTGGAGGTATTCCCTGTTTGCAAATAAACGTAGGAAAATCTTTGCAAGTAGTGAAAGGGTACGTAATGCGGACCTTTCTCCCCCGTTGTAATCTGTCATGCCTATCTACTCCCCACTGATTGATGCACCTGTTTCACCCGGACCATTTACTAGACATACGTCATCTGGCCCGACCAGAGAGCACCCCTAGTGAAAAGGACATATGCAATAATAACGAAGTGATCACTGTATCCTGTTAACAGAAACTTTAGCATGAAACAACCTGGAAAGAAAAGAATAGGAAAACGAAAATCAGTAGGCCACTGATGAACATGAACTTTTATTAAACAACGAACAAAGAAACGATAACATAACGTAATGATAAAACCTATTAATGTCCTAGAAACAAGAAAACGTTAAAATATGCCAGTGGTGAGAGACCAGAAAAACAGTAAGAGAAACCAAATCACCCCTCGCTGTCCCACCGCCTGCCACGCCAAAAAAATCGATAGACTAGGGAAAATGCAAGTCAGTAGAACATCCGCCCCCACTCTGGAAACTTCCAAGGTGGGGCAGGGTTCCGGCTACGCCCAGCCGGGAGCAGCCCATATAAGGCAGGTCCTGCTGCCACGCCTCGGAGATCCTAACGTAGGGTGTAGCCGGAGGAGAGGCCGAGACCAACGGGACCCGGCCAGGGAATTGCCTTTACAACGCTGAACAGTTGCAGGGGGGGGGAATGTCTCCTCGACCCTCCCCTCTCTCTCCCAGTCCGGCCGCGGTGGCCCTTGAGAGTTGCAGGTAGTCCCGCCACATGCTCTTCCGGTCCGGCCACCAACGGTCGGGGGGCCGAGACCGACGGAATCCGGCTGCAGCCGATAAACCAAGAAACCCGTTCATGGGGCCAGAGCCAGGGGCGTCCGGCCGACATCTACCGGAAGCCCGGCCCGAAGACGGACGGGACACTTCTTCTTTCTTGTATAATTGCTGCAACAACCCTGGGGGGGGATGTCTTGCACATGCCTCCGACCCCCCCCCCTCGTCCTCATCGCCTGGTCCGGCCATAACAAATCTCAAGCGAGACGCCGTGGGGTGCACTGGGAGGGAGAGACGGTGCGAACAGGCCTCTCCCGCCTCCCCAGTGGAGGCTTCCCAGCTGCACCCTCAGCGGTCCAGGCGCCCGGAAAAGAGTTCTTCCACTGTGGCCATGCTGCAACGTCTCGCCCGGCAGGGTGGAGCCCGTCCGCTCATTTGACCCCGCGATCGCCAGTAGCTACCGAACTCTCAAAATGGCGGTCGACCTGGCAAGAGCGGGCCCAGCATAAAGAAATGGCCCGGTCACTGGTTGACTCCACCACCGTAGTCCTCCACGACCTTGAAGATTCTAGAGGAGCCGCGGGAGTCTCCGACCCCCGATGGGGAATGACTGCCATGATCACCCGTGGAGTGACGAAACTGTATCCGCGGGACGTCGGCGCCAGCCTCACTTTGAATTACTAGAATCCTGCAGACCTCACTTCCGGTGAAAGCACAGTGTGACCCGGTAGGAAAAATTGTTGCACCCCCTCCCCTTTTTGACTGATAGTTCAAACCACCGATCCTTTCCTTTGCCCTTTTAACGGAACTTTGGACTGCCTCCCCCTCTTTTACATTTTCTAGAGAAAACAAAACATTAACCACTACATTAGCATAGCAGTTGACACCAGAACTGTTTTCAAATTGAAAACCAACAACATCTTCAACAGAATCCTTTTTGTTTCTGCTGTGACCCTGCTCCAGCACAGGCATTGTCCCCAGCAGTAATTCTGCAATGCCGGTAAGAATAGCTGTGGTGCCTACTGGACTCACTCACCCCCGCGGCGCCCCACGCCGTTATTTGCTGGGCGGCAACTTGCTAGACATCACCTTCGTGACATCCAGATTTCAGCGCGTTCTGCTGCCTTGGAACTATTCGCACAACAGACCGCTACTGACAAGAATATTTCATTATTGGTGCTGTCAATTTCAATAAATCTATTACTGTTTTTGTTTTGTTGTATATATTTATATGTTATTAAAGTTTTATATTCCTACTACTTTGTTGGAGTGCTATATATTTTTTATGTGACACATAATTGTAAAAACTTTGATGTACAAAGAGTCATTCCTGGAATCTTCCGCTTCAGGCTCGGTCCCCTCCCCAATCACAATACAGGATAGTTTTCAGATAGTAGGAACACGTGTGGTGTGACGGATCTCATCGGGTGTGGGCCTTGATCTACTATAACTCCTTTGAAGAGGGGTGATTCTTTACAGCTGGGGCCATAAACTACATCTGCAGGGCTAGCTGATAGCCTGGACAATCGGACACAGAGGAAGAGGAGTGTCACAGGGTGCGGTAGTGAATAGGGCGAAAGGGAGGTGTCGGGCGGGCACAGTGTGATTCTCAGGGAAGAGCAGCGCAGATGGGGGGAGGTTTATTGCCCATGCATAAGACAGAGAGCGGGGGTGACCAGTGCCTGGGGAAGATGCTTGCGAGGGTGAGGAGCCATGCTACGAATCGACAGCGTGCAGAGAGTGGGTCTGGTCAAGACATCTAAAATGGCTGCCGTGCACGACAAAAGTGTGGCATTTCAAAAAAGGCAAGATGGCGCAGACAATGTTTTTCAACACTTCCTCATTTCCTTCGAATCGAACGTTAACAGACGTTGGGGCATATTACCAAAGTTAAGCGATATTTATCGCTAACGATGCTTACCAACCAATTTTTTACCACTAAGCATCGTCAGAAATTATCGAAGATAAACCTTACTATTATCAAGGTTTATCGCAAATGCGATAATAAACGGCCGCAATGCATGAATATCGCTAAAAACTCAGCGATATTCATGCATTACCGAGCTAATACTCTTAGCCATGTTATCCACCTCCCATTGGATAACATGGCTAAGAACTGCTCAGGGCAGGTGTTACTTTTTGGAGATATTCGCGCTTAGCGCGAATATCTCCAAAAGTTGGTAATAGGAGATAGATATCTTGCATGTTGTAATGCAAGTTATTGTGGTATATGGAACTCATACCATAATCTCTCAGGAAAGCAGAAACTGATCCTTTTGGGACCGCCTAAAAAGGCCTAGGGGGTGAGGAGTACTCTACTTTGCCCCCTTTTCACGTTCCGAACTATTTTATTTTACTCTCTTCTGTAATTACACAAAATACCAGCGATAAGATGCATCGGAGACACACAGTGAGAGAAAGGAGGCCGGAGATGAAGAAGACATGTCAAATACACATTGGAGATAATATAGTGGCAGAAGGGAAGTAAATATGAGTAAACTTACCATGTAACATAAAAATGTTGCACTCTATACTATAAGTCTCATTTTATACTACAATCACTTCGCTACAACCTCATAAATTAAAAATAAAAATAAATAATGTCTCAAACAATTTTTGATTTCTAAATATAAATTTATTCTTCAGAATTTTCTAAATTTGAAACAACTAGTAACATGTCCTCATCAGTAATTTCCTCTTCAATCATCTCATCTGGAATCTCCTCATTAAAAGTCTGCAATGATGATTCTTGTAACTCTATGGTCTCCAAACACTCGATAAATTCGCCATCAAGAGATTGATCAAAAAAATCATTCAAGTCATCTCCTCCTTCTGACAATATTTCATTATTGGTGCTGTCCATTTCAATCAATGTAGTGGAATCATTCAAGTCATCTCCTCGTGACAATATTTCATTATTGGTGCTCTCAATTTCAATCAATGTAGTGGAATCATTCAAGTCATCTCCTCCTTGTGACAATATTTCATTATTGGTGCTGTCCATTTCAATCAATCTAATGGAATCATACAAGCCATCTCCTCCTTGTGACAATATTTCATTATTGGTGCTCTCAATTTCAATCAATGTAGTGGAATCATTCAAGTCATCTCCTTGTGACAATATTTCATTCTTGGTGCTGTCCATTTCAATCAATCTAATGGAATCATACAAGTCATGTCCTCCTTGTGACAATATTTCATTATTGGTGCTCTCAATTTCAATCAATGTAGTGGACAATTCAAAAGAAATTGCCACGGTCTCTTCATTGTGAGCCATTTTATTTTGAAATTGCTTGCTGTAAATTGCAGAAAAAAATAATCACTTTCA
This sequence comes from Lissotriton helveticus, assembly GCF_964261635.1. NCBI lineage: Eukaryota > Metazoa > Chordata > Amphibia > Caudata > Salamandridae > Lissotriton > Lissotriton helveticus. The sequence continues at coordinate 243,971,218 of NC_136060.1, read as the reverse complement.
TTTATCGTTTTTAGTAATACATAATATAAAACTAACTTCATCAAGTATTTAGTATAACAGAAGGACTGCAAATAAATAACAGAAAACATTTTTCAAATTATCTTCAAGTGTACAACATAGTTCCCCTTACAAATTAACAACTCACCTTTTTAAAAGTAGCAGAAGTGTTAGTACTGTGTAAATCAAACACCAGAAATTCACCACCAAAAATTCCTCACAAATGTACCTCAGACAGTAGTATCGCAAAATGGCTGTGGTTTCCTCTCATTTGACATATATACATAACCAATTAACTTTCATCACACACAAATACAAAACCAAAGTAACATTTTAATTGGTTCTAAATTTCAACACTTTCAAATGTGTTTTCCCCATGCAATTTTCCATAGGACATTTACATACGTCTACAGCCTGAATGGCTGAACGGAATTACACCAAACTTGGCAAAATGGTACATCAAACCTAAGAGGTCAGGAAGGATCTACTATGCCCCCTTATGGTCATTTCCCCCTTCACTTTGGCCTCCTCTTGTCTCTCAATCCTACCGAGAGACAAGATGGCGGCCGCTACGGACTGTTTGGAATGTTGACAGACGCCGGAGAACCAATCAGCTTCGCAAAGCTCCGTAACGCGAAAAGTACGCGAAGCGGAGCGCTGTTACAGATATATATCTTTTTTTGAACGTTAATTTCTCAAAATCCACTGGAGCACATATATTGAGACCTAGCAAAGGCACATCGGGCTACCAGTCCCTAATATTTTACCAAGTTTCGTGCAAATCCATTCAGCCGTTCGATTATTATTATTATTATTTTTTTTTGCCCCGCGGGGCCCTTTTAAAACCTCCACATCAAACCTAGGGGGTCAGCGAGGATCTACTATTCCCCCTTATGGTCATTTGCCCCTTCGCTTTCGCCTCCTCTTGTCTCTCGATCCTACCGAGAGACAAGATGGCGGCCGCTACGGACTGTTTGGAATGTTGACAGACGCCGGAGAACCAATCAGCTTCGCTTCACAAAGCTCCGTTGCGCGAAAAGTCCGCGAACCAGAGCGCTAACCGGTCCGCTGTTACAGATATATATCTTTTTTTAAACGTTAATTTCTCAAAATCCACTGGAGCACATATATTGAGACCTACAAAAGGCACATCGGGCTACCAGTCCCTACAATTTTGCCAAGTTTCGTGCAAATCCATTCAGCCGTTCGGGCTAAAAGTGAGGCCAACCGCCCTATGGAAAACTCAATGTTAAAAACACGTTTTGGGACCCCCCTTTTTTCTCGGCCCCCACTGGACGAACCCCCCCCAAATTTTCAAGGGCTGCTCAGAAACAAAATGTGCCATTTTCCTGAAAATTTCAGCCAATTCCGTCCACAAACGCCAAAGTTATTAGACATAGAATTTTCAAAAAACCCATAGAGAAAAAATCCTAACTATATATACCTACTGGCGACCGCCAGTAGGTAATATATATATATATATATATATATATATATATATATATATATATATATTTTACTTTTTATTAAATCAAATCACAGAGTTATCAGTGCCAAGTACATATCAATCTGAGGGTACAGTGCATTGCCATGTAATTGTCACTCATTACATTCAGCAAAGGCTTCATTATTCTGTTCTTCTGTGCACTGCCATATTGTCTATTGGTGATGAGCAAATCTTTCCCCTATAGGAATTCCAGTGCTTCTATTTCCGATCCCATTTCTTAGGGCAGCCTCGCATTTTATAGACTTCTTTCTCTGCTATCATGCAGCGATCCAATTCTGCCCCCCAGCTAACAATTAGAGGCCGCGTGGCAGAGCCCCAGGACATTGCAATAGCTCTTTTCACTAATAAGTACCCCAATGCCACCCAGTGTTGTTCTATTTTAGTCAAATCTGTGGCCTCCCAAATGTTCAGGATCCCCAACCCTGGTGTCAGGTCAATTTGCTTTCCTAACGTGTCTTTAATTGTTTAGGTTACCTTGTCTCAAAGGGGGTGTATCATGGGGCATGTCAGAGAACATGGTAAAAAGTACCCTCCTGACCACAGCCTCTGAGGCATAGTGTGTCTGTCCTACGGCCTATTTTAGCAAGGATATTCCTGAGACCTAAGAGTGGTGTAGGATTTTCAATTGAATGAGATAGAGGCAGGGATTTATTGCAGTTTCCCTGGGGGACATTAACGGCGTCTGCCAATCTTATTTGATTATAGGCCCTATGTCTGCCTGCCACTGGTCCCGGAGAGTCTGGAAGGGTTCGGGTAAATTATTACAGAGCTTGCGATATGTGCAGGATACCGCCTTTTTTAGAAGCGGTTTGGAGAGTAGGCGGTCTTCCAAAGGAGAGGAATCTGGTATAGAGGACAGACCTGGGATAGTAGTCTGAAGGGCATGCCGAATTTACAGATACTGAAAAATTTCGCCTGAAGCAAGGTTGTGTTTTGTTTGCAGTTCTTTAAATGTGAGGAGTTTGCCTCTATATACCAAGTCGCCAATATTTGTGATACCGATCGTGTCCCATTTATCGAAGCCCACATGGTGGCAGAGTAGCCCCAGTTTCTGCGTGGACCAGAGCGGTGTGGATTTTGTGAGCTTGTCCGCCCAGCATAGATGTTTGGTTGCTTGATGCCAGATGGCCACTGTCAACGACATTGGCCCAAGATAACGGCCCCTCCGAGCCTTACTATAGAGGGCGCCCGAGATAGCCCTCCCTCCCTGTCTGATATCTCTCCAGATGGAAGGCCAGATTCGATGGAGAGCCTTGTATCCAGTGGTTTGTGGTCACCAGTTGTGTGGCCCAATAGTACAGGCGAAGGTCAGGAAGAGCGATTCCCCCATCATACCATCCCTTCATCAGTTTGCCGTCCCACAATAGAGTCCGGATCTCTCCCTCTATGACAGCAAAATATGTGTCAGCAATGGGGAATGGGCAGCTCTGGAGGGCATATAAAAACCTAGGTAGTGCAGGCATGTTAAATAATGCTGCTCTTCCTAGGATTGACAACGGCAGTGATCTCCAATGTTGAACATCAACTTGCAGCTTTTGAAGGGGGCCAAGAAGATTTTGGTCATAGAATATTTTGGGGTCGGTAGTAATATAAATCCCTAAATATTTAAAACCGTCGGTAACTACGGCAACGTCATAGCTGCGTGGTAGCCTAGGTGGGTGGCCATTAAGGACATACAGTACCAACTTTGACCAGTTAATAGAATATCCTGCATATTTACCAAAGTTGGTGACGACGTAAAAAAGACTATTAAGTGACGCTTGTAGAGATGCCATATAAATTAAGATATTATATGCGTAGAGTGATATTTTATCCACTATATCTTCACTCCAACGCAGGCCACGTATGGAAACATCTTGTCGAATACATGCGCATGCAGCTCCAGAATCAGTGCAAACAGGAGGGGGGACAGGGGGCATTCCTGTCTTGTCCCCCTCTGCAATGCAAACACCCTCGATGTGCAGTTGTTGACTCATAATTGGGCCAATAGAGCAGTATACAATAGCGCGATCCATTGACGAAACCGAGGACCGAATCCGAACCTCGTCAGTACCTTAAATAGGTAGGGTCACCCAATTGAGTCAAACGCCATTGTGGCGTTTAATGATAGTATTATCACATCTTCTTGCAAATATGGTTGTCAGCTCAGGACATTATGTACTCGACGAATATTGAGGGCCGTGTTACGGCTTAGTATAAAGCCGGACTGGTCATCTTGGACCAAGGAAGGGAGAACTGTAAGCAAGCGTGAAGCAAGGAGTTTAGCCAGAACCTTGGCCTCTGAACTGATTAAAGAGATTAGTTTATATGAGCTACAATGTGTCCCTGGCTTACCGGGTTTGCGTATAACAACAATCTACGCCAGTCGTTGATCCAGGGGCAGAGCACCCTGCTCCAGGCTTTCGTAGTACATGTTTTTCAGATGTGGAGCTATTTTGAGGGCCCGGGCTTTGAGGAATTCAATTGCTTTCCCGGATTTAACAGCAAATATTGCCTAACAAATTTCTTCTGTGGTTAGGTCAGCATCTAAGGCCTCTCTGTCACTGTCTGAAATTGTGGCGAGGGTCATTTCTTCCTGTAACTGACGGGAGTTGTTGGCGGAGGCAGCCATGTTTGAAGAATATATCAGCTCAAGGTGGTCGGCAAATGAGTCCGCCACCTCCTGCAGATCCATACCTAGCCTCCCATCTTCAAGCAGGATTTCTGGGACCCACTTGGCTGCCTGATCCTGATGCTCGAGCCGCACCAGCATCTTACCAGCTCGCTTGCCTAATTCATATACCATGTGGCGTGTATGGAGAATTCTAGCCTGAGCTTTTTCACTGGCAAGAGCGCTGTACTCTAGTTGTTTATTGCGGAGAGTAAGGGCCGTGTGTTCAGAAGGTGAGGAATTGTGTGTGTTTTCAATATGTAGTAACTCATCTTCCAAATGAGTCAATTGAGCGCTATGGTTTCTAATGTATCCTACTTTTTGTCAGTGCGCACCCTTTGACCACCGTGAGCTTCCCAGATGGTATTGGCTGAGTCGACAGAGCCAACATTCTTGTTGAAATAGTATTCCGTGTGGTCAATAAGGTTGTCTCTAATATCTGGTATCGTGAGGAGCCATGGATTTATAATTATGCGGCCGCGATCTCTATGTCGGTAAAAGGTAAAGTCAGTTACAAGGGGCGAGTGGTCAGATATGCCTCTCGGGAGGCAATGGGGGTGTTTAAATAGTCTGATGTCCACAGCTGAGGTAAAGAAATAGTCAATGCAAGACATGTTTTTCTGCGCTTTGGAGTAGTGTGCAAAATAATATGCGCTAGGTTGCAGTGTTCGCCAAATGTCGGTGATACCCAGTGCTTGGGCGAAGTCGGCCATGGGCGTGGCTTGCCTGGGAGACTGTCTTTGGGGGTGTCTATCTAGAGTCTCATCCATCACCATGTTGAAGTCACCACCCACTATGAGAGTACCCTGGGGTTGATCCACCAGAATTTTGCCTAGGTCTTGTAGTGCAGCCCTCTCTAATGAGGGCAGAAGATATACTGAGATTAGATTGAGCGGCCTGCCCTCCCCTAGCCCCTCTAGCACTGCAAGTCTACCCTGTGGGTCACTCCAACTCCTAGTGAGCGTTAGAGAGAAGTTTTTACAAATAAGTATACCCATTCCTCTAGATCCTGATGTGAAACCTGCGTGGACTAGAAGTGTGTATTCCCATCTATTGAGAGCCTAGCAATTATTTCCGATTAGGTGCGTTTCCTGGAGTAAGACAAGGTCTGGGAGTTGCCATTTGAGATATTGCAAGACTATCCCTCTTTTAATCTTGCTTCCCAATCCATTAACGTTCCATGTCATAATGGATAACTTCGTAATTTTTGCATCTGTCATGGTGGGTGGTAGTAGATAATGAGATGCATAATAGCATTGTAGATATCGCCTTACCCCGAGAGGGGTGGCACAGTCTATTTTGGCAGACACTCTTCTTTCTTTTCCTAGCTACTGTGTATCTATGCTTCATGTGTATAGCAGAATTAAACCTACGGGTGTACGTGCGCTCCATAAATGGTTATTAACATAACATAACAGAATCTGTCACCTTCAAATACTTGTTCCCCTGAATACTATGTTGGGAGATAACCATAACAATGAACAACCCAACAATCCCCCCTCCCCCGACCCCCCTTTCTGCCCCCCTGCCTAAGGAATTACAACTTCCACACCCCAACAAGGCAGAGTGCCTGTCGCCTGCCCCATCCTTAAGAGGGTGCCTGACCAGCCGTCATCGCCCCTCGCCTGACTATACATAATATATTTCTCAGCATATAATAAAACTGTACGCAGTAAACCAATCTTTAGCCAAACAAACTAATGAGAGAAGGCACACTACAAACTTGTTACAAGCCCAGATCACTGTGTCATGGTTGCAGTTGGGTCCACAACATCTCATTAATGTTAACAATAGAGTATTAGGTAGTGTTCAGAGGTAGGTCTTAGAGTACAAATCAAGAGAACAAGAGGGCCCCCAACTATGTCTGCAGAAGAGAAAACAAGTTCAGTGCAAGAGGTCAGTGTCAACCCGGGGGGTCATCCTCCAGGTTGCGTTCCTGTGACATCGGCGGGGGTGTTGGCCTTTGCGGAGATCTCTCTTGTTATTACTATCTGGCGATCTTCCCACTCTTCACCATCCCTCATGCCCTTCCCATGCTTCGTCTGGAGAGAGGAAGAACCACGATTTCCCCCTGGGCTCCACCCTGAGTTTGGTGGGAACAGCATAGGGTACTTAATCTGTTTATCCCTGAGGGCTTTTTTCACCGCCATAAAGCTGCATCTCTAGGCTTGAAGTCTAACTGTAAAGTCCGGGAAGAAGGTAATGAACGCATTCTCAACCTTTACCGGAGGGCCTGCTCTCGCTGCCTGTAAAATGATATCTCTACCACGGAAGTTAAAGACCCTTGCAATTATAGTTATGGGGCACCCGGTTTGGGGCACCCGCCTGGGACTCTATGGGCTTGTTCGAAGGAGAAATAACTAGAGAGGCGTTTCAGTTGAACTTTATTGAGCACCAAGTCCTCCACATATAGATCCACAGCCGGCCCTTCTGATTTTTCCGGTACCCCCAGGATACGGATGTTGTTCCGCCTAGCCCTCCCTTTGTAATCATCTAGGAGCTCTTCCATCCTCTTTTGTTGATCTTAAAACTGGGTCATCTGTCCCTGTAGAGTGGAGGTGTCCGGGACCAGAGCTTTTGTCATGACTTCCACATCCTTTATTCTCAAGTCCATTTTCTTTAGGTCTGCGCAAAGGAGAGTGACCTCTATGTTCACAGAGTCAATGCGAGTTTCCAATGAAGTTCGCACCCCAGCGATAGCCTCCACGGGGCTGTGAGGTCTTTACCTGGCATTGCTCCGGTCTCCTCCCCCTGTCGAGACCAGGCAAATTTGGCCAGTTGTTTCTGAGCCCGAGATTTGTGCCCCCTGTTTGTGGCCATGTTGGTAGAGAGGAGAGAGCACAAGAGAGCCCAGAAAACACTGAGGTTACTCACAGAGGTTAGTTGGACACACCTGTACTAACCGCTGCCAGCACGGGGAGGGAAGCAAACCCCCATCGGCCTTTCAAGGTTCCAGGTGAGTCAGCCAGAGGGGGGGGGGCATGCGATGAACACTTTGGCAATCAAATAGGAATCCACCACTATCTGTGTTTTTGGGGGAGGGCTCTGTTATCGCCGGTGCAGTGAGGGTTATGGTACAGAGCGGGTAGGAGCAGTGTACAGCCCCCCGGGGCGTTGTCCTTGGAGTTATAGAGTGAGGAGAGCCCAGATGGGATTTCGTGTAGCACACCGCCTCATTCGGGGGAGGCCAGACAGGTCAAGTTGCACCCACTGTGTATTAAGGGTTGCTGTTTCCATATTATGCTTGTAAAATGGCGGCAACGATCGCGGGGCACGGCACCCACCTCTGTTGCTGGTGACTAGAGTGCAGGGTCATGTGTGCGCTTCGGGGCACCTTCTCTTTCAGGGCCCGTGACAGCTTATGCTGCAGTGATTAGGTGTGCCCCACTACATCGCCCGCAATGACAGGTCAACTCAATGGCTCCTTCCCCCTCCACCGGCGCTGCAGTCTAGGGCTCCCCAACACAGCACACAACTCACTAATATAGCAGCAGATGAATATCCCATGGTCAGAGAGGTAGTGACAAAGGGCCCTTCATGACAGCCTCCACATGTGTAGGGATGTTGGGCCCAGTGATGAGACGAGTAGGCCAGAAGCCGGGGCCTCGATTTGGCATAGGACTACACTGCCCAGGCTGTCACCCTCAGACTGCAACGCGCGCCGCTCCCGCACTGCTGGGAACGATGAGGGCTGTGTGCAGTTCGTGCCCGGGGGGCCCCTGTAGTGTGTCCTCTCCTCAGGGGTACGTTGGTGTGTCAGCGGGAGGGCCGCAGAGCCGGGGAACTCGCAGTGCAGGGCAGCTGATCTCCACAGCGCCTGTGCTTCTTGCCTCGGTTACGCTCACCTCTTTCACTGACATCGGTTGATCTGAGACTTCCCAACGTTGATGCAGCAAGACCCCGTGCTCATATATTCAGCACTGTGTCAGTGCTGCACCGGTCGCCAGCGAGGAACCAGCTATTTGCACCGCCGTCTAAGAGCAAATCGCCATCTTGTGAGACTCCAGGGCTCTTCACTGGAAGTCGGTTCCGCGTCGCACCAACTGAGGAATTCAGACTATGTCCAACTGTTGTTTTCTAGATCGGTGCGGATAGCGATTCCCGTGGAAGAAGGGGAATCTATCGCGCTGTGATCGGATATGTGATGGATATTTAGGCGAGGGCTGCGGAACTGCTTCAAGAAGCGGCCATTCCTGTCGGCAGCTAGCCCCTCCCTCGCACAACTGTCTATTAAGCTTTTTCTTTATATCACATTAATTCTTCAGTTTCGCCCATGTGTGCCCATTTTAAACGCGAACACATATATGACGATGGCATGGGGACTAAATTGACTGACATCTATCATCCATTCACATTTTGTTCCTAACTTAAGTCTACAGTTGGGGGTTGAGAGAGGAAAGGACTTCCCTACGCTCTGAGACTAATTTCGCCTCATTATTGTTGATCGAAGGACATTCTTCCAACATGTTGCCTGCGCATGTTTGATCGTGATCGGCGTACTCGAGGCTCATGCCGCATGCCAATTGTCACTGTGAGGTTGAACATGCGCACTGATTTAGACATCCTGTTTAACGCCGGCAGAAATTGGCGCAGTTTTTAGAAAGTCCGGATGAGGGACTGTTTTTGCTGGCATCGACTTTGACCAGGGGAGTGTGACTTGCTTTGTCTATGCCACACGGTGACATATGGGCCCATGTGCTGCTTTGACAGATTTTGCCATGACTCTAATGTCAGGGCTAAATATTGCTTGGCTATAGGCTCCCTCTCATTGGATGTACATTGTTTGTATTACTTTATCTTAAGGCTGATCCTCGCTGGAGTGGGCTACTCGTAGAATGTCTCTCTATAGAGTGTTTTTTATAAGATGTCATTGTATACATATATATGGGATAGTTATTTTGAGGTAATGTGACTTTGGGGTTGGGGGGACCGTTGGGCTCTTCTTTCTCCCTTTTTTAAGTTGGGTTGAAATGCCACTAAAAGGATATGTAATCACTGTTGGGCGGTCTAAAGAGGATGATTTTAACCATTGTTCGTTCGTCTTTGGGGTACAGAATAAATAAATTAAAAAAGATATTAAATAGATATCATCTTTTATATTAGGATTACTGCCCGCTTCACTGGCCACCAGAGATACGCGACGCTGAGAGATATTGTCCATTGTGTTATTGCGTTACATTGGATGTGGAGGTAAGATGACCTCTAAAGACCCTTGTGGGTGAAATGTGACAAGCCCCTTTGAGTTGTCAATGATCCTTTTTGTTCCTTCTTCTAAATTTGATTGGCCATCCATATGGTTTGTTTATGGAGATATATTGACCTATCTGTGTCCCCATAATAATAAGTGTAGATTTGGGTAGCCTAATTGTATCTTTAAATGTGATATAGGTGCTAGCCTTTATCCCTATGTCCTATGTTACTACCAGCTAGCTTTACTTAATCTTCCTCTATATTAGAGTTTAGATTTGTCCTTAATGTGCCTGACTTTGCAGTATATTTACTTAGGCATACAGGCTGATCGGGCGATTTTACCAACACACAGTTGGAATTAAGGTGCGTTTGACGTGGAAGGCACGTAATGATTATCTATGTCCTCTTTTCATTAGGACTCGGGGTATTACTTTGGGCCATCACCATAAATAAATGTGTTTGGAGGATTGTGGGACATTACAGTACTTACAAGCTCACTATTTGTATTACTAGCGGTAAGATATTATCTTTATTATGACTGTGACAATAGTATCGTTGGGTGCCACTCTTGATTCTGTAAATCCTGATAAGGGTGGTAGTATCTATTCTCATGCCCCACGTCACTTTTTAGTTAATGCTCTTGTTCCCCTTACTAGATCTTAGGATTGTCTCTATCTGGTTTGATCGCGGCGCATACTGACTCACGTATACAGCCTGATCGGACCAGGATTAAATTAGTTAAGGTGAAACCCATAGGTTGGTTTGTGTTCTCTTTCTCTCTCTTCCTTCCTTCTTGTTGCCTTTCTCCAGGTTATCATGATTATTTTTCTAGGTGTCTATTTCTCTTTCCTTCATGTGTGTCATATACATTATGTTTCTAGGCTACATTCATATTGCATTTTACTGATGCATTTTCTTTATAATATAGTGATGTTTCACCAAGAGTATACAGATTTGAAATCAATTTGTTACCTTGCAATGTTTTAATGTGTATAGTATTGTTTTGTATTTTAGGATGTCCAGATTTGTATTGCGTTGTGTCTATCACTTAAAGTTGTGTCTTTTATATATATATATATAAAAATGTGGTTGATTACAACCTTTCATAAATGATAAATAAAATTCATGAGTGTGCGGATGCAATTATCAAGCAGTCTTATAATTGGCAAAAAAAAGGAGAATGAGTGTATTATTACTAGACATGCTAATATTGTTCTAACTTGAAACTAGAAAATACAAAAGGATCAATTCAACATCAATAAATAAATAGATATATATATATGTAAAAGCAGAACATAGAATAAAATATTTTAGGCAATTTAGTGGAATCATGATAAAGTGCTAATGCATATCAACAAATCCATAATAGATTGATAACCCTCTCTCAGAAAACCCCATAGTCATACTAGGAAAAAATAGAAGACCAACTAGGTAATATATAATAAAAGGTAATGTTAAAAATCCATTGTATTAAACAAATTCATAAATTTACCCATAAATATAAAATCTAAATTCATATATATACACACATATATAACATCTGTAAAAAGGAGCTTAGACCAACATTTAATAGACATATTGTAGCAAATAATTTAGTGCAAACAAATTGATATTGAGCCCAATACCAGGTGTATATCTAAAATATTCCTATCATCAAAAATCATCTAAGCCAATGTATTCATAGAAAATTAACCAAATCCTCTACTGTGTTTAAACCATTAGGTATCTTGGTATTTAATCTCACTATGTATTTACTCTCTAGCTGGCGGAGCTTTTTCTCCCTGTCTCCACCACGTATGGATTTTGGAATAGAGTCAATTACATAGTATTTCAGGTCTTCCAATTTGTTTTGATGTACACGTATAAAATGGCGAGCAACTGGATAGGCTGGATCAGAATTCACAATTGCTCGCAAATGTTGGAGAATCCTATTAAACACAGGGAGTTTGGTACTGCCGATATATAATAGTTGACATGTACATTCTAACACGTATACCGCACAATCGGTTTTACAGGTGAAGTAACCATTGATCTTATTGGGTATTCCCGAAAAAGGGTCCACAAAGAATTGTTTATTAATACCGAACTTGCAAGCACGACAAGAGAAGCATTTTACAAAACCTCTCTTGTCAGTCAACCAATTCTTTTTGTCTATCACTTCAGGACTAGTTCTAACTAGAGCATCTCGCATAGATGGCGCTCTTCTGAAAGTGACAGTCGTCTGATTAAGTAGTTCTGGCGATAAGACAATGTCAGTATGGAGAATAGGCCAATGCCTATTCACGATTTTCCTGATGTTCTGTTCTTGACTACTATAGGTAGTAATTAACCTTACTGGTGTAGGGACGGTTATCACAGACTGAATCTCATCAGTTATCTCATTGACCTCTGTTATGGTGGGTGTATTTAATTTATCAGGAGCCCACTGTAGATCTCTGGCACTATAGCCCCTGTTTAAAATTCTTTCCTTGGCTTCATGTAACCAATTGTCTATGTCTTCCTTTCTGTTACAGATCCTTTTAATACGTAAAAACTCACCATAGGGAATGCTTTTTATGAGGTGCCTAGGGTGAGCACTGCTGGCGTGAAGAATTGAATATCCAGCTGTTGCTTTGCGGTGTAGTTTAGTGCAAATCTTACTTTGATCAATAAATACCTCTACATCTAAAAATTCTACCCTGGAGTCACTGACCTGTGCCGTAAATTCCAAATTAAGAGAATTGTTATTAATCTTCCTGACAAAATCCATAGCTGATTCTTTTGTACCTTTCCAAATGACGAACACGTCATCAATAAAACGCCACCATCTGATGACGTGTTCTGAGAAGTCATCACCATGGGTCTGCATGAGGACGTGCTTCTCTCACCAGCCAACGTGCAAACACGCATAGCTTGGAGAGAAGCACGCCCCCATAGCAACCCCCCTTAATTGATGAAACAACTCCTTAATAAAAATAAATACATTGTTGGTTAAGCACATTTCTGTCATCTGGAGTAACATTTTATTATGTTCATTGTAGAAGATACTTCTATTGGACAGGAAGAATTTAATAGCATTCAAGCCATCTTGATGATTGATACTTGTGTATAAGGAACAGATGTCCATCACTAACAAGTGATAACCATCCTCCCAAATAACATCATTAAGTTTATCCCAAAAATGTCCTGTATCACGAATAAAAGAGGGCAAAGCAGCTTCATAGTCATGAAGAAAGAAACAACGTACTTAGACATTGATTCCAATAGACTACCTTGGGCCGATATAATGGGACGTCCTGGCACTGGGGTTATCTGTTTATGGATTTTAGGGAGTAAGTACAAGGTTGGAGTAATAGGATGCTCTATTTTTAAGAAATTGTACTCATCCTTGTCAATTAAACTTTCCCTCTTCCACTTAGATAGTTCTTTAAAAATTTGATCCTTTACTTTCAAAAGAATTGGAAAGGCTACCTGCTTATAACATTGGACATCGCTCAGTTGTTTTTTAGCCTCTTCCAGATAAGCATCTCTAGGCCATAAAACAATATTGCCGCCTTTGTCTGCTTTATTGATTATGATATTTTTTTCTTTAGAAAGTTTGTCCATAAGGCGGAAATATTGTTGTTCTCTATACTGAATCTTTTTGTTCATTGAAATGCATTTTTTAGGAAGAACTTTAAGATCACTAATCACACAGTCGCCAAAGATGTCTATGGCATCTCTTGCCATGACAGGCATGAATGTGGAAGCTGGACGAATATTTCGTTTAGAGATATATATATATTTGTATATTGGAATATGTAATGTAGTCTTAATGCTTTTGAGCCATTCTGTGAATGTTATATAACTTTTTTGTTTAGTTCATATATATGTATATATGTTGTATGTAATTTGTATGTGTTTGGTCTAAATGTCAAGTGTGATTTAGTGTTGTTTTGTTTATATGTTCTTTCAGCCCTGATGAAGTTCCAGCTGTGGAACGAAAGGTATTGGCTGATGCCCATTGTTTAACTGCAACTTCAATAAAAAAGTTTTTGGATGTACTTGGAGCTCACTGACTTTATTCTTGTGCCTATAATATTTATCCAATAGACCGTTTGTCATCCATACTGTCCCACAAATAGTTTTTGTTTACAATTTTTTGAAAAAAAAAAGTGTACTTTACATTTCCACTTTACTTTTTCAAGGTGCTTTATGCCACAAATATATGAATATTCATATTGACAAATCGTCTTAACTAATGTTTAGTTTCTTTTTACTCATTACATTTTTATCTATGTTTTCAAAATGGTTTGAGAATGTTACTTTTTTGCCTTCTTGCCTTCTTGCCTTTATATTTATTGCCACTGCTTGAACTTGTTAGAGCACACATTTTGTTATTTCATTTGTAGGGGTGTATTATAATCATGGGTAGTCTGCACATTCGTATAATCCTTTATTGTATTAACTTAGCCCATTAGATTGTGAACTGTAAGACGTGTTAGGGATATTTTCAATGTAAACGTGAAGAAATCAACAGTGTATCTTCGTATGTTTCGTTGTAAACATTAATGTGCAGAATTCGTACAAGTCGCTAACAAATAAGCACACAATTGATGTGCTAATGTAACGTCTTAATTTAGATATGTTCAGTAAATCGTGTTCATTTGATGTGTAATTTCATGAGGCCATGTGCCGTTTCTTATGTGGACCGATTTCTGTACGCCTGAATTGTATTTTCCCTATGGAAGCTCTCACATTGGATTTACTAGGGAATTTCATGTGAATGTTGGATTTGTTCTTTTTCACATTTCTGTTGCAAGTGGAGAACTCATCCTTGATAGCTAGAATAATGTCTCTGTTTTTAGGAGTTAGGCTTCAGGAGGAGAGGATACATTGAAAGTTGATACTAAAAATAAAGAGCGGTTGTACTTTCTCATCGGAGTAAGCCTGGGAATCCAGGTCATCTCGCCAAGGCCTGGGAGCATCACTGCTATATGGAAAGTAACCTACAAGGACGTGGCTTTGGGAGGATGGTGTGATGCTGCAATGAATCTTGAGATACTACCTGTGAGAGTGACTTCTGCCTTGCCTTGAGAAAGAGAGCATCTTGGAACGAGCTCTGTAGCTTTATGCTATTTGACCCATCTAAGCGTGAAGAGACTTCTTAAGAAGACTTCACGCGCGGACACCTTTATGGATCTTGCTTTGGGAAATGCTAAGAGGGATGTCTTGTTAGTTGTAGTGTAGGGACAGATTAATGCTTTATACCTACGAACTCCAATAAAGTGGAATCTTGACGTCTGCGCTGTTATTATCTGTATTCTGGTCCTTGAACTGATTATTCTGTGCATGCCTGTCAGGGCTAGGGTGGCTTGCTGTCTAGCGCCCGCCCCACTCTATAGACGGATGTTCTCTGCGTCATGTTCGGTGCCCTTGTGCGGCAAGATGCATCAGTTGACCTTGGGAGGGCGTTGGTGGCTGACTTGTGCTAAAAGACTTTGTTGCCCTAATGTGTAAACTGTCCTACAGTGTTTTAATGCTTCAAAACTCTGTTTGGAGCTAATCCGCCTAATGCGTGAGGTTTCGCACCTTGAAAGCGTCCGCCTAATGCGTGAGCTTTTGTTTACTGGTCGCATGCGTGAGCTTTTGCTTGGGCGTTGTCACGTTAATTTACGCGACCGCGCCCAATCTTCCGTGCTCACTATTCTTAGCCCTTCGAAGAGGAAACAGTGGGTTTTTGGTGCTCCTCTTCTCTTTGCAGATCCTTGGATTTCTTGATGAAGATTTCACTGGAGGCATTCGGTGAAGGTTCCAGAGGGCGTGGCGGCTTCCAGCTTCTCTCGTCAGCAGTATCCTGAGGAGAAGAAACCTTCGTGAGTCCAGAGAAGCATTCTGGATCTCAATGAAAGTAGAGTAGGTCGTACTCTACAGGTAGGGGAGAGAACTTGTTGCTCATTGGTAAATAACTGGTTAGTTATTTAAAAGGAAGTGATTAACATAATTCCCATTAGATGTCTTTTATGCACAACACAAAAGTTCTAATGCTCCTCATTCTGTATATTTGCGCAATGCACCGTTCCTCATTGTGAATTTATGAATATAGCAATGTTTATTCTTTGAATATTTTGGCGCGCAATAACAATGTTAATACTTTGAATATTCTGACGCAATTCAGTATTGAGTTTTTCGCAATAAGTACTTTCAAGAGTGAATGAATGAATAAATATCTTAGTTGTGTTTGGGGATAAAACTGGACTAATAGTCGGTTCAACGTTTGGTAAAGGAGTCTATTTACTAAAAAGGGTTTTTATTTCTTTGAAGGAAATAATCTGTCGCAATTCACAACAATCAAGAAAAAGCAACCAAGTGATTAGAAAACTGGGTTTGTTTAAGAAATACAGTCAGCCTCTTTTAGTCGAAAGAATCTTTGAGTCATATGTTTTGAAGGATTGAGAAAGGTAAATTCTCAGATTGTATCTTATTGTTTATAGCCAAGTATCTTATTGTTTATAGCCTAGTATAAGGCTTAGAAGTATTTGTTATTTAACTTTTCCTTTTCAGATCTCCTTCCCTGCTGTTCCCTTCCTAATTCCCTTTTCCCCCCGCTTGATCACTCCAACATTCTGTGTAATTATTACAATCGGAATTGGAGGTATCGAGAGGTGGGTCCTTATTACTTCGCATCAGACCCTGAGGAAGACTTCGTCTGACAATGCCTTAACTTCACTCGTAGGTTTGGCTTTGCATTAGTTCCAATGTATTTCTACACCCTCATCTTGAGGTCCTTGTATGTCCAATTGTTCTTAGCTTTGTAATAAACTAACTAAACCCAATTGTGAGTCTGTGATTCACCTGAGTCATAGTTCATTGGAACTGTAATGACTGATTGGCTAGCGATTTCTCTCCCCTCAATGGTTTCATGCTGAGAAAAAGAGTAATCGACTGGGGGTTCCAAAGCAGACCTAGAATGTGGAACCTGGCTCCTTCAAACTTAATACACATTTCTGTGAGAACTGTCTGCTGTTAATACCATAGCTACCATGGATGGACAGAATTGCACTGAAAATTGTGTTGGGTCCTAGCCACGGTGTGTGTATTAATTATGTAAAACTATTCTGCTGATTTTCAGCCCTCTAACTTTAGAACACATACAGATTCCTTTTACAGACTCATTGATCTATTGAATCACTAAAGTAGTTTTCAAAATAACATTATAGAATTTTTCCCATTTTTTATTTATCAAATTCTTACCATTCTACACCATGTTTTAAATATTGTTTGGGAATTCACATGGAATAATTGAATAGTGAAAGGCAGCTCTAAAATGTGGTGTTTCAAAAGTCATTGTTTTTGATAATGGTGGTGCTAGAAGCTAGGCTGGACCGGTAGGATCAGAAATTTACAAATTACACAGAGGCGTAAAAAGAACTTGCTCTCTCTCAGCAGAGAGCAGCACACCTATTTCAATTAGCTTTTCATCCTCATTTTTTAACTTATTTTTCCCGAGATAGAAGAAAGTGTAGTTTAAAGATATTTTTCTGCATCTTCCTGTTTTAACTAATATATATTTTACAGCAATCTAAAAATGGTTTTGTTTCTGTTTGTAGTCTTTTGCTTCCCAATCGTTCCATTAATTCTATAATTATTCTTCAATGTTCAGCCCTCTTCTTTCTCTTCTTTATAAATGTGTATTCCTTCCATTGTAGCCCTTTCCCTGTTGACCTTCCTTCCTCTGTCCTCCTTTGGGTCTGGATAAAAAAGAGCTTTATCTTTGTTAGCCAATGTAATGCACGTGCTATAAGAAGCTTTTTCTTTAAACTATTATGAAACCAGATGGGAAGGAAGTATTTTCTTCAGGCCTGGTTGCTGTTCATTGTTGACCTGCAAACATCCCTGACAGTGTTTAATTAGTTGTTTTGTCTGTAATGTATGCTATCTTAGCAATTCATGAGCACAGTGCGAGTGTCCTTCCACCTTTTGTCAAGTATCACAGGGCTTATTCTTCTGCACGCTTTGAGCGATTGTTTGCCATTGGCCTTCTTTATATTGTTGCAATATCGTGGGCTCTGATGAGTCTTTACAATTTCCATTTTGTAGAAAAGGTCAGTTGAGGGCTGAACACAAGCCAATTGTTCTTGTCTATGGCCCGTTGTGCTTCCCCTCCCAGCGCCATCTAGTAGCATGGCTTTAGCAGTGGGGCTGTTGATGGGCTTTATGGAATGCACACATCAGTAATGAAGGGGAACAGGTTTGAGTTGATTTTATAAACCACATTCAGAAGGCCTCATTTACAAGGAGGCTGCATCACCAGAGCATCAGTTTTTGCACTGCTCCGTTGGTGCGGGGGTCTGCTCCTTATTTACCAGGCTGCACTAAGCCACTTTGTGTGGTGTAATGCAGCCTTGCAAACATTGTTCCCTTTAATGCAGTTTTCTGCATTAAAGGGGCATTCAAAAGGTGTTGCTGTGGTCGTTCTCCTCAACATCCATGGCTTTTTTGTCAGTGCCCCATATTTAAGAGGAATAGTATTTCAGAGGCAGCTACAAAAACGTACGCCTCCCCAGGGGAAAAACAAGGAGAAATACCTATATTTCTCCTAGTTTTTACTTTTTCTATGTGTGCTGCATTGTGCAGCACACATAGAGGAAAAAGCCTCTTGTGATTGTTTTTGTGCAGGAAGATTTCCCTTCCTGAACAAAAACAATCATCCCTGCAATGCAGGCACAATTGCACCATGGCTCAAAGGTGCCTGCATTGGCACATGTCACCCCATTGTGCGCCAGGGCAGGGGAAAGGAGAGGAATTTGTGTGACTGATAGACAGGGTCAGTCCTCAGACTTTTGCGGCCCTGGGCAGAAAGGGAATATGTGGGGCCATTCTAATTTGCATAAAGTGTGGAAAGACAGGAAATGACATTACAGGAAGTCCCATCAATTGGCTATTGTTGAGAGGCTTTGCAAGACGCAATTATCTTGGTGCACATTACTGTAAAACAATAAAACATAAATATTAAAGCTAATAAAACAAGTATTCATATTTTAAAGTTCAATACATGGAAATATATTATATTAGTCCTGTGGTACAAGTCCTGCCTCCCAGTTATCATGATAGCAAATGCTGGCCAACTCTGCATAGTGGTTGTTCCCAGAGTCAGTGCTGTGGCATACCACTGAGATGGGCTGCCCCAGGCTTACCAGCTAATCTATTTATTTTGCACCACCTATTGATTATCCTGCTTGCCTACATCAATCCCTTGGCAAGCAAAAATGTTAGAAATTTGGCATCCACAGGAGCGTGCAGTAGGATCCAGGACAAACATCTAAGATGAAGTACAATCCTGCACCCTTCCACTCTACTTTGGTAGGCCTCAGAGCACTGGATCATGGCTGTGATGTCCAGGCGAGAGGAGGACTCTCTTGGGCCTTGCAGAACTGGATCATGCTGGTGGCGCAAGAGAGCAAGAACAGTGGTGTAGCTTTGCCATGCACCATTGTGCAAGCAAGGTTAATTGTATCTTTCCACTACCTTCTGGTCACTGACTGGACATTAAAATACAGCCCTAAGTTGTGTGCATTTGGCCCATAACTCTTCTAGACCACGGTCCCATTGCACTTCCTACACTAGTGCTAGGTACGCCCTTCAGAGGGCTCCTCTTGCCATTGGCATGGAATCCAGGAACTGTGCTGCAATGCCCTGGGCTTCAGACTCCCTCACTTAGGCCCCCCAGCGCTGGACTATGGTTGTGAGGACTAGGGGAGATCAGCCTTGTCTGAACTCCACAGCTCTGGATCGTGGCTGTGCAGTGCATGGGAGAAGGAACCAGTGGCATAGTAGTAAAGCAGGTGAGAAAGCGGCCACTTGTGGAGAAGAGCTAGCCGGTGGCAATGGCAGGCCCCCTCCGCTTGTGTGTTAACTGGCCATTTCACTTGTACGCTAATTATTAGCATTTTAATATTGCACTGAATTTTTTAAATTGTAGTGTGCGCTGATGTAGAGCGCTTTTAATCAATAGAAATGCCTGCTTGTGTGTTTTAACTGTTACGCTTACAGCGTTACTTGCTAACTTACCTGCACGATTTCTGGGGCTGATATACTAGTCCGGGGGGGTTACTAACCTCCTGCACTCCCGCCCTGTTCCGCCGCGCCCAGTGTGGGCGTTTGTTGCGGAGGGTGAGGAGGAACCCAGCACTTCCGGGCTCAACGCAGGGAGGTCAGCGCTCTAGTGCGCTGTACGCATTTCCTCTATTTAAAGCAGGTGAGAAAGCGGCCACTTGTGGAGAAGAGCTAGCCGGTGGCAGTGGCAGGCCCCCTCCGCTTGTGTGTTAACTGGCCATTTCACTTGTACGCTAATTAATAGCATTTTAATATTGCACTGAATTTTTAAAATTGGAGTGTGCGCTGATGTAGAGCGCTTTTAATCAATAGAAATGCCTGCTTGTGTGTTTTAACTGTTACGCTTACAGCATTGCTTGCTAACTTACCTGCACGATTTCTGGGGCTGATATACTAGTCCGGGGGGGTTACTAACCTCCTGCACTCCCGCCCCGTTCCGCCGCGCCCAGTGTGGGCGTTTGCTGCGGAGGGTGAGGAGGAGCCCAGCACTTCCGGGCTCAACGCAGGGAGGTCAGCGCTCTAGCTGCCCCTCCCTCCTAATTTCCGTCTGCTTACTTATGTGTGTGGGACCGCGACCGCACAGCGGACGCGTGCAGCGGGCGCGACGAAGGCGCGACGAAGTTGCGCCTAAGTTAAGCCCATCTGCGCCCGTCCGCGACCGGTCGGGGCTAGGGGCCACAATCCCTGCCCATTTTGGGCGAGTCCCCATCCACTATGATAGTCAGGAGCTTCGTGACCTATGCCCACCACTAAAAAACCCCTGCAGACGATCTATGGAGACGATGGCATTGCATGATTGCCCCTACTGCTCCTTTAAACGCATTAGGGAACCCGCCGGCTGTGCTGATGGGCGGAGAGTTAAAGGAGGCTTATTGAACTGTTGATCTCTGAGTAAGCACTGCATTCAAATATGGGATCTCCTGTTGGATGAGAAGCTAGACATTCTTTTTCTAACGGAGACGTGGATGGGCGAACACTCGGACCCGGACATTATCAACGAGGTCCCTCCAGGATATTCCATAGCCAGAATTGACAGGGGAGGAGGAAGAGGTGGGGGGATTGCTATTATTGTAAAGGCCCCATTTGAATGCACTCTACTCCCGACTAAAATAGACAGTAGCGAAGCTGGTACATTCAATCTGAAGCTTAGTCCAAAGGATTCTATATCCGGGATCCTCTTATATAGACCCCCAGGCAGCTACGGAAACTTCAGGTCTAGTATCATTGAGGGCGTCGCTCACCTAGCTATTAGACGGAGCAAACTGTTAGTTTTAGGTGACATAAACATGCATTTAGAAGATACTCAATTGAAAGATGTCACTGACCTTCGTCAGCAATTTCAGGAACTTCAACTTGAGTTGAAAAACGACTCCCCTACGCATACACTCAGTCACCTACTAGATCCGGTGTTTGCTAGCTGGGATGGTGTGACTGTGGATACCCCAATCCCGATTCCATGGTCAGATCATTATTTAGTTCCCTTCGAGATAATTAGCCCAGTCTATAAGAAGAACATAGCTGACACCAAAAAAATGTTGTATCGCAAGCAGTTCTCCCAGAATAGTTTTAATATACGTATACTAAGCGGGGGTCCGCTGGAGGGTGCGGATATTGAGAGTGCGAACTCTAAGCTGGATGAGCGCATTCTAAATGCCTTAAACTCCACGGCGCCACTAAGCAGCTCTAAGTCTTGTAGTAAAAGAAGCAGGACCGCCCCCTGGTTTACTCCAGAGTTACAGCTGGTTAAATCGGAGTGTAAGAGGCTGGAGCGCAGTTGGCGCCTGACATCCTGCACTGGGAGTAAGGACGGCTACAAGTTAGCTATGAGGAAATATCAAAGGCAAGTGCGAGGGGCATATTACCACACGCGGATAGAAGAGGCAGAGCACTCCGCGAAGGAGTTATTTAAAATTTTTAAAGAAATATCCCAGGTACCGAGCCAAAACACCCCGTCTACCGATTCGGTGGCAGAGTGTAACCGGGTGGCTGAATTCTTTGCTGGGAAAGTCAAGAATATCTTGATTCCTTTTCTGAACAACCTGCTAGTGGCCTCGAGTTTATAGAACCATTGGGGCGGGGAGGGTTGACGGTGAGATTGGAGCATTTCGTTATCCCCCCGTCGGAAGACCTTCGTAGTATCTGCTGCAGTGTAAAATCAGGCTCCCCGCGCGACCCTGCGCCTCCCATGGTGCTGGTTGAGGGTTTGGAGGTACTTGAACCCCTGCTTAGGCAGGTGCTTCACGTTTCCTTCACCTCCCAACAGCTCCCGGCCGACTGGAAGAAGGCTATTGTCTTGCCAATCGGGAAAAAGCCGAATGTGGGTATGGAGGTTCTTGAAAATCTGAGACCTATATCTCTGCTTCCCTATTCGGCCAAAGTGGCAGAGAAGGTCGTAAATCGTCAACTGGTGGATCACCTGGAGAGGGCTGAGATTCTTCACTCCTCTCAGTCAGGCTTCCGGGCAGGCTCTCGACGGAGACGGCCCTTCTGAGAGCCACTGAAACGTTGAGACAGGGAGCAGATGCTGGGCACACCATGGCACTGGTGATGCTTGATCTCAGTGCCGCGTTTGACACTGTAGCACACTCCATCTTGCTGCAGTGTCTTAGCGATGGTGGTGTAACCGGGGCTGCCTTGGGATGGCTAAAGTCTTTCCTCACGGGCCTTTTCTTCCAAGTCCAACTGGGGTCTGCCCGCTCTGCTGAAATGGCACTGGACCAGGGGGTGCCTCAGGGCTCTGCCCTGAGCCCCACCTTATTTAACTTATATATGGCCCCCCTGGCCGGGATCGTTCAGGCGTATGGAGTGGAATTAGTATCATACGCCGACGATACCCAACTGCTGTTATCTCTGTCCCAAGCCCCTGCAATGACAGCATCCAACTTTAAGGCCTGTATGCAGGCTTTGGCTAATTGGATGGACTCCCACTGCTTAAAACTGAATGGCTCTAAAACAGAGGTGTTGATAGTGGGTGGAGATAGTCTTAGTTGGTCATCAGAGTGGTGGCCGCAATGTGTGGGTCCCACCCCGGTACCATGTGAGGAAGTAAAAAACCTAGGGGTGTGGGTTAATCCCACCCTGTCTTATGAGGGACATATCCGACGACTAGTCGGTAAATGCTTTGGTGTTCTGAAAACACTGAATAAAACGCTGGACCTACTCCCCCTGCCAGCTAGACGGACCTTGATTCAAGCGCTGGTTACTTCCCGGATGGACTATGGGAATGTGTTATTCCTGGGGGCCACCGAGAAAAGTTTGGGGCGATTACAAGTCCTACAAAATTCGGCTGCACGTCTGGTTCTGAGACGACCTAGGAGAGCGGCCTCCAGTCGGGCTCTGGACACCCTGCACTGGCTGCCGGTTAAGAAAAGAGTCCAATATAAATGCCTCCTGATGTGCCATCGTATTGTATGGAAGAGGGCGACTTCCTATTTGGATAACCTAGTGTGCAGATATGAACCCTCGAGGGCTCTTCGCTCGGGAGGATCGGGCCAGTTGGTGGTCCCGCGGGCTAATAAATCAAGAATGGGAGGACGCTCCTTTAGTGTAATGGCTGCCCGCAGCTGGAATAAGCTTCCTCTGGAGATGAGACTAGAGAGCGCGGAAGTCAAGTTTAGAGCATTATTGAAAATGCATCTGTATAGGCTATAGGGGCACGTCGGGGCGGGCTGTCTATGCTAAAGTGTCTAGCTCTTCCTTACTAGCGCGGGGACAACCGTGAAGGTGTTACCAGGCGCTTTATAAACTGTTTATTATTATTATTATTATTAATGTAGACATCAGCCCTGATGCAAGAAAGTGATATCAGATGGTAAAACACAGTCATAATTTGGGTGCATAATGTCCCTAACATCCTTGAGCCCTGGTGCAAGTGTACCTGCTGCACTATTGTTAACTACACATGCTGATAGAGGAACCATGGGCCTCACAACCATGGTGTCCACAGCTGCTAAGCTCATGGGTGGGTGCCTCCTTCCCTGAGTTTCCAGCCATGGCTGCGAGGACCAGGGAAGGGAGGACCTCTTCCAGGCCTCACAGCTCTGGAACATGGCTATGAAGCCCATAAAAGAGAGGGAAGAACCACAACATTGGTGCCATGGTGCAAAGTAAAGGTAAGTGTCCCTTCACCCTCATCCACTGGCTGCCCAGTACAGTAAAGCCATAATTTGGGAAGATTTTGACTCTTTCTATCCCTGTGCCAGGTGCCTGTGGCACCTGCTGCACTACAGATTGCTATACACCTCACATAGACCCATACACAGGGCCAGAGTTAAGTGCTGTGTGACTAATAGAATTGGGCCCAAGGGTGGGGACCCACACAAGCCACCCCCTCTCCTGGGCCTATCAGTCATGGTCTAGCATTGAGAATTAGGAGAGGGAGCTGACTACCCACGGGTCTGACAGCACTGAACCATGGCAGCAAGGCCCAGGGAAGAGGGGCCTTCTGCATGGTCTTTCATTGCTCCACCATGGCTACGAGGTGTAGGGTAGGGGCCTTCAATCCCTTAGGCCTCGCAACCACGGTCTAGTGATGCAAGATCAAGGGGAGGAGACCCAGGATAGGGAAGCCCTCTTCCATGTGCCTTGCAGCAATAGCGTAGCACTGTAAGCCCATGGAATGGGTGCTCCCTCCTCTGAACTATTCCACTATGATCCAGAGTGGCGGAGTACAAGGAAGGTTGGTCCCAACCCCTTGGCTTAACAGCTGTGGTCTAGTACTGCAAGGCCCATTGGATGTGGCCTACTGCCCTGGGCAGCACATCCATGGTCTGGTGCTTCAAGTCAGAGAAGAGGAGGGTCCCCTTCCCTAGGCCCCGCAGCCTTGGTCTCCAGACATTTCTGTGAAGGCCAAGTAAGGTGACCAATTTTCAATTATCACTTCACAGGACAATAGAGGATGTCCAGTCGCATGGTATTGTCATGTAAACACATCACAGTGGTAAATATATAGTATTTCCCCAAGTAGGAGTGCAATGCAGTCCTGGGACTACTGATGTAACCAACTGTTTGATCGTCTGAAAATAATTCTTTGCCTGTGCATCATCCACTGATTTGACAGTATGGCAGCACTTTGAAACAGGCTTCATGTATGAAATGGATATTAAGAGCGTACTCCCTGGACAGGTCCTGAGCATGGGTAGAAGAGGGGAGAAGATGGAGCTTGAGGTCAGAGCTTCCAACTTTGGAACTGAGGAATCAGGCTTGAGTCTGGTCTTGGCTCAGCATCCTGTGATACTGGGATAAATGCTTAATCTCTCCCTATCTAAATAAGGAATATGTCCTTATGAAAGTAATTAGTGCTCATGTAAAGCACTCCAAATCCTTAGGGTTGAGTTTACTCTATATAAAAACTGCAGGAAAAATGGATTTCATTTACTGGTTCCATGGCTATTTGTACCTAAATAACGGAAGGTGCTCCTGACCCCACAAGGAGCATGACCCCTCATGTGCTTGCTGCAACGCCTTCCTTTCTGCCACTGACAAGCATCTCTTTCACAGCTCATGAGCGGCTGCAAGAGAGAGAGTTGCTTGTCTTTTTAAATGGTTAAAACTGCCAGGCGCCAAAATGCGTGATAATGGGCATCACGTTTTGCCTTTCAGTAGAAAGTGGTCTGAGTCTCCATTCGCATGCCAAACTCACCAAATGCAGAGGGGCCTCACAGCTACATCTGGAGCTGCAAGGCCTAGTGGAGAAGGGGCCCCACCCCAGTGTTTAGCAGCCACAGTGGAAGTGGGCCTCTTCCCCTATTTCTTGAAGCGCTACACTTGCCTGCAAGGCCCAGGCATCCATTCCCTGGGCCTCGCAGTGCTGCACCATAGGTGCGAGGCCTAAGACAGAGAAACACTTTTGCAAGCCCCCATGTTGGTGGGCTGAGCTCGGGGCCCTGGGCACCTGCCCGATGCTGCCCATGCCTAGCACCGGCACTGCTGATAGATATGGCCCATTCCTGCCTTTTTCTTTTGCCGTAGGGCAGTGCAGGAGGAACGGTCTTTTGTGCGGTCCTACTACAAATTCTTGTCAAAAAAGCCCAGGCATTCTCTGCCACGATTCACATCCTTTCACTCATTACTGGGCGGTTATAACAAAGTAATTAGTATTGCCTGTGAAAGTCCTTGTTGGCCTTTTAAATCCTGGCATAATCCTAGGCAAGTCAAAAAACAATAAGAGAGTAAGGGTATCTCCACAGGAGTGGAGGGAGGTGCTCCTGGTCCCCTGAACCTAAATATATGTAAACAAGAAGAAGGAGTAGCACCAAAAGACCGAGTGGTGGTCTTAATGGAGAAGGGGGAGCAAATGAAGCTAGAAGGAAGATGTTCCTTGTTTAGAATACCCCTCACTCACCGACCTAGTCGGTGACATGCTTCATCATCGGGGTCCCACACGAATAGCCGAGTGCCATCCGGGTGTGCTGCGACACCTGAATTACAGTGGAGCAGGTAATTTTTGAGTGTAGTGCAAAAAAGTGATGTTAAATATTGGCGCAGTATACCTTCAATAAAACTTTAATCTGAAGGTACTGGACAATAATAAAAACAAGGGCAAGATATTAAAGAAGGTTAAATTGACCAACTATATCTATGTGTGAAATGCTTGGGTCTACATGTTTCAACCTGTTGGTGGTATTTCCAGGTTTTCGTCAGGACCAGAAAACAGTGAAGTGAATAAATAAATAAAATTAAATTATAAATGCAAGGACCTGGGCGGTATGCACACGCTAAGGTGCACCCAACCCTAAGCCCTCCGGACCCGGCTGTAAACTCACAGTCAGGCTGATGGACTCATAGAGTATGGAGTCAGCACAAAAATACTCGTTAACCGAGTGGGCTTTGCCCCATAGGAACGCGTGGACAGGCTGCGATTCAAAGTCTGTTGCGACCGGAAAAAGAGAGAGCAGGTAAACCTCGCGGGTGTGAGCGGTTAGGTTTACTGGTCCTGACGAAAACCTGGAAATACCGCCAACAGGTTGAATCATGTAGACCCAAGCATTTCACACATAGATATAGTTGGTCAATTTAACCTTCTTTAATATCTTGCCCTTTTTTTATTATTGTCCAGTACCTTCAGATTAAAGTTTTATTGAAGGTATACTGCGCCAATTTTTAACATCACTTTTTTGCACTACACTCAAAAATGACCCGCTCCACTGTAATTCAGGTGTCGCAGCACACCCGGGTGCCACTCGACTATTCGGGTGGGACCCCGATGATGAAGCATGTCACCAACTAGGTCGGTGAGTGAGGGGTCTTCTAAACAAGGAACATCTTCCTTGTAGCTTCATTCGCTCCCCCTTCTCCATTAAGACCACCACTCGGTCTTTTGGTGCTACTCCTTCTTCTTTTTTACATATGATCCTAGGCAAACCACATTGAGGCTACACCACTGCACTGTGCTAAAAACAATACATAACAAACAACATCCAGTCTATAATATATATATATATATGACTATTTAATTCATATCATAATGAGCACAATCCACTGTTCTTTGCAGGAACGTTTACTCAGTAAGCATACATTAGCACTATTTTATGCCTACCGTCTTGACCACAGAAACTGCATTTTGAACAAAATGCTTATAGCAAACATTACCACTATCTTCGCATACCACATGCAGCACTTTCCACTGCACTATGGAAAGACGAACAGATAGAAGACATTGTCACTATTTTGGGCATGATCCATCTAGCAAACACCACTGCACAGTGCAAAAACAAATGCAAAATAAATAAAAAGCTATTGAAGGAACGTTGTTCATGGGAAAAAATTGCTTTCGGGCCAAGGTACTGTATAGTCCACAGCCTTCAACACATGAACGAGTGGCAACAAGTTTTTCATTATGGAAAAAGAGAATGCGATGTGTGTGGGTGAGGTTTAAGAGGGGAATTGGAGACTATGGGGAGACGAAAGTGAATTGGTAATTTCCCAGATTCGTTGCAAGGCTTGAACTCAACAAACATTTTTCTTCCTCATGATTTGAATTGGCTTTACCTGCCTCAGAATTCCATAAGCCTTCAGGTACAACACCAAAAGAACGTGCTATTATATATTTATGTGAACGTATTTGTTAGTGTGGGCCAAGCCAAAGGCGCAGCACTGCAGTTTGAAAGCCTGAGAATAAAATATAGGACTGTGAGCATACCAGCCTTGCATCAATGTACAGAACTTGTCTTTGTTATCCTGCAAGTAGAGGCACTTTCATTCTGGCAAGCTGCGGTTTCTGATGAATTTATCAAGAAAGCCGTTTTTTAAGTCTGAACTGTAACCCGCCTTGTGCTACATGGCAGAGAATAAAATGAGTCATCCGCTGAGCTTTAGATTTTTTTTTTTTGCTTTTTCAGAAGCATCAAAATGGCAGCCAGCGCGCGGCCACGTATATCAGTGGGCAGTTGGCCTCGCGCTACTAGAGGCGGAAAGAGATGTTGCATTTCCCATGGACATGCTTTTTACTTGCCATCGTTTCTTGTTTCCCTCCCCCGCTGTTGACAAGCTTGAGCACTTCGACGTCTTCCCAGCAGCAGTGAGTGATTTTTAAATGGACGTAAAGCGGCGCATGGTCTATTTTGGATTATAATGTGATTTGTTGCATTAGCACACGCCTCAGCATTTTCGGTAAAACATGTATGCACCCATTAGGATGAGTAGGAGGACTGATAAACGGATTACTAAACACAGGTACACAAGTGGTATGCTTCTGTCCGATGTGGCTTTTCTCCTAGCCCGCTTCTAATGTTTGGTGAAGCGATGGAGCATGTAAGACGTACCTGCTGTGATCATCTATACACATCTAGGGCATGAAATATTAACATGATGATAATGTAGTGCAACATGTTGAAAGTATTTGCCATTTCTTATGTATGACTGCCGTCCCAGGAACAGATGGTATATTAGAAAACACACTGGCGGCACCTCACAGCGCCGCGTCCTTCCCTTACACATGAATACTCGGAGTAAGGTTAGCCTCAATGTCTATTAGGTTTACGTGTGATTGCTATCACAAACTCCGAGGGCAAGGAGGACATGTATTCATTCTCCGCACATTCACACTTGTTTTCTTTTTTACTAGATGTTCCAGATTTTGCTGAAACTTTGCTTCCGATTTTTTCCTGCTGCACACATAAATCTATTCATGTATTTACTGCTTTTTTAATGACTAGCTTCCATACAGACAATAAAGCTCATAAAGAAATAAATATTACCATGGCTGTTTTTAATGATAAGTCTTTCAGAACATTGTTAGAAATGGGATTCCGGGTTGGCTAAGGTTTGCACCGAAGGCTGGCCAGAACCACCACTGTAGTCAGGATAAGGGAGTTACACTCCTAAAATAACCCCTGCTCACCACCTTGGTAGCTTGGCACGAGCAGTCAGGCTTATCTCAGAGGCAGTGTGTTAAGCATTTGCACATAACCAATAGTAATACAGTGCAAGCACTACAAACGGAAACACACAAGTTTAGAAAGGTATTGAATATTTTTATATACTCCAACAAGACCAATTACGATAAGAATCCACAGTACAGTACTTTCAAAATAGTTGCGTTGCAAGATGTCTTGAAACCACGGTTTCTTGCTGTCGACAGCTCCATCTGGGCTATCACAGTGTCGTGAACAAGCAAGTCCAAACAGTTTTGGCTGGCCGCGTCGTCGCAGGTCAGCTGCGGTGACGGAAAGACCCACCAACAGTACCTTTCAGAGATGCATGTCGTCGATTACCTTTCGTTGTCACGCCCGTTGCAGGTCGATCTCCTCTCTGATGGAATCAGGAGCGCTGCTGTGGGCAGGCGTCAGGTGCTGCGGTGCAAAGTGCAGCGTGCGGTGCCCTCAGGTCGCAGTGCGAGCAGCGGCTCGGTGGCGCCATCAGATGGCGTTGTTGGTGAGACCAGGGTCGCGGTTTGAGGTGAAGGCGGTGCTTGTCACAGTGCTCGCAGGTTGCAGTGCAGCAGTTCCATCGCTGAAGTGCTGTTGTCAGCTTGGCAACTGGAGACGATGATACTGGCGTCGGTAGGCCAAGGCTGCTGTGTGGAATGAGGGTGGTGCATCGTATATCTTTACAAGCGGTGTCCCGGAACCACGGTGCAAGCAGCTGTGTCGAGTCCGGCTTGGAGTGACGGCGTCGGGGATACCAAGGCGTCATCGTGAAGCGAGGTGGTGCAGAGAGCGGTGCCCACAGGTTGGGGTGCGAGCAGTGGTTCGGTACCGGCATCAGCAGGTGTCGGTGAGACAAGGGTCGTGGTGCGGGCTTGAAATCTTTGATGTTCCTGAGACTTCGTGAACAGAGGGCAAGCTCTACCTCAAGCCCTTGGAGATACTCAACACAAGTAGAGAAAGTTCAGTCCAGTCCTTTCACTGCCCAAGGCAGAAGCAGCAACTGCAGGCCAACCCAACAAAGCAACAACACAGCAAAGGGGCAGTGCTCCTCCTGGCAGCTCTTCCAGCTCTTCTTCTTGGCAGGTTCCTTGATTCAAGCGAGTTCTCTGAAGTCTTTTCTATCCCTGGGACTTCCAACATGAGGCAAGCTCTACTTCAAGCACTTGGAAAAAATCTATCAGCAGGATGATGAAAGCACAGTACAGTCATTTCCCTACCCAAGACAGAAGCAACCACTGCAGGCCAACCCCTCAACATGCAGCATAGGGGCAGTACTCCTCCTCCAGCTTTCCCGGTCCTTCTTCCTGGCTGGTTCCTTAGTTCAGAAGTAATCTAAAATTCTGGGGTCTGGGCCCAGTATTTATACCAGCAAATCATTTGTCCTGTGAAGGCAGAGGGGCCTTGTTAGACCTGGCACCATTGGCGTGAGTCTCACTTCCATTTTTGCTGTTGCCTCATGTGTTTTTGCTGGTGTTACATGCTTTGGGCACTGTGCCACTGCTGTACAGTGCCACAGTGCAAGTGCTTCCTACTGTAAATTAATGTATTGACTAGTAGTTCCCTGATTGGATATTTGGTTTACTTGTCAGACCCTAGTACAGTGCACTGAGTGCGCCCAGGGAGTGTAAATCCAAATGCTGCTAGTGGGCTTGCAGCACTGATTGTGCCACCCACAGAAGCAGCCTTGTAAAATGTGTCTAAGGTCTGCCATTGCAGAGCCTGTCATGCTTACTGGACAAGTGCACCCACTTGCCAGTCCCTAAACCTTCCCTTTTCTTCATATTAGTCACCCCTATGGTAGGCCCAAGGGCAGGGTGCATTGTAAGTATAAGGTAGGACAAGCCCTGATGTGTGTGGCATGTCCTAATAATGAATTACAGCCATTTTCGTTTTTCACTATTGTAAGGCTACCTGTTCTCCATAGGCCAGAATGGGCTGCTGGATTGTTACATGTTTATAATCCTTGCAGACTCAGAGAACATGGTAGAAATTCAAGTTTAGTATACCTGGACTCAGAATAATAAAATACATCTTTTAGTGAAGTTTATTTTAATATTCTGTGTTTGCAAATACCACTTTTAGAAAGTAGGTATTTGCTTGCCTAACCATTTGAGCCTGCCTCTGCGAGGTTGTGTATTCCTTTGTCTGGTTTTGTGAGTGATAGGGCTGGGGGAGTCCAAGAGACAGGCTGGGGCAGCCCGGTGGTGAATAGGAGATCTGCATCTAGATGGGAGGGAGTAGTTGCACCTAGGAGCTGAATAGGGCTGGGCCGTCCCTCTACAATGCAGGCTCCACCCCCTGTGGTTTGTCTGATGTCTCTGCCCTGCACACTGAAAGAAGAGAAGGAAGACTGTTAACAAAGTGCTCCAGGACTGTACTTGCCTTCCACAATGCTGGCTCCACCTCCTGTGGGGCGGTCTGATGTGCCTGCCCTGCGCTGTGAAAGGAAAGGAGAAGTCTGGTAAACAGAGTGCTTCAAAACTGGCTTGAACTGGGCACAGGCCCCTCTCCCCTCAGAGACCAAAGGACGTTGGGGTATAAGTATTGGGACCCTGATCCCTTGAAATTAGATCACTTCTGACTTACAAGACAAAACCTCTGCTGTGGAGAAGGAACCTGAAGAAACTGAGGAGAGACTATTCCCAAGCTGAAGTGCTGCTTGGGGGATTGGCCTGCAGTGGTTGCCTGACTGCCAAAGAGAGGAGAAAGAACTTTGTGGACTTTTCTTTCAACTTGTGAAAAGATCTCCAAGGGCTTGGAAGAGAGCTTGCCCCCTGACCGAAGTCCCAGGACCAGTGGACTTCACCAGTCTTTGTGAATTGCTGCTGGAAACAAGTGGCTACAAAGGCAGGGAGCTGTGACCGACTCTTAAGGGTAGTGAGACAAAATATCGAAATTAAAATATCGATATACAATAATATCGATGTTTTAATTTCGATGGTATAGAATATCGATGTCCAAAATATCGACAGACAGAATATCGTTTTTTTAAGGTATGTATGTTAATAATATCGAAAATATCGAAATTTAGTAATATCTAAAATTTGTTTAGTGTTATGTATTTTATTATTTTGTTTATATGTTTGTTAAATATGTTTTGTAATGTATGTTTGAAAATTAGTAAATTTGTTTACATTTTGCGTTTTAGTATCAGAGCGGGTTGTGGGTTTATAGGGGAATAGGGTGGGAAGTAATTTAATAATAATTAATTAATATATGTTTGTAAATATTAATAATTAATAATTAATTGGTAATTAATTTATATTAATTAGTTAATTACATTAATTAGAGTTAATGTTTTAATATATATACATTTTTGTTATTGTTAATTAATTAATTGGTAATTAAATAATATTAATTAGTACAATAAATTAATTAGAGTTAATGTGCTAATATATTTAATTTATTGTTATTGTTAATTAATAATTAATTGTTAATTAAATATTATTAATTATTTAATTAAATTAATTAGAGTTAATGTGCTAATATATTTATTGTTTTTGTTATTGTTAATTAATAATTAATTGGTAATTAATAATTATTAAGTGATTAAATGATGTGATTTATTTATGTGTAGTGGGTTGTGTGTTTATAGGTGGATAGGGTGTGATATAATTAATTTTAATAAATTAAAGCGATTGTATTTATTTGTTGGTATTTATTGTTAATTATTATTATTATTATTATTATTATTATCATTATTATTTATTTTTATAAAGCGCGTAGTCACCCGGAGGTATCCCAGCGCTAAAAAATCCTAATTCTGCAGACCTGAGGACCAGGAGCTGAGAGCAAAAGAGAGGAGGGGTGAGAATTCAAACAGGGGGGGGCATAAGAAAAGCTAGGGAAAGAGATGCGTCTTTAACTGCTTCCTGAAGCGCAGATATTGAGGTTCAAGACGCAGGTCGCGAGGGAGTGAATTCCATTAATTAGTAATTAATATGTGTTAATTAGTTCATTTATAATTACATCAATTTAGTAATATTAATTATTATTAATTGATTAATTGAAATTTATATTAATTGTCTTTTTTATATGTGTAGTGTGTTGTGTGTTAAAGTGGGAGTAGTGTGGGAATTAATTTTTACCCCCATGCTATCCAACGCTTTCCCTACTGTTGCACCCTCTGGAGTGTGAATAGTAATTTTTACCCCTACGCTATCCACCGGGGAAACAACCTTTACAACGCAACTTTTACAACGCACTACCATTACAACGAAATTTTTACAACGCAAAAACCATTACAACGCATGTGTTTACAACGCATGTTTTTACAACGCAGGTACCTTTACAACGCATACCATTACAACGTAAGTATAGGTAAGTATATAATAATATTTTAAAT
Organism: Lissotriton helveticus; assembly: GCF_964261635.1. Lineage (NCBI taxonomy): Eukaryota > Metazoa > Chordata > Amphibia > Caudata > Salamandridae > Lissotriton > Lissotriton helveticus. The sequence continues at coordinate 243,938,087 of NC_136060.1, read as the reverse complement.
TTTATATGTTTTAGTTTTTTTAAGGGGTATTTTTAGGGTTCAGGGTCAGTTTTCAGTTTTTGGGTAAAAGGGTATTTTTAGTGTTCAGGGTCAGTTTTCAGTTTTTGGGTAAAGGGGTATTTTTAGGGTTCAGGGTCAGTTTTCAGTTTTTGGGTAAAGGGGTATTTTTAGGGTTCAGGGTCAGTTTTCAGTTTTTGGGTAAAGGAGTATTTTTAGGGTTCAGGGTCAGTTTTCAGTTCTTGGGTAAAGGGGTATTTTTAGTGTTCAGGGTCAGTTTTCAGTTTTTGGGTAAAGGGGTATTTTTAGGGTTCAGGGTCAGTTTTCAGTTTTTGGGTAAAGGGGTATTTATAGGGTTCAGGGTCAGTTTTCAGTTTTTGGGTAAAGGAGTATTTTTAGGGTTCAGGGTCAGTTTTCAGTTCTTGGGTAAAGGGGTATTTTTTGGGTTCAGGGTCAGTTTTCAGTTTTTGGGTAAAGGGGTATTTTTAGTGTTCATGGTCAGTTTTCAGTTTTTGGGTAAAGGGGTATTTTTAGGGTTCAGGGTCAGTTTTCAGTTTTTGGGTAAAGGAGTATTTTTAGGGTTCAGGGTCAGTTTTCAGTTCTTGGGTAAAGGGGTATTTTTTGGATTCAGGGTCAGTTTTCAGTTTTTGGGTAAAGGGGTATTTTTAGTGTTCAGGGTCAGTATTCAGTTTTTGGGTAAAGGGGTATTTTTTGGGTTCAGGGTCAGTTTTCAGTTTTTGGGTAAAGGGGTATTTTTAGGGTTCAGGGTCAGTTTTCAGTTTTTGGGTAAAGGGGTATTTTTAGGGTTCAGGGTCAGTTTTCAGTTTTTGGGTAAAGGGGTATTTTTTGGGTTCAGGGTCAGTTTTCAGTTTTTGGGTAAAGGGGTATTTTTAGGGTTCAGGGTCAGTTTTCAGTTTTTGGGTAAAGGGGTATTTTTAGGGTTCAGGGTCAGTTTTTAGTTCTTGGGTAAAGGGGTATTTTTAGGGTTCAGGGTCAGTTTTGGGTTTTTGGGTAAAGGGGTATTTTTAGGGTTCAGGGTCAGTTTTGGGTTTTTGGGTAAAAGGGTATTTTTAGGGTTCAGGGTCAGTTTGGGGTTTTTGGGTAAAGGGGTATTTTTAGGGTTCAGGGTCAGTTTTGGTTTTTTGGGTAAAGGGGTATTTTTAGGGTTCAGGGTCAGTTTTGGGTTTTTGGGTAAAAGGGTATTTTTAGGGTTCAGGGTCAGTTTTGGGTTTTTGGGTAAAGGGGTATTTTTAGGGTTCAGGGTCAGTTTTGGGTTTTTGAGGTACAGGCGTGCAGGGTAAAAATAAAATAAATTTATATTTAAATTAAATCAATTAAATGAAATAAAAAAAAAAAAAATTACATTAAATTATTACGTTTTTAATTTATTTTAAATGTATATGTATTAGTTTTAATTTTTTAATTATGTTTTAATGTTTTTATTTAATATTTGTAAATTTATATGTATTTTAAAATTATTTTGACATTATTATTAATATATTTAAAAAAACGATATTTTTATTTTCGATATTTTTGTACTACGATATTAATTTTTCGATATTTTTGTACTTACCTTTATGAAGATAGGACTCCGATATTTTTGATTTCGATATTTTTGTGTCAATATTTTGTATGTAGATATTCTGTCTGCCGATATTATGTCATAGATTCACTCTTAAGACCAGCCCGGTGTCCTGTAGGCACTGCATCAAGCAACGTCCGCCTTGAACAATGCAAGTTCTGCCCTCCCCGACTCCGTCCCGATGCCGTCACCGAGCCGTAGCCTGCACCGTGACTGGTAGACACCGCGACGTGCAACGCCTCGCAATACCGAATCGAACTGGTCTGACCGACGCGGTCACTGCTGCTGACTTTGAGTCCTGTGACCACACCGGAGTTGGGCACCGCCTCGCACGCTTCGCGATGTGCCGCCCGAGTCGCACCGCTGTCCGGACTGATCGACGCCAGCTCCTGAACTTTGGCTCGTTCGCCGCACCGCAAGCTGCAAGCACTGCATCGAAGCACTGTCTCGCCCTGCAACGCTTTCTTGGATCCACCGACTCTTTCAACGGGCCACTGCTTGCACCGCATCGAGGGACAACGCGTCCTGCAACGCTTCCTTTCTGCACCGTGACGATCACCGGAACCGGCTCGCACATCCGTGCCGGCCGCCCCAAGTAAATGGTACTGTGACTGAGTCTGTCGACATTTGAGGGGGCCCGTACCGACGCGGTCTGCTGGATTTGCTAGACTCTGTTATTTTCAACAACGCTGTCGCCCGCCCGGGTTATCGACTCGCACAGAACCTTGATTCAAGCCTTTTTAACAAGAACTCTTGAAAGCTAATAGCACTGTGGGTTCTTTTTGTCGTTTATTGGTCTTGTGGTAACTCTATATAACATATACTTATTTTTTATATAAAACCTTGTGTGGTGTCCATTTGTAGGGTTGTCACTGGGTTACTGTATGTGGTCACAAATGCTTCACTTACAATGCCTCTGAAATAAGCCTTCCTGCTCGTGCCAAGCTACTAAGGGGGTGAGCAGGGTTATTTTAGGAGCCTAATCCCCCTTACTCTGACTAGAGGAGAGGGTCCCTATTTGTCACAAGTACCTACCTACCTGTGCCAAATAGAGACCCCAATTTCTAACAGGCCTGTATCTAGTTCAAACCAGTTCTGGGTGCATTCTGCCAGTGTGCACCTTCTTCCTTTGACAGTGTAGGCCAGGGTCATCAGATACACCACAGGAGGTGGAGCCAGCATTGTGGAAGGTGAGCTCAGCCCTATTCAGACCTATGTGCTACTCCTCTCACCCATCTAGGTGTGGATGTGCCTATTCAGCCCGGCTGAATCACCCTGTCTCCCCCCAGCTCCTGTCACTCACAAACCAGACAGACAATACACATGCTAGCAGAGGCAGGCTGGATGGTTAGGTCATAAAATACCTACTTTCTAAAAGTGGTATTTTCAAACACAGAATGTTAAAACCAACTTCACTAAAAGATGTATTTTATCATTCTGAGTTCAGGCATACTAAACTCGAATTTCTAGCATGTTCCCTGAGTCAGTTAGGATCATAGGATGTAATGATCAAACTGACAATTTTGGCCCATGGAGAACAGGTAGCCCTGCAATAGTGAAAAACGAAGTAGGCTGTAATTCACTATCAGGACATGCAACACACACCAGGGCATGTCCTACCTTATGCATACAATGCACCCTGCCCCTTTGGGAGTCCTAAAACCAACACACACGGGACAGGAAAAAATAGGAGGACAAAGCAAAAGGTTTGGGATAACCATGCAAAAAGGGCCATTTCCAACGCACATTTTATGTATAAATATACTGAAAATGGCAAAGAAAAATGATAGGGAAATGCAATGTTGCTCAAAAAAATTAATAGTGAATTTCAAGGAAAGCGTTGGATAAGTTCATTCTCCTGCCCAAAAAAGGAAACTTGTGTATCAGTAGGAAAATGGTTGTCATCGTTTCTGATTTGTTATACTTTCTCTATTATCTTCAAAAAGGTGTTGCTAGTTTTTAGCACAAAAGCAGCAGAGATAGAGGACATGAAGTAGATTGGCAGCTGGTTTGCTATGGCAGAACATGTTGCCTAACGCTCTTGCTCTTTGCGATTTTTCCAAGACTTTAGCATCACACAAAATTGATTTTGCTAGAGCAAATTCTTCATGGTCTGCTGAGCTTTAAAGATCACATATTTATATCCATGGTGTCCCTTTCATATCCATTGGAACATCTTTACAGAGGAGAGCAGAATGCATGCTCCAGTATTTTGCCTTAGTACCATTACCAAATTGTCAGAATCTCGACAAGCCTGGTCTATAGTTATTATTTTGTTCATTTGTTCAAGGACTTGTATTCTCTCTTAATCCATTTTTAAAAGTAAACCTATCTTTTCCTGACATGATCAGTTTATTCTGATCTTTGGTATCAGATTGATTGTCAAACCAATATACAGCAAGTACCTCAAATGGATTGTGTATTTCTCAATGTGTGTGAAATTGCTGAATACAGCTGTGGTCGACCATTATGGGGTGTGTGTCACTACTTCAAGGTCGAAAAAGTAATCAGAATTTAAAAAATACATGAAACACATTCTTAAATGTGACATGTTAAACTCCCAATGAGAACGGTAATCTCATGAGGTAACCAGTAATCAAGTAAAGCCAAGACCATTGTAACTCAAAAGCAATGGAACCAGGACCCCTGGTTAAACAGTCTATATATTTTTTGTAAAGCTCTAACACACCAAACTGTAATGTCCACAAAGCTATGAATACACCTAGAGAAACAAAGAAGCAACACACTGAATACAATACAGGTATAGGTACAAGTAAAAAGTTAGGTCACAAGGGGTTTGCTCAATATTAGCACAGGATATTGCAAAAAGATGATCACGATCTCCTACCAAAATGCTTACTTTGTAACTATTTGGTAACTGTCAAAGTTACAACCCTGGAGATGTATAAACGTCGAACAGTACACAAATCACACAGTAGTAATAGCAAGTTTCGTGAGAGTATAGATTGTATCTGCATAGGAAGGGGGTAGTGTCATAGAGCTAATATGTGTGTTAGTAAGATAGGGGACAGTGTCACAGAGCTCATGTGTGTGTTAGTAAACAAAGACTCAGGTGCAGAGTGGTCCGAAATAAAGAGAAAAAGGCTGCACACAGGTCTCTCAACAGACCACAAAGATCTCTGAGCTCTAACTGTTCGCTGGCCCACTGAATACAGCAAGGGCAAAGTGAAAAAGAAAACAATAAAAGTCAATACCAGACTGCCTGGGATTGTTTGTGCCAGGCAGATTTACCATCCATCTTGGGCTGGATGTTACTGAGTTGGTCCTGTTCAATCTTTAAGCAGGCTGGAGCATTCCAATTTCAAGTAGGCAGGGCATCAGGAACAGCAGCAGCAATGTCAGTCACACATGTTTCACTAGGACCTCTAGATTAATTCTTAGGCGGAAACAAGAAGTCTTCAGGTCCGCACTCTGGTTAGACCACACAGGAACACACTCTATTCACGTATGAGTACACAAGATTATGGAAGAAGTGGATGGCAGCTACTGCTTATATTACAAAAGTCAAGCAGTTGGACAAATGCCCACTTGGACAAATGTTTAATGCCAAGCCTTTGTCCAGTGAATCTCATAATTTCAAATGTTCAGACAATTAGGCTTGGCTAATCTTTCCTCCAATGAGATGGGCGGAGAAAGTCCTCTCCCAAGGTTACAATGCAAGCATCTATGCCTGCATGTAGAGAACCAGACACCCCTTCCACGGGGCTCTTCCTATGTGCCCGAAACTTTGAAAACCGACACAGCACAAGTTGTTTGCCTCATGGTTGCACCATATTTACAAGGTGTGCTCCATGATGCAACCACGATGCAAAGTTGGTGTTGTAGCGCAACGTGGTTTAACACAACTCTTGATTGCAGGACGCCAATCCAATGTTTGTGCCACACTGCAGAATGTTGTCACCCAAGAGAAATTTGCATCACGTTTGACTTCAAAAAGTGATGCAAATTTCATACAACATTGCCTCTACAAGGCAAGACAAGAAGACCCAGATTTGCAAAGAGTTCACACACTTCAGGGTAGCATGCAAACTTGCTGAGATGCGTTCTGTGAACCGAAGAGAGCAGAAATGCACCACATCTACAAAGAAATGGCACAATTCTGGTCTCTTCATGGCTGGTGCACTTTGTGCAGCCATTAACCAGCGCAGGCACACTTGTGCCTTAGTTCCAAGGAGTCTAAATTGTGGTCTGCACTGACCACAAGAGAAAGACTAGCCATCTATGAGAACTTGACCTCAATGAAGGAACAGATGGCACAGTCATCAGGCCTGAGATGGTTGCTGGAGTCAAGGGAACGGACACATCTGATCTGGATTTTTTACCTATATGTGGTCACTTAATCATATAAGACACCCAGACAGAAGTGGGGTGTCACTGTCTTTTTAATAGTCAGAAGGTAAAAGTAAAGTGGAGAGTCCTGGGGAGGTTAGAAACTGAAAATAACAAAGGGCTATACAGTCTTCCTCAATGTCAGTTCATTCGCTGTACATCCAAGTTGCCCTCTTTTTTGACAGGGGTCTGGTACTTGTGGTGGAGTCGTCTCCGCTTCTTCTTGAAGTCTTGTCAGGAAGAGGGGGGTGGGGTAGTTTGGGTGCATCCCTCGGAATAAAATAAACAAGAAATCAGGTTTGTTGGTCCTTATCCAGGTGTACCTATACCGTAACCTTCATCCAAGGCTGGGATCTTGCAATGACCGCAAATAGTGTGGCTAGAACTACCGCATGCAGGTTCAAGATATTTTTGCCCCATCAGTTACCTGTTCAGATTGTTGTTGTGAACCAAGGGCACTCAAGCACATAAACATAAAACTCAGTTCTGCATGTATAGTGCCCCCTTATACCATGTAGCATAAGCTACATGGGAAGCACAAAGCTACAGGTACATAGTAGAATATTACAGCACATCAGGGAGATAGTGAACTCTGATCCAGCATACCCAGTAGCACAACATTTTAAATCAGTTCACAACAACAATCTGAACAATCTCAAATACTTTGTAATTGGGGCAGTGCCAATGTTAAGGAGAGGGTGCAACAGGGAAAAGCTACTATGACTATTGGAATCCAAATGAATTCTGGAGCGGGATTCAAAGATACCTAATGGGCTCAACACGAGTGAGGATCTCCATAATCTTTTTATGACTACAACTATGGGGGTACCACTTGAACAGTTCATGGCAGTAAATGATTGAGGGCTCATTAGGATTTATTAAAGAATTGTGTAATATTTACTTATGTTTAAAAAGAATATCACAGTTTTAAGGTTCTATCTGATAAGAATGAGTACTAGTCACTTTTTTATGCATATATTAGCACTTTATGGTTTAAATGTTTTTATTGCAATTTTTCAAAACAATAACCACCAACTACATCCAACAGGCCGGCGGAGAAGCATTATATGATAAATTAGGGGAAGAAAGAAATGAATGACTATAAAGTAAAGAAAGAAGAAAGCAAGGGGGAGAATTAGGAACCCAGTGCTGACTTTTATCATGTGGGATTAACGTACATCTTCCTGTACCATAAGTTTCCAATGTGAGGCTTGTCTGAGGGTCTTGGGAGAGATCCCGGGTGAGTCTGAGCACCCGTAGAGATTTGTGGCATGTAAGTTAGTTAAATTCAATTGACAAGAACTCTAATGTGGATCCCCAAGTTTTATCAAAACGGGAGAGTCTACGTGCTATGCTAGCTGTTATCTTTCCCATTCCTATTACCTCCCTCCGTACCCAACATAGCCAGTATCACCTGTTTGGCTGCCCCCAAGGCCAGAGTAATAGCTCTTACCCAACATGATTCCAGAGGGTATGTTAGGGCATTGGGGACGCCAGGTCGTGTGTAGCTTGAGAATCTCAGCTTATCGGTGGTATAGGTAGCATTTATGTCAGGTAGTATGGAATCCCACAAGGGATGTATCTTAGGGCATTGCCACAGTAGATGGGTCAGAGTACCCACTAGATCACAGTGTCACCAATATTGGGCATCTCCCCCAGGCTTTCAGCGTGCCATCCAATCTGGGGTATAATACCAGTAGTATGCTATTTTGAGGAACATCTCCTTTCCTGCTGTACTGCAGTTTGAGGCTCTGGCTCTGTGTATTATGTGCTGCCATTCTTTTTGAGAGAATTTTTCTTTTGTTTGGAAAAATTTTTATTATGTTTTTTTTATCAAAGGAAAAAAGGTACATAAAAAGCATGTCACTGTCAAGCCACGGCCCTGCGCCCCCACCCCACCTCCCCCCACAGATTCCAACAGAATTTAGGCCCCTCCTAGTGTTAGTCAGATACACAGCACAACATCATCTGCGTAAAGGAAGATTTTACGTTCGCTATCCCCCATGTAGATCCCAGTGATTAATGCGTGCTGACAGATACACTACACAAAGGACTCCATATATAGAGCGAATAACAGGGGTGACAAGGGGCAACACTGTCAGGTGCCTCTCCATAACTTAAAAGGTCAGGACTTGACCCCGTTCACACTAATTCTTGCCACTGGTGCATTGTAGGTGCTGTTTACCCACTGTAGAAACCATGCCCCAAGCCGAACCTTGCCAAGACCAAGCGCAAATAGGGCCACTGGATCCGATCAAAAGCCTTCTTGGCATCTACTGATAACAGCAAAGTTGGCTTCTGGTAGTGCTGGATCTTGTCGATGAGGTGACACAATCGGCTGGTGCCATCACTGCAACTGCTTTACTGTATGAATCCAGACTGGTCTGAATCCACCAGCCAGTGGTAGGCGGTCCGCCAATATGCTAGTGAAAGTTTTCAGGTCAACGTTCAGCAAAGAGATGGGGCAGTACAAAGAACACTTCCTCTGGTCCTTACCCGGTTTTGGCAGAACCACAACTGTCGCCATGCGCATGGAGGGAGCTATAGATCCCTCTTTGCTGAAGGAGTTGAAGAGCCGTGTGAGCAATGGGACTAAGCTTTGTGTGAAGGTCTTATAGAATTCAGGAAGAAAACCTATCTTTCCCGGGAGCCCGCACGGCGCAAGACCCTGAATTGCTCTCAGTACCTCACCTGGCATAATGTCGGCATCCAGTTTCTCTGCTTCCAGCGCCGGGAGGGAGGCAACCTGTGTCCGAGACACATATGCTGCTGCGGCTTCCTTATCCAGAGGTACCGCAGTATAGAGGGCAGTATAGAATTTTTTGAGTTCAAGTGCTATTAGGTCGTCCTCTTGCACTTTGTCTCTGTGGGGGACTTTGATCTCTACTATGCAGTGATTCATTATTTGGGTATGGGCTTGGAACGCCAGTAGTTTCCCGGTCTTATTCCCCCTGTCGTAAAATCACTGCTTAGTGCGCAGAAGGGAGTATTATGCCCTATCAAAATCCAATTCTTTCAATTGTTTGCTAGCATTGGTAAGTTGGCGGTGTGCCTGAAGGGCGCCTGTGCAATGGTGCACCGCCTCCAGTTCTTTGACCTGATCCTCCATTAATTCCTTTTTTTCCTTCCTATCCTGGTTCAGCATGACCGCTATTGTAAGAAATTGCCCCCGAATGACTGCTTTCAGAGACTCCCACAGCAGATGAGCATGTGTAAGACCATCATTGTTAGTATCCAAAAAGGTTTGTATGGCTTCTTGGACCTCTTTAACATTTGCATCGTACGTAAGCAGTTTATGGTTAAGTCTCCACACCCTATGTCTTTGACCGTCCCCCTACAGCCTCCAAGAGAGCTGATAGGAGAATAGGAGAATAGTCTGAAAGCGATGCTATACCTATGATATTGTCTACTAGTCCTAAGGTAATTTGTGGGGTTCCTAAGAAAAAATCAGGCATAAGACTGATGAGCCGATGCGAAATAGGTGTAGTCTTGGGCTATAGGATTGCGCTGTCGCCAGGCATCTACCAGTCCCACCTCCAAAAGCCACTGTTGCATTGATGCCGATAGTGCCCTGGGGTGACCCGTCCTCTGTGTGGTTCTGTCTACGGCAGAATCTTGTACTATGTTGTAGTCTCCCCCCACTATAAGGTTCTCACCGAGGTTTCCACGATCAATCTCAATGCATCCCGAAGAAACGTCTCTTAACCATCATTTGGGATCACTGACATAATATCAAGGAACATAATATCGACTATCAAAAATATCGGCGACAAAATATCGACAGACAGAATATCGACTTTGTATCTACAAACAGGTAAGTACAAAAATATTGAGTAAAAAATATCGTTTACAAAAATATAGTTTATAAAAATATCGACTTTATTAAAACAATGTTAAATTAAATTAATATTAAAAATTAATTACTAAAATATACTTAAAAATACTTAAATTACCTTATAATAATTAAATAATTAATGAAAGTTATAAAAAATTTTTTTTACAATCATATTTGTTAAAACACATATATATTGTAACATAATATAATTAAATAATATCCAATATTATTACTGTAGGATAGCGGAAGTGTAAAAATTACTATTCCTACTCCAGAGAGTGCAACAGTAGGGAAAGCGTTGGCTAGCGTAGGGGTAAAAATTACTATTCCCACTCCAGAGAGTGCAACAGTAGGGAAAGCATTGGATAGCGTAGGGGTAAACATTACTATTCCCACTCCACTGAGTGCAACAGTAGAGAAAGCGTTGGATAGCGTAGGGGTAAAAATTACTATTCCCACTCCAGTGGGTGCAACAGTAGGGAAAGCGTTGGATAGTGTAGGGGTAAAAATTACTATTCCAACTCCAAAGAGTGCAACAGTAGGGAAAGCGTTGGATAGCGTAGGGGTAAAAATTACTATTCCCACTCCAAAGAGTGCAACAGTAGGGAAAGCGTTGGATAGCGTAGGGGTAAAAATTACTATTCCCACTCCAGTGGGTGCAACAGTAGGGAAAGCGTTGGATAGCGTAGTGGTAAAAATGACTATTCCCACTCCAAAGAGTGCAACAGTAGGGAAAGCGTTGGATAGCGTAGGGGTAAAAATTACTATTCCCACTTCAGTGGGTGCAACAGTAGGGAAAGAGTTGGATAGCGTAGGGGTAAAAATTACTATTCCCACTCCAAAGAGTGCAACAGTAGGGAAAGCGTTGGATAGCGTAGGGGTTAAAATGACTATTCCCACTCCAGTGGGTGCAACAGTGGTGAAAGCGTTGGATAGCGTAGGGGTAAAAATTACTATTCCCACTCCAGTGAGTGCAACAGTAGGGAAAGCGTTGGATAGCGTAGGGGTAAAAATTACTATTCCCACTCCAAAGAGTGCAACAGTAGGGAAAGCGTTGGATAGTGTAGAGGTAAAAATTACTATTCCCACTCCAGTGGGTGCAACAGTAGGGAAAGCGTTAGATAGCATAGGGGTAAAAATTACTATTCCCACTCCAGAGAGTGCAACAGTAGGGAAAGTAAATACATCTAATATTATTTAAAAACAGTATAAATTAATATCTATAAAAAATTAATTAAAAGTAATTACCAATTTAATATAATATAATAATTAATCAATTAAAATTACAAATTACAATAATTTTTTACTATTAGTTACCTATTCAAATTAATTACAAATTAACAAATATGTAATTAACAATTAAAAATTAATTAACAATTAATTCAAATTAAAAACAATTAAATAAATTGAATTATTTAATTAATTATGAATAAATTACTTCCCACCCTATTCCCCTATAAACTCACAACCCGCTACAGAAAATAAAGTAGTAAAATTAACATAATTAGCAATTAATCAATTAATTAAAATTAATTGCCAATTAAAATTTAATTAATTACCAAATATAAATTAACAATTAATTAAAAATGAATACTAATATATAAATTTACATATGTAATTCATTATAATTAAATGACTTCCCACCCTATTCCCCTATAAACCCACAGCCCGCTCCAGAATTAAATTACGCAAAAATAAAAAAAACATAATTCATTAATTAAAATTAATTATAACATAAATACACACTTTTCACACATATAATAACATAACAAACACTATAAAAATTTTGATATTATTAAAAATTCGATAATTTTAATAACCTATATTATATACTTCGATACTTTAACTTTCTATATTTTTAACATTCGATATTGCATTACTTACCTTCAAAACGATATTTTTGATGTCTATATTCTGTCCATTCGATATTTTGTCCAGCCTATATTTTGTACTTGATATTATGTCCATTCGATATTTTGTAGTCGATATTATGTCTGTTTACCCATCATTTGAGCCGTATACTGATGTTAGTGTTTAAGTAAGACCTCCTATGACCACCGTCAGTCCGAGCAACCTCCCTGGTATCTCTGCCTGAACGTTTAGTATCTTTCCGGAGAAGTGTGTTGCGAATAAGACTGCTACCCCTGCTCTCTTTCCTGGCATAGATGAAAAGAGTTGGTAATCAAACCAGCGTCACCAGAGACGCTTCCAGTCCCCGCAATGTAGATGAGTTTCCTGCAAAAAGCATATATTGCAGCGGGTATCCCTAAGGTGTGTCAGGAGTGCTCGCCACTCTACTGGTGAGATAAGGCCTCAGGCATTGAGACTCACTATTGAAGTGCTAAGGGGAGCCATTGGGATATTGTGGGTATGTGTATGTCAAGCGGGGGTTACCTTCCCTTCAGACAGCCAGCAGCCATTTCCTCCAGTTGTTTTCCTGATGTTGGGAGCTACTGAGCCAGCCAAATGAGGAGATTCCTGCCCCCATTCCAACCCAATTGCCATCCCATCCCGTGTGGTGCACAGAAAGGAAGTAGGGGCCACCTCTAGCTGTAATGGTCCCATATTGGTAGCAGGTCCCTCCCTCGCCTTGTTACATCTTTTGGTGTATTGCATAGGCCCTGGGGTTGGGCCCTTTGTAGTGTGTATCCAGAAATTCCCATTCAGGGTCATAGCAAAGCCGGTAGGAATCTCACATCGTACTCAGCCATGCGTTATCCATGAATTCTCAGTTCCTAACTGGGGTGGGGGGGTGCGTCAAAGAGGCGCAAGAGATAGAAAAACATCAGAAAGTAAATAAGGAAAGTGAACGTAAAGTGTGCCAGCAACAAGGGTACTGCCCACAGTTGACTAAACAAGACAACGTCAGTAAGGAATAAAGGCTGCACAATCCTACTATACACGCACTGTTAATATACTGCTGAGTCAATGTTACCCACCTCATTGGTCCTTTGCCACCGGACCACTCAAATAAGATATAATCTAAAGCACACAGAGAGGCAACACAAAATACTATGAAAGTGCACAAGTGTACAACAGGTAATTCAGTCCAGAGTCTTCAGACATATGTAATATGTTCTATTTAATAGATTCTTGCATCATTCATGGTGTGTAGATGATTGGATCCCGCAGTGCTGGCGCAGAGTGTCGGAAAAGCCGGATCACACAGTCATCCAGCTTCCCAGCCTCTGCACAAAGGGGAACTCCTTTAATACGAATTTTAGAGCACGGGGACCTATTTTCCAAGTTTTCTAGTCACAAACATAGGTCCTCATTATGCTCCTGTAAGTCCAACGGCTCTTGTGCATGCATGCTGGGTTCTTCCTCCCTGTCGTCTCTGGCCTTCTCCAAAGTCTCCACTCGGTACGCCAATTTGCTAATGTCAGCTTTGACCTGTTTTAGATCGGATGTGACCTAATGTCTCAACCTCGCAAAGTCTTCCCTTATCCTGCTAAACAAATGTTGCAAGAAGTGAAGAGTGACCGGCTCTTCTTTCTCCTAGTCAGAAAGTCCTGTTTCCCCTTCACAGTTGTGAGAGGGTGGCAGATCCACACTTGCCCATTGACGCTTTTACCCCCAGGCTTCTGCAGAAGGTCTTTAATGTTCATCTGCTTTTGGCATGCCTAGACTTCATTTTAGTAGGTCACCAGGTTTCTTGAGAAGATCTCAGGCCATTGTTGGCAACTGTGAGGGTGCCCGACTCCAGGGGGGCTCAGCTGGACAATTCTTCTACTGTTCCTACCACATGTGGCTCACTCCGTGGGCCCTGGCCCTTCAGCGCCAGCTCCCCTTGTGCTACCTCTTCTGGGCCTCTCCGGCCTCTCGCCTCATAGTCCGGAGGATCCCTGGTCTTTAGCGTCTACGTGGTGCTAGAACTCTTTTGGGCCATCTTGCAGCTCATATTAGCCAGTTGGCCGTGACCTCCTTCCAACCCCGGAGTGATCCCTGACTTCACCTGGGGCCCGTCCCCCCCTCCTCCGTTGGGCTTGGGTTGTTCACTGGGGCTCGGGAGGACCCGGTCGGCTTCCGATATCTCACCCTTTCTTTCCACTGCCACAAATACACTGTGTTCGCGGTGTCAGGGGTTTCAGGGCGGTACTTCTCAGTGCACTATCCGACGCTTGGGGGAGCCCATCCAGCCCCGAGGCCTGTTGCTGCTATCGCTTTCTTACTTTGACCCAGTCTAGGCCGCACTACTTTACTTTTATTGTGGTGCAGGACTCACATCCAGATCCATCCATTGCACCCACGGCTTCACCTCGCTTGCAGGGAGGATTTGCAGGGTCTCTTTTAAAGGTGCCCCTCCGGCTCCAGGGCCTGTCTCCCACGCCGCTCCTGCTCTAGGCCTGTTTCCTTCCCTTCTGTGGCAGCCCAGGCCTCTCGCTTGTGCCTACTAGTTGCCCCTGAGGCCTCACCTCACTTTGCAGTGGAGTGCTGCTCTGGCTTCACACGAGGACTCAAGGGCCTCCTCTCTGGTGAGTTGTCAGCAGCCAGGGAGGGCCTGGTAGGCCCTGGGCCCGTAGTCCTTGCCTCTTCTTTGCACACTCTGGTTCACCTGCTGGAGTTTGCTGTGGCTCCTGTCGCTCCCCGGCTGCTCCCAGCCGTTGCTGCAGCCTTGCTGCACTCCACCACCCGGATGAACCCCAGCCGCTGCATCGTCCGGTGATCCGGCGCCCCACCTCCGTTATTGGCAGCCACTGCTCTATTGGTCGCTCAGCTCCTGCAACATCTTCGTCAGCCATGCGAGCCTCGTGCAGCTCACCAAGCAACCCTTTTCCTCTGCGCCAAAACTGCTTCTCCCGCAGGTCACCAGCAGCCCGGTACATCCGCTAAAACTACTATATTTCGGCCTCGCACGGTGGAGCTCCAAGATGGCTGCTACTCCACCGCCATCTTGGCCTCGCTCCTCTATATTAGCACTTTAAATTGCAGATATAGATTGAGCTAGAACACATTGGTACTATTCACATCAATGAGAGTGAGGAGTTAAAACATCATCTAGTGTTGGAATAGACATATTCCAATTCATGAGAATCAATAGGCCATTGAAATGTAATTGATGGATATATGTATCAACATCATGATATGAGTTAGTTATGAATGATCCAGCTATTTGTCTTCCATAATTGAGCACTTTAGCACACTATGAGCACTTTGTTAGCACACTGCACTTTAATATATGTCATTAGGCATAAGGACATCATATACTTAATAATGTTTACATACACCAAATAGGAATACTATCTATTTATGTATAGTTATTCTCACTAATACAGTTTTTATATTGAATACCAACGACAGCTATATAGATTTTATTTGAAAGTGACCTACCATAATGGCTATGGGCTATATTGTCTTCAAAAGCAATAGTTAGGAATTGGTCAATGTCAATATTAATTGATGTGAATAGGCTGTAGGCAATATAACAATATAATGCATCACTTGATGGCCATGAGATTTCAGTATGATGGTATGACACAAGGGATATTTAGATCCATCAATGGGTGAAAATTAAATAGTGAATGTAATTTGGCAATTCTTTTCCAATTGCAAGAAAAATGAAAAAATATTAAGATGTATCAACTTAATTTACCAATTAAATTGGAGGTGTTTCATATATTGGATTTTAATGAATAACACAAAGAAACACTGTGTATGTAAAACATGGGGTATTGACAATGAAAAAGAGTCTGTTGTCTATGCCTATTAGTAGGGAACACACGTGGTCTGAATTGTTTAAAAGGCTGAGATGAGGCACATCACGTTCATGTGATTAAGACCGTGATGGATGAGGCATTAGCCTTTATATGTTGATGGGAAATAAGTGAATAAGCAAACATTAGCACCTAGAAGGAGTACGTGCCTGATTCGCTTTTGAAGTGTGCTGTATGAAAGAACTGGAATTTGAATTTCATTAACAACAGAACACAGCTGTTTCTGAATCACAGACCCCCTCCCCGGAAGAGGGTTGAGCAGCATAAAGCCAACAGGGTGCGTTTGCAATACTAATATATGTACACAGGTCCCTGGACATAGGACATATTGTAATATTCTTGTGAGTTCCGTGCAACGTATGCAACACCTTTTACTTACCTCAAGAACACCTTATCCAAAGTTACTCTAATTAAATTGTGTTTGCCAACATTATGTCAGGTAAAGTTTAATCTGTCACTCCACTGACGTAGTTATAACTAGGATTTGTAATTAAAGTAATGTATTGTGTTCTAACAGCCACCCTTTTTAATCATCAGAATGTCTATTATACTGAATAGATATTAAAAAAAGTATCTTTTCCTTATAATATGCCTCCGCTATGTATAGGTTAATGTTAAATGCTTTTCTTGAGCTGTATTACTGTCCCATATTTTTTATTTCTAATCACCTCTTTGACTCACCAATGCAAACTTCATCATAGTTCCAAGCATAATAGGGAATATTTACACACAAGTGCTGCAATTCAGCACAGCAAGCAACATTACTGTGATGAGTGGTGTCACCTGGAGAGAGCAGAAGTGTGCAATATTTTCAGAGAAAGGACAGTTGCCCTCTCTTAAGGCGTTGGTGAAGTGTGTGCCACCTTATGTCAATAGAGGAACCCTTGTGCCGTAGCGCAATGGTTCCTGAATTATGGTCAGGATAGGTTTTGGGCAGGAAGGATTCTCTTCTTGCACAAAAACTATCCTTTGAGATGTTTTCCTCTAAGTAGGTGTGTTATAGAATGCAGCACACATGCAAAGTTAAAATACAGAGAAGAATTAAAGATATTTTTTCTTGTTATGTCAGTCTCAGGCAGTCATGAACTTTTGCAATAAATCCATGTCTACAAGTCTTTGTAGATATGGATTTGCATTAAAAATCATTGATGAATGCACTGCAACGCCCATGCACCACCGATGGAATGGTTCCCTAATGCAAAGTAATACAAGGCAGGGAAATGCTCTTTTTAAATACCAAAAAGGATGTGACTCTGGGTTAAAAAAGAAATCCAAGTCCAACACAAAACCTTTGTAAATCTTGGTCAACATACATAGCTCTGGCTGAACTCTTTTAACAATGCACATGCAATGTTATATTTTTTGATAGGTGCAAAAGAAATTCCAGATGAATTATTGTTTCTTTTCGGTAATTTCTAGCAAATGTTTAAAATATTCATTCAAATTCTAACATATCAATTTTGTACTTATTATGTTTTAAAGGCACACTATTCATCTTATTAGGAAAGGTCTGAAAATGGCTTGTTAGCTACCATTAAGCCCACCATGGATGAGTATACATCTCCTGAACTGATTTATGTTTTGGAAAATTCCCCTCTCACCTTGGCAAAAGACAGCAATGTTTCAGTGTCTCCAACTGAACCTCGACAGCCTTAAGATTTGCTGTTCCTATGGTTGGTGATGATGACTCTCAATTCAGCTTCAAGAGGAAAGTCCACAGGACACAGGAAGCCCTTGTGGAAGAGGTCAATTTGGGAATGGTGTCTCTATCATACACTCTTGAAGGAGTCCAAAGGTACCAGAGACCAAACAAGATTTTATCTCAGGCTGAGTTTTGACGATTCTCTAGCTGACATTACTTAAGTCATCAAATAAAAGGGAGATAGCACCAGTCTGCTTCTTCTTCTTAGAGTTTAAGACATAGGAAATCAGAGAGTGATCATTAATTACCCAATTCAATCATTCCACCCAGAATTGGAGGAAAAGATGGACTCCTTCACTTCTGAGATGGTTGTCCTCAACCATAACATATTCCGTTTACAGTCTCTGCATACCCTTTCCAGGCATTTCAGTTTAGCCTTCAGTGCACTCACTGATGATTAGCTACCAGGAGGTCTACACCTTTTTCTTCTGCTGCATGATCAATAGGCACACATCCTCCTTTTTCTGCTCCTCCAAAATACCAGGAGAATGGTGAGTCATCAAAGGAAGAAGATGTAGTAATCACTATTGCACATCACAAGGTAGCTCAGTAGACATGAGTGAGGTGCTCTTGATCGGTTGTTACATTAGTCCGGCCATCCTTCTTCAGTCCTGTTTTGATGTTACAGTGTATATTATGTCTATATATTCCTTACATAAAGCTTCCTTCATAGATAAAGATAATTTGTAAAATGATGTAAAAGATTATTTTCTTATGAGCAGTTATTGTTTTCTGCAAAATTCATTTGCGATTATGACATTTTCCTCCACTGTAAGGCATATTTTGCTTTTTGTTTTTAAAATTTGATTGAAAAACAAAGTCATATCTACTTTAATACATAGTAATTCCATACTTGTTTAAGGTTTTCCATTAGCCTGTGCTTTATCAAGTCAAGTCAAGTCAAAAGTAGTTTATTATGACCATAGTCTTTAAACAGGTGCAAGGGGCAATATCACAAGTTTAAAATATTCACATATAGACGATAAAACATTATAAAATTGTTCCAGTATTGGTTAAAAACTCTTACATACCCTTATACTTGTACCAGCACCAATAAAATTGCATTTAAAAGTAAAACTTAGCATTTACAATTAAAATCTATTCATTTCCCTTATTTGAGAATAGTTTCATTAATTTAAAATTCATACAGTCATGCAGATTATTCCTGGTTTCTTAAATCATTAAATACCACTTTTATGTATTTCCCAAGTGCAATTGCAATATCAATGGAGGGAAGTTCGGTTAATAAGTCCACTGCCTGCGCCCTGGTTTCTATATCATATTTTAGGAACACAGGGCACAGCCACCGTTTCCGCTGTTCCAGTAGTGTCAAGCAATCCAGTAGGATATGTACCAGGTCTCCTTTGCCTCCCAGGTTACACCTGCAACACCCTTTCTGGTCTAACATTTTCACTTTCAGGTCTTTATTTGTTAACCATGGGTTAATTCCAATTCGCAGCCTTAATATCTCCTGCCTAAAGCCGCGGTTGGGCAGGGTGTCTAGGTAAGGAAACCAATTTTCATTTTCCCAAGAGCTCATCATGTGTGTTACTGATTTCTTTTTCGCTAAATATCCCATATCAATCAATCCAGATGTTTCCTTCCCCTTAAATTTCAGCTCACTCCTAGTACAAAGTACTTGTTGCGATTCCTGGGTCACCTCTACATTTAGCCTTTTACAGATTTGGGTCAATCTTTCCCTACATGTTTTTGCCCACTTTAGCTCACTCTTTTGAATTTCATTCCTGCACCATTGTGCTACTTTTTGCCCGTCTGGGTCTTCAAGACGTTTCCAAAGTCTAATTATTGCCATTTGTATTTGTATCTCCCAGGACTTTGTGCCTATTTCTCTCCTTATGGCTTGTACCATAGATTATTGTGGGAGAGAGAGGAGACCTTTGAGGCATTTCCCCTCCACCAGGTCACAGGCTCCCTTACCGCTCAAATAAAGGATTTCTGCTCCATACAGGACCTGGGGGGGATCATTGCCTCAAAGGCTCTTAGCATTGGACGATATGAAATCTCTCCGTAGTCCCTATTGAACATTTTTAAGCCACATATTGAGGAGTATGCTTTTGCTTTTTGTGTTTCCATATGCGTATACCAGTTTAGTCTCTTGTCAAACCATATACCTAGGTAGCGATACTCATTAACCGTCTCCAGTTTAAGCTCGCCTAGGTACCAATTAAATTTACTTATTTTTTTCCCAAAACATAGGATCTTTGTTTTGTTTAGGTTGACTGTTAGAAATTTGCTAGCACAGTATGCGTTAAAGGCATTAAGCTTTCTTTGGAGGCATCTCTCAGTCTGGTCTACTATTACCAGGTCGTCAGCATATAGTAAGCAGGGCACCTTGTTTCCATCCATTCTGGGGCTTGCCCCCCCCTCAACTTCTAGGGAGGCCGGGAGATCTGACAGGAATATAGAGAATAGTTGTGGGGCTAAAACACATCCCTGTCTTAGACCGTTATCTATGGGGATTTTTTGCGTCAATGATCCCACCGTATCCTTGATCACTTGCGCCCAGTTTCCCCTATGTAGTTCCATTATTATAGTTAGAAGTTCACTGGGGATATTTAACTTAAATAGTCTTTCCCATAGGCATACACGGTCGACTGAATCGAACGCTGCTCGGAAGTCAACGAAACAACAGCATAATTTGCCATTTTGTTCCGTTGACTTCTTTGCCATAGCCCACAATGCAAGTCCATGGTCTATTGTAGAGTGACCCTCTCTAAATCCTCCCTGTTCTATGGGGACAATTTGGAACTCCTTTACCCATGCGCTGAGTTGGTTCAATACTATTTTTGAGAAGACTTTTTCTCCTATGTCTAGGAGGTTAATCAGGCGATAGTTTTGTGGTGCCTCCATGCTTCCTTTCTTATGGATTGGCCTGATTATTGCGCCCTTCCAGTTAGGTGGCATATTGCCTTCTGTTAGTATAATATGGAACATCTGTGCAAAGAATCTTGGCCACCACTTTACTTCTGATTTCAGTATTATTGCAGGAAGGTTGTCGGGTCCTGCCGCACGGGTTAGTTTCAGTTCACTTATTGTGTGTTCTACTTGTTTTGCATTAAATTTAGCTTTGAACTCTTCTGATATTACTTGCCATTTTTGGGTCTCTACATGCTCTATCGGGACTCTTGCCCCGTACAGTTCCCTTATATACTTCTCCCATGCTGCCTCACTAACTACACATTTTAGTTCGCCGTCTGTTGGACCAATTGCTGCCTTTACCAATTTCCAAAATTTTCTAAGGTTTTTCTCTTCAATTGCTTCTAACAGATTTGACCAACATTTCTCTTTAAATGACCTTTTAGCGTCATTTACCATTTTTTATAGTCTCTTTTTAGCTTGGTTATGTTATCTCTCATGGGTGAAGTTCTTTTTTTGTCTTCTTTGTACTGCCCGTATCTCCCTTTTTTTAGATTGGCACTCGGCAGAAAACCATTTTACTTGACTAGGAGGTTTCCCACTGATGTTTTTGTCCCTTTTTAGTTCTATTCTTAAACACCTGACTACTTCCTCTAGTTTTTCTATGAACCATTTCAGGTTTTTTGTTCTCTAGATTTTCCGGCTCCATTTTAATTTGCATAGCTGTCAGTTTTGCCTGATATTCCTCCGTGAGTCGAGTTGTCACTCGTTTGGGATACTCGACCTCCTGGGGGATCACTTTTTTTCTGGGCATAATTCTTCCCCCAAATATTGATAAGTACAGTAGGTTATGGTCGCAGACCTCTTTTTGTTCTAGCTTAAAATCCCATACTAGGGGAAAATTCCAGGCTTGTATAAACATGTAGTCAATCAGGCAATACTGTGAGCCTATTTTAAAGGTCTTCCCTGCTGGGCAATCTGTTTTCATTCTACCATTCAAGCATTGGAAGCCCCTACCTCCTAAGAAGTGTACCAGTTCTGATTCCTGTTTCGATATCTCCCCTGCCGGGAAGCTAGCAGGATTAATTCCATACACCTCTAACAGTTCTCTGTTCCAGAGGTCAGCCTTTTTTGGGTTTAGTTTATGGTTAAAATCCCCCATTATTATCACAGTATCCAATGCATATTTTCCTAGTATTATGTCCACATCCTCTTTAAAGGACCTCATCTCATTCTCATACTCTACACCATTATCCCACTGCATGTACACATTCATTACAGTCAACATTTTGTATTTCTTTTGCCCTGTCAATAGTTCTAGTCTACTGGATTGCACCCATTTACAATTCATTTTTAACGATGTTGCTTCTCTAAGCACTTTTGTTGAAACCAGTGTCATTAGACCTCCCAACGGGCGGCCGTAGTTATTTTTCGTGGCCGGACGACTTAATTGTAGGAATCCCTCGGTTATTGGGGTTTCGTCGCATGTCCAGGTCTCTTGTAGGCAGGCAATGTCCGCTCATGTCGGCACCCCCTCATCCTATTCTACCTCACTCATGCCACCCTCTTCTATCTCTACCTATCTCTACCTCTGTATCATTCTCATTGGGTCACCCCTCGGTTTGTTACATTGGGACCAGTTATCCAATAATGCTTCGTTTCCTGAATTATCTATAACTATATTCAGGCAGCTATGGGTACCTTCCTCATCTCTATAAAGATGTACTTGTCTCTTCCCCAGACCTGCGTGGTGTTTTAGGAAGGTATTATCTATCAGAGCTTTTACTTCCTTCTCCGGGATTATCCTTATTCCCAGGTGATTTATCTCACTGGAGGCCTTCAGGATTGCCATTTTTACCGGGTCTGAGTGGAGTGACACTTTTGTTATTTCTTTACCATTTCTGTTCTCTACGAAGCCAATTTGCCGAAGATCATATGTACTGATCCCACTCAGGCTACTACATTTGGCGAAGGCGGTCAGAATCTGTGCCCTATTCAGGGGGTTAATTTTTCTAGTCGTATTTTCCCTTTTCCCCACCAACATGTGATCCAGATATACCCATTTATTGTTCTCCATCTTTTGTACTTTCTTTGGAGTTTCATATCTTTGCTGTCTATTCTTTGGTCTCTCTATCTGCACCCCTTTACTTCCTGTTCCAGATATGACCTGGGCTTGTGGGCATTCCGCTCTATGGACTCTATTTAGTTGTCCTGAAGCTATCCTTACTTGCTGATTCACAATACGAGATGTTATTGGTTTCTCTTTTATGTCCTTAGGTTTCCAATTTTTTCTTTGATCTGTCGGGGACTTTGTTAGATTAAGCTCCGGGTGCATTGGTCTGTTTGGTACATAGATCGGGGCTGATGCGTTTAGGCCTAACTGTGCCTCCGTCTCTGGTTCCTTCCCTTTTCTCTTGGCTGTTAGTTTTTTGTCTCGCTTTTTTCCTACCTTGTTCTTGGAGGGGGCCACTATATACACCACACGCCTTTTTACCAGCATTGGGAGTCTGGAGATATATACATTATCTAGTACCTCAACTGATTTATTTGTTATACTTTGATCTATGGGTTGTGGGGAACCTGCTGGGTTTCCAACAGGTGCCTCTACCGATTCGATCTCTACACTTTCATCAATGGTTTGTGTATTAACTATTGGGTTTAACATCTTTGGCATTTGGATCTTTAACCCCGCTAGTTCCTCTTTGATCTTTTTTAGGTACAGTTTCTGGGCTTTCATCACTTCATTATTTGAAAGTGTTACTTCTAGGATTCCTTGTAGTGTCTTCTCTAGCATCAGTATTAGTTCCACCAAAGATGAAGTTGGTGATACTGAAAGCTCCGAATCCTGTGTGTGGTTTCTGTCTGGGTTTATATGGTGGCCGGTTCTTGTGGGGTCTTGCTGCGGTAGAGATTTTTGGGTGGCTTGTTGATGTGGTGATTGGTCTGGTGCGCCTCCCCAGATGAGGCTCTGGCTCAGTCTTTCATTTCCCCTTTGCCCTTCGTTTCCCGATGATTGTAACGAGAACATTTTTGGAGATGATGAGAGGCGAGGTGCTGGAATATGGAGATTTTGGCTCAGGAGCGTCAGGTTTATTGTTATGAGGTCCTCCCTTCCTGCCTCAATATCGGGAGGTTCTTCTTCGGGATGTTCTCCTGTTTCATTCCTTTCCTGGTTTCCGGCTGACGCTCTGCCTTTTCTCCTTCCTCTGCGCCGTATTCCTCCACATCTTCCTCGTGGTCCTGGCTTGTTACTGGCTCTGTGGATTTGTAGTGTTTCCCAACAAAGTCCTTTATAGATTTGGACGCTGCCATGTTATTTTTCTGTTTGGATGAGATTTGAATGCAGTCCCTTTTAGCCTGCTGGGCGTTTTTGGTTGCCCGTTTGGTTTTTCTTTTCTTACGTCGCCCCTTGTTATTGTCCATGATTGAAGCCTGACTTTCCTGGCTCTCTTCCAATGATATTGAGCCCTCCAATGATTTACTCTTCACTGGGCTATCTTCTTTATGCTGTTTTAGCCCTCTTTTCGGTGCCATTTCTTGATTTATGTCTCCTTTATCTGTGGTACTGCTGTTGTTCAATTCTCAAAAACTTTTATTTTTACAAAAATTACATGGGTTCTTACACTTACCTCTGTTGTGCCTGTACTCACCAGCCTGCCTTTGCCACACTTGTTGACCTCTTTTACGATGTCTTCTGAGCTTTTCCTAAGCGTGATACTAAAGACACACCTTCTATTCTTGGCTCCTTTCTTGTTCTGGTGCCTCAGGTGTTGTCTTATTTTAGACTGGGTTCCCCTTCTATGGAGGGTTATGGGTTCCACTATGCTCCTCCCCTGCTATGGTCTTGCTGTCGATATGCCTCCGCAGTTTACTGTTAAAGCCGCTTTCCCTACCGACACCCCCTCTTAATATGCTTCATTGGGGGAGGGAGGCCAGGTGGCAGCAAAATAACGTCTTTATCTTTATCCAGCCGGCAGGCGCGCGCTCTGAAGTCTGCACGTTCCACTGGGCTGGGCGGTGGCTCAAGACGATACGCCGGTATAGAATCTCGGGCGCCGGCCCCCGTCCTGTGTCCCACGGCAACCCGCCGACCGGCAGCCGCACGTGGCCCCCCTGCACCACCTGCTGGCGTTTCCACTGCCCCACTCACCACGCCTCGCGGGGGGGGTGTCTCGGGATCTCGGGGGGAGACTCACCGGGTCTCACAGTTGTCCGCCATCAGCCGGCCGCTGTCGGAGTCCTCGGCGACCTCTGCAGCCCGGCAGACCGGCGATCCTGGCGTTCCTCCGCTTCGATCCGTGAACTGCTCTCGACTGTTCAGTCTGGCGAGGCGGGGCAAGGCAAGGCAAGGCTAGGCGACAACAGAGCTTTATCATGTTTTTGATTTGTGTTATAAAATATAAAGTCTAATAAATAAATATTATTTTTGGTTTCTACGCCCATATAAATGAATGTATCTACATCTGAGGAATTTTACAATTGAGTTAGCCTCTTGTTAAAAATCACCTGATACTTAAATATGCATAATCTTGCAAAAGTACAATCATACGTTAAATGTTAAAATCATCAATATCATTCATAAATGTTTGTATTAACAAATATGCACCTAGCTAACAGTCATAATGTAATATGTTAATTAAGCCAACAGAATATAATTTCCAAACACTGTTGAAATGAAGCATTCATGAATATAGTCAAATTATAAATAGTACTACCTGTTTACCAGAGAACCATACATTTCTCAAATCATACCTCGTCAGTTCAATATTAACATATCATATACAGATAGACTCATATGCATTAACTGTGTCCTTCCTATGTTTAGATTAGCAAGGTTTTTTAAATGCCTATTCGACACTGTCTATTTTATTGATATATATATACATTTTTAAGAGACAGAACAATTGCAAATATAAATGCTGCACCTTGAAATTGATGAGTTACCTTTAAGTTAACATGTGCATTAGCACACTGCTATCTACACCACATGACAGTTGCTAACTTTGTAAATAAAACATCTTTCTGTGCAGTAATCAACAAATGTTCTTGTTCTATGGGCATTCATCATCCCATTACAACACATAAGCCACATATGGGTTTATAGTATACTTGGTCAGACAGAACTCTCAGTACCCTAACATTATTCCAGGTTTATTTCTTTTGATTGTCTGTATTTTCTTAGGATGTGGCCTTTAACCTTTACATATAGTTATTATTTTAAAAAATGACTTAGTTACTGTTCTTAAAATCCCAAAATATAATTTAGACACAACAGCCATTAAGCTATGTAGCATGATCATTTTTAAGTAAGAAGTGAAACATTCTTACAATAATATGTCTGAACAATTTGTTTCACAACTAAACCAGGATCAATGTAAAAAATATGGAATGTGAATTTTCAATGGCTTGCCTCTTGTTAAACTCTTTTTTATCAAAACAAACTGAGTAGATGGTCTGCATTGTGTGATATTTTATTACATCTGGACATACATTCATATCTAACTACTGATGTTAAGTGAACTGCTTTAGCCAAATTGACACGAAGCAGAAGAAGCATGATGTGTACTGGGCATTTACTGCAAGAATAATACATGTGCATTTAAATTAATCATTGTATAACTAATGGTGTTTAAGGAAACTTAAATCCAACTACACAAACAGTTTGCCATAGCCCCTTTCAATGGACCACAGGGCAGGCAGGTATTATTGTGTCCAAGTTTGGTCGTTGAGGCCTTTTACTCCTGATGTCTTGGGCCATTACCTTCTATGGGCTTGGAGTAAGTGGGCTAAGAACTATCTCTTCAGCACTTGATTCTCAGTGGTAGCATGTTTCAAGCAACCCAGAGCTTCTCAGAGGGAGGTAGGTGCAAGGTTTACATGGGCATAAGAATAAAAACAAGCTCAGTGACACCAAACAAGTATTCAACCAAATACTTGTTCAGTGTAGTAGTGTAATATGTCACATAACAATTAATATACAAAATATACATAAGGCTGGCACCTTGGCATTGTCCAGGCATAATCCTGAGTCGCACGTAATCTGCTACTGACTGTGGTGATTGCCCATTTACGTGAGCCAACATTCAGGTTAGTGCGTATTTTACATATCTCACAAAATTCAAAGGTGCAGATTTACATACATAGACACTGGGTTTGTGATACAAAAGTGATGCAAACCAGCACAATATTTTACAATTTTCTTTTGAGTGCAATGCTTGTTATCTGCTGGAAAGTTGCCTCAAAGTAACGCAAAGTAGCTCTTAGCATTACTTTACTTTACTGTGCGACAAATAGTAGACATGGTTTTGCACCAAACAATAACATCACTTGAAATCAGGTGTTAAGAAGGAGAAATGATGTCATATCTCCCATAGTTTCCCATACTGCATGTGTCCTGCACTGTACAGCAGACATCCAAAATGGGAAACTTTCTAAAGTTAGTCTATGCGTAGTATTTGGTACTGGAAGGGTACCCTTCCGGTACAACACCTATGCTAGAGTCATGCAGACACATTTGCACTTGGGTGCAAAGACGTGCGTATGGTGTTTGGGAGCCTGATTGTGCACCAGAGCTAGGGAGAGATCAGGTTAGGGCCATACATTCATAGAGATGACACTTTCCTTATCTCTCACTGTTCTACAAATTGGTGCAGCAATGTTGAGTGCCGCACTGTGTTGTGTGACATATTTCTAAATCTGGACCAAAGTGTCTCAGTCCTGTAGCTCTATAATCAGAGCAAATTCCCCCCAGTAGCTATATGGGCCAGGGATCAGTCTTACCCACTCCCATTTGTGTTGTGATACAGAAGGGCTGGTAGCCTTTGACGGGTCAACTTCATGGTTGACGTAAGGGTGATGCAGTGTGATGAGTGATAATCTTGTCACTACAGGCAAGGCTTCTGGACATTCAACAACACAACTCTGGTGGTGCGGCAATTCCTTCTGATTACAACCACAGGTCTTGGGTTTCTACTTAGTTGGCGATGGCAAAGTAGATGCTCTGGTTGCACAGGTCACAACCAACTATGCTTCAGTTTTGCACACTGGATTTCTACGAGGTCCATTCTCAGTCACAGCGATGCACCTTTAACTTCACGGTGGCACACTCTGGCATATGGGCTCATAGATTTGAGCAGCACATGGGCGGACAGCCCAATCAGTGTGGCTTTCCTGACTGCACTCTGCTTCAGGGATCTATTCAGCAGGATCCCCAATCGAGATTGCTTCCTCCAGGCACTTTTCTTCTCCCTCACAGGGTCCTCTAGACTCACTTGCAGGAATATGCCAGTGCTCCAAGCTCCAGGGCAAGTGAAATTGTTTCTCCTGGGTGATGTCATTGCAGGGAGACTTGCAGATCCTAATCCTAAGTCCTGGTCACAACAGGTGAAATTGTATGGATCCTTAAGTGCCATTTTTCAAGGATTCTTACCTGGAGAACTAACAGAAGATCGAACAAACCTGCCAAATCAATCTGACGAAGGGCCATTGTCCCTGGGCCAAAGATTTAGGTTGCTCCAGCATGGAGCTTTTCCACAACAGCAAATCTGGTTCATTGGGATATTGTGAAGAAGGTGTCAAGCCTCATCAGAGCTCCAAAAAAGTGATTACGTCTGAAGTTAGAAATCTTAACTCAGCAAAGGTACCAAAAGTATCTGTCCTTCAAATTTTTAATTTCCATGGCACAGAGCTTCCTGCTTTCACCAGGACATCATCCAACAGCTATCAGCCACCATGGAACCATCGCGGCAAAAGACTACTGCCTTCCCTGATGATAATCTTTGACTTAAATTTCATAAACTAAGTCAGAAGGGAAACCTTCTGACCAGGATCAGCCTTGTTTCTGTATCCAACCCACATTCCATCGAGGTCGGCCTAAATCTTACCCTTGACCTTGTCTATCATGAGAAGTTGACACCACATTTTTGGCACTATTTTCATCTAAAACTTAATTAATACTTATCTCTAATTTTTGTCATTGTGGTATCATTTTGTTTCTTAAAATATTCCCGCTTTTTATAAATTGGAGTGAGATTTTTATTGGGGACGTGTTATCAACTTTTTACCTGTTTTGTACTTCTAAATGATTTACTCATTTTCTTAAGTTAAGTCTGCTCCCAAGAGTTGAGCTCTGGTTAAAATGAATAGAACCTTTACTGAACCTAACAAGAATAGTGACATATTTGCTTTCTGCAGACTTACCTCCACTCCAACAGATAATTCACTTTTTCACAGTAAAGATTTAAATAGTATTTACATTTGAATGCAGATGTTTGTGTGTTTTAGAAATATCAGGAGATAATATACAAGAGGGGTAGGGTTTTTCTAGAACAGTCAGTGTTCTATAAGTAGATATTTTCTAGAGTAGTTGATGTTTTTAGTATTTTAGAATAGTGAATAGATTTTAACTGTATATGTTGTTTAGAGTGTAATTGTTCTCTTTTTTCAATTGATAAATATTTTAACTATTTTTAAAACAATCAATTTTTATTGACTTAAAGGCAGGTCAAATGTGATTTTAGCACCATCACCTAAACGGCTGCCTTTCCTGACGGCTGCTGCTCAAATAGGTCACCATCACATTGCCACGCATCCGATGCCATACTGAACAGCTAGCCTGGTATCGGCTGGTATCCTGAAGAGCAGACAGGCTTGGAGGTAAGCCGAGGTGTTTGGTCCGGTGTGTTTGTTGGCTAGGGGGAGAAGGGGGAAAAGGTCTCCTCGAGAAGAACACGGGGAATAGGGCGTAGGGATAAGAGACAAGGGAAAAACGTTTTTTGGGAGGCAAAGGAGCCACTGCAGTACTGGCAGAAGGAGAGGAGTGGAAGCGAGAGTAGGGGCAGTGTGATTCCGCCTTAGCGCCAGTGGGTCAGAGCAAGTCAACAACAGGGTTTTAAATCACCTTAATATCAGGAGGTATCAGAAAAAGTCATCATTAGAGAGACACTTAAGAAAATCGGCATTTTCTATCCAAACTGCCAGACTGCCTAAACGCTAGAGTCAGCCAAAATATCTCTTACACAGGAAGGAAAACCCATAACACGCATAAGTTTCAAAATTAGGAACCCAAGTCAGCCCACTAGTAGGAAATCATTTCGAGTAACTGTATTAAGACCATGAGGTCAGGAAAAATTCGACAGGCACCAACACACAAACATAAGAAAAGAGCTGCTACAAAAGACCAAATCAAGCAAGTAAACAAAAATAAAACAAAGGAGATTGCCGGGAAGGAGCCAAAGAGCCTGATTCCTGTCCCCACTCCAGAACCTTTTAAGTTTGGGGAGAAAAACTTAAGGCACAAATTTCATTTCCTAAAAGATCAAATGGCGGCAATCTACGCGAGAACAGAAGAAGAAAAAAGCTTACAAAGCCCATTAAAACCAATAAACTTAATCACACCAAGTAAAGGGGAAGGAAAAGGTCAGGTACAGCGAGAAAATCAGTCAATATACAAACAAAGCAATGAATTGGAAGGCAGCATAGGTACACTGCCCCAAGAAAAATCAACGATTAAAAACTGGTTATTAAAAACAACAGCTCAGATCCATGCACCGATCTACCAACTTATGTCCACACCGGACAAGATAAACAAAGAAGAAAATGGAAAAAGCCTAACTTTAAAAAATGACCAAAGCCAAATTGGATGTCAAGCGAATCCCCAAGGGAATACACACAAGATAAACTGGACAAGATCTTTCTCAATTTTCGAGGAAGAAGAACTGCTGAAGATGCTAGAGGTTTATACACAAAAAGCAGAGGAATCAGGGGGGAAGAAGCAAGAGGAAAACAATGATATAGAGCGGTTGATAATAATAGAAAAGGGAGAAAAACGGGAAACCACCTCAACCCTCAATAAATCTATATCTAGCCCAACCAGTAGGAAGGATCGTAAACCTAAGAAAAGTGGCCTTCAACATGGAAATGCAAAAAAACACTCACCCATAACTATTTCCTCCGCCAGTGGTTTCGAGTCCACCACAGGAGCCCGGATGCATCCAATAATTACACAGGTGGTCCCCTGGAGCGAATCATTACTAAAAAGTTTACAGCAAGAAATCGATGTCCTAAATTTCCAATCTGACAAGCTGGATGTTCAGGTGGATTTAATGAATATAATCCCAACGCATATAGCGGGAATACACACCAAATTGGAAACAATTTCAGATCACATCGCAAGAGAAACAATAAAGGAAATTCAAACAAAGGGTAAATCAATGGTACCAAACTGCGACTGTGGGAAAATAATAGATAAACTGGCTACTTTACCAGTAATCCTGTCAGAAATCTTACCCGTGACACGCACAACAAGGACATTTGGAGAAACCTCATACCAAGAAATAAAGAGCGAAGTTTTAAAGATCAAAAAGCAAAAAGGTAAAAGCTCATTCATTGAGAAAGAAATGCTCATAAACTTATCTGAAGAAAGGGAAACAAAAGAAAAAGGTCAAGGCGAAAGTAAAACACATGCGTCAGCGGTCATAATTGAAACCCAATCTAAAGGACAATGTAAACGAGCACGGAAAGCCAGGAAGAATGCCTCCAAAACCAAACCATGAAAGTCAAAATTACCCTATATTTGCACAAAGAAGGAATAAGAGTTTAATAGATCAGAGAGAAGAATCAGACATAATAGAAGCAATAAACCAAGAGGCTGACACAGAAGAAAACACTGAACAGCCAAAAAATCCAAAGCATGCAAAGACAATGTCAAACACCCAACGAATTTTAAAAGATGATGCAATCACAAAAATAAATTCAGCAAACAAAATAAAAAAGAATATAGGACGATCCAGCAAAATCACAAGGAGGATCAGGGAATAAACAGCAAATACCACAGGTAAAAGTGCAAATACAAGAAAATCCTCAGGAACCTAAGGCGCAAGACTATTTAAAGTTGACCATAGGGGAATGCGATGGAATCAAATCAAATCAATTCAAAAAAGAAATTATTCACAAAACCCAAACAGAGCAATCAGAGCAATCAATGAGCATAAATACCAAATTAAGAATCACAGTAGGAAAGTACAAAGGGACATATAATGCCCCCCAGGGGGCAACACAAAGGTATTTTGAGAGGCCGACTACAACTCATTGGCCAGTTGAACCAGCACCATGTTACCACAAAGAAGCGGCGTCATCATTAAGATCTAATCCATTAGAAGTATCCACTGTTAAACTCCTAGGGCAAGACATCCACCGAGTCCAAACAGAGGAAAGAAGTGAACTCAGTCAGACTTAGAAACCCCAAACGGTTCTCATAGAGACAGGTCGTAAATTACTATTCAGGCCAGAATACCCAACAAAAGGAAAAATGGACACGCTGAATTGGGGGAATATACTGAGGCTATTCAAAGAGATTCCGAAACTAAGGGAAATAACATCTAAAGAACTCATAGCAGTAGAGTTTGTTTAAACGAATAAGGACCCAGACTGTGAAATGAGTAGCACCACATGGGCATCAAAGGAGACAACGGACCTCATCTTCTCCACAAGAACTGACTTTGCGGCATGGGGCATAACACTGGAATATCCCACACCAATAAAGTATCCCACTATTAAGCAGCACAGCCCCCCTAGCAACAAACATAAAAGTAAAAACATCTTCCATTTTAAGAGGAGCAAGAAATGAGACAATCACCCAACAAATAAGGAGGGAACTCGTGCCTACCAGTACAAAACCAGGACAACTAAACCATGGACCAGATGTAGACCAGGATTGGTCTTGGATCCCACAAGTATTGAATTCGCATCGATCCTGATGGAAGCAGTTCAGATGGAAAAAAACAAGTAAGAAACATCGTGGAACGAAAGAAAGTGGAAAGGAAAATAAGAATCTGCTCTTGGAATGTCCACGGTTTTAAAGACATGGAACAAGATCGTGAGACAATTGCTTTCCTGGGTACTTTCGACATAATTCTCTTGCAAGAAACATGGAATGTTACCCCCAGACAAATCGCCGGATATGAAGAACACCATGTGATGGCAGGAATAATTGCAAAATACGGTCACCCAAGGGGGGGTCTGTCCACATTTATAACAAACAAGTTCAGTTGGAAGTCAGAGATAATGGATTCAGGGGTAAATTGGATACAAATCACAAAGCTAGAAAACAAACAATCCACAAAAGAAGTTGGGTGGAAGTTACTGATCTTAAATGCCTACATTCACCCTGAAAAGTCCACAAAAATCAATAAACTGTTAGAACTATTAAATTTAATAAAAACATTACAAACCTAGGCCCCAAGTACCTCAACGACCGCCTGACCTTCCACACGCCCACCCGCCAGTTACGGTCCGCCAGCTACGGTCCGCCAGCCTCGCCCTCGCCGCCGTACCACGCATCCGAAGAGCCACCACCGGAGGCAGATCCTTCTCCTACCTGGCGGCCAATACATGGAACTCCCTCCCCATCCACCTTCGGCTGACCCAGGACCACCTCGCCTTCAGGAGACAACTCAAGACCTGGCTGTTCGAGCAGTAGCGGCCCCCTTCCCCCAAGCGCCTTGAGACCCTCCCGGGTGAGTAGCGCGCTATACAAGTGTTTTTAATTGATTGACAAATAACTCATCAATTCTACGGGATGCTGATCACAGGTGATTTTAACAGTAACTTGACAAGAGTCAAGAGAAACAAATGCAAAATCCAAATAATAAGGAACGATCTGGAATCATTGGGCCTAATGACGCTAAATGGAAACACAAAGGGTGACCAACCTGCAAAAATTACTTACATGAGCGGAAACAAAAAATCCATTATAGACTACACATCAATCAGCAAAGAGCTCATACAGCTGGTTAATCATGTTGGCATCATAATTCGACCAGAAAGCGACCATTTCCCGCAAGAAACTATACTGAGCTTAAACACACAACAAAAAGCAAGTATTGCGTCGCTAGCTATAATCCCGGAAGTTTACAATTTAAGGAAACTCAAATGCAGAGGCGCCATAACAAACGCGATAATGGAAACAGTGCATACGCAAGTAGAAAATACAGCGACACCGGAACCCCACTCGCTTGCAAAATATTGGGAGAATCTACATACACTTCTGCTAGAAAAAGTCCCGGCAAAGCCAACAGCGAAACATGCATATGACGCCTACAAACTGCCATGGTATACCACAAAGCGAAAAGACAAAAAAAAGGAAATTGCCAAAAAATGAAGACAAAAGGCTGCAATAAACAGACACAGGGAGTGGTTATAAACAATAGCGAGTTATAGAAAATGCGAAAAGAATATAAAGAAGATTGCGGAAAGGCAAAAAGGCTACATACTGGGAAAATATGGGTAGACCTGCTAAGGACAAGTAAACTCCCAAATAGCAGTGAATTCTGGGGCTTAATCAACAAATTATCAAAAGGAACTGGTGTGCAGCAAAATATAGGAATAAGTGAAACCTCATGGCTAAAATACATAGACACCCTATACAACACCCATACGTTGCAACTCCCTTGCACAGAATTAAGGAAGGAAACAAACAAGGGAAAGGATGCAGGAAATGTAGTAACAACACACGGAAAAGACAAATGGGAAAAAGAAACACCAAGCGGGGCACCTATGGATCCATCCCCATTGACAACAGTGAAACAAACAACTCTGTTGATAAAAAAATTGAAAGCCGAAGGCGCAGCAGGCCCCAATGGGCTACCAAACACCCTAATTAAACAAGACCCTGACTTCGGGGCAAACTATCTCACCCCACTTTTCAACCAACTGTTCATTGATAAAAACATACCACGGTCCTGGTATGGTAACATCTTCCACCCTATTTATAAAAACGGGAGCAGAATGGAACCCGGGAACTACAGGCTGATAGCCCTCATCGACGTAGAGGCAAAACTTTTTTCATCGTGTATATTACGTCATCTACAGGAATGGATAAATAAAAACAAAATAGTCCCGAAGTTCGAAACGGGTTTTAGAGAAGGCATGGGATGCACCACAAACCTCTCTGTCGTTGTTAATAGAAAGAGCAGAAAAAAAGAAGGCAGGATTACTGGCATGCTACATCGATCTAAAATCTGCGTTTGACAGAGTGCCAAGAGACCGGTTGTGGAAAAAGCTAGAATTTTGGGGCCTCCCACAGAAACTAATAGACATAATAATCGCCTTATACAGCGAAACATGGGCCAAAGTAAAACTTGGAGATGGGAGAAGGATATCACAACAAACAAACATAAGAAATGGC
Source organism: Lissotriton helveticus (assembly GCF_964261635.1). Lineage (NCBI taxonomy): Eukaryota > Metazoa > Chordata > Amphibia > Caudata > Salamandridae > Lissotriton > Lissotriton helveticus. The sequence goes on along the minus strand of NC_136060.1, from coordinate 243,903,845 downwards.
CTTAAACAGGGCTGTGTGCTCCCTCCAAGTCTATTTAATGTGTATCTAGCAGACCTAAACAGTTACCTGCTACAGGCAAGCGGTCACCCCCCGAAACTGGCAAACAAATCAATTCAGTTTCTGCAATACGCAGATGATATTGTGGTTTTAAGCCACACACCGATAGGGCTACAAAGGGTCATAAACAAATTAACAGAGTACTTCGACCTAGTAGGTTTGGAACTTAACAATAAAAAAACAAAGGTCGTGAGACTGGCGGGCCCGAGCAAAGGAACTTTTAGATGGTATGCAAAGAATATCCAAATTGAGGAGACAACCACATATAAATATTTGGGTATTAAACTATGCAGAAACATGTCTATGGTGGTACAAAAACGGGATATCACAGCCAAAGCACAATCGCTGACCTTCGCCTATAAACTGCTCCAAAAAAAACTTCAATGCCCCATATACGGCCATCTTCTAAAGGTCATGGAAGCTCAACTGTTACCTACCTTGTCTTACGGGTCGGAAATATGGCACGGGAAAGAAATCGACATCCTAAATAAATTACAGATCAGAGTATATAAATCCGTGTTTAATCTTTTTAAAGGATCGTCCCCAGCACAAATACGCCTGGAAGTTGGATTACAAAATCAAGTCTACCAGAGGAAAGCTATCTTTGCAAAATGGTGCTGGAAACTTAGAGCATCAGAAATAGGATCACTAAACAACCTATGTTGGCTGGAAATCAAGAAACAATATGATGAAAAAGAACCAAACTCTTGGGGCACTTATTTGGGAACCGCCCTGGAGTCACTAATAATCGAGGAGGTTTGGAACAGCCAGTTGGAACGAACATCTTTCAATAAAGTTTGCAAACTAAATGCAAAGTCACTATCCTTGGTAGAAGACAAAAGGATTTTGGCCATACGCCGTCATGCTTGGTCCGTAAACAATTCATACAAAAGATTAAAACCACAATTTTACCTTGAAGCTCACTTTCGGCTATCGCTAAAAATAAAATTCATGGCATATAGACTGGGTGATCATTGCTCAAAAGACCTATTTCCAACTTGGAAAAGTAAGCAGCAAGAAAAGACATGCCGCCTTTGTGGGTACCACACAGAAAGTTTGTACCATTTAATGTGCACGTGCGAGACAGTAAAAAACGAAAGAAGATATTTGTTGAAATCAGTTCTAAACGTTTTAAGAATTCGCACCTGCAGGCAGGCGGTCACTAGCATCATCGAACATCCTTATATGCCGTGGAGTAAAATTCATGACTCTGGTAGAGACTTTACTCTCGAAAAGCAAAACAGATTAAACTCAGGTGATCTTCTTCTAGGAATTGTAAATTTTAAGAACACAAAAGGTCATTTTTATATATGTATACTTTAAGGTTGTGATAAACCAAATAAAGTTAATTTTTGACAATTTTTGACAGTCATTTTTATTGTTTAGCACATAAAATAGAATGATAATGAAGTCTTTGATTAAAACAATGTGATATATGTGCATCACCTTCTTAAAAATTTTTCAATTTGTAGAAAGTAGATAACAGTAACTGTTTGAATGTGTAATATATTTAATTAATTATTGAGTGGGATGTGTGCACACTTTCAATTTCAAAAGTATTTACTTGTCGTGGTTATTCAGTAAGGTTACAAAAGACAAGAAACAACACACTCTAGAAGAAATGGCACTTAACGGAGAGCCTTTAATCGTGTATTAATATTGTTGTAAGGGGTAAAAAAGCACAAAGGATAAAGGAACACATTTTCAATTTGTAAGCCCCAAACAATTTAAGTCAGATACAAAATAATAAAACGGGTACTAAAAAGAAATGAATTTTTATTTAGGAAATAATTTAGCACGGTACTAGGATGTAACTTTAAAACAAGGCAAAGTCGTTTCGTAACAGCAGGATCAAATCCATTGAGGAAATTGACAAGAATGTATTTCCAGAAGAATGCAACATCCATGGGAAAAGAGTTCAAAAGGACATATTGTGATGGATTCACCCATAGAAAACACAAACTTAATCAGTCATCAAAGTGTCAAGTATGTGGCTGATTTTGTCTCCAAGATGCCATATCAGCGCTCTTGGCCAAATTTCCAGAGGTTTAAGGTCAGCACTTTGTACATGGGAATCAATGCTCAATGGGCCCTCTGGTAGGACAATATGTGGAGCATTTACCCGATCTAATCTGGGTACTTTCAGTCAATTCCACATTTATACTTGGCATATTCATGTACTATAAGAATGGTTAAGCCTTATGACCATTGTATTGTGGTATTTGTCATGGGAATAATAGAAATGATTTACTTTTATTACATTGAGTTGCCATAACACAGTCAGCCCATCCATTATACCACAAGTGTCATGATTGATATATGTGTCTGTGACTTTTAGTGATGACAGTAGCCTTTGCTTGTGAAAGAATCATAGCCACTCCATGAACAATATAGTAACATAAACAATTTATACCATTTTATGGTGCACCTACAAGAACAGTATTTGTTGGCTGAGACTGGATAAACAGAGAAGGATCCTGATCATATGCCAGTGAAATAATTATGACTTTAGACTAGAACTCGTAAAGGGTAATGCATTTGGTGATCTCAGCAAAATGCTCATACTGTGAAGGTCAGAACAACACAATAACTCAGGCAAGTGCAGTGTATGTACTATATGCGAAATTCCCTCATATTATTATCAGGGCTTGTGATGTTAAAGCTATGAAGCTGGCTGATGGTAAATACAATTCACAGATTGTTGGCAAATAAAATGTTATTTATATAAGCTTATTTGTAAATAGTATCTTTTGCATGCCAGATTTCATGAGACATACCCTGGCATGTCCCCCTCTAATCCCCCTCTGGATCGGGTGCCTTGGTTGAGCACCCAGGGCTGCTTTCATAGGCAATAGGACATTTGGCTGGGTGCTTCTAGTATTGCAACTCGTTGACTTATACTACTTGCCCTATGGGAGATAATTTCTCCTTAATCAAACAGTTGCATCATAGCGCAGACTGCCATGTATCACATGGCCTTAAGAAATTTAAATTCCGATTTACTTACATACTTATACGGCATCATAGCAGAGTCGCAATCTATGCATACATACAAAATTCATAGGAGATACACAAAGTTTTCAAAGTCCAAAATGCATGGTATTGCATTACAATATGGTGACTGATTCAGCATCTGGTGTCTACTACTACTTATGCTTAGTAGTTCATTGGAGGATTAAGACTCTTCAACATCAGACAGGACTGAAGAAAAGATGTGATTTCATCCATTGTGAATAACCCTACGTTTGACCTGTTCTATCAGTCTTGACTGCACTCCAACTTTCTTGGACAACTCAATCATGTACTTGAATCCTTACACCATTAAGCAGTTGATAGAGACATATCAGTGATGATCTGAAATAAATAGTTGTCTGCAAATTGAAAGTATTTGTTATGCAGTGCTTTGCTGAACATTTGCTCTTTTATACAATAATCGCCAACATTTACAAGAATTGTTCTGAGATACCTTCAATTGGAGGGCAGGACGCCAGGGAATCCATGGGCACGCATAACTATGAAATCACAAATTGTGGCTGAAGGTTTAGGAATTACGTATGTCTTGACTAAGTCTGCTTTTAGCTTGCCAACACTCTGATCATTCTCAAGGACTTCTGGTTCAATCAGCAAACTCTTTTTTCCATTTCTTCGAGCTTGGACATTAGATTGTCAAAATCATCATTGGATCGTGCTGCTTGTAAGAAGCTGGCCCACTCTATATAGTGTTCTAAAAGGAAGTACACTTGGCCGAGGGTCCAGTGGAACCTTTACTGGTATGCAGAGGTCAAAGTAGATAATACCTTTGCTCTTTTTGGGGTAGTGTGTTTGAACAATTAGGCTTATCGGAGGGTAGTGAAAAGCATTTGTTGTACTCATAGAGTCAATAGATGTGACACACACTCCAGAATAAATCCGAGATCAATTTATAAAAATAATATCGATTTTTTTTGTATTTTTTAAGACCAGGAACTTTTATCTACAGTAAGTACTTTAGGAGTTACGATTTTTAGGAGTACGGCAAATATATTCTGTGAGCAATTACCCACCATTCAAGTCAATGGAGAAAAGCATAAAAATGCATATATAATCAGGCAATGCTTTAATGAAGTTCACCTTCCCGTTTTAGGTTGACAGCAGGACCAGGTCCAAAGTGTCAGCAGCAGAAGATCGGGAGCATAACTGATTCGGCCAGGAGCGGGGTGCTGAAGGTGCTGGTAGCTGGTACGCTACAACGAAGGGGGCCACTTGAAAAGACACCTGGAAAGACACTGCACAGGAGGCCTTAGAGGTAAGCCTGGTGGGTCCCACTGGTGGGTGAAGGTCGCAATGCTAGTAGGACCATAGGATCCCAGCTGGCTCATCGTTACCAGGGCCGGTGGGGCTGGATGCAGAGTACAGAGGTCAGCCGGGCATCATATGTCGAGAAGCCCTTGCGTTCAGGAATAGACAATTTTGGGACAGTTGGGGGCACTCAGGATGTGGATCTCAGGGGCCTCTACATCCCTCAATAGATGCTGCTTCTTGAATTGTTGGAGTCTGGCACAGACTCTCCATCTCGCTATTTGCTGTAGGGGGTCCGGTACCACGGGTATTGGTACAATGCAGCTCCGGTAGGTCCTGGTGTTTCCAAAATTGGTGAGGAGACAGATATGACCCAGTAATTCTTTTGGTGTGAGTGTTGGGTTGAAGTTATTGGGGAGCAGCACATTGACAAACCAGACTCAGTGGGATCGGTGCTTGTGGTGTGCAGGCCAGTGATACCTTCACTCCAAGGGAGGTTCTTGGCAATTTCTCAAAAGCTCGAGGAGCTCCGGGGTTCTTGGAGTCTTCACAGGTTTAGCACGACATGGCACACTGTGATTGTCTAGTCCTAGAGGCAGCTAGCAGGGTTTGGCACCAATTCTTCTGTAGCAGAGAATCAGTTATTGTGTAGTGAGTCTTCTTAGTCCTTTTCTTCTTCTTCTTCTCCATCAAATCTAGGTTGAAGGTCTAGGGACGCCACCTAAATACTAAATTTGGGGGTGTTAGAAGAGGTGACAGGTGGTAGCCAAAGGCTATCTTTAGAGTGTCTACACCCTCTAAGTTACCTCTTCCTGTGGGATGCGGCACTATCCTAGCATTGATAGATTTCCTCCACCAGTTCAAGATGGTGGATTTCCAAGAGAGGTGTTCACATCACCTGCCACACCTATGGGATGGTGCTGGCTGAATGTGGTGGGTGCCTGCATTGAACTCTGGTTGTTTTTGTGTAGGAAGGGACACCTCCCTTCACAAAAACAATTGTTGTACCTGTACTGGAGAGTCGCACGGTTTTGACGCATTCCCTGATTTGCACTATATTGTAAATCTGGGAATGTGTCAAATAGCATGGGCATTGTAGTGTATATAATTGTACACGCGTTCATGATTTAAGAACAGGAAGTGTATTACAAAACTATATGTTTCAAAGAAGGGTCCCTCAGTGCTTAGCTGGTTTGACTGTGGTAAACTTGACATCGTGCTAGACCCTAATAGTCCTAATCCTGTGATGTTAATTGATGAACAAAATGTGTATATAATTGTACACGCGTTCATGCACGCGTGTATTCTCACGCTTTAACCGCGCTCACATTTCATTTCTATTGTGCGCGAACTGCCCTTGTGTTTATCCTTGAATATATCTCGTGACCTGTTATCACTTGAATATACTTGCCTCGCTATCTTGTACAGTTATGTATATGTATTCTTTGTTATAACAGTTACAGTATGTCAGTTACCACTGATTGCTTGGAGCCTACAGTTGTGTTCAGGGAGTGCTTCTTATTCCAGAAATAAACTTATTATTTTTATCAAGATTTCTGTGGATAATTACTTAACAATTTGGCGACGAGGGACGGAGCATTTTGAACCCGTTTAAGAAGCATTTCCTGGTTGAATTTCAACAATTTAAAAAAAAAAAAAAAATAATATTTATTTTTCAACGGAAAACATCACTACGGCTCATTTTACAGTCATTTTACATTTCTTTGGAATTTCCAACTAAAACGAAGAGAAACGAAGTATTTAGATCCAAGGATTAAGATCTATTACCTTCCGGAGTGCGTCTCTACAGCAGCTCTTCTCCACGCCCGTGAGTAATCTGCACTGCTACGCTGCTACACTCGTATGATTTTGGGCAGAAACTGCTACGCTACTTCATTTCCTCTGAGACGCTACTCTCCGCTTTAAGTAAAAATAAAGAAGGTGACTTCATTTCTTTTCCGTCTGAATTCAATACACATACGACTTGTTGAAGACAGTTTGGGTATTAGAAAAACGCAGTGATTAATACAGAGAAGCGTTCGTTTCTTATTGGAATCGTTTGACGGCCCATCCAAGAACCAAGTACTTTAAATTTTAACTTGAGATATTATTATTTCTTTATTTACAAGATACTTATATTTAATATAATTTTAACTATCTTTTTACACCGTTATGTGCGCTCAGGGTTATACTCTTTCTCCACCACAAAGTTATTGGTCAGCTGGTAGCTCTCCTTGTATGCCCTGGATTGAATGGAAAGCTTATTTTTTAAATTATATTGAAACATTGGATGCCAATGGAAAAATGAAAGCCCCTGAAAAGAAAGGTATTTTCTTACATTGCTTGGGACCAGAAGGATTAAAGGCCTTCAATCAACTACCTACATCACAAGCAAGTGGGGACATGAATATCTTTGATAAAGCTATATATGACTTTGATAAATATTGCTCTCCTAAAGTTTGCATAGGAATTTCTAGATATAAATTCTTTCAGAGGAAGCAGTTAAGTGAAGAATCTGTTGATAATTTTGTTTCTTCTCTAAAAACTCTGGCGTTAGATTGCAAATTTGGCAATTTACAAGAAGATCTCATCAGAGATCAGGTTGTTATGCATTCCAGTAATGATACTATACAAGAAAGACTGTGGATAAATGGTGATGAAAATTTAGATTTTATTGTATCCATTGTTAGGAAAGCAGAACTTTCCTGTAGGAGTGCGCAACAAGTTAAGGGTAAAAGTACTTCAGTTAGTAGAGAAGTAGTTTCAAAAATCAATCACAAATATGATAACAAAAATAGAGATTTTTCAAAGAAGAAACAAATGTTTTCCTCCAAAGGAAATTCTGAGGATCTCAAAGGTAATTTAAAGTGTTTTAGATGCAATAGTAAATCTCACTTAGCTAATAACAAAATTTGTCCAGGGTTAAAACAGAAGTGTACAAATTGTGGCTTAATGGGACATTTCACTTCTGCTTGCAGAAGAGGTAAAATTAACCAAAAAGTGAAGTGCATTGAATTAAGTGACAACAGTGATGATGATGATTTTTCTGATGACTCTAACAAATGTTCTTTTGTTCTGAACATAAAAGATTCCACAGTTCTCAACGTAAATGACACTACTATTAAGAAAAAACCTTTATGTGATATGGTAATTGGTGGTGTAAAAATCAACATGTATGCCGACTCTGGATCACCTTATTCTATTGTGTGTGAATCTGTTTGGAATAAACTGTTTGTACCTAGACTAAGCAATCACTTAGAGAAAAGTGACATCAATCCTGAAGGGTATTCAGGTGGAAGGATAGATATTCTAGGATTCAGAACTTTAGTGTTCAGATTTAAGAACAGGAAGTGTATTACAAAACTATATGTTTCAAAGAAGGGTCCCTCAGTGCTTAGCTGGTTTGACTGTGGTAAACTTGACATCGTGCTAGACCCTAATAGTCCTAATCCTGTGATGTTAATTGATGAACAAAATGTGTATATAATTGTACACGCGTTCATGCACGCGTGTATTCTCACGCTTTAACCGCGCTCACATTTCATTTCTATTGTGCGCGAACTGCGCTTGTGTTTATCCTTGAATATATCTCGTGACCTGTTATCACTTGAATATACTTGCCTCGCTATCTTGTACAGTTATGTATATGTATTCTTTGTTATAACAGTTACAGTATGTCAGTTACCACTGATTGCTTGGAGCCTACAGTTGTGTTCAGGGAGTGCTTCTTATTCCAGAAATAAACTTATTATTTTTATCAAGATTTCTGTGGATAATTACTTAACAATTTGGCGACGAGGGACGGAGCATTTTGAACCCGTTTAAGAAGCATTTCCTGGTTGAATTTCAACAATTTAAAAAAAAAAAAATAATAATATTTATTTTTCAACGGAAAACATCACTACGGCTCATTTTACAGTCATTTTACATTTCTTTGGAATTTCCAACTAAAACGAAGAGAAACGAAGTATTTAGATCCAAGGATTAAGATCTATTACCTTCCGGAGTGCGTCTCTACAGCAGCTCTTCTCCACGCCCGTGAGTAATCTGCACTGCTACGCTGCTACACTCGTATGATTTTGGGCAGAAACTGCTACGCTACTTCATTTCCTCTGAGACGCTACTCTCCGCTTTAAGTAAAAATAAAGAAGGTGACTTCATTTCTTTTCCGTCTGAATTCAATACACATACGACTTGTTGAAGACAGTTTGGGTATTAGAAAAACGCAGTGATTAATACAGAGAAGCGTTCGTTTCTTATTGGAATCGTTTGACGGCCCATCCAAGAACCAAGTACTTTAAATTTTAACTTGAGATATTATTATTTCTTTATTTACAAGATACTTATATTTAATATAATTTTAACTATCTTTTTACACCGTTATGTGCGCTCAGGGTTATACTCTTTCTCCACCACAAAGTTATTGGTCAGCTGGTAGCTCTCCTTGTATGCCCTGGATTGAATGGAAAGCTTATTTTTTAAATTATATTGAAACATTGGATGCCAATGGAAAAATGAAAGCCCCTGAAAAGAAAGGTATTTTCTTACATTGCTTGGGACCAGAAGGATTAAAGGCCTTCAATCAACTACCTACATCACAAGCAAGTGGGGACATGAATATCTTTGATAAAGCTATATATGACTTTGATAAATATTGCTCTCCTAAAGTTTGCATAGGAATTTCTAGATATAAATTCTTTCAGAGGAAGCAGTTAAGTGAAGAATCTGTTGATAATTTTGTTTCTTCTCTAAAAACTCTGGCGTTAGATTGCAAATTTGGCAATTTACAAGAAGATCTCATCAGAGATCAGGTTGTTATGCATTCCAGTAATGATACTATACAAGAAAGACTGTGGATAAATGGTGATGAAAATTTAGATTTTATTGTATCCATTGTTAGGAAAGCAGAACTTTCCTGTAGGAGTGCGCAACAAGTTAAGGGTAAAAGTACTTCAGTTAGTAGAGAAGTAGTTTCAAAAATCAATCACAAATATGATAACAAAAATAGAGATTTTTCAAAGAAGAAACAAATGTTTTCCTCCAAAGGAAATTCTGAGGATCTCAAAGGTAATTTAAAGTGTTTTAGATGCAATAGTAAATCTCACTTAGCTAATAACAAAATTTGTCCAGGGTTAAAACAGAAGTGTACAAATTGTGGCTTAATGGGACATTTCACTTCTGCTTGCAGAAGAGGTAAAATTAACCAAAAAGTGAAGTGCATTGAATTAAGTGACAACAGTGATGATGATGATTTTGCTGATGACTCTAACAAATGTTCTTTTGTTCTGAACATAAAAGATTCCACAGTTCTCAACGTAAATGACACTACTATTAAGAAAAAACCTTTATGTGATATGGTAATTGGTGGTGTAAAAATCAACATGTATGCCGACTCTGGATCACCTTATTCTATTGTGTGTGAATCTGTTTGGAATAAACTGTTTGTACCTAGACTAAGCAATCACTTAGAGAAAAGTGACATCAATCCTGAAGGGTATTCAGGTGGAAGGATAGATATTCTAGGATTCAGAACTTTAGTGTTCAGATTTAAGAACAGGAAGTGTATTGCAAAACTATATGTTTCAAAGAAGGGTCCCTCAGTGCTTAGCTGGTTTGACTGTGGTAAACTTGACATCGTGCTAGACCCTAATAGTCCTAATCCTGTGATTTTAATTGATGAACAAAATGGTATATCTTCTCTGATGTTGAATAAATTTCCTAATGTTTTTTCTAAAGGCATTGGGAAGTTAACCAATTTTAAACATGAGATTCGACTAAAAGAGAATGCTTGTCCTAAAATACACAAAGCTAGAAACATTCCTTTTGCTGTTAGGGATGAAGTTAAGAAGGAGTTAGACGCTTTAGTAGAACAAGGAATAATAGATAGAATTGAATCATCTGAATGGGTTTCGCCCATAGTGGTTGCTAGACGGGCCAATGGCAAGGTTAGGCTTTGCATTGACCTTCGCCACCTCAACAATAATATTATTGTTGATCAGTTCCCTCTTCCCCGCATCTCTGAAATGCTATCTGTTGTTGGGGGTTCAAAGTTCTTTTCTACCATTGATTTATCTGCAGCTTATCATCAGATAGAGTTGATTGATAAAAGTAAAGATCTGACTGCATTTATTACGCCTTTTGGGTGCTTTAGATTCAATAGGATGCCATTCGGTTTAGCATCAGCGGCAGCAATCTTTCAAAGAGTTATGCAGGACATTTTAAAGGATTGTAAAAATGTCATCTGTTTTCAAGATGACATTTTGGTATTCAATGATGACAAAGACAAACATATTACTACTCTTGAAGAAGTTTTGAGTGCACTTAGTTCACATGGCCTTACTATCAAGCATGAGAAATGCAAATTTGGTGTTCATTCAGTGAATTACCTAGGCCATGAGCTCTGTGAAGAAGGAATCAAACCAAAGCCTTCACTTCTAGAAGCTATTGAGTCAGCTCCTCATCCTCAGTCTAAAGATGATGTGAGATCCTTTTTAGGTTTGGTCGAGTTTTACGGCAGGTATGTTCCTGAATTTTCATGTAGAACATATAATATCAGACAGTTAATTAAAAATAGAGTTGTTTTTGAATGGACGGATGAGTGTGAGAAAGAATTTTGTGATATAAAGAATGCTATCTGCTCTGCAAGTGCGCTCACTTGTTTTGATCCTTCTTCGCAAAACATCATCACTACTGATGCTAGTTCAAAAACATCCACCACAATGCCTATGACACGCATCCCTGATGGATTGTGATGCAACGCGGAGACTTGTGCTGCGTTGCCTCACACCATGTCTATTAGGCCATGAAAAGTCATGAAAGGGATAGCTTCGTGGCCTCGTAGATATGGGCCTGCACTGTGCGCCTCCAGAGCATCACAAACGTGGCACTGCGGCAGCGGAAATGTGACACAAGGGGCTTGTAAAGAAGCACCTAAACATTTTTTTGTTAAAATCAGCAAAATTATGCATCAGACGATGAATTTTGGGGCAAATGTGTAAAGTCTATAATAATACAAAAAATACTGTTGCCGCACAATCACATAATTCCAGTGGCCCTAACCCTAGCCCACTCTCACATGCCCCCAATTGTATGTTCCTGGTTCTTCAGATCAAAGGTCTGGTTGAAATTTCCTGCTTGTAGTACTGGGTCAGGATCTGTACCTGCTTGTGTTTAAGGCATTGCTTCATGAACTAGTAAGTAGTACACACATATTTATGACCTGGTTTGTTTCGCTCTTACACCAACCAATGTAGTGTAAGAGCAACGCAAACCTTAAGTCTGATTTTTGAAGCCAAGTAAATCCACTTTGCATGGATCCAAAAATCTGGAGTAACGCCACGCAGCACATAGCACTGCGTTCCGTTAGTCTGGCCTGGGTAGGTGTTCCATGGGCTTTGCGGGGGTGTTTCCCCACAAATCCCATCATTTCTGATGAATTTTCAGATTTACAAGGCCTTATAAACCTGGGAATGCACCTAAAAGATAAGCCTCCCCAGATGAGGCATAACAGGGAGAAATATCTTTATTTGTTCTCATTAGTTCCTCTTTCTATGTGTGATGCATATAGCAGCAGAAACAGAAAGTGGAAAATGCGTCTTGTGCAGGAAACTGTCCCTTCCTGCAGAATAACAATCTTACATGCAAGGCAACACCCATGCACCATGGTACAAGGGTGCCAGCGTTGGCGCTAGACTGCCAAAAGGGGACCAGTACGGGGGGGAAGCTAGGAATGCGCTGTATGCCTTAAATACAGTGCATTTGTATTCTTCTCTATGACACAGTGCAACGCAGCAAGGCGACTTGCTGCACTGCGCCACTACTCCATAAATATCCCCCTAGGACTTTTGTAGCAGATTTACAAGTCCCTTGCGACATTTTTGTGATGCAGCGGCAGCGTAAAAAATGCAGCTTGAAGCTGGCATACAGAGTGACGCAGTGTAATGAGAATAGGCCTCAACATGCATTACTGGAGTTGCGTTGTGCTTGCGACATTACTTTTGCGCCAACAGATGCATCAGAATTTCCGATGAATCTGTCAATCCTTGTGTCATGGTGCGCCGTATTGTAAATATGGCGCATCCACGGTGGTGCAAGGGTTTCTCAGGCTGACGCACGGAAACTGACGCATCTCTACAGATGCATCAGTTTGTTGTAAATCTGCCCTTTAGTATATTGGAAATTAATATGGGTGGGGGAGGTTAACAATTCTTTTCAGTGAAGTCTGTTTGCATATTTTTAGGTCTTTCAAAAGACAGCAATGTGTTACTAGTCAGTGGTTCCACAAGCCCAGCAGCAGAGTGATTAAATTGTTGTATAATACACATTACTGCTTTTTGAAGGCCTTTACCCATAAGGGTACAAACTGTTCCGAAATTCGAACATGATGGGCATAGGCAAGCGCTTGTTGGTCTGTTCCATCCATACGATTCTGGCATGGTCCAAAGAGACTAAATCGCAGTGAGAACACATATGTTTCTTTACAATCGGAGATTTTAACATTTTGACTAAACATTCTTCTAGGCTAGGGCGACAGAAGTCCGGGACCAATGGGAGGCTGAGTCTTTGTTAATACAGGAGAACACCAGTAAACATGAAATTAAATGAAAGTGAAAATCGGCGTTTCCCGGAAGTCCTTGTGTTCGTAACCATGAGTGATATTAGCTATCAGCTGGCGGAAGAAGCACTCACTGTGCTATCACTTAAAACGTCTCTACGCATTTCTCAAGCCTTCCTCCATTTACAGAGAACCACTAAATTATGCAGTGCAGCCTGTGGTGTTCGATGCAGGAAGCTTGCATTGAACAATGCCAACCTGCAGGAAACATTTTAGCAAGATGCGGGTGCACGTAGATGTATATGCACGTGACGTGCTCAGGAAAATTCTCCCTCTTAAACACTGACGAGTTACCGCATTTTATTACTGCATTGTGAGTTGCTTTTAACACAACAGCATCAGTAAAAGGAATCAGATGAAAAAATATGACCTCTTTAACGTATTAATGCTACTCCTTAATAACATGGTAGGTACCAATAAGTCCGTTCCAAGTCCTGATGGTTTTTTCATTTGTCTCAATCACCTGAAGAAATTAACCTTGCACACACCTGCAAAAATACATCCGCTTTTCTTAGCAAAAAAAGTCAAAAGTCAGATTCTGGTGAGCAAATTAACACAATTTACAGTGTCTGGAGGGTCGTTGAAAAGTACTGCACATATTGCCTACTCTCTCTTCATGGATTGAGCAAAAAGCTGAAATTATCTCCCCTGGAGGCTAACACCACACTCCTGCAACACGCCGGGATACACTGTTAGTGCGCTGTACAAACCACATCGCATAGCATAGAATAGCAAGGCACAGCATAATATAAATAACATAACGTAACAACATAACATTTGGAACATGTTGCGTAGAAAGATACACAGCAGCACAAATGTCTCCATTGTGCGTTCCACAGACACAGCTGCTGGCTGGATCTGACAGGACAAGTACCAGCAAAAATTGTAAGAGAGCGGAGCGGCCGATGTGCCTGGGTGAATTCATAAGAAGGTGTTTCCTGTATGACAGGGCACACATCCTAAAAAAAGAAGTGGGGGGACTGAACAAGTCAGGCGCGTGACATTCCTCGTGACGTCACAGGAAGTGATTCTCTGATATGTGTATATTATAACATATGGCTACTGATTTTTTTTTTTATCCCTGCAAAGCATATCATGTAACATGCTGTAAACAGATTTTTATTTTATGTAGATGGGTAAGTGGATTACTGCCATGCACACAGAGATTATTCTGTTACCTTCAGCTAATAAATAGTAATCCTTCTAGTAGACCACAGTGAGAACTATGAAGTGTATTTGAGTCCTACACCTTATATCCCTGACTGTCTCATGTAACACATCTTGTACATTAATTTAACACTTACATGATTTATTTGGAATGGATAATGTGTTTGTTATGTAAAGTGCTCCAACACTCTGCATTGGGATGAGTAGCGCTATAAAAGAAATAAAATAGTGCCATTTAAATTGTTATTTGTGTAAATACTGAGACAGACCAGCCCATCTGACATTCTTACAGTGCATGCACTGATATGCAACAAAGTAAAAAGCATGCATCTCTTAAGTACCTGTGAAGTGATAACAAGATGTGCACTTTTGTTTCCTTTCCAGTGCATTTGCAGTTGTGAGGTTTCAGGACACCTCCAGTCCCACACTCAATCAAATGAAGCATGATAGTCCCTTAACTTCTGTCTTTATCGTTGCCCAGCTGGAGGTGGAAAAAAAGCCCCCTCCCTGCCTGCAAGTTGCTGCTGGGAATCGAAAGCAGACAATCTACAGGAGCTGATAAACGTGTCCTGGTGTTTAAAAATTATACTGGGACAAGTTCAACATATTTCTGTGGGGCCCAACTTCTTAGCAGGGGGGGACGGCCTCCACCCAGTGAAAAGAGTGGGTGGACACCGTGTACACGCGTGTACCCCCTCGTCGAGCCCTGCTGTATAAGGAGGTTAGCAACTGGGCTCACTTGAGAAAGAGTTAGGTTAAACATGCCAGTAAATTGATGCTTCCACACATGGGAATGACTGACAAAGAACACTACACTGTGCATGCTGCCAATCTCTAGGGTGGGATGCTACACGTTCAATGCCAGATTGACTAAATGTTTGGTCTCCTGCAATGGAATGAAATGGGGCTCAAACATTATTCACAGGCAACTTTTTGAGAGCATAGAACTTCTTTACCTCCTCCCCCCTTATTATGTTATGCCAAAGGGGGCATTCTGAAACGGGCAGCGCAAAAACAATAGGTTTTTGGCCAAAGCCAGATATACTAGTATGTGATTTGATTTTACATGTAACTTATGTGCTATACCCTTGAGCACACATTTTACAAGTTTAACTCCTGTGCTATCGTTTACAAGTACAAATGTATACAGAATATTTATAGGGGGGGGGTTCCTAGAGTACACATCCTATGCCAGAAAATGCTGGCTTGCCTTAGCGAAACAGTTCAAGGTGAGAAACACGCAATATTATCAGACATTTTTAGTCTGAGCATCACCAGTGACACCATCAGCACACGACTCTTGCTAAATCTAGCGCTGCGCTATGTTTTTGGCCTTCTCACAAGGCAATGCTCCAATTTTTCACACAACGTTCCATTGCATGAAGGATACACAGTGATTGTGGGAGCAATCTCAACAGCTGCGGTGGTGGTGGGTTCTATTTGGTTTGAGTTTAATGATGAACACAGTGCTAAGAGACAGTGGGGCATATTACCATGGGCCTTATCGCCGCTTTAGCGGGAATTTTTCCTGCTAAAGCGGCGATAATTTAATCGCCCTATTACCTAGCTGTCGCTAACACCAGTTAGCGACAGCTAGTAGGAGATAGCGAGCTTCTGGGGGCCCACTTTGCATGTCAGCGATATATATCGCTAATGACATGCAAAGTAGGCGTGCCAAGATGTTAGTGACTGGAAACAGACGCTAACATCGCTAACTCCTATTACCAACTTTTGGAAATAATCGCGCTAAGCGCGATTATCTCCAAAAGCTAACGCCTGCCCAGAGCAGTTCTTAGCCATATTACCCAATGGTAGGTGGATAACATGGCTAAGAGCATTTGCTTGGTAATGCATGAATATCGCTGACTTTCAGCGATATTCATGGATTTCGACCGATTTTTATCGCTTAGGAGATAAACCTTGATAATATCAAGGCTCCTAAGCGATAAAAATAGGCGAAGCACGGCTATATTAATATAGCCGCTAACCAAGCTTAGCAATATTTTTCGCTAATGCTTGGTAATATGCCCCAGTGTGCGGCCACGCCTGAATGTAGAAGGCGTTCGATTGACTAAAGCAGCAGCTTAAACTGCATTTTATTATTTATTGACTTGACCACATTGCAACCAAATGCATGCAATTTAGTGTCATTTTTTATACAGACCCAATTCTGATGAGTAGATGATTCCCCCCACCTGCACACAGTATTAAGGTTTTTTGCAGACATGTTATTCACTTTAGATTATTCAAATAAAAAATATATTGTAAAAAACAAATATATATATATCTCCTACCCAGCTTGCCATTTCCAGGTAAACGATGTGAAATGTTTTTTGTCACATTCTGCAATGTAACTCTCATAGTTACAACCAGGGCATATCTATGTTTTTAACAGTTTCTAAATGAATGAACTGTATATATATATTCTCAAATGTCTACTTAATTTAACTTTTTTAAAGCTCCCGAAGGTTTGGATTCATTAGTATAAGAAAACGATGTCCTCAAAGTTCAATAGGGGGCACTGTAGGACTAGGAGTGATTCAAATGCGGCCAACACTTCCAATTTCATTTTATCATTACCTAGGTAAACAGTCTTGAACAAAAACAAAATATGAAGCATACATTAGAAATGAAATATGTACTGCGGACTGTAGTGAATTTCCATTCTGTTTTTTTAAACACATGGCCCCATATTTTAATCTCCTCCCTATAGGCAACAACATTAGAAAACATGTTGGTCGGGAAATGACAGGCTCTGCTGTATTGAAAAAAAGGACATACCGATCTAGCAAAAGCAGAATTTATCATCCTGTTACATTATTCAGTTTCCTATATTCCCTAAATAGAATGATGCTCCTGTTTGCCAACTCTGCTCTCTGTTTGCGAGTCTGCTATCATGTAATTAATTGTGCAGCGCTTACTAAAGTAGTTTTGTGCTGAAACCCAGCTCACCCTCCTCTGCACTCCCTGCAATGAAACATCTTTTGGACCCACATAACAGCCCAAATACCTGCTGCTGTTAAACAGGAGCCTTATGCCCCCGCCCCTCCCCCTCCGGGCCCCTCACAAACCGCCTCATTTCCTCATCATCACTGAGAATTCCAATAACAAATATTCTTTCGTTCCATACGTAACAACAGAACGGCCCCTTTATTTTGCCACGGTTCAATGGTGTGCGCCAGTCATGGCCTTTGTTATGGACGGGGTGAAGCCAATGGTGAAAACTTAGGAAGGCTCGACTGTCTAGCCTTCCTAAGTTTTCACCATTGGCTTCACCCCGCTATGTCTAGCCTAGACATAGCGCCTAGTGTAGTCAAGCGGTCTGACTGGCCAATGGCGAAGCTGAATATAGATGCCAGGTCAGTTTTCGCACCGGATGTTTCCAGTACAGCTCAGCACGTTTCTGTGGGGTAAAATGTCTTAAAATGTATCTGCCGCAAAAAGTCGCAAATTGAAGATGAAGCATGACCATAACACAATGGATCTCTTTCTGGTAAGTCAGCTCATGAGATCAATTTGCCTGCTGTTGATATTGGTGTTTAACTGCAGGTTCTCAGGATTTGATCTGCAAAGCTTCTTGTTTGCACTCTTTTAAGATCGATAATGAGAAATACTGAATTAAACAACAATAATAGGTGTTAATAAACTCCACAAACGAAGGTTTAACTTTGATTGAGTGCCCCTCATGCTTACATTAGGCACTGTGCACAAATGGATTATTTGCCTTTTTGAAATCAATATGAAATAAGTCAGGACGGTTGCTTAGTGGCCTGGACACACAATGCCGAGAGATCAGTGCCTAACATACAAGCCCCATATTTCATTCCCGACACTATAACCCATAGTTGTGTGTCTGTGGTGTAGATCTATGTGCAGACCAGAGCTCCATTCCATCCAGGCTTGCTCAAAAGATGTAAACTACCGCTGGAGATATCTGTGTGTAACCTGCAATCAAGAAGTTCCAAATCCAGTGAGGTAGCTCAGTGTATTCATGCACGATCTTCAAGTGTCTTTATGTAACCATCAAGTCCCAGGCTGAAATTACAGTAAATACATTAATGAGGTTCCTGGCCTGCAGCCAGCATCGGCTCTTGACTTGACGGCCACTGCTTCCAATCAATAAACCTGTTGTTCACAGTTACTGCTTCCTGCGAGATAACTCAAAGTGCTTAAAATAAAATATGCTTTATGTAAAGACCTGTGTGTAACCAACACATCAGATGCTCTGATTCTAATAACTTAGCTCAGGGGGGTATAGGATTGCATACAAGATATGTGTTGGCCCTCCAGGTCACAAGTTTGCGTAAGGAAAGATACTTTTATGAATAAATGTGCCTATTTCAGAGATACACGTGTGCCTTGATCAAAGCCCGTGATCCAAGTAGGTTGCTGAACAGGTTCATGTGTCTGCTACTGAGGCTTGCACATAGCCTGTATGCTGCTATTCCAAAGAATAGATCGGGGCAAGTTGGCTAATGCAGTCCTCCGAGTGCATTATTTATTTATAGCTTATTTAGGAATAAAAAGTATCTGAAACATGAATACGTAGAATAAACATAAATAGATCAATCAATAAAACAAACATAAAAACCTATAAAAAAAACGAAAGGAAAATTAATTATTACTTAATTCATTATTACCCAAAATCACACTCATTAGCTACACCATCAAATGGCAACACAGGTGTGGAAAGGAGTCCTAGTTCTTAAAAAGCCACGTTTTTAACGCTTTCCTGACACTTAGTAATAGAGAGATATAATAAGTTTATTGTGCAGTTAATTAAAACCATTACAATTATTGACCCACTATTATAAACAATAAAACCTCATTTTTTTAAATTTTTTATGAAAAGGCTGATAGCTATAGTTAAAAAAACATGCGTTACGATTAGAAAGAACATCCACGCCCCCAGCCTCAGTAATCCATAATCTTGTTTCTTCATTTCGGCCAGCGAATATTAGTAGCAGTCCATGAGATAAAAGTACCCCCCTTATTAAAGTCTTGGCTGCAGAATGATGACAGGCCGAGAGGCGCCGATTTAAAGTGCATAGTGCTGCCTCGGCTTCTGTAGGTTTGTAAAAAGTATGTCATATAGTTAGCCTTTCGATAGTTTCCTTGAGGCTTGGGTGTGCACAAAAAAACCATTGTATGCTTAAAACACTGTTACGGTTGTGTGTCACTTTTTTTTTTTAAATGTAGGTCAGCTGCAATTAAAAACTTTACCAGACAGCAGCTTAGTTGAGTGTCTTGGCCAGAGAAGCTTGCAAGCACCGCTTGTCTGCACGACCGTATTTGGTTTTTGTTGAAAATTGGTCTGAGTAGTTGCCGGCGCTCCTGCATCAGAAATAGGGGGATCTTATGAAGAGTGCAAGGGAGTCCATTATTAAACGTAGCCACCCTTACTGAGGAGGATTTACCGCTAGGACAAACCTGCTTAGTTCTCGGTATAGTAAGGAGCAAGGTCTCCGGATATTGCAGGCATCATGAGACGCATGGTTGGTATATTCTTGTGACAAATAATCGGCTCCAATCTGGTGAACGTCTCGGAAAACATGGCACAAAGACTTAAAAACAAAAATGTTTCCACTTGGAGCCAGTGAATTGCCTTTCGGGATGCAGAAGAGAACCAAGGGAGTCTAAGAGACAATCTGGCAACTGCATTCTGGACCCTCTGCATCTTCTTCATTAGATCAATGTCCATATCTAAGAAAAGAGAATTTTCGTAATCCAGGCAACTCAATATGGTAGCTTAGATCACCACACGACAGACGTTCTTTGGGAGGAAAGGCAAATAAGATGTGTGCTAAAGTATACATATACTGAGAGAAGGTGGCCAGTTTGCACCTTCTAAATTTAGGGGCATATTTATTAAGATATCACAAAATGCAGTTGTTGCAAAGTCATCCTGGGTGCCCTGTGCACCCCCGTTTTTTGCTGACGGGAACTGGTGGTAACTGGCTCTGACTGGGCCCTGGGGCAGGTTAGACAGAGCCCCGTTTTGCTGTATTGAAGTCATTTACTTATATGGAGAGTCCTTATAAAAGAGGTTTTATATACCTTGGGGATAGAGAAATTGCACATTTCACTTCACCCATTATAGTAAAGTGCTTCCCAAAATCGACCTTTGTGCTAGGAGCACTGTAGAGTGAGGATCTACACTATTTTTGCATATTGAGGACCCCCAAAGTCTCCCCTCAAATTCCCAGGGGTGGGGGGGGCATGTAGCTATAAGCGGGGTCCTTATAAAAGATGTTTTATTGGCCCTGATGCTGGAGAAATTGCACATTTCATTTTCCCTATAGTAGATCCCCAACTACATAGGTAAACATGGCAATAGTTTATTAAAGCATAACTATTGTTCAGAATTCACAGAAAATACCATTCATGGACTTAGGAAAATGATATTGAAAAATCCACCAGTATGCTAAGAATTTATCCTAAAATAAACAGGAAAAAAGTTATAATACTCTCTTGTATATAAGCCAACATTCAGCCTTCGTGTGGTCTCTTCTAATTGATCAGAGTTGACAGGACTAACCAGGCTACTGTGATGAAGGGATAAGTGGTACAGCCAGAGAGGTTATTTGTTAGGTAGAGCTCTTATACAAAGGAATGCAGCTTCAAAGGGGGAATAGGACAGGCAGGGAATGACATGTCCATCTACCCACCAGCCCCTCTGACCCAGCCAGATGGCTAGCTTAGGGCAGGAATATGCAGATGGTAGGGGGAGGAGAGCTATGAAAATGAGTCATACTGGAGGCTGGTTTAACTATTTCTTGTTCCTCTGCTGATATTTCAGCCATACTGAATCTTGGAGGAATAATGCTTTCTGGGAGAATATTATGCCACATTTTGAATGAAGTGGGCATGCCATGGGGTGTTGCCCTTCACCTTATTGGACAGGAGTGCTGTCCTGCTTGACCCCAGATAACACTTAATAAATATGTGAGAGTTGCCAAGGCTCTCAGAGCTGCTGCTTGAAACTAAGAGAAGGAGAAGGTTTGGAAAGCTGGAAACTTGATTTGGACCTTCGGGCCCTGCAATCTGACTGACTGCGCATGCTGCTTTAACTGGAACTACAGCCGTGTGGCTGTGCCTTTCTTCAAAAGGATTAAAGAGTGGACACCCTGCTACAAGTAAACAGAACTCACCTGGACCATCACCACTAAAAATTCAGTCCAATGGATTTGTAAGGGTGTTGTCCAGGTGCAATGTGGAAATGGTGGTCCCAAACTTTCCAGGACCATCTTGGTCCTTCCAGCCCCTTGGATTGATTTTTGGACACTTTGGACCCTCATGAGGAACTTCAGGAAGATGTTGCAGAAGTTTGGAGAACTTTGGGAAAAAAAGCTCTATAAGGCGACTGTTAGACCTGGCACCAGTGGCGTGGGTCTCCCCTCCATTTTTATTTTTCTGTTGCCTCCTGTGGTTTTGCTATGTTTTTGCTGGTCTAGATGCTCTGGGCACTTTGCCACTGCTATTCAGTGCCAAAGTGCAAGTGCTCCCTATTGTAAACTGTTGCAATGAATTAGTGACTCCATGATTGGCTTATTTAATTTACTTGTCAGACCCTAGTACAGTGCACCATATGTGCCCAGGGCATGTACACCAAATGCTGCTGGTAGGCTGGCAGCACTGATTGTGCCACCCACAGAGGCAGATTGTAAAGTGTGGCTCAGGCCTGCCATTGCAGAGCCTGTGTGCATTCAGGGACTGCCATGTCGACTTGGCAAGTGCACCTACTTGCCAGTCCCTAAACCTTGGGCAGGGTGCATTGTATGTGAAAGGTAGGACATGCCCTGTTGTGCGTGGCATGCCCTGATAGTGAATTACCACCAATTTCGTTTTTCACTATTGCAAGGCTACCTGTTCCCATAGGCCCCAATGGGCAGTTTAAGTATAACATCTTATAATCCTAAATGACCCTGGGAACAAGGTAGAAGCACGAGTTTAGTATGCCTGAACTCAGAATGTTAAAATACATCTTTTAGTGTGGGTGATTTTTACATGATGTGTTTGAAAATACCACTTTTAGAAAGTAAGTATTTTCTTGCCTAACTACCATGTATGCCTCTGCTAGGTTTGTGTATTCCATGTCTGATTTGTGAGTGACAGGGGGCTGGAGAGGGCTTTGGCTCAAGTAGTCTGATGAGTCAGGGCTGGGCCGAATAGGAACTGGTTTGAATAGAGAGTAGGGGGAGGAGATACCCTTTCAGCTACCTGGTCCAGGTCTGCTTTCAACAATGCTGTCTCCACCTCCTGCCAGGAAGCTGTACCAGGGAAGACAGAACTGGTTTTGACTGGGTACAGACACTCTCTGCCTTCAGAGAACAAAGGATCTAGTAGTATAAATACTAGGGCCCAGAACCCAGAACTTTAGATCACTTCTAGGAATCAAGACAAACCTGTGCCAAGGAGAGAAACCAAGGAAGCTGTAGGAGGTGACTGCCCCTGTGCTATGTGCTGTTTGCGCTTGGCCTGCAGTTGTTACTTATTGCCAAGGAAAGGAGAAAAGGAACTTTGTGTGTACTTTGTCATCTTGAGGAAGATCTCCAAGAGCTTGAAGCTGAGCTTGCCTCCTGTTCTGAAGTCTCAGGGACACAAAGACTTCATCACCGGCTCCCCTGAATTTCGTTGCTGGGAATTATACCTGCAGAAAGGTGCCTTCTGCTATTTTTGGGACCTCTAGAGACTGCATGTCGCTGGGAGCGCTACGCAATGAGGAAGAAGCGTGTTGCCACAGCAGCTGTTGCGGTCGCATTGCCGAAGAAGCCTGTCACAACGCCGGAGAAGCGTGTCGCCGCCACGGAGGTCGCTGTCGCATTACCGGAGAAGCATGTCGCAGGGCCTGTCGCGGCTCCAGGGTCCACCGGATCGCCGCACGGCCGTCGGGCATGCACGCATTGCATCCAAGTTGTCGCATCGCATCAAAGATGACATGTTGTTGCATCGCACCCGATCGTCGCATCACATCGAGGCGCCATCTTGTCATATGGCACCGGGATGCAGTAAGAAACCGAGCATCAACTCCCCACGCAATAAGGAAGCGGCACATCAACTCCCCTGTGCAGCAGTAAGGAACCAACGCATCCACTCCCCTGCGTGTAAGGAACGGCGCATCACCTTCTCTGCGACCCTTTTGTTTGTTTTGCGTGACATTTCTAAAGTATTTTGAGAGTAAAGTGTTGCATTTACCATCTACATTGAACTAAGCTATTTCTACCATTTTAAAGTCATATTCTTGATAGTGTATTGTTGATTTTTATCGGTTGGTCTTGTGTTAAGTCTAGTAAAGATTACTAATTTTTCTAAAACTGGTGTGGTGTCCATTTGTAGTGTTTCAATGTATGTGTTCACAAATGCTCTACACACTGCCTCTGAGATAAGCCTGTCTGCTCGTGCCAAGGTACCAAGGGGGTGAGCAGGGGTTATTTTAGGTGTGTAGCCCCTTTCCCTGACTATAAGCAAGGGTCCCTATTTGGACAAAGGTGCAAGCCATTGTGAACTAGAGACTCCCATTTCTACCAGGGACTGACTTTGCGAGAGCAAAGCCGGCCTCATTCAACCGCAGGCAGACCTGACCCGCTGGTTCGCCCTACTGAAAAGCTCCGTAGGTCTGACTGCCAGAATTTGATCGGGAGCTCCCGGGAAAGCAAGCTGACAAAACCCTCACTGAATTCGGCCTGGTGAAGAGCAACGAGGGACCCTGCAGAAAAAGCTCAGGAAGAGTTTCTAATTCAGAAGGTAAAATTTTGACCAAGGCCTTTCAGGAGTGGTATCCAAGCGGGGATCCATTGTGTTTGGCCTGAAACTTTGACTTGTCCCAGTCAAGCGAGACCAGATGTCCCAGATCGTATCTCCGGTTCCCTACATTGGATGTCTGTTGTCTTGGTGTCATTTTAAAGATGAAAAGATTTCAGATTTTTATAAACTGTTGATGGAGTTTTATTGTGTGTTGTGTCTTAGGGCCATATGTATCAAGCCTTTTGTGATTCGCAAAGGCCGAAATTGCATGTTTTGGGATGTATGAAACATTCCCAAAATAAGGAATTGCAAACTTGTGCGATTCCTTATTTTTTCATAGCATTTAGGGAATCGCAATTTTGCGATTCCTTAAATGCTATGTATGTAGCATTTTTGGCTTGCAAATTCTGGTTAAGAATTCGCAAATTACCACCAACTTGTAGTTGATGGTAACTTGCGAATTCTTCCAAAAATGCACAATTTGGCATTTTTAAAGGTGGTATGTGATGCACACACATGCCCATAGGGTATGTATGTGCGCCATATGCACACACATGTTCTTTTCAGGGGGGCAGCAGGGTGTCTTTGAGACACCCCTGCACCCTTGCAATAATTCTCAAATTGCGATTAGCAAATTGCGAATTCGCAATTTGAGAATTATTTTGCATTCATTCCTATGGGCCTCCTGGCCCATAGGAATGCATTGGAAATTATTCCTTAATTGCGAATTCGCAAAATGCGAATTCGCAAATAAGGAAGCTCAAGGAATCGCAAATAAAAAGCGATTTTTTTCATACATACCATTTTGCAATTCCTAAATAGCGATTCCTTAAAATTCGCTATTTAGGAAATGCAAAATAGTTTGGTGATACATATGGCCCCTGATGATTTACTGAATTGTTGTTTTTAAATGCTTTACATATCTATCTCATAAGTAAAGCCTGCCTGCTCCCAGTCAATCTACACAGGGTTTAAGTATGGGAATATTTTACTGAGACCTATTCTGAGTCCTAGACTGCGATAGTGGCATTGTTGCTAGTGGTAGATGCATATTAATTGACTGATAATAACCCACTTTCCAAGATACACATATAAATGAAAAAAACAACAAATACAAGTATTCATTAGGGCAGGTAGTGCAGGTGAACTCTGTCGTCAGACAATGGTTTAAACATTGAGGGGCATAATTATCAATGTGCGGTGTCTCCCATGCACTACACAAGGGGGGGCACAAAACTAAAGTAAGATTTAGCAAGCCACAAAAGGCCACCTTGCACGGCCCTGTAAGGGTTGACAAATCTGGAGTGACGCAACGCACTGCACACCTCTGCATCATGTGACTCTTCCTCAGGGAGGTGTTCCATGGGTGGAGCATGGGTGTTCACATGCTCCACCCATGGTGCCTACAATGCAGGCACCCTTGTGCCATGGTGCAAGGGCCCCTGCGGTGTAGGGGTCCCTATGTTGGCTCTAGGCATCCAAAATGGCACCAGCACAAAGAAAGGACAGAAATGCACCATACACTGTTAGGCTCTGGGCATTCCTGCCCTGTCCCTTTCACACATTGCAGCACAGCAAGATGACTTGCTGCGCTGCGCTGTGTGAAACTTTGAAAAATCTGCCCTTTAATGTTTTGGTGAGGCATTTGCTGTTTCAAGAATATTTATTACAATAGAGACGGTCATTCTTAGCAGCAGTGCTATATTTTTAATGAGATATTCAAGCAGCTAGGAGCAGGGTGCCAGTGTAACAGAGGAAATGGACAACTTTGGGTTTCTTCTTTGTATTTCAAACACAACATGTATCATATTTGCTTTGCATGTATTAGAATGGATAATTACAATTGGGACTTGTAACACCAGTTAATGTTTGGAATTAATGTACTGTAACCTTTTCCAACTTGTTTCAGGAATAGTCTATTGTGTTGCTCAACTGAACCCTGAGTCTGTAGCAACACGCCTTTGAGCCATCCAGTTTTTCATTTTCTCACAGTTTAGACATTTTTACCTATTCTGTGTTGCAGATCTAGAGCAAGGATTGGTCACCGCACCAGGACTATTTAAGCAGTCACCGAAATGTTAGTTTCCTTTTATGACTTCCTCCAAGCTCAAAACGACATGCTGTACAGACCTGGAAGCAGAGATGGACATTGATTGTAGTCAGGGACCCTTTAAAGAAACAGCATACATCATTTCTAACCTGAAATGCTTTTCATTAAACACCAATTAATCGTCATTCTCAAGAGTTCCTTCACAGTCATTACTTTTGAGGTGGTTCCACCATTAGGAGGCGAAAAACTGCAACTTGAATAGGGCCCATAAAATAGGTCCCACTCACCCCTGAGTGTATAAGGTTTACTCACCCTATGTCCCTTTTGGTAATTTCAACCCAAATGTAGGCCAGTAACATAGTAAGGTTTGGGTGGGTGGTCCATAATGACGGACGCAGACTCTTGGGGCTAGGGACAATGACGATTACACGTAAGTACCTGGGCCTTAGCTTTACGTCCCTCTGTCCTGGTCCCAGTCATTACTTTTGGGAGGATATCCACAGTAATCAATTTTACTTCCTTTATTAGTGATTGTAGGTAATCATGATTCTGAATAGACAATAGTATCTATAATTCCGTTCACCAAAATAATGTTCTTCAGGTTTAGCATTATGGGGCATGGATGTTTACCAAAGTATCAGATGAAGTCCAAGTGGCTGCTCTTCATATTTCAGACTAAGGGACTCCTTGACACTCTGCCAAGGAAGTAGCCACTCCCTGAGTAGATCTTCCCTGAATGCCTTCCTGAATAGCAACTCCAGAGAGAGAATAGGCCATGGAAATGGTGTAATGCATCCATCTGCTTATATTCATGTTGAAAGCCTTAACCTCCTGATTTTGTTTCAAAAGGTACTAGTAAATGTTCAGCTTTCCTGAAAGGTTTTGGATGATGAAAGTAGATAGTGATAGCTATTTAACATCCATGTGATGTTATTTAATGTCTTCATTAGAGGAGTGAGAAGAAACAAAAGATGGCAAGAAGATGTCTTGTTCTTTTTTAAAAGTAGAGGATATTTTAGATAAAAGTGTAAAATAAAATGGGTAACCCAATCAACCCTTGATGGCTTGGGCAAAGTAATATGAACTGGTAATGTATCAAATCATATCAACATTTGTTTGTAACAAATTATCAATTCAAACACACGCAGTATGTTAAAAAGCAGATTTTTTATCATAAACAAAAATAGAGAAAAGGTGCACTTTTTTTCTGTTGAAGAACATACGTCGAATTATATTGTATTTATCAGTTGATTCATCATCTGCTTTGAATGAATCAGTACCCTTTCTTTATTTTTGTTCATGATAAAAATCTGCTTTTTAACATACAAACATGTGTTTGAATTGATAATTGTTGCAATTTATTTTTTATATGATTTTATACATTTTCACATTTTCATCTGAAAAACTATAATTGTTTATAAATTATGTTTATATAAATTGACCAATTCCAAACGAAACTAATCTGCAAGAAAGTTAGACAAACTTGCATCTTATATAAAAAGTAATTAATTTGCAAGAAAGTTATATAAACTTGCATTGAGTAAAGAACATAAATTATTGAGAATCACGTATTAGGATAATTCCCTTGAAGGCACACTTACCAGTTCATTTTAGGTAAAAGGCAGGATCAGAACTTCAAATAACACAGTCTCCTCAAACAGAGAGAAAGGGAGGGTTACTTTGGACAGCTCATCATTCTCCAATTCTTCTAGCAGAAGTAGCAGCTAGTAAAAACAATCTTCAAGGTCAACTATTTAAGATGAACTGATTGTAATGGTTCAAATGGGACTCTAAGTAAAACCCTTAATGCCACGGAGAGATTCCATACGGGGGCAGAAGATCTAGAATTAGCAAGACTAGCAAGGCTCTTCAGAAGACTCAGTATCAAAGGATTATCTTTCCCAACTGCACCGACCAAGGTTCGAGGAAGCTTAAATAGCAGACTACCGAGATCTCAAGATAGACTACTAAATTCTTAATAACTCCATCAAATAAGAACAGTGGCACAGCAGACCTATACTCACAACTTCCAAACTGAAAGAGAATATTTTGATAGAGGAGGGCACCCTGGGTGCCAAGAAGAAACGGAGAGAGAGGAATTTGCCTGATTGATGCTACTGATATGGATTTACAGGAGAGGAAACTATGAGAGATGGGGCTAAAATACGAGCATCATGATCACCTCAGCATCTTCTGCCTGGGTCTTTAGAAGACCTTGAGGAAAGGGAGGTAACGTTGGGAAAGCATGTGGGAGCTGAGAAAGTCAGGCTAGAGACAGAGCATCCATTCCCATAGTTTCTGGGCCAGGAAAGCTTGAAAAGACCTTCATTAGTCAAATGTCGTCTAGTGAAACAAATAGCTCGAACACAGGTTAGAACCATTGACATACTAGCGAGGACACCCGTGGAGACAGTGTGAGTGACAGAGAGAGAAACGATTCTGGTGAGTCACTCTTCCAAAGAATTGCCTGTTTCTTTTATGTGGATAGCCCTTAAGGTTAGTAGATTATTTTCCACGAAACCTATAATTGGCTAGACCAAGAGTAGAGGGCCAGATCTTATACTCCTTTGACTGTTTATGCATGATATGCCTATTGTATTATCCATCCTGATGAGTACATGAATGCTCGCTATTCTGTGCTGAAAATGTTACAGAGTCTTGTGAATGGCAGATAGTCACTTCCAGTTTGACAACAGAGGCCCGTGCAGTTAAGAACGGTGGGGCAGTGGGGCCGGGTGGGGGAGTTCAACAGATGACGATGCGGGAATATTAATCTTTTATTTAACTTTCCCTCGTGTTCATCAGTCAAATTCCCTCTCCAACTCGGCCCCACCGCCCTTCCGCTCTTACTTGCATGGGCCGCTGCTACAGTTTGATGGCATGTTTTTTCTCTGGACAATACCATCTGTCTTGGATCCTCTTGGAGGAACATACTGCACCCCAACCCTCCTTGCTGGCATCCTTTGGCATCATAAAGGGAGAGGGTGGATGAAGGGGAAGCCCCTTGAGAGGTACAGAAGATTCAGCCACCATTCCATTTGTTGTCTTATCTTCAGAGACACAGGTATTAGCTGATACCAATCCATTGAGGAAGGTTTCAAATGCTTGAGAAGATGTAGTCAGAGAGGTCTGAGGTGTAATCTGGCTCAAAGTACTAGAAAATCAAATGCCACCATGTGTCCATGTGCCATTAACCATGATCGAGCTGGTATTTGCTCCTGGGTTACAAGATGTTTCAAGACAAATCAAAGTCTCTTGGCTCCATGCTTTGAACGGAAGACCATCCCATATGAGTTCTGAATAGAGGTCATTTAAAATCTTGTCCTGTAGACAGTCCAGATTGCTCCTCTTATAATTTATCACAAGACTATGGTACTCCAGGCAATTCTTTATCACATTTCCACAATCTAAAGTGTCCTTTTTTGATGCCGCTTGTAGGAATAAGAATACACAACCGCGATTAACACTCAATTTAGTTTCTTTGGGGCTTCCGGGCATATGTATGTTTTGTTTTGCCCATTTTTCATTCTTCTATGCATAGTTTCGCTTTTTTCCGTTGTTTCAGTTTTTTTATAGTTAGTTGTACATCGTTGGCGCTGTGGGCTTTTCTATCCAAGGAAACCCTATGCAATTATTAATATCTTTGTTTGGTAAATTCGTAGCTGATCACAGAGGGCCGCATTGCTAATATATTGAACTCTCTCCTACAACAACCTGGTTCTTAATTCTCAATAATTTTCTGTGATTTCTTGTAGGTGAGTTTTATTTATAATGATTTCTCGATGGCCCAATAGTTTGCGGGCTTGGTTCTGGTGTTCAGTAAGTGGACAGTTTTTTAATTTCTGCCCGTTGTTAGATCACAATTTGTGGTTTTAGTTTTTAATTGTAGGCTTTGATTGGGCATTGTCTTTCTTTCCCTTTTCATTTATTTGTTCCATTTAGTAATGTAAGTTCAAAAAGACGTTTTTGGTCTCCTCTTTGTGCAAACTTTTTTTTTTTTGCTTTCTTCTTCTTTCTCTTGACTCATTGAGATGCACCCTTCTTGTCTGTTTATTTTCCACAACAGTGGCGTTTTTGTTCATTATATTTCTTTATCGCATTAGATGATGCATTGGTATACCTACGCGATGTAGAGGCCTCCTTCCCAGAGCTGATGCTCATGCTGTTGGACTTTGGTGGCGCTTCTGGCTTAAAATGAATTGGCCTAAATGCTGATATTTTCACCTGTACCATGCAGGGTTACACCAGTGGGGTCACATCTTTGCTTGTGTTAGGAAACCTTTCGATATATAGGTGTCCAGAATTATCATTCAGAGAAAGGTGTCAAGGAGGGCAAAGTAGACAAGGCAACGCACTCAATCTGACAGTCGCTGCCATTCTGGCAGTCACTGCCTTTGTCCCTGCTGGGTCGGGTAGCAATAGCTAACATTTTAGTGCTGCCCAGCTTGCTCTATTCTTTGCCACACTCCTGATCATATTGCCCTCAGCACTTTTGAATTTGATATGTTATAAATGCAGACAGCGGATGGCTCTCACCACATTACAGTGCCCCTTGCTGAAGGGTGGTCTTAGAATGCCCAACTTTGAACTGTACTATGCTGCAGCCCATCTACAGTGGCTGATGGGCTGGCTACAAGCCCCCAGATGCCCAGAACAGTCACCTATTTAAGTCCTGCTTGCAGATGTGGATATCTACACTTTGTTGTCTACTCCTTGGAAGCACTTTCCTTGTGATACCTATGAGATGACAGTGGCTCGACTGTGTTGGTGCTGTTTTGTGCCTGGCAGGGATCATCTTCTCCCTTGCTCCCTTGCCATAGAGCGGTGGGATTTGCCGACACATTGCAGCAAGGCAAAGACTCCATATAGACGTTTGGACAGATGTGGAGCCGGTCCAATTGGGGATCTTCCATGATGGACAGTTCATGGCATTCCAGGATGTTATGGACTACTATGACATAGGGGCTGGTCATTTTCTAACACCATACCATACAGCACACTCCACAGGCCATCTGGGACACTAAAAATATGGAATCTACTTAGTCCCACACATTGCACACGATCCCATCTCATAGTTCCATGCGACATGCCATTGTTTATCTTTACACATCCCTTAACGCTGTACCGACAGGCTACACGGTGATGGGAAAAGACCAATGGAATGAGGGCCTTTTGCAGCCACTCTAATCCAAGAGTTGGGCCAAAGCACTACAACAGGTGATAGATGTATTTCGCAACCAGCGGTACCAATTCATGGAAGTTAACACATACAACAGGTTTACTTCTCCCCACAACGCATATAATTTATGTTTGCAACCCTGACCCCTGAGTGTCCTAGAAGTAGACTGGTGATGGCAGGGGTTTATCATACGGTATAGGAATGTCCGATAATATACGTGGTCTGGCAGAAAATTACTGCCACTGTGACCAACCTTACAGACAACACCCTCACAACCACACCTGAGCCATGTTTACTAGGGATACACCTCAAACCCAAAGGGGACAAATACAGAGAAAGATTTATTGACCTTGCCTTTGCACTGTTCAAAAGACAGATAGTGATGTCATGGAAGGCGCCTACAGCCTCCATCCCCCAGTGCTGGCTGACCACATTGCTGACCTGGGCGCGTGCAAAAGCAAACACCCTTCAGCTCCTCAGGATGAGGAGGGATACCAGAATAGGAGGCGACTGCTGGGAAACCTCATTAGTCACGTTGAGGCAAAGAATGACATACACCCACCTTGAAAACATATGGAAGTGCTCCCATCTGCTTCCTCCCAGGAGTGCAGTTTAGCCATGCGACAGATGTTGGTTTTCACAGTTCCAAAACACTCGTCCCAGTACACCTCTGAACGGGGAGTCATTGCCCTGCCCCCTTTTGATTCGATTTGCATGCTATTTGATCCCCAAATGCAACAAGTCATAGTTAGATACATACTGCTTCATATCAATACGGGAACCTGCCTATTATGTAATACATTGATGCCCTTACACGAAAGACAATATTTCCTCCTCTTCTCTTTTAAGTATAGACTCCATTGATTAAGCTTTCATAGTTGGCTTTTATTGCATGTATATTGTTAATCCGTCCTCCTATTTGCAGTCAAAATTGTTTGCTTCATTGTAAGCTCACGACTATTGAATTGATGATTTGTAAATGAATTAATGTTGTGATGCTACAACAAAGTCTTTTTCCAAATCCTAAACATCAAAAATATATTTGAAAAAAAAGGTTCTGATTCCCGATGATAAACCTCTTTCTCTTTTTGGTCGAAATGCCGTCTATGCTTCTGACAATTGAAAAGGATCACGATCTCTCATTTCAAATACGCTTTGGATTGATGCATTTGTATAAAAAGTTCAATATTCCATTGTCGGGTTTTTTCCTTTATTACACCACGAGCAGCCCGCCCCGACGTTGTCCGGGTATGAAATAGAATGTGTGTAATGTGTGTAGTTGGCAGGGGCAATTTATTTTAAAATCTCGCGGTAGACAACATTTTTTGTTTCATTAGAATAGGGATGGAGAAGGCCCAGCTGCAGCCCTGGTTGATGTTATCAGGCGCGTGTAATTAGTGTACTGATCCGCCGCCTGAGCCCGGCTAGAGCACTGATTGATGGTAGCAGGCGCGTGTAATTTCGTTGAATGAGAGAGTTTAGTAACAGCACACAGGAGAGGCTGCAGTAATGTTACTTACCAGCCCTCCAGGTGAACGCGTTTGTCACGCCCCCAGCACATGGCCACAGAAGACGATATTCTGATTAATGTACGACCCATATGGCATGAAGGGCGGAACGTTGCACACGCCCCCAGCGTTTCTCACGGCCCCAGCGAGCCCCTTGATGCGCCGCAATTGCGTTCACATGGCATGAAGGCTGGACACATGCCCCCAGCGTTTTTCACGCCCCCAGCGTGCCACTTGATGCTGCGCAGCAACGTAATTGGCGCTTGTATGTACAACTCACATGACATGAAGGGCGGACACACGCCCCCAGCGTTGGTCACGCCCCCAGCGTTTGTCATGCCCCCAGCACACGCCCACAGCCCATGATGTGATGGCCGTACCACACGCCCGCATCGTTAGTCATGCCCCCAGCCCACGCCCACAGCACAACACAGACACTCCCACAAGGGACTACTTTGCTGGCACAGTTCTTTTACCTTTCAAATGTATAGAGGAGTTGGCCTAACGGCTAAGGCGCTCGACCTCGGACATGGGGATCTGGGTTCGAGTCTTGGCAACGATGCCATACATCCTGTGATTCTGGGCAAATCACTTAATCTCTCCGTGCCTAACAAAAATGAATGTGTGTCCTCATGTAACGTAACTGGTGCTATGTAAAGCGCTCTGATACCTGATTCAGTTCGGGTCAAATCGCTCTATATAAAACTCTGCAAAAAAATATGTATATATATGGTGGCCGTCTGCATAGCCTATGCCCTTCTGCTGCAACTGCCCTTTCCTACGCTGTATTGGGTGTTGTGATTGGTGCTGTGGTTACTGATATTACCCACCTCAAAGGTTTGGGCTCTCTCTTTATAATATTAGTATGGATGTACTATACAATGTGCAATTACTGAATGATCTCTTGATATTGTTTCTGTTTTTTGAAATATTATTCCTATATTACATCTAACCCTGGGCGAAGCACTACGCTACGCTCGCGGAGTTTGCAAAGTTTTCGCAACTTCGCACTACGCGAGCTGCATGTAGCCCAGTGCGAACATGCGTAGTGCAGCGTAGCGTAGTGCAGCGGTCATTTTTTGCCTGTTCGCGGTCCTGAACGTCATGTTCGCGACCGCAAGCAAGCAAAATTACATCCCGGCGAGATTCTCAACGCGAGGAGGTCAGGTTTCTCATTGTGAGTGGTTGCGCATGCTCGCGACCGCTCTCAATGAGAAACTACCTGTTCGCGTTGAGAAAGCTGCCGCTCGCGTAATAATCTACTCGAGCAGCAGAAAACTACAGCTCGCACTGTGCAAGATGCCGTTTTCAATGCTTGCACAGTGCCGGATGCTTGTCCGCACTGTGCAGTCATTGAAAATGCATCTTGCACAGTGCGCACATGCTACTACGCAGCTCGCGTAGTGCTACGTGAAGTTCGCGTAGTGCGAAGTGCACTTCGCGTAGCTTCGCGTAGCGCTACTACGCGAACTACGCCCAGGGTTAATTACATCCTTAAAAATTGCTTTATAGGCACCTTGTTTTTGTTTAATTTGTTTGTTAAATCTTTTGTAAATTTGTGATTGTAGTTTGGTTAATGTTTTTTTGTCTTTTTATTGGTCCTTTTAGAATAATGTTGTGATACCTCTTTACTTGGAACCTTTGTTGTATATTCCGATTTTTTTGCTCTTGGTTCTGTTTTTTTTTGTTGGCTGCCCCTGTTGTGTTTAACGCTTAAAGCAATCAGTCATCTAGATACAGTAATACATTCCATCCCCGAAGCTGCAGGTTGGCTACTAGTGGTACTATCAATTTGGTGAAGACACTGGCAGCAGATATGATCCCAGACTAAAGGACCTGAAATGGAAATACTTGGGGGCATATCATCAAGAGGCAGCGATAATTATCGCTGGCTGTGATTACCGTGCACAATGCTATTGCCATCTATCGTCGGATTTTATCTCCTGGTCAGTGCACTATTAACAACACGCATCGCCGAGGCGATAGAAATCCCGGCAATAGCGGCGATAAGCAGCAATATCGCAGGATTACCAGTGATAAAAAAAGCGTTAGGGAAAACATTGTAGATAGGGAGATGTAGATGGCATGTTTTTCTCTGGACAATACCATCTGTCTTGGATCCTCTTGGAGGAACATACTGCACCCCAACCCTCCTTGCTGGCATCCTTTGGCATCATAAAGGGAGAGGGTGGATGAAGGGGAAGCCCCTTGAGAGGTACAGAAGATTCAGCCACCATTCCATTTGTTGTCTTATCTTCAGAGACACAGGTATTAGCTGATACCAATCCATTGAGGAAGGTTTCAAATGCTTGAGAAGATGTAGTCAGAGAGGTCTGAGGAGTAATCTGGCTCAAAGTACTAGAAAATCAAATGCCACCATGTGTCCATGTGCCATTAACCATGATCGAGCTGGTATTTGCTCCTGGGTTACAAGATGTTTCAAGACAAATCAAAGTCTCTTGGCTCCATGCTTTGAACGGAAGACCATCCCATATGAGTTCTGAATAGAGGTCATTTAAAATCTTGTCCTGTAGACAGTCCAGATTGCTCCTCTTATAATTTATCACAAGACTATGGTACTCCAGGCAATTCTTTATCACATTTCCACAATCTAAAGTGTCCTTTTTTGATGCCGCTTGTAGGAATGAGAATACACAACCGCGATTAACACTCAATTTAGTTTCTTTGGGGCTTCCGGGCATATGTATGTTTTGTTTTGCCCATTTTTCATTCTTCTATGCATAGTTTCGCTTTTTTCCGTTGTTTCAGTTTTTTTATAGTTAGTTGTACATCGTTGGCGCTGTGGGCTTTTCTATCCAAGGAAACCCTATGCAATTATTAATATCTTTGTTTGGTAAATTCGTAGCTGATCACAGAGGGCCGCATTGCTAATATATTGAACTCTCTCCTACAACAACCTGGTTCTTAATTCTCGATAATTTTCTGTGATTTCTTGTAGGTGAGTTTTATTTATAATGATTTCTCGATGGCCCAATAGTTTGCGGGCTTGGTTCTGGTGTTCAGTAAGTGGACAGTTTTTTAATTTCTGCCCGTTGTTAGATCACAATTTGTGGTTTTAGTTTTTAATTGTAGGCTTTGATTGGGCATTGTCTTTCTTTCCCTTTCCATTTATTTGTTCCATTTAGTAATGTAAGTTCAAAAATACGTTTTTGGTCTCCTCTTTGTGCAAACATTTTTTTTTTGCTTTCTTCTTCTTTCTCTTGACTCATTGAGATGCACCCTTCTTGTCTGTTTATTTTCCACAACAGTGGCGTTTTTGTTCATTATATTTCTTTATCGCATTAGATGATGCATTGGTATACCTACGCGATGTAGAGGCCTCCTTCCCAGAGCTGATGCTCATGCTGTTGGACTTTGGTGGCGCTTCTGGCTTAAAATGAATTGGCCTAAATGCTGATATTTTCAATTGCCAGACACCTGTACCATGCAGGGTTACACCAGTGGGGTCACATCTTTGCTTGTGTTAGGAAACCTTTTGATATATAGGTGTCCAAGAATTATCATTCAGAGAAAGGTGTCAAGGAGGGCAAAGTAGACAAGGCAACGCACTCAATCTGACAGTCGCTGCCATTCTGGCAGTCACTGCCTTTGTCCCTGCTGGGTCGGGTAGCAATAGCTAACATTTTAGTGCTGCCCAGCTTGCTCTATTCTTTGCCACACTCCTGATCATATTGCCCTCGGCACTTTTGAATTTGATATGTTATAAATGCAGACAGCGGATGGCTCTCACCGCATTACAGTGCCCCTTGCTGAAGGGTGGTCTTAGAATGCCCAACTTTGAACTGTACTATGCTGCAGCCCATCTACAGTGGCTGATGGGCTGGCTACAAGCCCCCAGATGCCCAGAACAGACACCTATTTAAGTCCTGCTTGCAGATGTTGATATCTACACTTTGTTGTCTACTCCTTGGAAGCACTTTCCTTGTGATACCTATGAGATGACAGTGGCTCGACTGTGTTGGTGCTGTTTTGTGCCTGGCAGGGATCATCTTCTCCCTTGCTCCCTTGCCATAGAGCGGTGGAATTTGCCGACACATTGCAGCAAGGCAAAGACTCCATATAGACGTTTGGACAGATGTGGAGCCGGTCCAATTGGGGATCTTCCATGATGGACAGTTCATGGCATTCCAGGATGTTATGGACTACTATGACATAGGGGCTGGTCATTTTCTAACACCATACCATACAGCACACTCCACAGGCCATCTGGGACACTAAAAATATGGAATCTACTTAGTCCCACACATTACACACAATCCCATCTCATAGTTCCACGCGACATGCCATTGTTTATCTTTACACATCCCTTAACGCTGTACCGACAGGCTACACGGTGATGGGAAAAGACCAATGGAATGAGGGCCTTTTGCAGCCACTCTAATCCAAGAGTTGGGCCAAAGCACTACAACAGGTGATAGATGTATTTCGCAACCAGCGGTACCAATTCATGGAAGTTAACACATACAACAGGTTTACTTCTCCCCACAACGCATATAATTTATGTTTGCAACCCTGACCCCTGAGTGTCCTAGAAGTAGACTGGTGATGGCAGGGGTTTATCATATGGTATAGGAATGTCCGATAATATACGTGGTCTGGCAGAAAATTACTGCCACTGTGACCAACCTTACAGACAACACCCTCACAACCACACCTGAGCCATGTTTACTAGGGATACACCTCAAACCCAAAGGGGACAAATACAGAGAAAGATTTATTGACCTTGCCTTTGCACTGTTCAAAAGACAGATAGTGATGTCATGGAAGGCGCCTACAGCCCCCATCCCCCAGTGCTGGCTGACCACATTGCTGACCTGGGCGCGTGCAAAATCGAACACCCTTCAGCTCCTCAGGATGAGGAGGGATACCAGAATAGGAGGCGACTGCTGGGAAACCTCATTAGTCACGTTGAGGCAAAGAATGACATACACCCACCTTGAAAACATATGGAAGTGCTCCCATCTGCTTCCTCCCAGGAGTGCAGTTTAGCCATGCGACAGATGTTGGTTTTCACAGTTCCAAAACACTTGTCCCAGTACACCTCTGAACGGGGAGTCATTGCCCTGCCCCCTTTTGATTCGATTTGCATGCTATTTGATCCCCAAATGCAACAAGTCATAGTTAGATACATACTGCTTCATATCAATACGGGAACCTGCCTATTATGTAACACATTGATGCCCTTGCACGATAGACAATATTTCCTCCTCTTCTCTTTTAAGTATAGACTCCATTGATTAAGCTTTCATAGTTGGCTTTTATTGCATGTATATTGTTAATCCGTCCTCCTATTTGCAGTCAAAATTGTTTGCTTCATTGTAAGCTCACGACTATTGAATTGATGATTTGTAAATGAATTAATGTTGTGATGCTACAACAAAGTCTTTTTCCAAATCATAAACATCAAAAATATATTTGAAAAAAAAGGTTCTGATTCCCGATGATAAACCTCTTTCTCTTTTTGGTCGAAATGCCGTCTATGCTTCTGACAATTGAAAAGGATTACGATCTCTCATTTCAAATACGCTTTGGATTGATGCATTTGTATAAAAAGTTCAATATTCCATTGTCGGGTTTTTTCCTTTATTACACCACTAGCAGCCCGCCCCGACGTTGTCCGGGTATGAAATAGAATGTGTGTAATGTGTGTAGTTGGCAGGGGCAATTTATTTTAAAATCTCGCGGTAGACAACATTTTTTGTTTCATTAGAATAGGGATGGAGAAGGCCCAGCTGCCGCCCTGGTTGATGTTATCAGGCGCGTGTAATTAGTGTACTGATCCGCCGCCTGAGCCCGGCTAGAGCACTGGTTGATGGTAGCAGGCGCGTGTAATTTCGTTGAATGAGAGAGTTTAGTAACAGCACACAGGAGAGGCTGCAGTAATGTTACTTACCAGCCCTCCAGGTGAACGCGTTTGTCACGCCCCCAGCACATGGCCACAGAAGACGATATTCTGATTAATGTACGACCCATATGGCATGAAGGGCGGAACGTTGCACACGCCCCCAGCGTTTCTCACGCCCCCAGCGAGCCCCTTGATGCGCCGCAATTGCGTTCACATGGCATGAAGGCTGGACACATGCCCCCAGCGTTTTTCACGCCCCCAGCGTGTCACGCCCTCAGCGTGCCACTTGATGCTGCGCAGCAACGTAATTGGCGCTTGTATGTACGACTCACATGACATGAAGGGCGGACACACGCCCCCAGCGTTGGTCACGCCCCCAGCGTTTGTCATGCCCCCAGCACACGCCCACAGCCCATGATGTGATGGCCGTACCACACGCCCGCATCGTTAGTCATTCCCACAGCCCACGCCCACAGCACAACACAGACACTCCCACAAGGGACTACTTTGCTGGCACAGTTCTTTTACCTTTCAAATGTATAGAGGAGTTGGCCTAACGGCTAAGGCGCTCGACCTCGGACATGGGGATCTGGATTCGAGTCTTGGCAACGATGCCATACATCCTGTGATTCTGGGCAAATCACTTAATCTCCCCGTGCCTAACAAAAATGAATGTGTGTCCTCATGTAACGTAACTGGTGCTATGTAAAGCGCTCTGATACCTGATTCAGTTCGGGTCAAGTTCGCGCTATATAAAACTCTGCAAAAAAATATGTATATATATGGTGGCCATCTGCATAGCCTATGCCCTTCTGCTGCAACTGCCCTTTCCAACGCTGTATTGGGTGTTGTGATTGGTGCTGTGGTTACTGATATTACCCACCTCAAAGGTTTGGGCTCTCTCTTTATAATATTAGTATGGATGTACTATTCAATGTGCAATTACTGAATGATCTCTTGATATTGTTTCGGTTTTTTGAAATATTATTCCTATATTACATCTAACCCTGGGCGAAGCACTACGCTACGCTCGCGGAGTTTGCAAAGTTTTCGCAACTTCGCACTACGCGAGCTGCACGTAGCCCAGTGCGAACATGCGTAGTGCAGTGTAGCGTAGTGCAGCGGTCATTTTTTGCCTGTTCGCGGTCCTGAACGTCATGTTCGCGACCGCGAGCAAGCAAAATTACATCCCGGCGAGATTCTCAACGCGAGGAGGTCAGGTTTCTCATTGTGAGTGGTTGCGCATGCTCGCGACCGCTCTCAATGAGAAACTACCTGTTCGCGTTGAGAAAGCTGCCGCTCGCGTAATAATCTACTCGAGCAGCAGAAAACTACAGCTCGCACTGTGCAAGATGCCGTTTTCAATGCTTGCACAGTGCCGGATGCTTGTCCGCACTGTGCAATCATTGAAAATGCATCTTGCACAGTGCGAACATGCTACTACGCAGCTCGCGTAGTGCTACGTGAAGTTCGCATAGTGCGAAGTGCACTTCGCGTAGCTTCGCGTAGCGCTACTACGCGAACTACGCCCAGGGTTAATTACATCCTTAAAAATTGCTTTATAGGCACCTTGTTTTTGTTTAATTTGTTTGTTAAATCTTTTGTAAATTTGTGATTGTAGTTTGGTTAATGTTTTTTTGTCTTTTTATTGGTCCTTTTAGAATAATGTTGTGATACCTCTTTACTTGGAACCTTTGTTGTATATTCCGATTTTTTTGCTCTTGGTTCTGTTTTTTTTTTTTGGCTGCCCCTGTTGTGTTTAACGCTTAAAGCAATCAGTCATCTAGATACAGTAATACATTGCATCCCCGAAGCTACTAGTGGTACTATCATTTTGGTGAAGACACTGGCAGCAGATATGATCCCAGACTAAAGGACCTGAAATGGAAATACTTGGGGGCATATCATCAAGAGGCAGCGATAATTATCGCTGGCTGTGATTAACGTGCACAATGCTATTGCCGTCTATCGTCGGATTTTATCTCCTGGTCAGTGCACTATTAACAACACGCATCGCCGAGGCGATAGATATCCCGGCAATAGGGGCGATAAGCAGCAATATCGCAGGATTACCAGTGATAAAAAAAGCGTTAGGGAAAACATTGTAGATAGGGAGATGTAGACTTAGCATTATGATCCACTTCCCGTGAAACAAATGGCTAGCCCTCAGATTAATCGAGCACCCTTTCTGCGAATTCTAAATAGCGAAAAATACCAAATCTCTATCTAGAATTCGCAGAGTGGGATGCATCACCAAAATCGCGAATCAAGTGCGATTTGCAATCGCCCGTAATCGCCGTATGCGATTTTCCCTAAATCGCTATTAATTCGCAGAATCGCATGTTTCCCAACTCCAAATTGCGATTTTTGCAAATACCGAAATCGCAAATAGCGATCTTGCAGATTGCAAGATCGCAAAAACGGGAGGTCGCATTTTGAGCACAATGATGACATCACAACCAGGAAGTAGGCATCTCCATGACTCATTTGGAACACAGAGCTGGATTGAGGAGGAGGCACAGCACTGAGCTCCAGGAGACACACCCTGCAGACCCAAGACAGGACACACATTGCAACCACAATGTCCCAGGATGCAGCAGGAGGCAGTGAAACTGGCAGGAAGAGGAAAATCAAGTTCTCAGAACAAGAGCTGGAGTACTTGATTGAGGGAGTCAGCAGGGACCATGACAAGCTTTTTGGAAAGCTTTCCAGTAAGGTGCCCGAGGCTGACAAAAGGCGCATCTGGCTGCGCATCAGGGTGAATGTCAATGCCGTAGGAGTGACACAGCGGTCAATCGATGACCTCAAGAAGAGGTGGTATGACCTCAGAGGCCGTGCCAAAGAACGCATTGCAGAGAGGCTGGGGGAGAGAGTGGCCACGGGAGGAGGAGAGTCCACAGTTCCCGCTAACACACCACTGGAGGACTTGGTTGAGGACACCATCAACCCTGCAGCCTGCGTGGGGGTCACTCAGTTGGACAACTCCAGAGCCACACACCAATCACAAGGTAAGAGCCATGCAACTGCGACCCCGTACCCTAACAATGCCCATGCCTCCAAAGCCAGCCATTTGGTAAACCCAGTAATGCAGTCAGAAATGCCCAATTGCATTGTGGGACCTGTAGTGTGACAATGTGCCCTCACAGCCACACACATCCAGAACAGTCAAGTGAAACATACCCCTAAAGCCAGTCAGGGAATGCAAGTCTGCATGCATGTTGCTACATCCCAGGTGCCCAAATCATATCAATAATCATGCACTCATTCACTTCACAGGTGCCGCAGATGCTGAGACCACAGATAGCGAGGCACTCCATATCGCAGAGACTCCAGATGAGATGGAGGGAGAGAGCCAGACAGCCCCAGCACCTGGACCGTCACATGCACCTGCACCAGCAACAGTACCAGCACCTTCCCAAACACACAGGGCCACCCCTGCAGCCACAGGAGGAGTACAACCAC
This sequence comes from Lissotriton helveticus, assembly GCF_964261635.1. NCBI lineage: Eukaryota > Metazoa > Chordata > Amphibia > Caudata > Salamandridae > Lissotriton > Lissotriton helveticus. The sequence continues at coordinate 243,861,920 of NC_136060.1, read as the reverse complement.
CCCAGGCGTCACACATGGCAGTGGTTCAGACCCCACCACCACCCAGGAGGCAGACACGGCGCACAGCCACTGTGCGGTCGAAGCAAGCGGCCGGTTGAGGCAGCAGCGCACCATGGCCACACGACCAGACAGGGAGCAACAGGCCCAAAATCATCTAGGGCTAGGAATTGAAGCCCGGATGCTAGCTGTGCAACGCTAGCAGGCACAGCACAAGGCAGCCATGCAGCTGCAGTTGTACAAAACTACACGTAATATAAAGCAGCTAACAGAAAGTGTGCAGGAGCTAACGGCTGCAGTGAAAGAAAATAACCAACTGTCGCAGCAGGACATCACCCGCCGACGCCACCGCCAGCTGCTGACCAGGCTGTCTGCCTATACCCGGTCGAACAACCTCATAGGGAACGCCACATCACAACTGTCGCGAAGGTCGCTGGCCATGCAGCTTCAAATGGTACAATGCTGCCAAGATGTAGCAAGTGCCCTGGAGCAGGTTACCACCGCAGTTGAGAATCAACAGTTGTGCGGCCCTGGCCATGCAAGGGGGGGTGATGATGCCAGTGAGGGCACATCGAGCCTAAACAGCCTGTCTGTGCAGGTGCTACCAGAAAGGCGCCGCAGTTCCAGGCCCAGTGCTGCATCACGGCCGGACACTCCCAACGTGGAGTTGGAGAGGTGACAGGGTGCATCCGTCAGGAGGCGCCAGTGACTGAATAAACATTACCGGCAGTACCATGGTGATGAAACCACGCATGCCAGCCCTGGTCACAAGTGCCTGTATGAAGCAATACAGTTGTTATTTGTTTTGATGATTCAAAGCACATCTACAGCTTGTAGAACATAAAAATAAGATTTTATTTTGAACACAAATCTTCCTCATGTCGTTAATTCATGTGGCATGCATGAGTGCAGTGTTGTGTGAAGGGTATGGGTGCACTAGAAGTAGTTCATTGTGATGTTGTTACGGCGCCTGTGTTCTTCAGCAGGATTCTCCCCGCGTGCATGATGCACATGTGCAGGTGGCAGGTTGTCCCCCTCAGACTCACTACCAGACACCTCCACAGGTATCCTCTGCTTGGTGGCAATATTGTGGAGTATGGCACACACTGCGACAATGTGGCAGCAGACCTCAGGCTGGTATTTGAGGGCCCCGCCAGTATTGTGGAGGATGCGTAATCGACTCTTTAACATGCCAAATGTCCGCTCAATAAAATTTCTTGTGTGTATGTGCGCAGCATTGTAACGCCGTTCCTGTGGTGTAGCAGGGTTGAGGTATGAGGTGAGTAGGTATTCACGGAGGCCGTAGGCGCTGTCACCTGAAGGTAGGAGCAGAGGGTCAGTGCCTGTTATGCGCAGCAACATGGCCTTGACATACTGTATGTGGGCATGTGTACTTACCTAGGAGATGTCCTTTGCCAAAATCACCCCTGGCCACGCGGGTGTGTATGCCGCTGTGCCGGAAGATGAACGAATCATGCGTGCTCCCCGGATATTGGGCCACAATGTCGGTGATGATGGTCTTGGCATTGCAGACCATCTGGATGTTGAGTGAGTGGTATGACTTGCGGTTCCGGTACATGTATTCGGTCTCACCGGGTGGACAGATGTGAATGTGGGTGCAGTCGATGCAGCCAATTACATGGGGGAACTGGGCGGTGTGATAGAAGTCCAGTTTTGTTTGTGTTAAGTCCTGTTGGGTTGTTGGGAAGGTGATGTAGTGGTGGATCCGGCTCAGCATGGCGTCCAGGAAACTCTGTAGGCAGCGTGACTGGGTACTCTGTGATATGACCCCTGCATATGAGACTATCCCCTGGAAGCTTCCGGAGGCCAGGAGGTGGAGGAAGCACAGGACCTGTACATGGGTGGGCACGGCATTGGTCCGCCGTGTTGGGTGCTGCATCCGGGGGTCAAGGTCTCTGATGAGCTTCCTTATCATTGCCCCATTTAGCCTGTATTTTGAGTAGATCTGCTCCTCAGTCTGTCCTAGGAGTGTAATGCGCAGCCGGAAAATGCGCTGCTGGATCCTGCGTCGGTTCTGGGCTGCAGCCTGGAGCCTCAGCCGCCTTGCCACGATGTAGAGACCTGGCATTGTGATTTTCCTCATGCTCCTACTGAGTCTCCTTAAGTGTGTTTTTTTACCCTACACCTGTTTCTTGTTAGCATTTTTTTTTCCCAATTGGAGTTCATGGTTACCACCTGGTTTAGCTTCTCCTTAAATTGCAACTCGTTATTAGCGATTTTGGGCATTTTCGCTATTTGCGATGTATGATGAATTTGAATTGCGATTTTATTTAAGAATTCGTAATATATTTGCGAATTCGCAAAATATATACAAATTCACAAGTTATTTCGCAGAAAATGTGGGAAATCGCTGTTACAGAATCGCAATGTGGGTTGACAATTGTTTTTGCGATTCTTTGTTGTGCAAATTCGCAATTTGCTGCCTTTGAAGTTGATGAATTGCGGGAGCGGCAATTGCAATCGCAATCGCTGTTTCGCAGCTAATGCGATCGCTATTTGGCTTGATGAATCTATGCATAGGTTGGGAAATTAGCAGGCGTAATAAACCGGCGATATACCCGGTTAGCGCTACTTTTTATTTCGCCTGACGGTTTAGTGATTTCCTTGTTGATAGGGAGAAGCTGTGTTAGCGATCATTTCCGCAGAATTCCAGTCGGGAATGCCTACCTCGCATCTCATTAGCGATGCGAGGCGTAAAGAAAATTAGCACAAAGGCATGGATTCACGCGTTAGCGTGTCCATGCTGATAGGGCGATAAAATTATCGCCGCTTTTTGCCCAAAAAAAGATACTAAAGCGGCGATAATTTTAACGCCTTGTTGATATGCCCCATGGTCTATATAGTAAATCTGAGCTATTTCTAGTGTTTTGTCCGTATGTGGATGAGGAGATAAGCATCAATGAGATCCACCATCATAAGTAAAGTGTTGTCCTATATCCGAGGTATAATCCTTTGGAGAGTCTCCATTTTGTAAGGGGATCTTCTTTATCCTTTTATTCAGATATCAGACTTCTAATATCACCTATTCCCCTCTCCAGCAAGGGACGGCTCCGAAAAGCTTGAATAACTTTTCTTCAAGTTCTGATCCAAAACGTTTGACTCCCCTAGAGAGCTTTCTCAAGGAATGGACTTCTGGGTAACATCAGTGTGCCATTCATGAAGAATTACGTTCCTCTTGGCTGCAACAATGGCATCCTCAGGTAAAGCAGAAGCTCTCACCATATCAAATGATCTTTCCATAGCTACTAGGAGGGAAGTGCATTCAGTACCCTCTTGAATCATTTTCAATAGATCTTTGAAGTCAGAAATTAAGAACTGAGAGGAGTAAGACTCATAAATGCCTGCACGTTTCGTGAGATGGTAAACAGAATAGGCCTTCTTAAGAACAGAGTCAACCTCTTTATCTATATGGTGTCTTAGGATGCTTTTCTCTGCCATTAATATACATCCCAGCAGAGGGGCCACAAGCAAGTCTACTGCTACTGGCATACTCTTGTCCATGTAATCAAGAGGATAGGGCTTGGACATAAAGCAAGCAATGGAAAGTTTACCTGGCTCCTTCCATTCCCTATGTATAACTTTCTAAACAAATTCATAGACGGGCAGATGAAGTTGGGGGCTTTAATAAATATTTCCAGTCGGTCAGGTAAAAAGTCCTTCCCAATATATTTATTTCATTGGTCAGAAGGTGCAGGATCCTATCATTCTCCTACTGAACTAGAATCAGAGACATCCAAAATGACTCGAAAGAAGATTTCACAGAAGGCTGATGACCCTTAAGAGGCTTCTTAGTCTCAAGAACAATCCTCCTAATGGAGTACTCCAGTGAAACATCCTCCTTCCAGCTGCTTAAAGAAAGGGGGATAGAGTCCTGGAGAGGAGGAGGGAGAAGAGTCAGCATGCTTCCTTTTGATGGAATGTTTCCCGATTGCGAGTGGGAGAAGTAGTGCCCACCTTGATGACAGACAAGAGCAGAGTGACAGGACACACCATCCTACTTATGTGCAGTCTATGTAATAGTAGTACCTCCAGAGAGAAGGAAAGTCAGCATATGTGCGGAAAAAGAAATCATTGCATATGTACATAAACAAATAACATGAAGATGAGTAGAGGACCTGCTCGTGCCTAACAAGCAATAGGCGTGGCATCAACCCTCATCAGGCAAGGAGGCCCTGCTCTCCCCATAAAGTAAAAAGAGACAGCAAGAGGCCAAGCTCTCCTGCTGAATCGCACGTTTACCTGATGACAAACTGCAGGTGCTGAGAGCATACCTCTGGTACTGTGATCATCTAAGGTGTTCTCCCTTCCAAGTTCTGTGTGAACATCAGTGTGGCATCCCCCCCACGTCCAAAGCCCAGGAAGAATGTTCGGGGGCAAGACATCCGGGAACCCAAGACAAGCAACGGTCCCTCTGTCTTGTCTCGGTCAGTGGGCAGGAGAAAAAACACTAAGCGAAGTAGAATAAGTGATACTTATACACCTAGGAGTCATTGGGCCCAATCTTACTTACTATTTCTTTCTCCTGTGATGAGTGGGGCCATCTCCAAAGTAATGCCTGGGTTGAGGAAGGAAGAACACAGGGTTAATGCTATTTGGACAGTTTTCAAACTCCAACAAAGTAAGATGCCATGTTTCTTTTCCCTATTCTAAAGCGGTCACCACTTTAAGCAGCTTCCAGATGGATCGTTTATCTACGTTTAAGCCCTCGGAAGGTTGTATTCTCTCTCTTTGAAAGCAGCCCCATTAAACCAGTAACATTGTTTCTTACAAAGTGCTTCCGCTACTTAGGCTTTTGCAATTACACACAGCACAAATGGACCGAGTCAATATTGTTGTTATTGTCACGTAAAGGGAACTCAAACTGTTATAATAACTTCCATCTGTGTAAACTGCTCATCTGGAAATAGGTATTTGAGCATTCCGGAGATTAAAATGCTCTCACTACGGAGTACAGATGTTTTCATGGAGACAAGCTTCTATCAACTGCAGCTTGAACTGGTAAATTTGGCAGGTTGGGAGAACGTTAGAGCCGAATGACTATAAGTTCTGGAACTGATAGCAACCACTCCAGCTTAGGCTGCAAGAGCCAGAGCCCCATTGATGCGAGGAGTCCGGGTATGCTGTTCATCACCGCAGTCTAACAATAAAACAATTAATTGGTTGAGTAAAAAGTAAAGAAAGAAAGTGGCCCAAGCAGTGATGCTGTGCAGGCATCGATTATCGCTCGCATTTCTTTGAGTCGATACTTGCATCACAATGTACGTTTTCTACATGTGCACGACCAGCCCTCCACTGTCTTCACCACCCTCTGACACACACAGCTGCTCGCTCTCACCGTAGGTTGTTGTAATTGAAGTTGGAACTCTTTGCCTCCTGAAAGTACTAATTTTGGATCCACATTTAGAGGTAAAGTGGAGAAAAGCCATCACTCAGAGTGAAGTAAGCCAGTGGCTGAAGTAGTCTGACACATTGGGCTAGGGCAGTGGTCTTTAAATGTTTAATGCAACGCATTTGCATAAATGTTTGAATATGTCTAGACTTATTTAAACATTACAGTTATGTTAAACCTTTTAAAAAGCAAACAAATACATGATTAGGAAACATACTCTCTGGTTAGCTAGGACTTACTAACATGTAAAAGAAGTCACAGTGTAACTATCTGAAATGGGGGCGGGGAGATTTGAAGAATATTTGGAATCCCTTCCCTTGTGCACCCAGCCAGATATAAATGGCAAAAGATGTTAGTAATGGTCCATTACAGATTGGCTTATTTGCTGTTTATTTGTTTTCAGCTTAAAACAAAGCACTGCGATCAGCTTGATACTCCTTTTACCCAGAGACTGCCTTCCCAGCCCCGGGATCAGTTAAGACACCCCTAGTGGGCCCAACCCCAGTTCGAAGACCCTTGGTTTTGGGTGACCAGATCTTGAAAACCAAAAACTGTGACATTTTGCAAAAATAGAAGAAAGACTACAATTTTACATCATCGGAGCAATGCAGAATGACAGCTCTCATCAAAATAGGAACACAGACCAGGCACTAAGAAAATAAATACAATGACATTTCTAAAACCAGCATTATGCCTCTTAATTAAATTGCTTACTTATAACAGCTGCTGACTAGCACAGCTTTAGAACACCTAAAAAAACATGCTGCTTACTGTTTATAGTTGACCCCCTGTAAAAACTGGGATATGAGCCAAAATTGCCGAGATCTACCGGGACTGCTGGAGGAAAATAGGGACTGTCTCGACAAACATGGGATACCTGGTCACTCTACATTGGTCCCTCCTGTAAACTGTTGAGGGCGTGAGCAAAATGTGAATGACAGCTATAGTGGCCAATAGGGGCTGAAAGTTCACTTAAAGCTCTCCTGTAAGTATTTGAAATGTGAAAGCATACTTGCCAACTTACAAAATAACTTCTCTGTGTGAGGAGGAGGCGGGGCCTTGGAGGGGGCGAGGCCTGGTGCCGAACCTAAGAGGCACCTTGCTCCTCACAAAGCCAGCCACCCTTCTAAAAAAAACAACAAAAATAAAGATTAATCAAGGCTGTCAACGATGTCCTGTGGTGTCTTCACACCTTTTAATGATCTTTGGCTGCCTAAAGCGTCGAAAAATGAGTCTTAGCCAGTGGGGTTCTGAGAGCGAGCCGCAAAGCCTCTGTTCGGTTGTGATCGCGGCGATGAAGTGAAGGGGTGGCTAGTACTGTCGTCCCCTGTCCCTCGTCTTCCCAGTCGAGCGGTGAATTAGCAGAGTGCTTCAGAATGAGCACAAGGGACGAAGGAGCAAAGAAACAAGGAAGCACCTGGGCTCATGGAAGCACCTCAGATGCGTCTGGCAAGATTTGCGCCGGTGGGCCCTGATCCCTCCTCCTGATCCATTGCATGCTTTCAGCAAGAGTTCCACCATCTCCACTCTGGTCTATCTGTGCCTTGTGCTTTTCTCCAAAAGCTTTGACCCTAGAACTGCCTTTCCTCTGAGGCGCCCATCGAGTGTGGACTGTTGTAGTGCAGTTTGGCTGGGAGGGAATGGGAGTAGGTAGCATGCAGTGGAAGTTAGTTAGTGAGGGGGCCGGGGGAGGAGTGGCTTCATCAGGGTTCTGTCAGCTAGCAGCTCGAACGCAACTTGAGGGCAACTTTTTAGCAACTGAGATATTAATAACAGTATCAGCAGATTCAGCATTGAATAGAATGGGTCTCCTATTCCCTGTTCTAACCCACCCTACCACAGCTTCCATTATATGGTGGCCAACATTTGACTTATTTCTGACTAAGTGGAAGCTGAGATGTTGTAACTAGGGGTGGGCAGAATTTGCCAAATTGACTTTCGCAAACTATCGCGAACTTGCGCAAAATCTTTCGCGAAGCTTGCTTTTCCCGCCCGTTCGCGATGTGTTTTTGCGTGCTTGCGGGGAAATGTACCTCTAACTTGCCCATGCGGTCGCTAATGGGCGCCGCCATCTTGCTCGCGATGCTTATTTCTTCTTCTGGGTCGAATGACGTGTCCGCGATCGCAAACTCCCGTGGGATACCGCGAATGGTTACCACCAATCCAACATCTCATGGCACACGCGAACGGATAGGAAAATTCATCAGCAAACGCAGGGACCCGGTAGGTCGCTACCGCGCACGCAAGAACGCATTTTTAAAGCGCAAATAAGAAAAAACTTCCGTTTCGCGGCCGAATGCCCAAGTTTTGACAATTTTGCGCTCCCCGCAGAATGCGAAAATGTAAAAATATCGCAAATTCGGCGAGCGTAACAAAATTTACTGCCCAGGCCTAGCTGTAACAGCTATATTATTGGTGAATTTGGTGTTGTTGCTGTAGGTAGGGATCTTGCAGGTCCTTACTTGTCTCACTAGCGTCATGGGTGCTCATGCCCCTGGGTGTTAAGACCCACATGGATAGAATGGTCACACACCAGTGAAGGCAGCCTTGACACAGTTGGCAAAGCTATAGGTGCAATGACAAGGGCAATCAGAAATAAAGGCAATATATGAAATTGCAAGGCTTGAAACAATGTTCACCCGATATAATGGCGCTTATCCGGGATGCCTTTAAGGACAGAATGGGCTCACAATGACCATAACCTCCCACTCAAGGCTTCTTAGGTGTCTATCGTATTGCACACAAATAAAGTATCCACAGAGAAAGAGCCTAAAGGGGAAACCATTATAACAAGTAAAAAAAATGTATGGCTGCCATGATCCTGAGGGTGTAGAGACAGAATATCGATGTGGAAATATCAATATGCATGAATATCAGGGTAAGTATTATTGATGTAAAAAATATCGAATTTCATGTTATGTGGTAATATCGAATTTTAAATTATCAATGTAAAAAATATTGATGTAAAATATATCTATGTAAGTAATATCGATTTAATTTTTTAATGTTTTTTTAATTTATGTAAGATTTGTAAATTTATATTGTTTAAATAAAAATATTTTGTTTAAATGACTCATTATTATTGTTTTTCATGTTTATTTTAGGAGCAGGATGTAGGGTTTATAGGGAATAAGGGTGGGTAGTAATTTAAAAATGTTGTTTAAAATGTGATATATTTTAATAATTTGTATATATATTTTAGGATCGGGATGTTAGGTTTATAGAGGATAAGGGTGGGTAGTAATTTAAAAATGTTGTTTGAAATGTAATACATTTTATTTAATTTGTATATATTTTAGGAGCGGGATGTTGGGTATAAAGGGGATATGCGTGGGTAGTAAATAAAAAATATTGTGGGTATCATATTTAGTAATATTAAATACATTTTTGCTGTGGTATATAGACTTTTTTTATGGTATTTCGTTTTTGAGTTATTAAATAATGTTTCTGTGCAATAAAATAAAAAAATAAATTTTCAAACATTTAAATATTAAAAAAGAAATAATTTAACAAATTTAAAAGTACATTTTTAGCAAAATTATTATTTTAAATGTAGTTAAATGAAAATTATTAGTAATGCCAAAATTTTACAAAATCATAAAATTATTAATAAATATATATGTTTTAAAAAAATCGTTTACATTGTTTAATTGTATACAATTATATTAATACTTTTTTGAAAATTGTGTTAAGGATTATTAATTATTTCAAAAAATTATTTTGATAAAAGTTTAAATCTATTGTAGTAACTCTCCCATAACAGGCATTGGAATAATATTTGCTACATTTCCAATGAGTTTTGTTTTCTATAGGTTTTTCTTGGATGTAAGAGTAACCCATGTAGCAAAGCATTAGTGTACCCTTTTGAGATGTAATAAACATCGCACCTTCTGCCATTTTTGGGGTATATCTGTGAAGATATATAAATATGTGTTTAGTAAATTTGCTATTTTGAATTATAAAAATGGTAGTAATATTAATAATTTAGAAAAAATACTTGTGTTACTATTCTTTGACTGTTTTTAATTTATTTGTATTGGTTTTTTTTAGCACTAAAACAATTAATACTTACTTTTTGTAGTTGATTAATTTAATTTCATGGATGTTCTTTGTAGGTGCAGTTTGTAAAAGCTGTGAAGAAAAACTTGTTTATTAGTTATGTTTTGTTATTTTTATATGTTTAAAAATCAGAGTTATTTACTTTCTTTATAGGATAAGTTGTCCATTTAATTATTTATATTCTTTATTATGTTGAGTTAAATAAGGTACCTAATAACATGTTTGTGTAGTATTTTATTGAGTTGCATTGCACTTTAGTTTTGATTTAATAAAGGGGAACATTTTATTATTTTAGTTATTTAAGTTGAGGAGGTCGAGGTATTTATATGTTGTGAAATTTTTGTTCCTATCTGTGTTGTAGTATAATTTGATATAGTAGTTTGTGTAGATTTTCTTTCTTTTCTGGTCTCTATTTTTGCAAAGTAATGCTCTGCTCCGTGTTTGGCTGATAAATGTTAAAATTGTGTTAATTAATTGTTTGTTTTTATAGTGTTTAGTTAATTGGTTAATATTTATTATTGAATGAATGAATGAATAGGCTTTATTTCGATAATAAAAATATCATAAAAGCACAACATATGACAATTTAAAAATGACGTTAAAAATGTACACATTTACACAAGTTCAGAGCTGAGTGAAAAGTTTTTTACAAAAAGTCCAATTTTCATATTTTTGTAAAAGCATCAATTAGGGCACTGTATGAGGGAAAAGAAATTTATCAAATTATGGTGACAAAATTTCAGTTTGGGTACATTCTTTGAGCTTCTTTGCCCTGATGGACCAAGCCCATCTTAGAACTTTGACAAACCACATACATACAATGTTCTTGTAGCCGATTTAAAAATGCGCAGGGCTTCCGAATACTGACGAGTGCCCATTATCTTGCATAGTGGTTTGATCCAGCTATTCCTGGGTGACTTAGAAGCCGGACAGGCAAATAGGACATGTGAAATGGATTCCGGCCGAGATTCACAATACGGGCAGAACGAGGGCGTTTTGTAAGGAGCTTTCCAACGGGATGTCAGCTCACATATTGGCAGTGTGCCAACCCTAAATTTAAAATACTGAGAGGAAGGGGTCCCAGCGTGAGTGAGATATTAATTAAACAATATAATAAATTCATCCAACCAATAAATGCATCCACACTGTTTTATTCACAATGGGATGAGGTATACTCAATATACAAGCAACTCATCAAAACATAATAGACGGTTGTACAGTGCCCCAAGGGGAAGGAGGAAGGGTGATCAAGTGAGGATATTGTGATGGGAGGGAATGAGTGACAGTAAAATCAGTCAGTTGACTACACAGTATTGACGAGATATAAACAAAACAGAAAAGACCAATGGTTCAAAATTTGAAACAAAAAATATGTTATACTCCACAAAATACAATGAATGTAAATATGATGGCGTGAAGTTAACAATCAAGCAGGGTGTTGTCGACGTTTCGACCCTCCAAAATCCGCAGGGATTAATTGTGCCCTTGCTGTGGGCTCTTCATCAAGCCAAAATGTGGGGCCAGCAACCTAATTTGTATAAATACATAATAGGAAAATTATAGTTCATAATAATGGAATGTGTCTCATAGACGAAGTGACTACGCCTGGAATCGAGTACAATTCCCCTGAGGAACACTGTTTCTTTATTTGGGCGTATCCCGAGGCTGGCCTCGCCCCCGACAATCAGGTAAAACATCTCGCACTTCCCACACAGGTGTGTTCATCACCCGGAGGCGAGGGAGGCGTTTTGAGCGGAGCGGAGAGAGATGGCGAGGACTGGAGATTCGGAGACTGCGAGGACTGGAGGTTTGGAGACGGAGAGGAGAGGAAGGACGGAGGTCGGAAAGCGAAGAGGACGAGGAGCAGAGAGGAGAACACTGGAGAAGCGTCGGGAGACAAGACCAGAGGGGAAGCACCGGAGGAGAAGAGCAGTAACATCAGCTACGTCAGGAACAGCGAGAAGGAGGACGAGAGGACCGAAGGAGAGACCGGAGGGAGAGCAGACGACTACAGCAACAAGCCGGGAGGCCAACGTGAAGGCGCTTCGCCCAGCCACACTTCAACCAGGGAAATGTGGCTTTCACAGGTACGGTCACGCTTTGCGGGCTGGGCAGGAAATAAGTGGGCCAAACCCCCGTAGGGGAATACACTAGAGCATCGACTGCATTACCCTACCCCGTCACTGCACTGTCTTCCCCAAAAACCGCATCGTTTGTTGAGCACGTGTGACTCCCTCACGACCCCCCCCTTTTGAAACTATAAGTGTGAAACCGGACGCACCACTGAGTCTTTGTCCTTTTCCCTTCTATGTTCCAATCTGGATTCTGATCTGGAAGACGAGGTGACTAGTCTCCGGACTACCAGTCCCAGAAGACCCCGAGAGAAAAGGACTACCGGAGGAGAAGCAGACCGGGAGCTGCCATTACCGTTCTACCGGAAATTCATACAGAGGAAGAGAGTGTTAAAAACAATAAAACCCTCCTTACCCACAGTTCCGGTGTCCGTGAGTCTGTTCCCCTCCCCACAGTAGATGATGGTCCACGACTGTGGTCACATAGGAACCCTTGCCATCATACGTGTCTGAAATGGAACACGGAGACTAAGTAAATACCGGGGCTGGTTCCGCTAGGGACGGCTAGATCAACTGTAGTAATAGAGCGTGCTTACCTAGACGTAATTGTGTATGGCATAAATTCACTGCCTTAATGCAGAACAAATCGTGCCGCGTTATCTGTGAACAAATAGCGGAACTAGTCACATAGAACTGTTTACAACACCAAAGCCACACTAGATTTACAAGAAAATACAAAGAGGCGGGGCTTACCCACTGAAAAGCGACTCGTAGCGTATTGGATCAACGGGTGTGTAAACTCCGTGATTGCTGTGGGAGAGTATATTGGAGGAATATTAGTAGAGCCTTTTAAAAAAATGGAACCGACTAAACATGGTTATGCATAGATGTAAGAGTAAAAGTAAAAAGCAAACTCACAAGGCGCCGGATGAATCTTGCTAGAGACGCCGTTCCTTTGCACAATAGCGAACCAAGTTATCAGAGTCTGCAAGGGAATTAAGGGGGCCATAGTTATAAGCACCCACCATGGTGGATTTCAAAAAGAGTAAAAACGGGGGTTTTATTATATTTACTGTGAGCTCAGAGACACTTACGCGAAGCCGAATAAATCAAGCCGAGGAGGCCGCTCATACTTGCTGGGGCGAGCCTAGTTTCCTGCTTGTGTTATCACTATGGAGACAGTCCCACGTGATTTCGAATCCGCGCGTAAAAATAAAGGACAGACTCTTCTAATCTTACCGAGGCTGTGGCACTCAGTTGTTATCATGAATAATTCATGACACTTAATTGTAGTTGGTAATATGCCAAACATTTGTTAAAAAGTCAGGTAAGTGTGGTCATATAAACATCATAGTTAGATAACCAAATTAAGAAAACATATGCAGGGTAGTAAAGACATAGATGACAGTACCCAATCACTTTAGGTTAATAGGTGGCATAGACTTAACAAACAATGTCAGTAATTTAAGATGGAAGTTTGTTACGACAACCTAGATAATAAAGTAAAACATTTAAAGATGTAAAAAGATCCACCGTAAATGTTGGAATATCTGAATGGCGTACCTCCAACAGCGGGGTAAAGGCCAATTCAACTGGTCGTATTTTTGATGATGTCACTTAGTCATAGACGGCGTACCTCTCACATGAGGGTAAAGGCCAAATTTCACAGTATGTATTGGAGAACAATTCATGATATGGTAGCTAATTGTGAAAACGAGCTATCGTGTTCATTAAGACCTGTCTCAATGGAATCAAAAAAGAACATCCACTTTAATTCACGTGTGTTAAGGATACTCGTGATATCGCCACCCCGGGGGCCCAGAATTGCTTTCTCAAGTACAACCCAACGAAGGCTATCTGGGAGGTGTGCTGCTGATTTAAAATGGTCTACTAAAGGAGCACCCTGGACCTCACATCGAATTCTGCTCATGTGCTGAAGTATTCTTACTTTAGCTTTTTGTTGTGTTTGCCCAATGTAGATCAATTGACATGGGCATATTATCGCATAGATAATATTCACGGAATTACAATTGCTGTGGGTCTTTAGCACGATTTTACGTTGACGGTGTTGGAATTCCTTTGTTTGGATCGTCGTCTCGCAGGCCTTGCAGTTGCCACACTTGAAATGGCCGACTACGGGGGGCAGATCCCACATTGAGGTGATGGTAGGCTCATCAGGAGATGTAAAAAATGACCGTACCACATAGTTCTTGATACATTTGGCTTTTCTAAAGGCATGTAATGGTTTTGTAGATTGATTAACATCATCCGATATTAATTGCCAGTGCCGGTTAATGATGCGTTTGATTTTATTGCTTTTGGTGTTAAATGTTGTTACGCAGACGATTCGATCTTCTTGTCGGTAACCTTTTTCTTTTGGCGAGAGTAATTCCTCTCTAGGATAGAACCATGCCCGTTTCCGTGATTGCTTGACCAGGCGTCTGGGGTATCCTCGTTGTTGCAGTCGGATGGCCAGGTCCTCAGATTCCAAGAAATAGTGTTCCTTATTTGAGCAATTTCTGCGGATCCTCAGGAATTGCCCAAATGGCAAATTGTCTCGAAGAGCTCGTGGGTGATGACTTTGGTATTGCAAAAGCGAGTTTCTTTCGGCAGGTTTGCGATATAGTGTGGTAAGTAATTTGCCTGATTGCTCGTAGATGGTGATGTCCAGAAAGTTTATGGTCTGGTTATCTGATTGGATTGTAAATTTCAAGTATGCAGATTGATGATTCAGCCATGTGAAAAAAGAGGATAATTCTTCCAATTTGCCATTCCAAATAAGAAGAATATTGTCAATATAACGCACCCAGAGACCAAACTGGTCTCTGAATGGATTGACTTGATTCAAAACAGTGTCTTCCTCAAAGGCCACCATGTAGAGTATCGCCACATCCGGTGCAAAAGGAGCCCCCATCGCTACCCCGGATGTCTGAAGATAGAATTTATTTTTAAACAGAAAAAAATTCTTGGTCATAGCTGTTTTGAACAGAGACACAATGAATGCAGATGGAACTTGTACTGGGGCAGGTCGTCGTTGGAGACATCGTCTTATCACCGTGAGAGCTTCTTGTTGTGGGGTGCTGGTATACAGTGATACCACATTGCATGTGGCCAGTCTCTGATGTTGAGGATCAAAGGATAGATTTTCAATGATATTAATCGTGTGCATAGTATCACGGAGGTAAGATGCAGAGTTTTCAACCAAGGGCTTAAGAAAAAAATCAATATATTTGCCCAATGGCTCGAGAATGGAGCCGCATCCGGATACGATGGGGCGACCAGGTGATTAACCATATTTTTATGGATTTTCGGAATGGTGTAGATGGTGGCCAATCGCGGCTCCATTCTCGAGCCATTGGGCGAATATATTGCTTTTTTCTTAAGCCCTTGGCTGAAAACTCTGCATCTTACCTACGTGATACTATGCACACGATTAATATCATTGAAAATCTATCCTTTGATCCTCAACATCAGAGACTGGCCACATGCGATGTGGTATCACTGTATACCAGCATCCCACAACAAGAAGCTCTCACGGTGATAAGACGATGTCTCCAACGACGACCTGCCCCAGTACAAGTTCCATCTGAATTCATTGTATCTCTGCTCAAAATAGCTATGACCAAGAATTTTTTTCTGTTCAAAAATAAATTCTATCTTCAGACATCCGGGGTAGCGATGGGGGCTCCTTTTGCACCGGATGTGGCGATACTCTACATGGTGGCCTTTGAGGAAGACACCGTTTTGAATCAAGTCAATCCATTCAGAGACCAGTTGGGTCTCTGGGTGCGTTATATTGACGATATTCTTCTTATTTGGAATGGCAACTTGGAAGAATTATTCTCTTTTTTCACATGGCTGAATCATCAATCTGCATACTTGAAATTTACGATCCAATCAGATAACCAGACCATAAACTTTCTGGACATCACCATCTACGAGCAATCAGGCAAATTACTTACCACACTATATCGCAAACCTGCCGAAAGAAACTCGCTTTTGCAATACCAAAGTCATCAACCACGAGCTCGTCGAGACAATTTGCCATTTGGGCAATTCCTGAGGATCAGCAGAAATTGCTCAAATAAGGAACACTATTTCTTGGAATCTGAGGACCTGGCCATCCGACTGCAACAACGAGGATACCCCAGATGCCTGGTCTAGCAATCACGGAAACGGGCATGGTTCTATCCTAGAGAGGAATTACTCTCGCCAAAAGAAAAAGGTCACCGACAAGAAGATCGAATCGTCTGCGTAACAACATTTAACACTAAAAGCAATAAAATCAAACGCATCATTAACCGGCACTGGCAATTAATATCAGAAGATGTTAATCAATCTACAAAACTATTACATGCCTTTAGAAAAGCCAAATGTATCAAGAACTATGTGGTACGGTCATTTTTGACATCTAATGATGAGCCTACCATCACCTCAATGTGGGATCTGCCCCCCGTATTCGTCCATTTCAAGTGTGGCAACTGCAAGGCCTGCGAGACGACGATCCAAACAAAGGAATTCCAACACCGTCAACATAAAATCGTGCTAAAGACCCACAGCAATTGTAATTCCGTGAATATTATCTATGCGATAATATGCCCATGTCAATTGATCTACATTGGGCATACACAACAAAAAGCTAAAGTAAGAATACTTCAGCACATGAGCAGAATTCGATGCGAGGTCCAGGGTGCTCCTTTAGTAGACCATTTTAAATCAGCAGCACACCTCCCAGAGCAAATAAAAGAAACTGGAATATCACTCTTGTGTCCCTCATCACTACACCTTCGTTGGGTTGTACTTGAAAAAACAATTCTGGGCCCCCGGGGTGGCGATATCACGAGTATCCTTAACACACGTGAATTAAAGTGGATGTTCTTTTTTGATTCCATTGAGACAGGTCTTAATGAACACGATAGCTCGTTTTCACAATTAGCTACCATATCATGAATTGTTCTCCAATACATACTGTGAAATTTGGCCTTTACCCTCATGTGAGAGGTACGCCGTCTATGACTAAGTGACATCATCTAAAATACCACCAGTTGAATTGGCCTTTACCCCGCTGTTGGAGGTACGCCATTCAGATATTCCAACATTTACGGTGGATCTTTTTACATCTTTCAATGTTTTACTTTATTATCTAGGTTGTCGTAACAAACTTCCATCTTAAATTACTGACATTGTTTGTTAAGTCTATGCCACCTATTAACCTAAAGTGATTGGGTACTGTCATCTATGTCTTTACTACCCTGCATATGATTTCTTAATTTGGTTATCTAACTATGTTGTTTATATGACCACACTTACATGACTTTTTAACAAATGTTTGGTATATTACCAACTACAATTAAGTGTCATGAATTATTCATGATAACAACTGAGTGCCACAGCCTCGGTAAGATTAGAAGAGTCTGTCCTTTATTTTTACGCGTGGATTCGAAATCACGTGGGACTGTCTCCATAGTGATAACACAAGCAGGAAACTAGGCTCGCCCCAGCAAGTATGAGCAGCGTCCTCGGCTTGATTTATTCGGCTTCGCGTAAGTGTCTCTGAGCTCACAGTAAATATAATAAAACCCCCGTTTTTACTCTTTTTGAAATCCACCATGGTGGGTGCTCATAACTATGGCCCCCTTAATTCCCTTGCAGACTCTGATAACTTGGTTCGCTATTGTGCAAAGGAACGGCGTCTCTAGCAAGATTCATCCGGCGCCTTGTGAGTTTGCTTTTTACTTTTACTCTTACATCGATGCATAACCATGTTTAGTCGGGTCCCTTTTTTTAAAAGGCTCTACTAATATTCCTCCAATATACTCTCCCACAGCAATCACGGAGTTTACACACCCGTTGATCCAATAGGCTACGAGTCGCTTTTCAGTGGGTAAGCCCCGCCTCTTTGTATTTTCTTGTAAATCTAGTGTGGCTTTGGTGTTGTAAACAGTTCTATGTGACTAGTTCCGCTATTTGTTCACAGATAACGCGGCACGATTTGTTCTGCATTAAGGCAGTGAATTTATGGCATACACAATTACGTCTAGGTAAGCACGCTCTATTACTACAGTTGATCTAGCCGTCCCTAGCGGAACCAGCCCCGGTCTTTACTTAGTCTCCGTGTTCCATTTCAGACACGTATGATGGCAAGGGTTCCTATGTGACCACAGTCGTGGACCATCATCTACTAATTAAGTTTACAACTAAGGTAATTGTTTGACCTTATTACCAACATTATATCTTGTTTTAGACATTGCCAGAATTAGCAATTCATGCCGCCACTCCATTTGTACCATCCGGGCCGTTCTTAACCCCTCTCGCTCGTTTTAACCATATTGATTTATGCTTTGGTTCCATATGTAATATACATATTGATTGAATATATACCTTTTCTATAGTTCCTATGCTCCAAGTACCGCAAGGGATTGTGCACCAAGTTAGGGACTCATAACAGGAGCCTCAATTCCTAAATGTGGCTCCCTCTGTGTGCTTTTATAGATTTGTGTGTTGTGACCATGCAACATGAGACACATTCAATTATTATGAACTATAATTTTCCTATTATGTATTTATAAAAATTAGGTTGCTGGCCCCACATTTTGTCCTGATGAAGACCCCACAGCAAGGGCACAATTAATCCCTGCGTATTTTGGAGGGTCGAAACGTCGACAACACCCTGCTTGATTGTTAACTTCACGCCATCATATTTACATTCATTGTATTTTGTGGAGTATAACATATTTTTTTATTCAAATTTTGAACCATTGGTGTTTTCTGTTTTGTTTATATCTCGTCAATACTGTGTAGTCAACTGACTGATTTTACTGTCACTCATTCCCTCCCATCACAATATCCTCACTTGATCACCCTCCTCCTTCCCCTTGGGGCACTGTACAACCGTCTATTATGTTTTGAGGAGTTGCTTGTATATTGAGTATACCCCGTCCCATTGTGAATAAAACAGTGTGGATGCATTTATTGGTTGGATGAATTTATTATATTGTTTAATTAATATCTCACTCACGCTGGGACCCCTTCCTCTCAGTACTTATAGAACCCAGGTCCCAGTGACTATGTTTGGGTAAAACCCCCCTAACTATACACTACTTCGTGCAGACGCTGGTCTGCGAGGTTTCGTTTTCTTATTGAATTTAATTCCCCTAGCACACAATGGTAGAAAGAGAACTTCTCTCTTACTCTGAGGACTACATTGATAGACTTTTGCAAAATCCCGATAACATCTTCTTTTCCACCGATATTCCAACTATCGACTTTACTTTGAAGGATAAAATATCACGGTTGGAGCGTTTGGAGAAGAAACTGGTCCGTACTCGTTGGCATGGCCATCTATTAACAAGATATCTCAAGGAGAACATAATCCCAGTTGGCTTACAAATCAAGACAGAGCCAGCCATTTTTGTGGAAGTACCAAAATTTAAAGAAGGTTTTAGCCACATTTCCAACAAT
The DNA here is from genome assembly GCF_964261635.1 of Lissotriton helveticus. Lineage (NCBI taxonomy): Eukaryota > Metazoa > Chordata > Amphibia > Caudata > Salamandridae > Lissotriton > Lissotriton helveticus. The sequence goes on along the minus strand of NC_136060.1, from coordinate 243,842,921 downwards.
TGCTTCCGCCATTGGATGGTTCTGGGTGTGGAAACTGCCGCTGAACAAGTCCTGCTCATCTCTACGGAAATCAAGTCACTCAAAGCTGAAATATCGGCAGACGTTAACTTTGCCAGTGCTAAAGAAACACTAAATAATTTGGAGGCATCCCTCAAGGATTTCGACCTAACTACTCAGAACCGTAAATTGGAGAAACTTGCCCGTGACGTACGGTTGTACGATAAGAAAAAAACTTACCCGTACCTACAGGAGGATTATTTCCGTCAGGATACTCAGGGCCGGTTCACGAACAGAGGACGTGGGTCCTACAGGGGTAGACGGAATTACCAAACCTTCTCTGATTCATCTTACAGTTCAGAGGGCGGCCAAGAACAAGCGGGCCTAGTAACTTTTATAACTATTCTGACTACGGCTACCAACAACATCAATTTAACCCTTTTTTAGGAAAACGTCAAGGGTCATGGTGTCCTCCTCGCGGCAGAGGCAACAACTGGCCGAGGGGCCAGCAACGCGGCCCCCAACAGAACCCGAACAACTGGGACGGGGGACATGGCCAACTTCAGAAACAAGTCCGTTTCCAACCGGAGCAACACGGAGAGAGAGTCACCCGCAACAAAACCTACCGTTGGTAGACATCACAGAAGCCCCTAGCCCTGTTGTGAACATATCTCAACAAATTTTGAGTGATGACGAACTTAAAGTGTTGAGCAAAGGGCTATCTTATGTCCCAACCCACAAACCTGACAACTTCACTGTTCGTACTGAACTTTTAAAATTTTTCCAGAAAATCCGGCTCAAATATTTTTTCCACAATTCGGGACCACAACTTAATCCATCACTGACAGGCTTGAGAGTACCCTCGACCTTTGTCCCGTACGCAAGCACTATGTCTCACAAAATCTTAGCGTACGAAGCTGTGGTTTGGAGGGACGTACAAGAACTTTTACAAGACAAATCCTATACTAGGTATAACACAAGTAAAATGGAGATGACAGCACTGCATACACTAGCCAGGAACACCCAAGTTGTGATTAAGCCTGCTGACAAGGGTGGGGCAATTGTTGTCCAAGATGTATCCACCTATGAAGCTGAGATTTTCCGCCAACTCAACGATGGCACCAGCTACCAAATGTTGCGGGCCAATCCTTCCAAAGCGATTGCCTTTGAAATTTTGGAGCTTACGCAAGCTGGCTTTGACCAAGGTTTTCTAACTGAGAATGAGTTTCATTTCTTGAATCCAAAACACCCTCGATTGGCCACCATCTACACCATTCCGAAAATCCATAAAAATATGGTTAATCCACCTGGTCGCCCCATCGTATCCGGATGCGGCTCCATTCTCGAGCCATTGGGCAAATATATTGATTTTTTTCTTAAGCCCTTGGCTGAAAACTCTGCATCTTACCTACGTGATACTATGCACATGATTAATATCATTGAAAATCTATCCTTTGATCCTCAACATCAGAGACTGGCCACATGCGATGTGGTATCACTGTATACCAGCATCCCACAACAAGAAGCTCTCACGGTGATAAGACGATGTCTCCAACGATGACCTGCCCCAGTACAAGTTCCATCTGAATTCATTGTGTCTCTGCTCAAAATAGCTATGACCAAGAATTTTTTTCTGTTCAAAAATAAATTCTATCTTCAGACATCCGGGGTAGCGATGGGGGCTCCTTTTGCACCGTACGTGGCGATACTCTACATGGTGGCCTTTGAGGAAGACACCGTTTTGAATCAAGTCAATCCATTCAGAGACCAGTTGGGTCTCTGGGTGCGTTATATTGACGATATTCTTCTTATTTGGAATGGCAACTTGGAAGAATTATCCTCTTTTTTCACATGGCTGAATCATCAATCTGCATACTTGAAATTTACGATCCAATCAGATAACCAGACCATAAACTTTCTGGACATCACCATCTACGAGCAATCAGGCAAATTACTTACCACACAATATCGCAAACCTGCCGAAAGAAACTCGCTTTTGCAATACCAAAGTCATCACCCACGAGCTCTTCAAGACAATTTGCCATTTGGGCAATTCCTGAGGATCCGCAGAAATTGCTCAAATAAGGAACACTATTTCTTGGAATCTGAGTACCTGGCCATCCGACTGCAACAACGAGGATACCCCAGACGCCTGGTCAAGCAATCACGGAAACGGGCATGGTTCTATCCTGGAGAGGAATTACTCTCGCCAAAAGAAAAAGGTCACTGACAAGAAGATTGAATCGTCTGCGTAACAACATTTAACACCAAAAGCAATAAAATCAAACGCATCATTAACCGGCACTGGCAATTAATATCGTATGATGTTAATCAATCTACAAAACCATTACATGCCTTTAGAAAAGCCAAATGTATCAAGAACTATGTGGTACGGTCATTTTTGACATCTCCTGATGAGCCTACCATCGCCTAAATGTGGGATCTGCCCCGCCCGTAGTCGGCCATTTCCAGTGTGGCAACTGCAAGGCCTGCGAGACGACGATCCAAACAAAGGAATTCCAACACCGTCAACGTAAAATCATGCTAAAGACCCACAGCAATTGTAATTCCGTGAATATTATCTATGCGATAATATGCCCATGTCAATTGATCTACATTGGGCAAACACAACAAAAAGCTAAAGTAAGAATACTTCAGCACATGAGCAGAATTCAATGCGAGGTCCAGGGTGCTCCTTTAGTAGGCCATTTTAAATCAACAGCACACCTCCCAGATAGCCTTCGTTGGGTTGTACTTGAGAAAGCAATTCTGGGCCCCCGGGTGGCGATATCACGAGTATCCTTAACACACGTGAATTAAAGTGGATGTTCTTTTTTTATTCCATTGAGACAGGTCTTAATGAACACGATAGCTCGTTTTCACAATTAGCTACCATATCATGAATTGTTCTCCAATACATACTGTGAAATTTGGCCTTTACCCTCATGTGAGAGGTATGCCGTCTATGACTAAGTGACATCATCTAAAATACCACCAGTTGAATTGGCCTTTACCCCGCTGTTGGAGGTACGCCATTCAGATATTCCAACACTTACGGTGGATCTTTTTACATCTTTCAATGTTTTACTTTATTATCTAGGTTGTCGTAACAAACTTCCATCTTAAATTACTGACATTGTTTGTTAAGTCTATGCCACCTATTAACCTAAAGTGATTGGGTACTGTCATCTATGTCTTTACTACCCTGCATATGATTTCTTAATTTGGTTATCTAACTATGTTGTTTATATGACCACACTTACCTGACATTTTAACAAATGTTTGGCATATTACCAACTACAATTAAGAGTCATGAATTATTCATGATAACAACTGAGTGCCACAGCCTCGGTAAGATTAGAAGAGTCTGTCCTTTATTTTTACGTGCGGATTCGAAATCACGTGGGACTGTCTCCATAGTGATAACACAAGCAGGAAACTAGGCTCGCCCCAGCAAGTATGAGCGCCGTCCTCGGCTTGATTTATTCGGCTTCGCGTAAGTGTCTCTGAGCTCACAGTAAATATAATAAAACCCCCGTTTTTACTCTTTTTGAAATCCACCATGGTGGGTGCCTATAACTATGGCCCCCTTAATTCCCTTGCAGACTCTGATAACTTGGTTCGCTATTGTGCAAAGGAACGGCGTCTCTAGCAAGATTCATCCGGCGCCTTGTGAGTTTGCTTTTTACTTTTACTCTTACATCTATGCATAACCATGTTTAGTCGGGTCCCTTTTTTTAAAAGGCTCTACTAATATTCCTCTAATATACTCTCCCACAGCAATCACGGAGTTTACACACCCGTTGATCCAATATGCTACGAGTCGCTTTTCAGTGGATAAGCCCCGCCTCTTTGTATTTTCTTGTAAATCTATTGTGGCTTTGGTGTTGTAAACAGTTCTATGTGACTAGTTCCGCTATTTGTTCACAGATAACGCGGCACGATTTGTTCTGCATTAAGGCAGTGAATTTATGCCATACACAATTACGTCTAGGTAAGCACGCTCTATTACTACAGTTGATCTAGCCGTCCCTAGCGGAACCAGCCCCCGTCTTTACTTAGTCTCCGTGTTCCATTTCAGACACGTATGATGGCAAGGGTTCCTATGTGACCACAGTCGTGGACCATCTTCTACTAATTAAGTTTACAACTAAGGTAATTGTTTGACCTTATTACCAACATTATATCTTGTTTTAGACATTGCCAGAATTAGCAATTCATGCCGCCACTCCATTTGTACCATCCGGGCCGTTCTTAACCCCTCTCGCTCGTTTTAACCATATTGATTTATGCTTTGGTTCCATATGTAATATACAAATTGATTGAATATATACCTTTTCTATAGTTCCTATGCTCCAAGTACCGCAAGGGATTGTGCACCAAGTTAGGGACTCATAACAGGAGCCTCAAATCCTAAATGTGGCTCCCTCTGTGTGCTTTTATAGATTTGTGTGTTGTGACCATGCAACATTAGACACATTCCATTATTATGAACTATAATTTTCCTATTATGTATTTATAAAAATTAGGTTGCTGGCCCCACATTTTGTCCTGATGAAGACCCCACAGCAAGGGCACAATTAATCCCTGCGGATTTTGGAGGGTCGAAACGTCGACAACACCCTGCTTGATTGTTAACTTCACGCCATCATATTTACATTCATTGTATTTTGTGGAGTATAACATATTTTTTGATTCAAATTTTGAACCATTGGTCTTTTCTGTTTTGTTTATATCTCGTCAATACTGTGTAGTCAACTGACTGATTTTACTGTCACTCATTCCCTCCCATCACAATATCCTCACTTGATCACCCTTCCTCCTTCCCCTTGGGGCACTGTACAACCGTCTATTATGTTTTGATGAGTTGCTTATATATTGAGTATACCCCATCCCATTGTGAATAAAACAGTGTGGATGCATTTATTGGTTGGATGAATTTATTATATTGTTTAATTAATATCTCACTCACGCTGGGACCCCTTCCTCTCAGTACTTATAGAACCCAGGTCCCAGTGACTATGTTTGGGTAAAACCCCCCTAACTATACACTAAATTTAAAATACAGCACCCTGTCAAGGTGCTTCTGAATAATATCTAAATAGGGCTCGCAAAAAGCGACCTCCTTAACCTTTAAAAATTCATCCGTTGTTCTGCCCAGCTTAGTATCAGTGTGATTCTTACCGGAAACCCTGTCCCAATAAAGTTTTTTCAAGACCGCTTTTGGAGGGGGCGATCTATTAACCCAGTCTTCATTTAGGCCCAAAGCGCAGAGCAAAGCTTTAATATCAGTCGACCACTTAATTTTATGCCACCCTATCATGGCCATTATTTCTGAAAGACCCTCCGCGTACTTGGCTAGCTCCGGTACTCGCCACAGCCGAGACCATAGCAACAGTGGACGGAGCTTTGCCAGGTCGTGGATGGAATGGCATCCCAGATCTAGCAGCAAAGGGACTGTGGGGGTGCTATGAGGGACTGCCATTAGGTCTTTGAAAAATGTATTTTCTGAACTAGTCAGCTGAACCATGTTGCTTGAGCCCCATAGTTCAGCTCCGTACAGAGCAGAACTTGCTCCTTTTGCCTTATATATTTCAATAACCGGAACAACTGGTTTTGATGTTGCGGAATGTTGTTCCTTGAGGATTGATCCTACTACCCTCTTATGGCATAGAAGCATTTTCTGAATATGAGGTCCACTGCATGGTATCAGAGATACGTAGACCAAGATAGTCAAATACGGTGACCCTTTCTAACGGTACAAGGTTCAGGACGGGGGGCCTACACAACTTTTTAGGTGGGTTCAATACCAAATACTTAGTTTTGTCTGTGTTTATTACCAAGCCTCTCCAAGAGCAAAACGACTGGAAACTATCCAGTAAGTTTTGCAGGCCAACCGGGGATTTAGAAATGAGGAGGGTATCATCAGCGAATAGGAGAGTTGGAACCCGCTCACCCGCCAGGGATGGAGCATCAGATTGACTTTTCAGCAAATGCTCCACCACTCTGTTCACATAAAGTGAAAACAGAGTGCGAGCGAGAACACAGCCCTGGCAGACACCCCTATTCACTGGAATTCTGTCAGTTGTCTGGCCCTCAGGTCCCCACTTCACTCTAGCAAAATTCCCCTCATGGAGCCTTTCTAAGATTGACAAGATATATGGGGGAATTCCCATTTCGAATAACACATCCCATAAACGGTCCCGGGGCACCAGGTCAAAGGCAGTCTTTAGATCGATAAACACCATTATTGGTTTGTTTGTTTTTAGTTTAAATTCATTGGTTGAGATACATTATTTGTATTTTTTAGCAATTATCTTACACTTAGGTAAATATATGTAATGTTTATTTAATGTTTATATTTATGTTATTTGTTTATAAATGTAATTGATAACATTTGTTGTTGTTATATATTATATATATGTAATTCTAGTATCGTTGGAAAGTAATTTAATGTTATATTGTGAATGTATTTATTTATTTGGGTTAGTATAATTATATTGTAATTTTTAAAATGATTTAATAATTTTTACATATGTTGTTATAATTTATTATATTTATTTGATATATGTTAAAAAATGAAATATTTGTATACAATGTCAAATGCCGTTTTCGATATTATTTATATGTATTTTAGCAATATTTGTGTAGTCAATATTAGTGTTCTCAATATTTTTGTTGTGTTTCATTATGATTTAATGTTATCAATATTTTTCTTATCTATATTTTGTTCCTAATATTTTTGGTAATCGATATTTAAATAGGCAATATTTTTTATAAATATTTATGTAATTGCTTGTTTAAGTACAGAGTCTCGATACTTGTGTGCACCATATTTTTTCCGCAATAATTTTGTAGGTCGATGTTTTTGTCAGCGATGTTTTATCAGTGATCCAATCCTGAGTAATAGCATCACGCTAGCCAATTGGTACATATTGGTGCATGAGGAGTTAACTGAAACATACCCAATGGTATTTGAAGCCATGCATGCCCAGCCAAGAAGCCATCATCACAAACAATATCCCAAGTACTCTGTCCTTGTATCAGCCTTCGGTTCCTCTTGTCATGGTTTTAAGACCCATTCACGCAGCCTTAGAATCAACATCCTTACGTTTATAGCAAACATGAATACTGATGCCCAAGGACCTGCCAGCAGCAATCCAACTTTTACAGGACTTCCAACTCATGAAGCACAACATCCATAGGAGCTAGCCATTCGCTTGTGTCAAAGACTATATTGCAGACTTGAATCAAAAATTAAATGACAAAGACAGGGTAGCATTTATTAAATCCAACATTTTAATACTCCAGCACCCCCCTAAATCTAAAAGACAGCAAAGTGGCTTCAGTGAATTAGTCCAATGGGGTAGCACGGTATACTGAAAATGTAGAAACCAGCATTCTGCCTGATTTATGGTTTAAGCAATTTTAATTATTGTACAGCTCCTCCAGCCACAAAAAGTCTACCATCCTGAGAAGTGCGGCAAGGAGTGACGGTCTGGCCGATGAGGAATAAAGCTCGAGGGAGACTCTAATTCCTGAGTCAGGGCCCTTATCCCCCACCAGCAATGCACCGAGAGTCATAATTGTAGAGTGGTGAAGAAAAGGCCAGGGACTCTGTTAAGTTGCCAGCTTTTTTTCCCTTCTTCTTTTTTTTAGGAAGAGGTGCCATGTTGGTCCCCTTACCTTGACCTTTTTGGGCCCCAGGGACTCCATCCCCCGACCCCTCCCAATTTTGGCCACGAGCACCCCATTACCCAGGACCTGCCCCTCTTAGCCAACTTTAGCCCTAGGGACCCCATCCACCAAGGCCTGGATTTTTCTTTGGGGATTGTGGGGGGGCCTCTAGGCCCCTGTGATCACTACTGGAGCCCTGCCTCCTATAGGAGCCGGTACTGCTTTGGGGTTCAGGTAGGTGCTGACATGCAGATCCCTGCATCCCAAAGTAATGTGTCTATTTCTCTGATTGCTTCAGAGCAAGCAGGGAAACAGACACTGCTTCACTTTCAGCAAAAGAGAGCAATGGTTTGGCAGGAGCGGGGCACCCACCAAGCCATAGCAAACTGCAATGTCACTTGGGTGGGAACCCTGGGACATTGCTGGAACTGGCCCTAGGGAGTGGCGGCCCCCCCTGACCATCTAGGGCTCCAGAAGGGGGGGGCATGTGGCCCCTTCTTTCTTTACTAGCAGCCTGGAGTACAGGAGGTGGCGGTTCCCGGGGTTGAGAACAGCCTCCCATTTTAGAGTTTGACCCAGGGTGTGTTGATAGTCGCCAGGGCCGGGAGACACTGTGAGGCCCCCCCAACCCAAACATTTAAAGCCTCTAGGAGGTGGTGGTCACCAGGGCAGGGATTCTGAGAGTCCCCACCTGATAATATTGTAAATAGCCCCGGGGTAGGTAGTGGTCCCAGGGGATGAGGGCGGGCCAAGTGGGCTTGCCCATAAGCATAACTAAAACACCCTGGGGATGTGGGGGTCCCCTGCGTTGATAAGCCATAGGAGGGAGACCCCGGGGCCTGGCCCACCCGGTGGTTCTTCCAAAGCAAGCACGGAAGCCTGCACTTGCTTTTTAAACGATTTTGCTGCAGATTTGCAGATCCACCCACGAATCAGCATCAAAATGAAAAAAAAAATCTGGAGGGTCAGGGTATTCCTATCCTGCCCCTTTTCTTTTTTTAAAAATCTTTTTTTCTGGGACTCTGCTTCAAGCAGAGTCCTAAGATGGCTACGAGCACTTCAGGGTACGTAAAAAGAACGTATTCTGGATGAACATCTAGGGGCCCATTGGGATGTCAGACGGTGGCACCACCGCAGTGCTGGCGGGGCGGAAAAATTTATTTTTCCGCCCACGAGCAGCAGGAAACACGTCCGCCATATTAGTATTACAAAACATAGCTCAATTCCCGTCCGCCAGCAGAGCGATGTGCACTGCCATCAAAGTGTGCCCACCACCACTGCGGTGGGAGCCAATGGAGACTCTTCGCCATGCGGAATGATGTCCTGCCCGCACCACAAATTAGGATGGCCCTAACAAGCAGACCCAACGCAGCGGAGACACTGCCCAACCAGAGAGACGGTGGAAAATCAACAGCGGAGCGCGATAGCAGAGAACCAGTCCACACCACCCTGTCACGACTGCTATGACCCAGCTCTACATGTGTTTCCGGTGCTGTACCTGCTACAGCACTATCATTTAATGGGCCACCGCGGACGTCGCCGTAGGTAAGCAACTACACAAATATGGGCTGACACAGGGTCCAAATCCACAACAGACACCCTGCTGGGAGCATCAACACATTCACAAGGGCACCCACACATGACCCAACGGCCAACAAGTCACCCCACTGCATCATGGACACACATCGACTGCGAACTTGCAGCTACGTCCCGGTCATGTCACCGCAGCGGTCAATACATGCACACAATGCAGAAGGCAGGGCCAGTCCAAGGCATGGGCAAGGCACAAACACCCCAGGGAAACACCTCCCCCACCACACATTAATACATGCTAGGAAGGCACATGCCAGGTGCCCATCCTGGGCACCCCCATGCACAGCAACAAGCAACAAGCACAGCAACAAGCAAGATCAATCAAAACCCTGCACCACACAACAAACAACCAGGGAGACAGCCACTGCAGGAGTAGCTGCACAGGAACACACAACACACAACACCAGTGCCACACACACTGAAGGCTGCCAATACTTGCCAGTACATACACACTCAAATAAACACATACCCTACGTGTAGCCACAAATATAGCACACACGCAGGGATGCCTGAACAGATGTCTGCCCAAAAACAACACACAAACACAAAACAGTACAGAAACACACACAGAACCCCATCAGAAACTGACATACCCTGTCAGCAAAACTGATGAAAGGCAATGGGAGCACAGACACCACATGAGTGCACAACCACATCACTCAGGAACAAAACACACACAACATACCACAAATAACACAAGAAGTGCACCATCACAGAACTACACTGCCACATGAAACCAACTACAGATGCACATTAAATCAAAAATTAACAAACACTACAGGAGATCAGGAGATGCACATCAGGCAATGCCATGGTCACATACACACATCACTGTATGCACAACAAGCAGTGTGTGCACACTAAGGAGAACACTCGGACACAGACATGACTGACACATCCTCTACACACACAATACAAATCAGCACAGCACAAACACACCAGCACATCCAGGAAGTAAAGCAATACCACAGACAACACACATACATCCAACACAACAACAACAGATGCACCACTCTGGGATACAAGAGCAGAACCATCTTGACCAGAGCACTGGGCAGCACAAACAGCTGAAGGGCACATGAGCAACCCTCACTGATTATTAGCACAAGAACATCCCACATAAAACTTTGGGGCAATGTCCATACTGAAACAACACACTTGGCCCAAGAACTGCACCACAAAGCACAGTGTCGCAAATGAAGTGATGGGGAGGCACACACACATGTAAACCAAGGGGACAGCTGACATCAAAGTGAACTGTCTTGCATGTCAGTAGTCGACATATAAGGAGTATACCATACTCAAATAGAGGGAGTGCATACTCACAATGGGCGGGCATAAGTGGCACACACAGGAGATGGCATTACACCACACACACCATTCCATACAGGAGGATAAAAGGCACCATGTGCCTGCACTGCATGAGAAATTGAACCACAATGGCAGTGTGGAGAGGCAGGGCTGCACAGTCTACACAAACACTATCAAGACACATGGATGATCAAACACACACAACATTGATGTGCACACTCATAAGTGACCAAAACAACAAGTAGGAGTCTGTCAGGTTGTACTCCGCAGGATCTGATTGTAGAAAGTATATTCCACCTCCGGACCTCACCAACACACTGAGATATGAAATACACAGGGTGTTCGAGTGGTCGGGCGAGGGAAGGAAGGGAAGGGAACAGCAGGGAAAGGGAAGCTGTTAAAGAAAGCACACCAGATTAGTACATGCATAAATATGCTACTCTCAGTAATTTCTTTCTAGTGGTCTTTTTGCTATTCAACTCCGGCTCTCAATGTCTCTTGCCTCTGCATGAAATGCGTATGAGCTCAGAGTTTCTCCTTTCCCCACAGTTATTTATATTCACACTTGGATTAAAGGTTCCCCACTTTGACCCCAACACTGTCAATAACTTCTTGACCCCTTCTCTTCCGAAGGTATGGGCAATACAGAAAATAGGCTTGCAACTAATCCAGAAGGATAAACACAAAGTTAATAGATCTCAGAAGGTTCCTTCACCCTCCTAAAACAGTAATACCAAGTGAGTAGCCTAAACACGGTAAGATGTAGTGAGGCTACCACTATCTTCCGCTTTGACTATTCACTATTTAGTATTTTCCGGAAATAAATGATCCTTTTCCAGAACACAAACTCCAAACACGGTAAAGCGTAGTTGACCGTCACTACTGCTTTCCGCTTTGGCACTTAAGATACAATGTCCAGCCAGTATTAATATTCGTAACGGTAGTGCGTGGAAGCCTCCACTGCACTCCGCTCTCACTCTCTCAGAACTCTCAAGGCCACTGTATTACAAAAAACGCCTAGACACCTTGCGGTATTCAGGCTCCACATGGGGTCCAAAGTTCGCTAGTCTTTAGGTCTTCCCTTCTACTACCTCGCTCTGCCGCAAGTGCTCTGGAACGCACCCGTCGGCATGCACGAGTGGAACCACCAAGGGAAAACCAGTAGTCGGGACAAAACAAAAGGAAACAGAGCGCGCTAGCAGGAGGCTAGCGCGGCGGGGAACAAACACAGTACTGTGCTCCAACAAGGAAGACAAGAAGCCATCACTCGTCCTTCAGTTAGAGTAGGTCCAGGAATCCACTCGCCGGATCATCTGAAGAATGAACACAAACACAAACGAGACATCCAGGATCACGCACAACGTTTAACAGCCCCGCCCTCCTTATATACCGTGACGTCGGCTAAGGGCTTCTGGGAGATGTAGTTTATTCCACAGTCAGGTAGGCGCGGCTAGATTAAAACCTGACAGAGTCAGACAGAACAGCATGAACACACCAACACACTGCACAGTGCACAACATACAACTCACACATGTGCATACAACCACATCCACAAGGCAGAGCAATCCAAACAACAGGCATATGACTCCTGGGTGACACATGTGTGTCTTTCACAATCCAGGGGCACACACACTTCCACACCCCCTACAAAGACACACCCTTCACACTGCACACCTCTTGACTACCCAAGAGCAAACATCTCATGTAGGCCATGGGACCAGGATTAAGGGCCAACACAAGATGACCATACACATACACAGCTGGGCACACATAAAGGAATAAAACACATACATGATGACAATGTCCAGCCTGCATGCAAACCTGTGCACAGCATCACACCCCATGCTAGCAGTGTACCCCAACCTGACATCTGAACAATGTAGCCAACCATAGCAAACCATGAAAAAGAGAACTGCATGACAGGTAAAATAGAGATCACACTTAACACAAGTATCAGTGTCTGATTGGACTGAAGATCCTGTCACCCCTGTTAACAAATGTGATGCGGGCAACTTGCTTGGCAATGTTGAAGTGACAAATAGAGCATGGGGCACAGTCAACCAAATGCACACACCAAAATAACTTTAATCAGCAAGGACACTGAATAAACAGACAACAGGAGTAACTGTCTTTATTCACATATTGCACAGATGTGACAGTAGAACAACAGTAGACACGAGCAAGGCACAAAATGTTGATCATATGCAAGAAAATCTGCACAGGCAAACTCCAAACGGGAAGGCCAGTGTCCATGGCAGGTGGAAAAGCAAGTACCTGAGAGGCTGCACAGGGGAGAGTACAACACAGCGGAGCAACAGGACCAGTGTCCATGGCAGGTTGCACAGCAAGTACCTAAGAGGCTGCACGGGGGAGAGTACAACACAGTTGAGCAACAGGGCCAGTGTCCATGACTGGTGGCACAGCAAGTACCTGAGAGGTTGCACAGGAGAGAGTACAACACAGCAGAGGAACAGGGCCAGTGTCCATGGCAGGTGGCACAGCAAGTACCTGAGAGGCTGCACAGGGGAGAGTACAACACAGCAGAGCAACAGGACTAGTGTCCATGACAGGTAGCACAGCAAGTACCTGAGAGACTGCACAGGGGAGAGTACAACACAGCAGAGCAACAGGGGCAGTGTCCATGGCAGGTGGCACAGCAAGTACCTGAGAGGCTGCACAGGCAAGGGCAGAACAGCAGTGAATGACAAGGCCAGTGGGCAGGGCAAAGTGCAGAGTCAGGACATGAGAAGCTGCACAGGCAAGGGGAGAACAGCAGTGAATGACAAGGCCAGTGGGCATGGCAAAGTGCAGAGTCGGGACATGAGAAGCTGTACAGTGAGTGTGTTTGACTGTACCCTTCCATGGCCAGCAACACTCCCAGGTGGTAAACAATGGGCAGGACTAGCACACCTGTATGAGAGACAAGTGTGTGAGGGGGACTACCACTCACTCTTGGCTGTCAGGCGGACTTGGAGCTGGCTGTGTATCGGGGACAGCAGGACCACTTGACTGGGGAGATAGAGGCACAGGTGATGTAGGGCTATCAGTGGCTTGGCAAATTGGAGGGCTATTTGGACCAGGTAGTGTAGTGGCACGTGGAGGTGGAGTCATGCAGACCCGTGACACAGTGTGGGTGGGAGAGGGAATTCCAAATGCCTTCCCTGTACTGGGGTCAATGAGAACTGGTGATGACACAACAGGCACACACACCAACAGACCTGCATCAGGTGCAGACACTGGCAGTCCCTCAGGTGACGTGCTAGATCCTGCGGACCGCTTTGTCTGGCTACGCCTCTGGACCACCTTCCCCTGTTTGCCAGGTATCCCCCCCTACAGTGCCTTCCTTTCCCTGTTTGCCAGGTGTTCCCCCTTCAGTGCACTCCTTTGTCTGTTTGCCAGGGGTAGCCCCTACAGTGCCCTCCTTCACCTGCTTCACTGGGCATATAATTAGAGTTGATGTGGTGGGGGAATGTGGCCCTGAGCCCTTCCTAGGTGTACCCTTCCCATACAACACCTCCCCAGTGGGCATAGACACTGCACACCTAGCTCTGCGTGAAGTTTTAGGGACAGGAGAGTCCTTCACTGGTGCCTGTGAGGCACATCTGCTTCATTGCTTTTTCAGCCATGCTCTTCCCTGACGGGCTCTTGTCTTTGCATTCTGGGGTGGCTCTGCTCTTCTGTAGGGATGGTGTCTGTGGGCGGACCCGCTTGGGTAGTTTCTGCTGGGTGCTTCTTGTGCTGTATTGTGACTGTGACGCATGGGAACCGTGGTCACTATCATCCAATGTGGCCACTGACTGGGGGGTGGACAAAGGCACTGGAGCAGGAATGGGAGTATGTGCCTGTTGAAGGGCAGACATCACTGTGGACGACAAAGCCTGTACAGTACGGTGTAGCCCACCCAAGTCAGAGTGTATGCCCTCCATGTAGGCAACCACCTGGCCTAATTATTTTGTGTCATGGTCACTGAAGGCATTCAGCAGGGCTGTCTGGCCCACACAAAGCTGGTGCAGGAGCTCAACAGACTAAGCACTGAGGGCAGCAGGGGGGACAGGTGCAGGCTCAGCGGTGCCAGGTATGCATGTATCTAGTCCCCTCTTACTGACACGGACACAGGCAGCACCGGAGGTAGTGGATGGGAGGGTGGGCACTGGCCGCTGTGTGGTAGAAGATTATGCAGAGAACCCCATTCCCTGTGCCTGTCAACATGGATGCATCCCCGCTGGCATCAGATGATGCTGTACTTTGTGTCTCAGGCAGGGATTCCTCCTGCATACTACAGTCCCCTTCTGATGAGCTGATGGCCTCTGTGTCACTGGGCTCCTGTGCAGCTGTAGTGCTACTCTCACCACTACTGGTTTCCGGCTCCTGTCCCTCCATGTCCACTAGCGAATCTGCATGAGAGAGAGAGATGCAGTGTTGGGTTAGTGTCATCAACAGTACAACACAATTCAATCATTGCAGTACAGAAGATGACCAAATCTACATGTTGACCACCACACTCTGCAATCACATTGCAGCAACTCACTACATAGACCACAACAGTGCCTGTAACCATGAATATCTGCCATGACTGAGCCATGTTAAGGCCACACAGCACAACATCCTGCCCGTGGATGAAGTCTACCAGACACACAACTTGCTCTGTCTACACCTAAGGAATAGATGTGGGAACACCACTTATTACCATTGACAGACCTTGAGGGAACAGGAGGGGAAAACACAGACACCTATTAGGACATGACAGTCCACAATGGGAAGTAGCCCATGCCAAACACCATGTTGTACTCTGTGGCACATTGTTGTGAGATGTGTGAGACTCAACGATCAAGGTTGATGCAAAGTACGCATACATGAAGTCACACTCAGATAGTGGACACTGCTGTTCACCCCCAAATAGATTCCCCAAACTATCCCAATGCTGATTGACCATGTAGATCCTAAAACATCCGGCTATGGGAATAGACGGCAGGGAGGATTACCTTTGTAAGGCCAGTTTTGGCCAATGCATGACACTGGCACCCATCCCAGCAGCCACTCACATGACACAGCACAGCACCACCCCACAAACATCACATTGGCCACAGCTGCCACAGCCCTGTACACATGCATCTGCTCCCTGCCAAAGTCACCCTCCCCAAATACTCACCCCTGCCTTGCTGCTGATGCTCCTTTAGACATACATCCAGCTCAGGATGAGTCACTGCCAAGATGCGGCCCATCAGTGGTGTCATGCTGCGCCATGCAAAACGCCCAGTGCATGGTAGCAGCCGCCAGGTCAACTCTGCCACGTTCTGTGCCAGCCGGCTGATGCCGTCCCACCTCTTGTGGTAGTGGGTGCGTTGTCGGTAAGATACCCCCAGGGCTCACACCTTTGTTGCAATGGCCCTCCACATGGCCTTACGCTGGTGTACCTTGAGCTGCAGGTATGGGAGAAAAGAGGGGGAAATGATCAGTGACACAGTGTCATGTACCAACATCTATCAGTACAGTAGCAAGACACAGACTCATTACCAAATGTAATCTCTGTCCATCCCACCCTGGGGTACACCTCACATGAACACTCTGCATGGGCCAAGCGGATGTGATTACATGAATTTATGAGGGCGTACAGGGTCCCTGATAATCTCACACACATGCAGGATGACTGCACTGAACCCCCTCTGTGGCTTGCACACATCTCCAGTCCTATGCATGTCTAGCCACTACATATATCACCTGTGTCTGTGTGTAGATTCACTGTGTGCATGACTGGGCAGCATTCAATGAGCATGTCCTGTGAACATATCTGTATGTCATGTGTGTGGCATTGGGGTAAATGGACTCACCAGCAACATATACATCAACACAAGTGTGGTCATGTGCAATTATACAGGGCTGAGATGGTGCATATTTGGATTTCAGTGTGAATGATCGAGAGTAAGGACACAGTAAGTGCAGTGATGTCATCTCGTCTTGGTGGGCGGGCACTGTGCAGAGCATCTGGGTTCACACTGAATCGGACAACAGGGAGACACAGAGACAATCAGCCAAGCAATTACTGTCCTGGCACCTGCATGTACAACATCCTGTGGCTCTGTATGGCTGACAATGTAACACACCCACTCAGACATACAACTGCAGGCAGGGAAATCCCCAACATTGGGACACACACTCCTTCCCCCTGGAGACAGCAAGTTTGTCAGTGTATGACACAAAACCCACACCCTCAGGCATATACTGCAGCAGTCCAACTACATGAAATGAAATGAAATGAAAAGACGATTTATATAGCACGATGGCTACCCTGGGGCGTCCCAGCGCTGTAGAAGGTCGTAGCAGAGACAGAGCCGTGGAGATTTACTCAGGTTTGTTAAAGAGCCAGGTTTTCAGGTGTCTACGGAAGGTCAGTAGTCTGGGCTCTGATCTGAGTGTGAGGGGGAGCGTGTTCCAGATCGTGGCGATGTTATAAGAAAGTGAACGGCCTCCGCACCTGGCTTTCTTAACTCAGGGTACTGTGGTGAGGTAAGAAGCCCCCGATCTAAGGTGTCTGTTAGGGTGGTAGGCGGTTATAAGAGTACGGTTGATGGTGGGACCCGTTCCCCAGTAGGATCGGTGGGTGATGCACATAGCCTTGAATTCAATCCTTGCTTTTACTGGGAGCCAGTGGAGGTCCTTCAATCGTGCTTTAACTGAGGTTCGAAGAGGGATTTGGAGAAGGGTCCTGGCTGCGCAGTTCTGGATAATTTGCAGTTTGTTCAGGGTGGACTGTGGAGCCCCGATGTATAGGGTGTTTCCACAGTCCAAACGGGATAGAATAAGGCCTTGCACCATAATCCATTTGGAGTGAAAAGGGATCAGAGGGAGGATTTTGCGCAGTAGTCTCAAGAGCCCAAAGCAGATGGCAGATAGTTTGGCAGCCTGATGATTAAAATTGAGTGACTTATCCAGCCAAATGGCGAGGCTTTTGATTACTTCTTTGTGGACATGGAACACCTGAGGTGGAATTGGGTGGTGCGGGGTTCCAGGCAGCAGGCTCTGGAGGAAATAGCAGATGAGGGTCCCTGGCAGGAGGCTCTGTAGGCAGCAGCAGATGATGGTCCCAGGCTGCAGGCTCTGGAGGCAGCAGCAGATGAGGGTCCCTGCCAGCAGGCTCTGGAGGCAGCAGCAGATGAGGGTCTCTGGCAGCAGGCTCTGGAGGCAGCAGTAGGTAAGGGTCCCATGCAGCAGCCTCTGTGAGCAGTGGAAATGTGAGGCTCACTCCCACACATTTATAGCCCCCTCGGATCGTTTCTAAGGTACCAAGCCGCACCAATTGGTTGTCCAGGTCTGCCTCTTTCAAAAGCATCCAATGACCGCATCCGTGGTGGCGGAGCACACCTACCGCGATCTTCAAAATTGCATCATGCCACCGCAATCATTGCTCTCATTGGCTGTAGGCAATGCTCCATGGCGGTGATGCACCGCTGGGGCCCTGGATGCGCTACCGCGATGGTGCATCTTTCAAAAGTATCCAATGACTGCCTCCGCAGTGGCGGAGCACGCCTACTGCAATTTTCAAAATTGCCTCATGCCACCGCAATCATCGGTCCCATTGGCTGTAGGCAATGCCCCATGGTGGTGACAGACCGCCGGGGCCAGGCGGTAGCTACCGCAAGTAGGGTGGCGGAGCATGCCCACCGCCATTTTCCCATGTCCCCTTGCCAATGACTACCGCTATTGTGTGAAGGGGTGGTGCTAGTTACACATCTTGGGGCCAGGTGGTAGCTACCGCCAGTAGGATGGTGGAGCATGCACTCCGCCATCTTTCCATGTCTTCATGCCAATGACTACCGCACTTGTGTGAAGGGGTGGTGCTGGTGACACACCGCCGGGGTAGGCGGTAGCTACCGCAAGTAGGGTGGCGGAGCATGCCCACCGCCATTTCGCATGTCTCCATGCCAATGACTACCACACTCATGTAAGGGGTGGTTCTGGTGACACACCGCCATGGCCAGGCGACAGCTACCGCGAGTAGGGTGGCAGAGCATTTCCACCGCCATCTTCCCATGTCTCCATGCCAATGACTACCGAACTTGTGTGAAGGGGTGGTGCTGGTTACACACCACCGGTGCCAGGCGGTAGCTACCACGAGTAGGGTGGTGGAGCATGCCCACCGCCATCTTCCCATGTCCCCATGCCACTGACTACCACACTTGTGTGAAGGGGTGGTGCTGGTGACACACCACCGGGGCCAGGCGGTAGCTACCGCGAGTAGGGTGGCGGAGCATGCCCACCGCCATTTGGGCATGTCTCTATGACAATGACTACCGCACTCATGTGAGGGGGTGCTGGTAACACACCGCCGGGGCCAGTTGGTAGCTACCGCAATTTGTGGCACATACAAAGTCAATGTCCATCAGGAACACTTCAACAGTGCACAGTGGCCACATGGTGAAGTGCACATCATCTTGCACACAATGTCAATGTTCCATTGACTACACAGGTGCCTACGTGGGCCATGGTTGTGTATGTGTGACGTACATTGGTTTGTAGTCCCTAACATGTTACAAATGCATTAGATGGTTGGTGAGTTAGGACAGTGTTATAGAAGAGACTCTACAATATGTACACATATTGTGTATAAGGTATAAGGTATAAAAAAACTTAATTGGCTTACCGTGAGAAATAGAGTTTGTTTTAAGGCATTATATACTGTCTATAAGGCTCTACATGGTACTGGACTGGAACATTTAAGACAACAATTCACATGGTATGCACCAACAAGGAATCTTCGGTCTTCGGGGGCCAAGTTGTCTACCGTGCTAGCCATCAAAAGGCCACTTGGGGAGGCAAAAGCTTCGTACTTGGTGCAGCAGAGGCTTGGAACGACCTTCCCGTTTATCTCAGACAATCTACTGATTTAATATCTTTCAGGAAAAGCCTGAAAACATGGCTGTTTGAGAAATAGCTCGGTTTGAATTATCACACACTCTCTTTTGCCCTATGCCTTCTGGTGGGATCTAAGTATCGGAAAGGTAACTAGTGCCAGGACACCTCTGGGTTACCGTGCACTATATAAGTTATCATAACATAACATAACATAACATATGAATGTGTTGTGGGGCAGTGATGACCTCGGCAAGGCTTTTCTCACTGTATGATGTTGTTACTTACTTGTGCTTATCTGTGTGCTCATACACGCAAATCTGAATTCACCGCCATCTGTGATCATTGTGTTAGGGATGTGTGGCAAGTTTGAATGAAGCATTGAAGTGTGACAGGTACAAGAGATGAGCATGAGACTGTTGTGTTGATTTGTTGCACAATGGCTGATGACACTCTTTCAGGCGTGCACATGTGCAATGTGGCTTTGAAAATATGTGCATTCACATTGACCTGCGTGGTGTTTTACGCACTGGTGTATTATAAATGGAGAGGTGTGCCCTGTGTGTGGCTCAAACGTTCACCCATGTAACATGGTGTGTCACACATCCCTCAGGTTAGTGTTTGTTCATTCTGTTTCATCCTGAACGTGATATGCTGTGGCCATCTCATGATGGATGTCATTGACATGTGTCCAATTTCATCTCAACTAGTTTGATACGTCACTTGGCACTGCTGGAGGACATGGAGGATATAGCGTTAATTTGCAAGTTCCGTCTCAACAGAGCCACCCTGAAGACCCTTTGTGATCTGTTGGAGCCCCACCTGCAGCTTTGTCGCCACTACCCAACAGCCTTCACACCAACTTACAAGGTGATGGCAGCCCTCCATTTTTTTGCCACTGGATCCTTCCAGGAGACCGTGGCCAGCGCTGCTGGGATGTCTCAACCCATGTTCAGCATGGTGCTGCGGATGTTCTTGCAGCCATGATGATCTACAAGGACAGATACATACATTTCCCCTGGGGAGCAGAATTGGCAGGTGTGAAGGGAGACTTCTATCCCCTGGGGCACATCCCCCATGTTGTTGGGGCCATTGATTGCACACATGTTGGTCTTGTGCCACCACAGGCGAGTTAGCACATTTTCCGTAATAGAAAACATTGTCACTCAATCAATGTGCAGGTTGTGTGCCTGGCCGATATGACCATCTCACATGTGTGTGCCATATTCTCTGGCTCAGCCCATGACTCCTACATTCTGACGAACAGCATTGTGCCCAGGCTGATGGCTAATGTCCTTCCCGAGCGTGCTTGGATTGTGGGTGAGTATGCCTAGTCATATGGCATGCTGGGTGTGTGACTTTCTGCCCTCTGCCTGTGCAACATTGCAATATGTGTTTGTCATTCCTAGATGACTCTGCATATCCCAGTCGTCCACGGCTGCTGAGCCCACTGCCTAATCCCAGGACCCCGGCTGTTATCAGATACAATGAGGCCCATGGCAGGACACGTCATGTGGTTGAGCAAATGTTAGGCCTGCTCAAGTCACGTTTCTGCGGCCTTGACAAAACTGGAGGTGCACTGTCATACTTACCTTGGAAGATTTGGAAGATCGTAGTGTCATGCTGCAGGCTCCACAACCTGGCCATTCGCAAGCAGATTCCCCTGCTCCTGGATGATGATGAGGACCCAAGGCCCCCACCTGCACAAGGACCTAGTGATGAGGACAGTGGAGAGGAGAAAGGAGGTGACATGCATCAACAGCTCATCACCCACTACTTCACTTGAAGGTGGGTGACAAAGTATAACATGTACATTGTCTGGGTGTGATTGCTGTTGTCGTGAAGGCCTATGTGCAAATGGTACAGACAGCCAGATGTAAAGTTGCCTGTGTGTGGATGTGTGACAGTGACATGTAATCTGTGAACGTATACGGGACATGTTTGTTGACACTTGTTGCCCATTGTGTCATCTGCATGTTGGGTTATGTAGATGGTTTATGTAGTGTAATGTCAGTGATGCCACACTCACACCAGTGAATGTTGTTCTGTTGTGTTTCCCTAGGTGCCTCAAATGTATCCATTCCTACATACAGTACATCTTTCTGATACATTATGGACATCTTGAAGACTGTAAATCTTGCACTAAAGACAAAGCTGACACATTAAAGGTGTGTAAGGTGCTTTATTTACTACGTTGACATGTGAGGGGGGTGGGCAGATAAACATGAAGGTGGTGATGGAACAGTGAGGTGACAGTCATGGTAAAGGAGATGAATGAGTGGACACCACATCGATGTGGTGACCCAGTCCAACAGAGAGGTACCATTCCCATGGCAGTGTGGGGAAGGACAGTCCAAACAGTCAATGCAGTGGGGAAGAGGGTTGCCATCAGGGCTGGCTCTGTGACTGGCGTTTGGCTCCAGAGACTCCCAGGCTCTTCTTTGGACGCCCCTTGGTTGTTTCGCTGGGGTGGGCCCTGCTGTGGTGCCAGCGGCGTCTTTGGACTCACCCCTCTCAGTGGTCGCAGGGGAGGATGGTGAACTGTCATCCTCCAGCACACCAGCTGGGGATGGAGGTATTGGTCGGGATGCAGGCCTATCCCTCAGTAATACCACTTGCTTGCCCATGAGGTCCACCATTTGACCAATGCGGGTGTCAATGGACCTCATCAGCAGGATGAGCTCATGTAAGAGTTTGTCAGACCGGCCACTTTGTCCCTGGACCTGTTCGCAGGCCCCGATGACTCTGGTAAAGTGGTCCAGGGATGGGGTCCCAAACTCCTGATGTCTGGGGGTGACCCTGGCCCTCCCACATGCCCTGTTGCCACTGTCCTGTTGCATCTCCACTGTAGGTCCACGCACTCTCTCCCTGCTGTCCACAGTTGCGTGGGCTGGTATCACCTGGGACAGGGAGGGTGTTGCAGGTGGCACTGGTGGTGGTGGTGGCGGTGGACCCACAGGCCGTAACAGCAGGGGTCGGCTGTGCTGTTGTTGTTACATCAGACATGGTGGTGGGGAGGATGGGGTCCTGGGACCTGGTGCTCCCTAGCACACCAGAGGGGATGGCCTCAAGCTCATCATCCTGAAAATCCTGGGAGTCTACATCAGAGAGTCCATGTACCGGAGTTGGAGACTGGCTCTGCTGGTCATTGATGTTGTCCTCAGCAGTGAGTACTTGGTCACCTGTGGATTAGATGCGGAATGGTCAGTGCAAATACACTCTGCAAGAATACTGTTAGCTGTTTGTCATCCAGTGTCTGCACAGTACACAATTGACTGATCTTCACATATTTTGCTATGTGTAATACTGTGCCTCATGACATGATGCAGAGGTACATACATTGCTCGTACATGTAGTCAGATGTTGATGCATTGCATGCAAATCTTGCTGTGATTATGTTCACAGGGACTAGTTGCTATGTAGGGACCAGCACAAATGATGTTAATGGTTCTCTCAATGTAGATTGGTAAGCCCTGGCTGACGTCACATCAGGCCATAGATTGGCCATTGTGTTGTACTGCATGACTTTGACCTGTAATATACACATTTGTATTTATGAACACCCACATGCTTCCTGTGATTTTACATGCTCCTTGCTGATTGGGCCACATGGCAATGCACTCATCAGTGTGTGATGTGCATGGTTATGCACAGTCTTCCTTGTGCATGTCCATTAGTGTGTGACTCTTTGTTTTCTGTGACCGTTCCCTTTGCTTACCTGTGTGCAGACTGTATGTCAAACGGGGTCGGTGTGCATATTTGTGCATGGAGAGGGCTGGTGTTGGCATATGGCACCATTTAATTGGTAACAGATGTGTGGCTGCACGTACATGCTACCTACCTGTTAGGTAAAGCAGAACAATGCAATGACTGTCACATGCTTGTGGGTGGGAGGGAGTGATCTATCCTGCTTAGGGGTGGGACAGGGGGCATGATGGGAGTAAAAGTGCAGGCCTCCCTCCCCCAAAACAGGCCTCCCAGGCAAGATGGCTACCTACCTGTTAGGTGAAGGTGAACAATGCAATGGCTTCCAAGTGCTTCTGTGGGGGGAGGGCTCCATCCTGCTGGGGTGTGGGACAGGGGGTATGGTGGGAGTTGTGGTACAGGCCTCCCTCTCCCAAACAGGCCTCCCTGTGAAGATGGCTACCTGCCTGTTAGGTGAGGGTCAACAATGCAATGGCTGACACTTGCTTCTGGGTGGGAGGGAGGACTCCATCCTGCAGGGGTGTGGGACAAGCGGCAGGTGGGAGTTGTGGTACAGGCCTCCCTCCCCAAACAGGCCTCCTCGTGAAGATGGCTACCTACCTGTTAGGTGAGGGTGAACCATGCAATGGCTGACACATGCGTCTGGGTGGGAGGGAGTGCTCCATCCTGCTGTGGTATGGGACAGGGGGTATGGTGGGAGTAGTGGTACAGGCCTCCCTCCCCCAAACATACGACCCAGGCAAGATGGCTACCTACCTCTTAGGTGAAGGTGAATACTGCAATGGCTTCCAAGTGCTTCTGGGTGGGGTGGAGTGCTATATCCTGCTTAGGGGTGGGAGAGAGGTAATGTTTGGAGTAGTGGTATAGGCCTCCCCCCCACACAGACCTCTCAGGCAAGATGGCTACCTACCTGTTAGGTGAAGGTGAACAATGCAATGGCGTTTGGGTTGTGCAAGAAAGTACATATCAGTGTGTTGGTCAACATTTGGTTGTACTTACCCACCTCCACTCCATCCGGATACTCCTGTGAGACTCTCAGGATGCAGTATAACAAGCACCTTCTCCTCCCATGGTGTGAATGTTTTTTGGTGGAATGGAAGGGCCACCGCTAGTACTGACAGCCAGCTCCTGGGTCTTGCTTCTCCTCTCTTTGACAACCCTCTTGAGATTACCCCACTGCTTCATGATCTCCTACTTGGATCGCAGGGTGTTCCCTACTGCATTGACCCTTTGGACTATTGTTGGACCTTGCCCTTTTTGGCAGGTTCACCCCGAAACTTTTTGCTTTTTCCTAGCCTGTTTCTGTGACCTGGTGGTAGTGATTTTAGGTCTCTGCGCACTTTTTCACTGTGGTACAGTGTAAAGTGCATGAGCTCTCCGTGTATGTGTGAGAGTGACCTGCCCTCCTATAGGAATGCATGGGGAATATGTGTGACCATGGTAGTTCCTGATGTGTGGGGAGTGCAGGGTCGAGTTTGGTATGTGCGAACTCGTGAGATTAAATGCTGCGTAATGATGTATGTGGCATGAATGTGTGTAGTGTGGAAGTGCCACTTCTAGACATGGGTGTGCGTGTGTAGTGAGTCTGCTGGCACGTGATTGGCTGGAGCCTGGCTCCAGGAGTGTGCCTGGGCCTGCTTGTGGATTGACTGTCTGGTTTGAGGGTGACAGGGGCTGGGGAGCCCCCAGGAGGTTGTCTGAGTCAGCCCTTGGTTGAATGACTACATCTGCAACTAGAATCCATAAAATTATGGGTTGACGATGTCCCTACTGTGGTTGGGAGCACGTCTGATGTTTTTAGGTACCCCTCACACACCAACAGGCCCCTTGGTGTCATGCTTCATCATCGGGGTCATCGTATCCCTCTACGGGATACGGCGTGCTGCGACCTGCGTATGCGCGGGAGCACTCTTATGGCTATATGTGGTGTATAGTGAGGGGTGTTTTTATCATATAGTGAGTGAGTGTAGTGGTGGGGTTGGGGTAGTGAGTGGAGATTAAAAAGGACCTGACTCGTGGGTTAACTCAAAAACTTTAATGGTTCCCCGAGTTGGTACTATTAAAAAGGATACAAGAGGAAAAAGGCGTAGTATTATGTGCGCCGCCTCTTTGTGTGTGTCAACATGTTTCGATGTAAGAACATCTTCTTCAGGACAGGGTTACACAAAATCCCCACCTTACTCACGTTTTTCTAATCTGTGTATATACAAGAAAAGTGATATTTACAAGTGAAGGTCTATCATTGTACCTAAACTTTTAGCCGCTATTTTGCTGACCTGTAGAGAGAAAGGATAAAAAAAAATTTCAGGTGATCCTTTCTTTCAAAAAGACCATGGGTTTAATACATCCGTGGTGCTGGTCATGCAGAAAAAGTGCGGTTTTCAAAATGTTGAAAAATAAATATTCATGGCACGAAAGTGTTACTCTACACATAATTAACGTGCCTATTGTGAAAAATAGTTCAGAAGAAATCGAAAAATATTCGAAAAAGAGGACACATACAAGACAAACACACATACAACATAAATCACACACTCTAAATTCGGGCCATGTTCGGTGCCCCGTGGATTTATCAATGGTGGTGAGGTCACTGTGATGGAAACAGTAGAAAGGAGAAACATACTGTAAACATAAGGAGTTCATTGCTCCATGAGACCGTGTCTAACGTAGGGGTTACCCGGGCTTCCTTGCTGCCTGTGAAAAGAATGGTGGACAAGATATATACATCCTGCTGTTTCTATTTCTTGGTACTTACATAATGGTCTGGAAATGTCCGTTTCAGTTTGTTACTCACGGGTCTATGAGGAGAATCCCTCTTCGCTGCCCCTTACGCCGGCTCTGCTGTGTCTAAGAGTGTGTCTTTCACGAGGCCTTTTATGCGCTGGGTACCCCGCCCAAGTTTTCGTTAATTAGCCGCCGGGGAGCCCATATTTGGTCTGCCGGTGATTACCTGCTAATTGGTAAGAGACCGCGCAGGCGTCTTGAGCGCACGCGCGTTGGAGTAGCCTTCCCCGTGTTCACTGAGATAGTGCGTCTCCTCCTGGGGCATGCGCACTGCGCTCTACGGGATGGAAGCATGTCGTTACTGTTACTCTGCGCATGCTCGTCATAACGAGCTCACATTCTTTCGTTTCTCTCATTTCAGTATATATTAAAGGGACACAGTCCCTCAGGTGGTATAAGAGCGGTCAGGGGGGTCTGGTAACCTATTGCAGCACGGCCCCATGGTGGATATCATACTGGATATGTCTATCTTTAAAACCAATGTCCTGCTAGTGGTATCTCCATGTAAGATCAGAGTCACCTCCTCAATTGCCCCCATGGTATGTCATCATTCAGGCCTGATATAAATGAGGTGTCAAAAATAGTGAACAAACATTGGCGC
Organism: Lissotriton helveticus; assembly: GCF_964261635.1. Taxonomy (NCBI): domain Eukaryota; kingdom Metazoa; phylum Chordata; class Amphibia; order Caudata; family Salamandridae; genus Lissotriton; species Lissotriton helveticus. The sequence continues at coordinate 243,816,406 of NC_136060.1, read as the reverse complement.
ATCCTGAATTGTGGGGAGTTGGAGATTGAAAAACCAATGTTTTCCCACAGACGCGGGAGGAACCTTAAGGACATCCTTGTACATACACGCCCCAGAAATTCTCCACAACAACAACCTTCTGTACATGGGACACAGGGTCATTTCCCATGTGGTAACTGTGCCAGCTGTCACCTGACAAAAAGGAGTAGACAACTAACCTTCACCAATGGTACAAAATGGGACCAAAGAAGGATGACAAATTGCAACAGCAAAAACGTTGTCTACATGATTACGTGCCCCTGCCGTCTGGAATACATTGGCATGACAACGAGAGCGATCAAAACAAGACACACGAACATAAGAGCAATATACGGTGCAAGAAAAGCACCACCAAAATGGCCAATCACTTCCTTGAAATGGGACACTGTGTCAATGACATCCACTGGACCATGATTGAACAGTTGCCCTCAGAACATGGCCTCTTTGAGAAGGAACAACGTTGGGTGTTCCGTCTAGGGACCCATATATCAGGCCTGAATGATGACATACCATGGGGGCAATTGAGGAGGTGACTCTGATCTTACATGGAGATACCACTAGCAGGACATTGGTTTTAAAGATAGACATATCCAGTATGATATCCACCATGGGGCCGTGCTGCAATAGGTTACCAGACCCCCCTGACCGCTCTTATACCACCTGAGGGACTGTGTCCCTTTAATATATACTGAAATGAGAGAAACGAAAGAATGTGAGCTCGTTATGACGAGCATGCGCAGAGTAACAGTAACGACATGCTTCCATCCCGTAGAGCGCAGTGCGCATGCGCCAGGAGGAGACGCACTATCTCAGTGAACACGGGGAAGGCTACTCCAACGCGCGTGCGCTCAAGACGCCTGCGCGGTCTCTTACCAATTAGCAGGTAATCACCGGCAGACCAAATATGGGCTCCCCGGCGGCTAATTAACGAAAACTTGGGCGGGGTACCCAGCGCATAAAAGGCCTCGTGAAAGACACACTCTTAGACACAGCAGAGCCGGCGTAAGGGGCAGCGAAGAGGGATTCTCCTCATAGACCCGTGAGTAACAAACTGAAACGGACATTTCCAGACCATTATGTAAGTACCAAGAAATAGAAACAGCAGGATGTATATATCTTGTCCACCATTCTTTTCACAGGCAGCAAGGAAGCCCGGGTAACCCCTACGTTAGACACGGTCTCATGGAGCAATGAACTCCTTATGTTTACAGTATGTTTCTCCTTTCTACTGTTTCCATCACAGTGGCCTCACCACCATTGATAAATCCACGGGGCACCGAACATGGCCCGAATTTAGAGTGTGTGATTTATGTTGTATGTGTGTTTGTCTTGTATGTGTCCTCTTTTTCGAATATTTTTCGATTTCTTCTGAACTATTTTTCACAATAGGCACGTTAATTATGTGTAGAGTAACACTTTCGTGCCATGAATATTTATTTTTCAACATTTTGAAAACCGCACTTTTTCTGCATGACCAGCACCACGGATGTATTAAACCCATGGTCTTTTTGAAAGAAAGGATCACCTGAAATTTTTTTTTATCCTTTCTCTCTACAGGTCAGCAAAATAGCGGCTAAAAGTTTAGGTACAATGATAGACCTTCACTTGTAAATATCACTTTTCTTGTATATACACAGATTAGAAAAACGTGAGTAAGGTGGGGATTTTGTGTAACCCTGTCCTGAAGAAGATGTTCTTACATCGAAACATGTTGACACACACAAAGAGGGGGCGCACATAATACTACGCCTTTTTCCTCTTGTATCCTTTTTAATAGTACCAACTCGGGGAACCATTAAAGTTTTTGAGTTAACCCACGAGTCAGGTCCTTTTTAATCTCCACTCACTACCCCAACCCCACCACTACACTCACTCACTATATGATAAAAACACCCCTCACTATACACCACACATAGCCATAAGAGTGCTCCCGCGCATACGCAGGTCGCAGCACGCCGTATCCCGTAGAGGGATACGATGACCCCGATGATGAAGCATGACACCAAGGGGCCTGTTGGTGTGTGAGGGGTACCTAAAAACATCAGACGTGCTCCCAACCACAGTAGGGACATGGTCAACCCATAATTTTATGGATTCTTCTTGTTTTATAAACGTTACTTAGGGAGAACGAATCCATACTCTCTCTCTCTCCTTCCTTTGTTTAATATTGTACATCTGCAACTAGACAGGTGGGAGGAGATAGCACCTGGGAGTGAATAGGGCTGTCCCTGCCTGCCACAATGCGGGCTCCACCCCCTGTGGTGCGTCTGATGTCCCTGCCTGGCCAGTGAAAGGAGTTCCCTGTAACCAGTTGTAGCTGGTTCTCACATGGCCTGCACCCTGCTAGACAAAGGAATTCACTGTATAGAAAGGGGCTGTGTACCCTTCCAAAATGTTCTTGCTTCTGACCTGAATCCTGCCAGGGGCGTGCTGCTGCTTGGGCCCAGGGGGAGGCTTGCCTCCCTGGGCCCTGCCCTGCCCCTGGATACCTGATGGACTTGTCCTGGACCCCTCAAGGACTTTTTTCTGGACCTTTGTTGCCCTAGCACTGGGAGTGCTTCTTGGGGGTCTGCCTGATGCCACAGCGCTTGGAAGCACTTTATTTATACTTCTAGCGCTTAGGAGCGCTTCATGTGCTGCCTGTGCCTCTATAGCGCTTGAGAGCGCTGTATTTTACTTATAGTGCTGGGAGCGCTTTATTTTGCCCCCAAGCGCTAAGTAGCATTTTTATTCTTATTCTCGAGGGTGCCCACCCCTCGTTTTGCACCTCGAAGAAGCACCGCCGCCGGCCCGGAGATCTTTAAGGAGGCGCTGCGCCCGCCTCCCTACCAAGAGCCGCGCTGCCATTGGCGGCCCTCAAAACCGGAAGTCAGGCAGGCCCGCCCATGACGGGGACGGGGCCTGCCATGAGGCGGAAGTGCGGCCGGGAGAGAGAGCCCCGGGTCCCAGGAGGGGGCCCGGGTGAAGCAGGAAAAGTGATGCGGTGATCTGCGGGGCTCCCATGTGCAAGGGAGAGCCCCGAATTCTGCCTGCAGGTCCTGAATGGATGACGCGACACGGGACTCTCATTAGGAGAGAGAGCCCCTATGGAAGGCGCCGCTCCGGAGCCACGAGAAGCAGAGTGCTGCCTCCGCCCCCGCCGGTGAGTTGTGCGAGGGAACCCGGGTGGGGAGGAGCAAACTTAGAGCGGCCCCGTCTGGCAGCAGGCCGCTCCAACGGTTCCTCAGGTGTTGTTGGGCCCCCGTGGGGGTCCCAAGGCCCCGTGGGCCCATATCGCCCCTGATGGGCATTGTTCTTCAGCTGCCCCACTCTGGCAGGGGTCAGCTGCAACCTAAGGGGGCATGTTCGAATTTCTAGAGCCTGTGTCTCTAACCTTAAGCCCCTTGTTGTCCTAAGGGCCATGGAGGCCCATGCCTGGTGGTTGAGGGGGCATGCTTCATGTTCCAGAGCGCTAGTGCGCTCCCCCAGGGGCATAGTTGATTTCAGAGCCTGTGTGGCTCTAACATGTGGCGCAGTTTTATTCCCAGATGGTCAGTTCGTGCCCTTGCCAGCTGTGGGCTCAGTTTGCTCCTAAGGGCCAGTGAGGGCCCTGTCGCAGTTTGTTGTCTCACAGCTGCCCAGCAATTAGTGGGCAGCTGCACCGTTTAGGCACAATTTGAGAGAGAGTGTCTGTGGGAGGGACAGAGATGGCACAGTGGTGCCAGGCCTTCCACAGCTGTGCAGCACTTAGTGCCAGCTGCAGCGTTTAGGCCCTTGTGATTGTTCTACAGCTGCCCAGCAATTAGTGGGCAGCTGCAACGTTTAGGTTTGCGCCGGTGGCGCACCCCTGACTGACGCTGCTTTGGCAGCGCGCCCTGACATTCTGGACACAGGGCTTTTTTGAGTCCCCTTGTTGGATGGCCAGTTGGCCAGGGGGGCTGGTATGTGGGTAGGGCGGAAGGCCCTAATGTAATGTTGGCGCAATGTGATTTTGCTATGTTTATGATAGTAAATGCCTAAGGTGATGTTTTGCGCAATTGTGTTTTCTTACACCTCTGAATGTTTTTATACATCATGTGTTTTTCCTGTGTTGCACCTCTGAATGTTTTAGGCATCATGTGTTTTCCTTCCCTGCACCTCTGAATGTGTTTTTGATGCATCATGTGTTTCCTTCCCTACACCTCTGAATGTTCTATGTATCATGTGTGAAACTTCTTATTATTCTATGATCTACAAAGTGCTATTCCAAACAGTAGTGCTATTTCTAACAGTGTTGATTCCTGACAGTGGCCCATGTGGCCCTGCCTTGTACATAATCCCTTGTGAATATTGCCCGTGCCAGTTGGCACAATGTAAATGTGTGATTAGTATCTGATGTGTTTTGACAATACAGAAGTTATTTTTATATAACCTTGTGTAGAGTTCCTTTTGTGGTGTGCCTAGGATGTTGTTGCTGTTGTGTGCGTGCGCAAATGCTTTACACATTGCCTCCGGGATAAGCCTGTCTGCTCGTGCCAAGCTACCAAGGGGGTGAGCAGGCGTTATCTTGGCGTGTGACTCCCTTGCCCTGACTAGAATGGTGGTTTCTGCCTGGCTTTGGCGTCAGCCTTAGCCTACCAGAAATCCCAGTTCTAACATTGTTGCACAGCGGTGAGGATTCGGACTTGTCTTTGCGCAGTACCACAGCGACAGCTGGCTACATTACAAAACTCTGCATTTTTTAGATAGTCACATGTTTGGGATTATTGTTTGTGATTTTGTTTTTTCTCAAGAGTGTCATTTTCAAATGGTGTTTCCTACGCTTTTATGTTTAGTGGCAGATGGGAGAAAATGACAGGGCGGGACGCCAGTAGAGGGGAAGGTTCCCATAGATCAGGAATCCCTTGCTGGGTCCAGTGCCCAATCCTTGTTCCTGTCCCTGTGTGGGTAGAGGGAAGAGAGGGGGTGTGGAGGAGAAATGACTTGCTCGGGAGGGTGGTTATCCTCTGAGTGTAGTGTGTGTGCCTGGATTCCCCAGTATGGTAGGATCCAGTGGTGGCAGCTAAAATGTGTCCAGTGCGTGAAGTCCCATTTCCAGGTCCCAGAGTATGGTGCCTGGTGCTCAGTAAGAGAGTTACAGGTTGAGAGTCAGGGGCAGTGAGGAACTGTCTCACCAGTCTGGAGGGGGAGTGTGTGGACGAGTGGTGTGTTGAACTGGAGGAGTTGGTGTGAGTTTTTTTGTGTGATCAAAGAAGCTTGCACGGGAGGTGTACCTCTGGTGGTGTGCAGGAGGTCCTGCAGATGCACTGGACAAGAAGGTGGATGTCTGGCGGTGTTCTAGATGTCTTGCAGAGACATTAGGGTGTGATTCTAAAAGTAGTGGCTTGTGTATCTGATGATCCTGTGTAGGGGAAGAGGTTCATGTGTAGCCCAGCTGGGTCCCAGTAGGATGGTAGGGGTGTAGGGGCTCACGTCCTGTCTCAGTGGAGGCGGAGTGAGTGTCGGACGGTGTGTCCCACGTTGGCCCAAAACCCTGTCTCAGGGCCTGGAGGGTTCCCTAAGGGAGCGCCAGGTCAGTGGCCTAAGCTGTACTTACAGGTCATTTGAGGAGGATCTTCCTGTGTCTAGAGGATGGGGAGTTTCTGTAACCAGAACTCCGGCGTTCCCAGTATTGGGCAGTACCGCTCCTAAGTGGAGGGTGCAGAAGTCCTGGTTCTCTGGCATTTGACCGTCTAGAGTGCTTGACCATTTTTGGGGCCTCTGGAGGTCGTTCCCCGAGGAGGGGGGAGGCCAGGTTCAGGTTCAGCCTGACCTGGAGGGAAGGGCATCTGTAATCAGTGTCCTGACCGGGTTTTGGCTTCCAGGGGTACCGCTCCAAGGTGGGAGGGTGCAGAACTCTGGAAGGGGGTGCAGAGGGACGATGTCCTCACCTCTGACCCCGGTGCAACCTGAGGGTTTAGATCCTAGGTTGGGAGATTAGGACACTTCCAGGTCAAGAAGAAATCTCTGCCAAAGTAGATCAGCTAAAGAGACTGAGGAGGCTGCCCTAGCTGTGTGTTCTGGGGCCCACCTGCAGTTGGTTGATTCCACTAAGGTAGAGGAAAGGGGACATTGCTGTGTGCTGTGTCTCCCCACCTGCTTGAAAAGGGACTGTGCTGTGTGCTTTGTACCCCCGAAGTGAAATAGTTTTCCAGATCCCAGGTGGTAGACCAGTGATGGAGAGAGGTCCCGATCTGGTTCGAGAGATGTGTTCTGGTGGGTGCTTCCCTGGGAGGGTGCGGAATCCCAGAAGTAGAGGTAGGGTGGGGCATTCTTGCCCGTGACCTCCGGTCAGCCTGAGGATATGGTCCCTAGGTTGAAGGATCAGTGGTAGTTGTAGCTACACTGAGAGGGAGAGTGGAGAATGGCTAGTGTGTGCCAGGGGTTACTGCCCCCCACTCTGTGAAGTGGTCAGGACCTGTGACATTTGGTTGGCCTAGGGCCTGATCCTGGCCGTGGATGACTAGAAGACTACCAGTGGGGTATCCTAGTTGTGCCAGAGAGCACTTGTTGAGAGAAATCCATGTGGGTTCAGAGTGGCGCAAAACCGGAGGGTGTCCCTGCCGTGCGGGCCCGTGTTCGTGTTTTGTCGCCCAAAGCAGGGAAGCCCATCAAGGGAGTGATTGGTCTACCCTGCGTTTTGGCTGGAAGGGGGTTGTGTTGGACCTGGCCCTTTTTGGCAGGTTCACCCCGAAATGTTTTGCTTTTTCCTAGCCTGTTTCTGTGACCTGGTGGTAGTGATTTTAGGTCTCTGCGCACTTTTTCACTGTGGTACAGTTTAAAGTGCGTGAGCTCTCTGTCTATGTGTGAGAGTGACCTGCCCTCCCATAGGAATGCATGGGGAATATGTGTGACCATGGTAGTTCCTGATATGTGGGGAGTGCAGGGTCGAGTTTGGTATGTGTGAACTCATCAGATTAAATGCTGCGTAATGATGTATGTGGCATGAATGTGTCTAGTGTGGAAGTGCCACTTCTAGACATGGGTGTGTGTGTGTGTAGTGAGTCTGCTGGCACGTGATTGGCTGGAGCCTGGCTCCAGGAGTGTGCCTGGGCCTGCTTGTGGATTGACTGTGTGGTTTGAGGGTGACAGGGGCTGGGGAGCCCCAGGAGGTTGTCTGAGTTAGCCCTTGGTTGAATGACTGCATCTGCAACTAGAGAGGTGGGAGGAGATAGCACCTGGGAGTGAATAGGGCTGTGCCTGCCTGCCACAATGCTGGCTCCACCCCCTGTGGTGCGTCTGATGTCCCTGCCTGGCCAGTGAAAGGAGTTCCCTGTAACCAGTTGTAGCTGGTTCTCACATGGCCTGCACCCTGCTAGACAAAGGAATTCACTGTATAAAAAGTGGCTGTGTCCCCTTCCAAAATGTTCTTGTTTCTGACTTGAATCCTGCCAGGGGCGTGCTGCTGCTTGGGCCCAGGGGAAGGCTTGCCTCCCTGGCCCTGCCCAGCCCTTGATACCTGATGGACTTGTCCTGGACCCCTGAAGGACTTTTTGCTGGACCTTTGTTGCCCTAGCGCTGGGAGCGCTTCTTGGGGGTCTGCCTGATGCCACAGTGCTTGGAAGCGCTTTATTTATACTTCTAGCGCTTAGGAGCGCTTCATGTGCTGCCTGTGCCCCTATAGCGCTTGAGAGCGCTGTATTTTACTTATAGCGCTGGGAGCGCTTTATTTTGCCCCCAAGTGCTTAGTGGCGCTTTTATTCTTATTCTCGAGGGTGCCCACCCCTCGTTTTGCACCTCGAAGAAGCACCGCCGCCGGCCAGAGATCTTGAAGGAGGCACTGCGCCCACCTCCCTACCAAGGGCCACGCTGCCATTGGCGGCCCTCGAAACCGGAAGTCAGGCAGGCCCGCCCGTGACGGGGTGGGGCCTGCCATGAGGCGGGAGTGCGGCTGGGAGAGAGAGCCCCGGGTCCAGGAGGGGGCCCGGGTGAAGCAGGAAAAGTGTTGCGGTGATCTGCGGGGCTCCCATGTGCAAGGGAGAGCCCCGCCTTCTGCCCGCAGGTCCTGAATGGCTGACGCGACGCGGGGCTCTCATGAGGTGCCGCTCCGAAGCCACAAGAAGCAGAGTGCTGCCTCCGCCCCCGACGGTGAGTTGTGCGAGGGAACCCTGGTGGGGAGGAGAAAACTTAGAGCGGCCCCGTCTGGCAGCGGGCCCCTCCAATGGTTCCTCATGTGTTGTTGGGTCCCCGCGGGGGTCCCAAAGCCCAGTGGGCCCATATCGCCCCTGATGGGCATTGTTCTTCAGCTGCCCCACTCTTGCAGTAGTAGTAGGACATTTTTTAGTGCTCTGCAATCATGAGGACGGACTGTGTCTGTCACGTCGCGTGCTGCTGAGTGGTGGCAGTCGTAGTAGAACCTTTTTGTTGTTGGTTTAGTTAGTGATTTACATAACTTTCCAAGTAGACGGTCTGCGAATCCAGCAATACTGTACTAGTATCCTCCTAGTTGACCAGATCAGATAGGTCAATACATGTAGTGCAATTCTTGCTAATTTGTTTCCCCGAGATAATCTAGGATTGTGGTCAAAGAAATCAAATATTTCCAAAAAACAATCATCCATGTTTGTGTTTATTTCATGATCATCAGCACCTCCCAGGGGCAAGAGGACAGCACCACCCTAGACTCCGGCGGAATAGAGTGGGCAGGAGGAACGGTCCACTGCAGGGTCTTCTGCCAGCCCCAGTAAGTAGTTCTGTTGTTAATATAATTATACTTCCCTAACTCTATTTTTTACAAAATAGTCTTTGATCTCCTTGTACACTGTTTCTACATTCTTATCCTGCCTCTCTACCATCACTCTCTGTGCTACTACTATTTACTATTATTTATGAGTCGGTCTGTGTAGGTAGCTAAGCTTGCCTAGTCGGCAAACGGTGTTAAACAAAACTCTGATCCAGCAATAGCTCTAGGGGCACTCAGTGCAGTCCTCTGGGTTGCCCTTGCTGTCTATTCCAGTCTTCTTAATGTCAACTCTAAATAGTTGAATGAATGCAAATTATGAAAGACGGCCGAAGCCCACGTTTCTTTTTTTACTTTCAATATCGCTAGAATGCGCGGATCATACGAGCACCCCGTGATTTTTCCCCCCAAAAATTAATATTTTAGGAACCCTGGGGGTCCTTGTGGGACCCCCTGAGCAGACCTAGAGGGTCAGGGTGTGTGTACCCTCCCCCTTTTCACGTTCTAAACACACATTTCACAGACTTCTGCAGCCTCCCTTGTACTGAGGCATAAAATAACTGCCAACAGTTTCTAGTTTCGAATGTTGACAACCACTTGACAGCCAACCAATTAGCATTCAGCTCGTGATCGGAAGGGTGCGCTTATGGTACGATGACAATGCGCGCAGTATCCGTATTATTTTTGTATGGGAAGAGGGCCGCGTGGCCCCCCTCCGTGGCCAATTCCGGGCACCGGTGACCCATCCCTCGGGGCACGGCCAATTTTTTTTTTAGTTTTTTGTGGAGGAGGGCTACATATCCCCCCTCCTGAGGTCACGTCAAGGCCCCGGGGACCCCATTCCCCGGGGCCGGCCTTTTTTCAAATGTATTTTTGGTAATGGGGAAGGGACTACATGGCCCCCTTCCCGCGCCACTGGTAGCCCTGGGGAGCCCATCCCCCGGGGCTGTCCCTCACCATTGGGGACCGTGGGGGGGTCTCCCATCTCTCCATGGTCCTGTCGGCTCCCCGCCTCCTGCTGGAGCCGGTGTTCTATCGATATCCGAACCCCATCTGTGTGTGTACCCCCTAGGACTTGCCTTCACTTTGCGTATGCATGTTTGTGGTAGCGCATGCGGGTTAATGGTATGCATGCGCACAATGTGTCCCACCATCTGGCCGTGTACTCCTAACGTATTTCTTTTTATTTGCGCATGCTCAATTACAACGTGCCCAATCACAGATCTCATACCCAGTGACATCATGCTCAACCAATCATCATTCTGCAGAGCATTTATAACCTTTCAACCTTCTCAAACTTCTTGTATCGCGTCGCAGAACTCAAACTTTTCCTATTTCGCAATCACAGCCATTGATAGTGTTTGTATCCACTTCTTCATAGGTGAACACTTTTTTTAGGGTAATTAAGTTAATTAATCTGAACGAACTTTAAGTACTGAGTAAATGCAAATTTTTGTTCCATTTTGCAATATTGTGCCCCATGCATTGCAAAAATAATGTTTTCAGCAATAGTGTATTTTAGCACGGTTTCCAGCTCTTGTATGTCGAATAACTTGCCTTGGTAGCTGCTGTTTCTGGGCAAATCAGTTAATCCCGCCGTCATTATTTAAGTAGTGCGCCACGTGTTGCTTCCTCCCCATGCACTGCACATGTAATCGATTGGCCAATGTTGTATTTTAGCACGCTCTCCATGTTTTTTAATAACATTAAACTTGATTTGCTATCCTTTGTTCTGTGCAAATCACCTTATCCTGCTGCGTTTCTGCCAAGCGCCACGTGGCCGTTCTTGAAGCAGTGAGTGTATTTTAGCACAGTTTCCTGCTTCTTTAACTTGTCTTGGTTTAGAATCTCAGGATAACCGGTGCTGCCTTCATCTTAAATATATGGAACGTCATTGAGTATTTGAAGGGGCTATGTTCTGTGCTGCATTTGGGAAGAAAGGTAGCTTGAAAGGTATTTCATATTTTGAAGTTGGAAAGGTGGTGTAGTATTTCTGTACAAACATCTTTCCTAGGAATTAAAGCTTAGTAAGTAGTCGAATGTTCTGAAACTTCCACGAGAGGGGTGAGAGGTGCTGCTCCTGTTCCCTGTGGCTTATTGGTAAGTGCTGCACCGGAGTGACAGGTTTTGTGATCCCCATTTGTAGGGCAGGTTTGATTCAAGGCTTAGAGTACTAGTGTTAATCATTGATATACAATTGACAAAATAGTCAGCACGTTCTGGTACCACCAACTTGAGATAACCACAGTGCGTAGAGCCGACAATTTTACAGACTGAGTCTAACCTGAGTGTTTGCAAATCACTTAATCTATCTGTGGCACTTAATCTCTCCCACGCTGATTGTGAAGCACTGTACCACGTGGCCATCCCACGCACAGGCCTCGTTGCAGAAGCGACATATTTTCACTAAGTTACAACTTGGCATCTTCATCAAAGTGGCCTTTCCTTTGGGACTTCCTTGTGGCCTCTGTTTCTGTGTATTTACAGCAACCACTTATTCTCCCTGGCCCTGAATGAGAGACAACATGATTGTGAAGTGCTGCGCCACATGGCCGTCCCCTCTTTAAAATTTGTGAGCAGAGTGAGGGGTCACGGGTTGGGGTGCAGTTGTTATATTATTGGTGTATTCACTGACATATTTAGTTAGTTATGGTATTGTAATGTACTGTGAGAATGTGATGATATTCTCTTAACCTTGTTTTTATGTTTATCCTCATTTTAAATAGAAATGGATGCCACTAAATACCAAGAGCTTTTTCATTATGTGACACTAAGGGGTCGATTCTGATCCGGTAAAAAGCGATCCGAATTGCCATTCGGAGCGTTTATCCCCGTACGAATCGTACTCGTAAATGTCCCCATACGAATCTGCAAGTAGGATCCCAACCCAACGCGTCACTCCGTACGACTCGTAACAAACTCCGTACAAATCGAAAGTACATACGATTAGCATCCGGCTGATGCTTCACGCAACGTCTGAACGTAAATAGACCGCGTTATCCATACCAGGAAGTACGATCCGTGTTGAAGACACTCCGTACGGCTCTTTTGCTACGAGAGCTGAAAACTGCCGTAAAAGCAGAGTTCACCCCAGAACAGGTACGGAACGGCCCCCCATGATCGAAGGGGTATGCACCGTACCCCTGCGATCATGGGGGGTACGGTGTGTACCCCGCGATCTTGGGGTGTATACACCGTACCCCATGTACGCTGGATGTACGGTGTGTACCCCATGTCCACTGGGTGTACGGTGCATACCCCCCATGATCTCAGGGGTACGGTGCGTACCCCTGCGATCATGGGGGGTACGCACCATACGGTGTGTATGTGAATGTGCGAATTTCCATACGAATCGCACTTACCTGACGTGGACCGTGCGAATCACGTCCTGATACCCCGGTCCGGATCGTACTCGTCGACTCATACGGTGTGTGTACAAGTAGTACGGACACGGCTCCGGATGCGAATCGTACGGACGAAAATTTTACCGGATCGGAATCAAGCCCATAATGTGTATGCTGAAGATTTCACTAAAGTCCAGAAGCATGGATTGTATAGACTGTCTAAAAAATTCACCATTGACGGTACTATAATTTTTTAATTCATGTTTTTTCATTTTAATGTCTTAAGGCTGGTTGAGAAAAGGCATGGTTTCATTTCATGTAATTATTTTTGAGATGCATAGTTACTGTAACATTTTTCTTTTCTCTTTTTTCAAGAGATGGTAGCTTGTTCTACACTGGTAAAGAAAAGAACACGAAAGTTGTCATTGGTGCAGAAGCAGCTCAAAAACATTTTTCTGAATTCCATTTGTCTCTTATATAGTGCGCATTCTGGTATCAACAAAATGAAAAAAATGCATGTCCTCCTGATTTTATTGGCCAAATATGTCATATGAAATTGAACAATGTGTGAGTTATAATTTTTCTTGCTTCTATAAATATTTTTATAAAATGTAAATCTCCATTGTGATAGTCTTATAGACGTTTGTTTCTGAAACTCATATGTTTCTCATTTAAATGCTTGTTACACGTTTTCCGCCTGCACTTGAGATACAAAGTGAAAATGTTGTTTTGATTTTTTTTATTTGAAGACATGTCTTTCAATTTTCCTTGATGTTTATTTCTCAATTTCTAGATCATAGAAGTCACAAAAGGGATCTATCAGATCAAGGCCAAGAGTTTGTGAATGAAGTGAGTGAGCAATCTCGGCCTAACATTTGTATAATGCAATGCTATTTCCTATTTTGCTTGCCAAATATACTGATACCTATTTTTTTAGGTTAATTGAGAGTTATCTAAGTTTTTACAAACAGAATGTTCTGTAAGTGCAACATATCACCCACAGACAAATGGTTTATATGAGCATACTAATATATAAGCTGTACACCTTCAGAGAAGGAGAGTTAGTACTTCTGACCAATTGTGAATGAACAACAAGAAAAGGAGGCATTTTGGAGCATAGGTTTACTGGACCGTACCGTATTGCCGATATGCAAGAAAAGCTTGTAAAATTAGTCAATAATGCTGCCTTTACGTACAACTTATAATCTCGACATGTTGAATCGAAGCAAAATATTTAACATAACCATTCTTATGTCTCTAAAAGGTTTTCCTACAGATATTGAAGCGTCCCAAATATGACCAATGGCAGTTAGCGATAGAATCTAACCAAAAAATCACAAGACAACTACAATTGTGATGTTTTTGCATGCTGGTAATGATACTTCCATTATGTTTTTTTTAAACATTACTTCATGATATTTTATGTTAATAACTGTTTTTGCTAGAATAGTTGTAAATAGGAAATAGGGCTTTTAGGGATGACACTTGTGAACGCCTACCGAGCACGTCCATAGTGCCCATCAGAAGCATATTGGTATTCGCATATGATTTTGTCTAACCACTAGTATGGTCCTAACGCGGTTGGTTTGAAATCTCTGATGATTGCTTTTCAACCCCAATCCTATTGAGAACAATTGTTTTTATGTATATTAAAATTAGGCTTGGACATTTGTAAAACATATACATTTTTAACTCTTTTTTCACTTTGCAGAATGTTACATAAGTCAGCAGCCAATTGCCGAGATTGAAGAAAGTATATCCCCCTGTTGTAGCTCATTATACGGATCTCTCAAACATGGGACATACTAGTCGTGACATGCTCAATGAAAATTGCAATGGACCTAATGGAGTTATCAGGTTTGACTTTAACATTTCATGATAGAAAATGTATAATATCCTAGGGGTGTCATAAACTTCGGATTACTTGGTACTTTGTTTTGTCTTTGAATTTTTTTTATAAAAAGGCACAGCTTACACTTTGAGTATAGTATAGTAAGATATTTCCATTATGCTTGTGAATTTAAAATTATGTTTCTTATCCTGCCATTACAAATTGTTTTGAACAGTTGTGACTGTCCTATGTACTCCATCGGTAAACCCCTGGAAACATGTAGAAAATATTGCAAATTAGGTACTACCATTTTTACCATTGCTGTTATGATGCGCTAATGTACATCTTTTTTGCATTTCATTTAGAGTCTTTCTCTACTGTATGCAGCCAAAAAGGTTCACAAAATTAAACGGATAATGTTAAGGTAAATACTCTCAATATGATTAGTCGACGAAGTAACGGATATAAGTACTTGAGGGTTTTTTGGTGGCAGATAATCTCCAATTCACACTTGTACGGATGGGTAGGATATAGGGTGGATCTCTGTATAGCTAATGGATGATTAGGTATTAGGATGGCATACAGAGCTCCCAACCTTCTTACATTTTCTCTTAAAGTGTTCCAAATTGGGGACAAATATTAGGATGTGCAGTAGAGGTTGACGGTGTTGCTCCACTGGTACTTGGGCCTACTGATGAAGCAGGAGGAGCTCAATCTCCTTAACTCTTCCCTTGCAAAGTTGACCGGATTTAAGGTCTGCAAGTGCTTCCGCATACGTGCAGTTCCACACATGTACTTTTATTGGGGTCTCCTCTTGAAAGCAGTCTTGCATATGCAGCAAGTTACTTTTCTTGCATTCACATTTTTTAAGACTTGTGGAAATTAATTTCAAAACATTCAATAAATATTTACAATAAATACGGTGTCACTATTCATTGTGTCAAGTGCTTTATTAAAAATATGCAGAAAAATGGTCCCTTTAATTGTTGTGACGCACAAAGCCAGACAAGATTGGACACTGCAACTGAAGTGCATTACAGAAAGGTAGCAAGCATGTAATTAGATGATTGGGTATTAGGATGGCATACACAGCTCACATATAAAGTGGTTTCCCAGCTTTCTTACTTTTTCTCTTGAAGGTTTGATAAGGTCTTTCCAAGAGAATTTGAAAGGACAAAGTAGGAGATGAAGAACAGAGGTAGGACATTACATCTCAAAGTGCAAAAATGGATAAAAAGGGTTGATCAAAGTCTACATTAACAATGGCCAGTGGAAGCGTTTTGAGAGCGGTTCCATCCAAGGTAAAGTCAAGAGATTTGATTGATAAGGCATAGCAAAGGAGGTGGCAACAACGAGGAGGAAGGTCTATGGGTGATGGAGGCTGGTTTTGTAAATCTGCTCCATCTTTAACTTTCTCTCTCCCACAGTTTTAATGTTGTTTTCTCTCTCTTTCTCTCTCCCACTCTCTCTCACATCGTTTCTCTTTCTCTTTTAAAGTTATGGACGCTGCTGTCCACTTTGCCGTGTAGAACCAAAGCTGATTTCAAGTTGTGAAATCTGCTGGTCACAGTGTTTACACAAAGTAAGCAGAGCGGCCTAGATATACAATGCCTCTGATTAAATGCATTAAAAAAGGGCTTATATACAAGCCACTTGCGCCACTTTTGCATCACTTTGAACATGAGAAAAGTAACACAAAAGTGGCGCAAGAGTTTTGTAAATAAGCCCTAAATAATACTGTCCTACATAATGACTTGATCTCTCACCTAATTTTGTCTCATCTCTGAATCATTTTATAGCCCTGTTGATCTGCAATGTAAATCTGACGCAGAAGGTACTTCCATACAGACACCGCTTGAACGCGGGCTTATAAGACAAGTGAAATGTATCAGGCACACCTCACATGTTAAAAGAAGGAAATATCGTCAAGTGTTACTTTGACTTGTAATGTTTGACTTTATTTAGTCACATTGATCTAATTTTAAACACTCATTTTCTTTTTGGTTTTGCAGATTACCTACCGTACTTCTATTGGAGTCCATATTACATGGTGTTTATTATATTGTTTTGTTAAAGTTACGTTTCCAGTTATTTATTGTTTTAATAAAAGTTTATTAAAAAAAAGTATATACGTCTTTTTTTTGGGTGGGTAGCAGTCCCCAATAGAAATTATATTTATAATTTGAAGTATAATTCTGAGGCTAACTCTTTACCAGATCTTTTCCAGAGTCTATAGCTACGACTAACGGTTCCTATGGAAAAGTTTTAAAACTGCAATACAGTAACTTTTTCCATTAGCAATATAGTGTGGTGAACTTCTAACATCTGTGCTCATTTAAGTGCTCCATGAATTGTTACTATGGTAACAGGCAGAAACCCATTTGGGGGGTAGGGTTGAAAGGTACTGGCTGTACAAAAACCGTTATATTAACCCTGGATCCTCTACAAGACCAAAAATGAAAGAAAAGTAAAACAAAACACTGTGTACCAGATTTACAACCCCTGTTGCACCACTTTCGCATCCAAGCCCCCACTACAAAATTAGAAGTGTGTGGGCCTCAATAACCCCCCTCAAGTCCCGGGAACCACCACCCCCGGGAATTTGTGTATTATGGAAGGCAGACTGTCCGGCCCTCTGCCTGGTGCCCTCGAGGGCCCAGGGGACCGCCACACCTGACGGCCAGCTCCTGTAGTGTCCCGAGGTGCCTACCCCCGGGACACTGCTGTTTGCTTTGACAGGGCGGGACTCTCACGGCTCCCGCCCACCCATAGCAAACTATGGGGCATATTATAAAGCAAGGGCGTTACATTATCGCCGCTTTTATCAGCAGGAAACTGCCGATAAAGCGGCGATAATGGGCTTGATAATATGCTCTATGAATTCCAGTCGAAACCCATGTTAGATGTGAAGACATCTAACATTGGCTTCGATTGGAATTCATAGAGCATATTATCAAGCCCATTATCGCCGCTTTATCGGCAGTTTCCTGCCGATAAAAGCGGTGATAATGTAACACCCTTGCTCGATAATATGCCCCTTAGTTTGCATTTTGAAAGACAGAGCGGTGAAATCTGTTCTCACTTTCAAAATCCAAAGCAGATTGCATTTCCACATGCAAGTTAGCATCTTCCCATGCGAAAAAGCAATGCCGGCTCCCAAAGAACGAAAAGTTCATCACACAATGTTGCTAATGAAAACAGCAAGTGTGCTTGACTTCTCAATATACCAGCTTATCCTACGTAATGTTCTTTTCAATCACGTTCTGATAACCAATAAGAATCATGCTTTTAAAAAACAGAAACATGCACCCTAGTTTTCAGTGTTGAATGTTGTCAAACAATCAATCATTTCTTTTCTGTTTTTCAACACTGCATCTTATCCACCATTTAAAAACAATCTTAGTTTTCAAACTGCCATTTCATTTACAGAGACCATCTGAGTGCATACAGACCTCCTTTCAAGATGCTTAGAGTGTGGATTGTGGGACACAACTATATTTTCTTGAGCCAAAGGTATGCAGAACATAAAGGAATTCACAAAGACATGGGTTTACTAAATGTATACATTAAATGGATTGGACAGAGAGGGTTAAAGTGTCACCCTGACCTCATAATTGTGCACTGTGGTGACAATGACCTAGGTACTTTGACTGGGATAGGTCTGGAAATGCTTGTGAAGGACACCTTTGGATAATTGATGTCAGTTTTCCCCCAAACTGCTTTTGTCTGTTCTAACATATGCCAAAGGCAGAAATGGAACGGGTCCAATCAATTTTGTCCACAGATTGAGAAAGCTAGAAAACATGTAAATAAATCTGTTTCTGCTTTTCTCCGAGACTATAGAATCGGGTCCATATACCACAATAATCTGCATTTCAATATGCATGGCATCTATAGGAGAGATGGGGTACATTTTACAGATGAAGGGAACAGAGTCTTCCTTATGAACTTTAGACTCTGCATTGGTACTTACTTGTAGGTACTAAAATATCTCAATAAACACAAGGGCTCTTTATAGAGACACCCAAGATATAAACACATAAGCTTGATGTATATCTCAAAAATACATGCTTCGTTTTTGCCGGCCGTGAAATGCGTGGATCCTACGCGGATCCCGCAATTTAAAAAATTCTTATTTTTTTGCCCTACGGGTCCTTATGGGACCCCCTGAGCAGGCCTAGGGGGTAAGGGTGTGTCTACCCTGCCCCTTTCACGTTTTGCACACATATTTCACAGACTTCTTCAGCCTAGCTTATACTGAGGAATAAAATGGCTGCCAACAGTTCCTGGTTTTGAATGGTTACAACCGCTTGACAGCCAATTAGCATTGAGCTAGTGATCGTGACAGTGCACTTATGCTACGATGCCAATTCTCGCACAATCCTCGCATCCACCTCGCCCATAGATATATAAATAACTTTACCGGTAATTTTCTCAGGAACTACTGAACAGATTGACACCATATAAGCAAAAGGCACAAGTCGGAACTAAGGTCTACTTCTCTGCCAAATTTGGTGTAATTCCGTTCAGCCGCCGGGCTGTAGCCGTGGCTAAACATCCTATGGGAAATTGCATGGGGAAAACACGTTTTGGGACCCCCTTGTTTCTCGGCCCCTGCTTGACCAATCACCCCCAAACTTCCAGGGAAGGAGCGAAACTGAGCTGGCCAAAAGGTTGAGAAATTTCAAGAAGATTCATCAATCAACGCCAAAGTTATTGCCAATAGAATATTGCGGTTTTCCTAGGGATAATAGGTCCTATCTATAACTACCTACTGGCGACCGCCAGTAGGTAATATATATATATATATATATATATATATATTCCACAAGTTGTTGCTCCCGGTGGACAAACGTGCACCTCCAGTAATATACAACAAAGAGCCGACCCAAAGAATGCTGGTGCAAAGTAAGATTTAATCCAGTGAAGCCAGCGCTGCCGCCATGACGCGTTTCGCCTCCAGGGAGGCTTGATCACATGACAAACTACACATGGTTTGTGAGGCTATTTAAAGTGACAATGCAATATAATTCAGTCATGGACATGGACAAAATACTATACAGTGAAAACGCCGCTAACGTGCAACCTAGCCAAAGCAATGTTTACAATGAAACAAATATATAACTGGCAGAAGCACAATCCATAAAATCCAATATCACAGAATTCATGAAAAAAGAGCATATTAGTCGGGCAAAATAACATGATGAAAGAACAAACAAAGTATTTACATGACAATTAATATTATCTATGTATAACCAGTGAGTTATTTCTCCCTATTCATGTAGAACCCCTTTGAAAAATAGCTCATAAAAAAATGATAGCAGCGTTTGTCCAATGTCTTATGGAACTGAATCTCAGAAGTAAGGCCCAAGTGGGCAAGTCACATCAAGAAGACTTAAATAGCCAAAAGTGCAAGAAGAAATAGTGCAAATATCAATAAAGTGCTTACAATTAAAAAAGTCTCAAATGTTAAAAACATATGCCACAGTGTCCCAAATTGTAAAATATAGAATACAGAAACACAATATAATATGATGGGATCAATGGAAATTACTGCATCCGGACAGGTCTTAATAATAGGAAACTCCAAAGAATCCTAAAGGCAGGTGTAAAGATCCTCTCTGTCATTGAGGCCATTGGGGTTCTTGGTGTTGAGCTCCAAGATGTATCGCGTATCAAGGAGGCGGAGTTTGGCCTCACGGTCACCTCCCCTCCTTGAGGGCTCAACACAGTCAATTAGGAAAAATTGGAGTTTGTAAGGGATACCCAAATGTTTCTCCTGAAAATGCCTGGCAACCGGATAGTTCTGGTCATGCCCCGTTATTGCCCTTATGTGTTGAAGTATGCACCTGTGAGCGGGCAGCTTAGTGCTGCCCACATATTGGAGCCCACAAGGGCATTCCAACACATAAATGGCGAACTCGGTTTTACAGTTAAGCCATTTTGTAATGGCAGTAGGATGTTGTTGAAAGGGGCTTTGGAAGTGGGTTCTGTTGATACCCTGTCGGCAGGCTTTGCATTGAGGGCATGTTTTAAAGCCCTTCTTCAATGCCCCCCAAGTAGTAGAGACCTTGGGCTCTAAGGTGTTACTCACCAAGGATTTGGACATGGAAGGGGACTTCCTAAAAGTCAAGATGGGTTTGGTACCTATTTTGTGACCAATTACAGGGTCACTACGGACCAAATTCCAATTCTTGTTTACGATTTTACGTAATGCACCATGTTGTCGATTAAATGCTAGGATGAGTCGTGGAGAACTCATTTGTCCCTTATCTGTTGTTAGATCCACCATGTTAACTCTCTAAATGGATTGGACAGAGAGGGTTAAAGTGTCACCCTGACCTCATAATTGTGCACTGTGGTGACAATGACCTAGGTACTTTGACTGGGATAGGTCTGGAAATGCTTGTGAAGGACACCTTTGGATAATTGATGTCAGTTTTCCCCCAAACTGCTTTTGTCTGTTCTAACATATGCCAAAGGCAGAAATGGAACGGGTCCAATCAATTTTGTCCACAGATTGAGAAAGCTAGAAAACATGTAAATAAATCTGTTTCTGCTTTTCTCCAAGACTATAGAATCAGGTCCATATACCACAATAATCTGCATTTCAATATGCATGGCATCTATAGGAGAGATGGGGTACATTTTACAGATGAAGGGAACAGAGTCTTCCTCATGAACTTTAGACTCTGCATTGGTACTTACTTGTAGGTACTAAAATATCTCAATAAACACAAGGGCTCTTTATAGAGACACCCAAGATATAAACACATAAGCTTGATGTATATCTCAAAAATACATGCTTCGTTTTTGCCGGCCGTGAAATGCGTGGATCCTACGCGGATCCCGCAATTTAAAAAATTCTTATTTTTTTGCCCTACGGGTCCTTATGGGACCCCCTGAGCAGGCCTAGGGGGTAAGGGTGTGTCTACCCTGCCCCTTTCACGTTTTGCACACATATTTCACAGACTTCTTCAGCCTAGCTTATACTGAGGAATAAAATGGCTGCCAACAGTTCCTGGTTTTGAATGGTTACAACCGCTTGACAGCCAATTAGCATTGAGCTAGTGATCGTGACAGTGCACTTATGCTACGATGCCAATTCTCGCACAATCCTCGCATCCACCTCGCCCATAGATATATAAATAACTTTACCGGTAATTTTCTCAGGAACTACTGAACAGATTGACACCATATAAGCAAAAGGCACAAGTCGGAACTAAGGTCTACTTCTCTGCCAAATTTGGTGTAATTCCGTTCAGCCGTCGGGCTGTAGCCGTGGCTAAACGTCCTATGGGAAATTGCATGGGGAAAACACGTTTTGGGACCCCCTTTTTTCTCGGCCCCTGCTTGACCAATCACCCCCAAACTTCCAGGGAAGGAGCGAAACTGAGCTGGCCAAAAGGTTGGGAAATTTCAAGAAGATTCATCAATCAACGCCAAAGTTATTGCCAATAGAATATTGCGGTTTTCCTAGGGATAATAGGTCCTATCTATAACTACCTACTGGCGACCGCCAGTAGGTAATATATATATATATATATTACCTACTGGCGATAGCCAGTAGGTATATATAGTTAGGATTTTTTTCCTATGGGATTTTTGAAAATTCTATGTCGAATAACTTTGGCGTTTGAGGACAGAATTGGCTGAAATTTTCAGGAAAATGGAACATTTTATTTCTGAGCAGCCCCTGAAAATTTGGGGGAGTTTCGTCAAGGGGGGGCCGAGAAAAAAGGGGGGTCCCAAAACGTGTTTTTCCCATGCAATTTTCCATAGGGCGGTTGGCCTCACTTTTAGCCTGAACGGCTGAATGGATTTACACCAAACTTGGCAAAATTGTAGGGACTGGTAGCCCGATGTGCCTTTGCTATGTCTCAAGATATAGGCTCCAGTGGTTTTTACGAAAATTAACTTTGAAAAATATATATTGGGCTACATTGGGCTATATATATGTTGGAGCCCAAATGTAGCCCAATGTAGCCCAATGTAGCCCAATGTAGCCCAATGTAGCCCAAAGATGGCCACCAGAGACAAAAAAAACAAATGTAGCCCAAATATCAGCCAGATGTAGCCCAACTATAGCCCAATGACAGAATGTCCCAGAGTGTTCTAAAGAACAACTAGAGTGCTAACAGTCCTACTTATTACAAAGGTATGGCACACCTGAAGCCATCTTGATTGGAATAAAGTGGTAACTCTTAAAACATTTAATTTAAAAAGGAACAAAATGAGGGGGTTCATTTTGCCATAGAAAGTATGATTAGCGAATATATGACGAAATCCCGCATACCATCAGTCCGCAAAAAAAATCCCGCATGTACTATTAGGCCACAAATTAAAATAACGAAAACTTTTAGAACGAATATGCCTTTAGCATACACTAAACAACTAAACTACCCTAAACCCTAAAACACTACCCCCAGCATGACCCTACACTACACAAACAGTACAACACTACCCTAAACCCTAAAACACTACCCCCAGCATGACCCTACACTACACAAACAGTACAACACTACCCTAAACCCTAAAACACTACCCCCAGCATGACCCTACACTACGCAAACACTACAACACTACCCAAAACCCTAAAACACTACACCCCAGCATGACCCTACACTACGCAAACACTACAACACTACCCTAAACCCTAAAACACTACCCCCAGCATGACCCTACACTACACAAACACTACAACACAACCCTAAACCCTAAAACACTGCCCCCAGCATGACCCTACACTACGCAAACACTACAACACAACCCTAAACCCTAAAACACTACCCCCAGCATGACCCTACACTACGCAAACACTACAACACTACCCTAAACCCTAAAACACTACCCCCAGCATGACCCTACACTACGCAAACACTACAACACTACCCAAAACCCTAAAACACTACACCCCAGCATGACCCTACACTACGCAAACACTACAACACTACCCTAAACCCTAAAACACTACCCCCAGCATTACCCTACACTACGCAAACACTACAACACAACCCTAAACCCTAAAACACTACCCCCAGCATGACCCTACACTAAACAACCACCACAACTCTACACTACACTAACACAACACTACACTACACAACACTACACTACACTACACAATCACTAACCCACGAAAAAATTAACACAAACCCACTTACCTCTCTCGTCATCGTGGTTTTCACAACGCAAATGCATTTACCATACATGCCTTTAAAACGTAATTCTTTGTAAAGGCATGCGCGATAAATGCACATGCGTTTTGAAAAAATGCGGGATAATGGTATGCGAGGTCAATGACCTTGCGGGATAATGGTATGCGGACTGAAAGTCTGCGGGATAAAAAATGCGGGGAAAATGGCTGCACACCATGATTAGCAGCAGACTTCCCTGGTGAGCACTAGCTTTACTACAGTGATCTAATGAGCAACTAGAGTGCTAACATTCAGAATTTATGGCAAATGTGTGACACATCTGAATGCCTTCTTGATAGAACCAAAGTAAACAAGCATTGAAAATGCAATAGATCTCGCCCTCGTTTAAGTTAAAGCCATTCTGTTTGTAATGAGGTGGCTTTTTAGCTTTGCTTTTATTAGTGTTTTTAAAACTTTCATGTAAATAACATGCATATGTATGCATATATGTATATGTATGCATGCATTTATATTTATATAGATATGCAGATTATATATGTTTATATATGTATATTACATACTGGCGATAGCCAGTGGGTATATATAGTTAGGATTTTTTCTCTATGGAATTTCTGAAAATTCTATGTCTAATAACTTTGGCGTTTGTGGACGGAATTGGCTGAAATTTTCAGGAAAATGGCACATTTTGTTTCTGAGCAGCCCCTGAAAATTTGGGGGGGGTTTGTCAAGGGGGGGCCAAGAAAAAAGGGGGGTCCCAAAACACGTTTTTCCCATTCATTTTTCCATAGGGCGGTTGGACTCACTTTTAGCTCGAACGGCTGAATAGATTTACATGAAACTTGGCAAAATTGTAGATATGGTTTGCCCGACGTGCCTTTGCTATGTCTCAATATATGTGCTCCAGTGGATTTTGAGAAATTAATGTTTAAAAAAATATATATATCTGTGACAGCGCTCCGGTTAGCGCCCCGGTTCGCGTACCTGACGCGTGACGGAACTTCGCGAAACGAAGCTGATTGGCTCTCCGGTGTCTGTCAACATTCTAAACAGTCCGGAGCGGCCGCCATCTTGTCTCTCGGTACGATCGAGAGACAAGATGTGGTGAAAAACGAAGGGGGAAATGAAGGAAAGGGGGCAAGGTAGACCACTCCTGACCCCCTAGGATTGATGAGGGGGATATTAAAGTGCCCCGCGGGGCAAAAAATAAAAAAAACATTTTTTTTTCGATTTTACGCCGTAGAGGCGCGTCCCGGTACGTGAACCGGGCAGCTCACCGGGCAGCTCACCGGGCAGCTAACCGGGCAGCTAACCGGCAGCGTAGCTGTCAACATTGTAAACAGTCCGGAGCGGCCGCCATCTTGTCTCTCGGTAGGTTCGAGAGACAAGATGTGGTGAAAAAAGAAGGGGGAAATGAAGGAAAGGGGGCAAGGTAAACCCCTCCTGACCCCCTAGGATTGATGAGGGGGATATTAAAGTCCCCCGCGATTTTTCGCGGTAGAGGCGCTTCCCGGTACGCGAACCGGGCAGCTAACCGGCAGCGTAACGGGAGTCCGCCATCTTGTGTTTTTGGAGCGTCCGGTTCGCGTACCGGGTAGCGTCCCGGTAAGCGTAACAAGGGGAAAACCAAGAGAAACAGTAAAAAAAAAATTAAGGGAATAGATTTCCAGCAAACTTGGCAAAATTGTAGGGACTGTTTGTTTGATGTGCCTTTGCAAGGCCTCAAGATATGTGCACGTGTGGATTTTGTCTAATTAAGGTTAAAAAAAATATATATATCTGTAAGCGTGCTCCGGCACGCTTACGTTACGGGTTTTGTTTGCGCTGCAGAGCCGATACGTCACGGTTATGCGACGCGTCATGAGGCGTCTCACGTGGCTACGTGATACGTCACGTAATAAAGAATATATTTTACAGCTATAGATATTAGCTTTTAAAAAACCAATGAAATTCACTGAAAAAAACATAGGTTATAGACCATATATAGTTAGGAATTTGCATTTACAAAACCTTGAAAATTCACTGAAAAAACCATAGGTTAGAGACCATATATAGTTAGCTGGACATTTTATTGACATAAAACCAATGAAATTCCATATATAGTTAGTTGCACTAACTATATATCGCGCACCCGCAATCCACTGCTGATGATGTCACATATTACATCATTCATGACATGGTCAGTGACATCACTGATGACATCACTGATGACATCTCAAATGACATCACTGATGACATCACTGATGACATCTCAAATGACATCACTGATGACATCATGACACACCAATACCAGTTACTACATACGCACTCACTGATTCCTACGTCTACACACACATTCACTCATTCACCCATACAATCACTCATACATACAGTCACTCATTATTACAACACTATCATATGCACTCATACACCTATGCAGACACTCACACACTGCCACTCATCCATGGAGTTACTCACACACCTAGTCAGTCCTGTAAAGAATCAATCACACTTCCATTTCCTCATCTATACAGTTAAACACAGAACACCATACTTCAGTGACATCACTGATGACATCACTGATGACTTCTCAAATGACATCACTGATGACATCTCAAATGACATCACTGATGACATCATGACACACCAATACCAGTTACTACATACGCACTCACTGATTCCTACGTCTACACACACATTCACTCATTCACCCATACAATCACTCATACATACAGTCACTCATTATTACAACACTATCATATGCACTCATACACCTAGTCAGTCCTGTGAAGAATCAATCACACTTCGATTTCCTCATCTATACAGTTAAACACAGAACACCATACTTTTCACACATATACTAACACATACTTACTCTCTTATACAATCACTGATACAAGTACACATTGATATGCAGAGTCACACACCTCCCAGCCAGCCACACACACACTCAGTCTTCCATACATCCACTCATTCTTCAATATGTAAAACATATTTAAACTTTACAAAAACACACAGACACTAGATGATGTCATCAGTGATGTCATTTGAGATGTCATCAGTGATGTCATCAGTGATGTCATTTGAGATGTCATCAGTGATGTCATCAGTGATGTCACTGACCATGTCATGAATGATGTAATATGTGACATCATCAGCAGTGGATTGCGGGTGCGCGATATATAGTTAGTGCAACTAACTATATATGGAATTTCATTGGTTTTATGTCAATAAAATGTCCAGCTAACTATATATGGTCTCTAACCTATGGTTTTTTCAGTGAATTTTCAAGGTTTTGTAAATGCAAATTCCTAACTATATATGGTCTATAACCTATGGTTTTTTCAGTGAATATATATATATATATATATATATATATATATATATATATATATATGAAAGCTCCAAAGTTGCCCAGCTGGCAGGGAAGCACTCCTGGAATCAGCAATGCCACATAGACTCTGGAACCCATGGAATGCAGCCTGACGCGTTTCAAATAAATTCTCTTCAGAGGCCGTTTTCGTGTGTGTAATGGCATCAGGCGCCACACCTTTATTTAAAACTGCTGCCTCCTGATAGGTTCCCACTCATTGAGCAGTTACAGCAGTCTCCCACAGCATTGTGGTATCAGTAGTGCGGCGCAATTTTACCTATATAGGTGCCATCAACACATGTCCACTAATTAATGCCCTGGAAGGGCTCCATGCGTATCAGAGTCTTACATTCCGGCGCTGATTCCCTCGTTGCAACCTGAGCATAATTCACAGCTCGCCGACCCGCTTCACTTCTTACGGTGGTGTGTCCCTCGCGGCAGGGCCTGCCGCGTATTTATGAAAGCTCCAAAGTTGAGAATTTATTTGAAACGCGTCAGGCTGCATTCCATGGGTTCCAGAGTCTATGTGGCATTGCTGATTCCAGGAGTGCTTCCCTGCCAGCTGGGCAACTTTGGAGCTTTCATAAATACGCGGCAGGCCCTGCCGCGAGGGACGCACCACCGTAAGAAGTGAAGTGGGTCGGCGAGCTGTGAATTATGCTCAGGTTGCAACGAGGGAATCAGCGCCGGAATGTAAGACTCTGATACGCATGGAGCCCATCCAGGGCATGAATTAGTGGACATGTGTTGATGGCACCTATATAGGTCAAATTAGCGCCGCACTACTGATACCACAATGCTGTGGGAGACTGCTGTAACTGCTCAATGAGTGGGAACCTATCAGGAGGCAGCAGTTTTAAATAAAGGTGTGGCGCCTGATGCCATTACACACACGAAAACGGCCTCTGAAGAGAATTTATTTGAAACGCGTCAGGCTGCATTCCATGGGTTCCAGAGTCTATGTGGCATTGCTGATTCCAGGAGTGCTTCCCTGCCAGCTGGGCAACTTTGGAGCTTTCATATATATATATATATATTCACTGAAAAAACCATAGGTTATAGACCATATATAGTTAGGAATTAGCATTTAAAAAACCTTATTTTACTCACACAAAACCATTGAAATTCCATATATAGTTAGTTGCACTAACTATATATCGCGCACCCGCAATCCACTGCTGATGATGTCACATATTACATCATTCATGACATGGTCAGTGACATCACTGATGACATCACTGATGACATCTCAAATGACATCACTGATGACATCACTGATGACAACATCCAGTGACTGTATGTTTCTGTAAAGTTAAAATGTGTCTTACATATTGAAGAATGAGTGGAAGTATAAGTGTCTGGACAAAGGATTTAGTAGGTGCATGACTGAATGTATGAGTGAGTGATTAAATGTGTCTCACTGAGTGCATGGGTTAGTGACTAAAGTGTCTTAATTTGTGCATCATTATGTCTGTTGTTCTGTAAACTGCTGCATGTGTTGATCAGTAGCTATATGATTAACTATATGGGTTACTGATTGATTGTCCAAGTATTTGTATGGGAGACTGAGTGTGTGTGTGGCTGGCTGGGAGGTGTGTGACTCTGTGCAGATCAATGTGTACTTATATCAATGATTGTATAACAAGGTAAGTATGTGTTAGTATATGTTTGAAAATGTAAGGTGCTCTATGTTTAACTGTATAGACAAGAAAATGGAAGTGTGATTGATTCTTTACAGGACTGACTAGGTGTGTGAGTAACTCCATGGATGAGTGGCAGAGTGTGAGTGTCTGTATAGGTGTATGAGTGCATATGATAGTGTTGTAAAGATGAGTGATTGTATGTATGAATGATTGTATGGGTGAATGAGTGAATGTGTGTGTAGACGTAGGAATCAGTGAGTACATATGTAGTAACTAGTATTGGTGTGTCAATGGTTTCAAAAATTATACTCTGTATTTAACACTGGGTGAAACAGAGGTTATATTAAAATGTGAGGAGATGCATTGTATTGTCACATTAATGATATCATCAGTGATGTGGTCATTGATGTCAAATGAGATGTCATCAGTGATGTCATCAGTGATGTCATTTGAGATGTCATCAGTGATGTCATCAGTGATGTCACTGACCATGTCATGAATGATGTAATATGTGACATCATCAGCAGTGGATTGCGGGTGCGCGATATATAGTTAGTGCAACTAACTATATATGGAATTTCAATGGTTTTGTGTGAGTAAAATAAGGTTTTTTAAATGCTAATTCCTAACTATATATGGTCTATAACCTATGGTTTTTTCAGTGAATTTCAATGGTTTTTTAATAGCAAATATCATAAGCTGTCGAATGTCAAGTACGTGGTAAGTGAAAACATTTTCGTGTTTATGCACACTGATCTGCTTTGAATGGTGCCCCCCCCTCATTTCTATTAGGAGTACTCTCTCTTTGCACATAGTGAAGGGTAGTTAACGCAGGCCTTTGCCCCCGTTGTAATACGTCGTGCCTGCTTCTCTCTCCATTTGATTGATTGTTATCCAAGTATTTACTGTTTTAGAATTGGTTCTCTTTGGTTCATTCTCTATTTACAAACAAACACAGAGTCGCAATACTCTGTTTAGTCTTTGCAGATAACGAAAAATCGTGTAAAAAAAAAAAGAAAAGGAATCGAGCAAAATCAGTAGGCCACTAATGGGATCTCTTTTTGACCTCGCTAAAATAGAAACATTAGGAACAACCCCTCATGACAAATACAAAACTAGTGAAATGAACTGAACTCCACACAATGATGGCTGCAAAACAGCTCGGCTCCGCCACCCACCCCGCCCAAAATAACGATAAAGAGCGGCTGCCATGATTGGTTGCGGAATGGCCACGACGGAGCTACGAAATGGTGCTGCTCTCATGCTAACCCCAGCTTCAGTCTGAAACATCCAGAAACACTGTAGACTACCAATTCGATCAGTTCCGGTAGCGCCCCAATGTAACCCGGTAGAGAAGAACTAGCCCTCCCCTCTTTGACTAATGGTTCTTGTTGCCTGTCCCTTCTGTTGTCATTTAACAGAACTATTTAGCCTGCTGAAAGGGGTTGTGTTCCGACCGCTGGTTGGTGGAGACATTTTGACTATATTCTGGACCTGCGTTGTCGCGTAATGCGTCATATGACCCGCCGCGATAGCGCATCCGGAAGTCATCCGGGGCGCGCAGCGCGTAACGTAAGCATAACAAGTCATGTGACTTGTTAATAAAACTTTTCATTGGTTCATTTTACTTTTCTTATTCTAATGATTAAAGGCTTGGTCATATGACCTAAAAATTACGCTTTTTATTACTTCCGAACATTATTTTTTCTTAAATATATGTTATAATGTTCCAGGCTAATGTACTTTCCCGGAAAATTTACAACTGTCCTGCAAGTAAAATATATTCTTTTTTCGAGAAAAAGAGCGTTTCTTCGTCCCATGACGGAGCCGTTGAGCAAAAGAGGGTCGACCTGCTGTCTTAGTCGCCGATACGCCTGAATATGAGATTCTTATCGATCACTTTATGTTGCAGGAATAGAAAACACAACAGCCCTTGACCATTTATCTTTACTGCGTTCCTTCGTATTATACCTTTTACCCTTCATGTAATTGGTCTGCTTTATTTCACTTGCCTTTTAATGATTCTAAAACAGTGACTATTATTAAAAACTTTACCAATGTATATACTACTACCATGTTTTCTTTTAAAAACCTTTATTGTGAAAATTTCATTATACAAATACGAGCCTATAACCACGTGGGCCGGCCACGGAGCAAACTGTAATCGTATATGATGAGTAGACATTTACACTGTAGAGGAACGTAACGGGCGGGCCATTAGGTTGCAAGAACTAAGGTGTCTAACAGTTACGGAATCGGTGGAACTACATTTTATAATTAAAATACGACAGGGCCAGTTACAATAAAATTATCTAGATATACATTTGCGGGCAAGTACCATGGGTGACGTTAATTCGAACTTTCAATAGTACAGTAATCAATAACACATCAGAACTTAATATCAATAGGGATGTCGAAATATTCAATCAATTCTCGTCCCCGCCCGCCATGTGCTTCAAAACTGCATACGTATCTCGTGATTTCAAGGTTCTGCAACCAGTACACAACAAGGAGTTACGAGTCCCATTTATTCCGGCGCCATTTTGGGCGAGGACGGGCAGGTCCAGGATATAGTCAAAATGTCTCTACCAACCATCGACTATGATGATGTTCATATGCTGTATTTATTAGAGTAACACTCATCTGTCCACATGAAATTAATTTGCCACAATCTAAACATGTCATTTTAATCTTTCCAAAGTTCTTCTAAATATTTGGGACCGTTTCCCTTGCCTCTGATGCTGTCAGTGCCACTTCTTTGATGAATGTACTAGCAGGTCAGGGGTTCTCCTCCAAATCTCTCTTTTATGCAGCACTATAATTAATTGGTGCCACCTCTCCATATGACGATGCATGGTATAGTTACCATAACTCTTGGCATCTCAACGCCTAGTGGTATCTTCCATACAGAAAATATTGTTGCGCTGCCTTTGGCCCCATTCGCACATCGGTCCGCAACTGACACCATCTCACAGGCCAACAGGGCGCCCCACGCCGACTTTTACCATTGTAGGAGGGCCACACCAGTACAGCAACTTCCTAGACATCACCTCGGTGCCATCCGGATCTTGGCATCTCAGCGCCTTGTGGTGTCAGTCAGAAAATATTGTTGCGCTGCCTTTGGCCCCATTCGCACATCAGTCCGCTACTGACACCATCTCACAGGCCAACAGGGCGCCCCACGCCGACTTTTACCATTGTAGGATGGCCACACCAGTGCCACAACTTGCTAGACACCACCTCGGTGCCATCCGGATCTTGGCATCTCAGCGCCTTGTGGTGTCTTCTATTCCGAAAATATTGTTGCGCTGCCTTTGGCCCCATTCCCACATCGGTCCGCTACTGACGCCATCTCACAGGCCAACGGGGCGCCCCACGCCGACTTTCAACATTGTAGGATGGCCACACCAGTGCGGCAACTTACTAGACACCACCTCGGTGCCATCCGGATCTTGGCGCGTTGTGCTGCCTTCGGCCTATTCGCACATCGGTCCGCTACTGACGCAAACTCACAGGCCAACGGGGCGCCCCACGCCGACTTTCAGCATTGTAGGATGGCCACACCAGTGCTGCAACTTGCTGGACACCACCTCGGTGCCATCCGGATCTTGGCGCGTTGTGTTGCCTTCGGCCTATTCGCACATCGGTCCGCTACTGACGCCGCCTCACGTGCCAACGTATTTTCTCCGCATTTTATACCCTATGCCGCATAACAGGTCATGTGACTTGTTTATAAAACTTTTCATTGGTTCATTTTACTTTTGGTTTCCTAATGATGGAAGGCTTGACCATATGACCTAAAAACAACACTTTTCATTGGATGAAAACTTTTTTTTTTCCCCAAACGATGAAAGCCCCACCTTGTTTCTGGATGTTTCAGACTGAAGCTGGCGTCAGCATGAGAGCACCACCATCTCGTAGCTCCGTCGTGGTCATTCCGCGAGCAATCATGGCAGCCGCTCCCCACCAGAAGCCTACAGGAGTCGGGGGCCCCCAAAACTTTTGATGAATCCTCAAGGCGGAGGGGACGCTTTCGAGAATGGGGTCCAAGACCTAGCAGACAAGCGTCCGATTTCCAAGGTGTCCCAGGGCCATTTCAGTGGACCAGGCCCAAAAAGGAAACAGCCTGCCGCCATTTTGAGAGTCCTGTGACAGCCGCCTATCGCTGCACCGCAAGAGTGGGCGCAACTCAGCTGAATTGCGGCTTTTGACACAGTGGACCAAAAACGGACGGAATGGCAACTGAAACGGTAAAGGGGCGCCCCACTACAACAGATGAGACTCCACCTGGAGAGGCCCGTTCACGCCGCCTCCCCCGGGGCGCCCCACGCCGTTATTCGGAGCAGCATTGTAGGATACCAAAACCAGTGCGGCAACTTACTGGACATCACCTTGGTGCCATCGTTCTGCTGCCTTGGAACTATTCGCACAACAGTTTGCTACTGATGACCCACCCCCCGCGACGCCCCACGCCAGAAATCTGGACGTTGTGCTGCGTTGGGACTATTCGCACAGCCGACCGCTACTTCGTTGTTTTTCCCTAAAAATGTTTATATGTTATTACTGTTTTTGTTTTCTTGTATATATTTATAAGTTATTAAAGTTTTATAATCTTACTACTTTGTCGGAGTGCTATATATTTTTAATGTGACACATAATTGTAAAAACTTTGATGTACAAAGAGTCATCCCTGGAATCTTCCGCTTCAGGCTCGGTCCCCTCCCCAATCACAATACAGGATGGTTTTCAGATAATAGGAACGCGTCTGCTGTGACGGATCTCATCGAGTGTGGGCCTTGATCTACTATAACTCCTTTGAAGAGGGGTGATTCTTTACAGCTGGGGCCATAAACTACATCTGCAGGGCTAGCTGATACCCTAGGACCGGCCTGGACAATCGGACACAGAGGAAAAGGAGTGTCAGAGGGTGCGGTAGTGAATAGGGCGAAAGGGAGGTGTCGGGCGGGCACAGGGTGTGATTCTCAGGGAAGAGCAGCGCAGATGGGGGGAGGTTTATTACCCATGCATAAGACAGAGAGCGGGGGTGACCACTGCCTGGGGGAGATGCTTGCGAGGGTGGGGAGCCATGCTAAGGATCGACAGCGTGCACAGAGTGGGTCTGGTCAAGGCATCTAAAATGACTGCCGTGCACGACAAAAGTGTGGCATTTGAAAAAAGACAAGATGGCGCAGACAATGTTTTTCAACACTTCCTGATTTCCTTTGAATCGAACGTTAACAGACGTTGGGGCATATTACCAAAGTTAAGCGATATTTATCCCTAACGATGCTTAGCAACGATTTTTTTACCGCTAAGCATCGTCAGAAATTATCGCAGATAAACCTTGCTATTATCAAGGTTTATCGCAAATACGATAAAAAACGACCGCAATGCATTAATATCGCTGAAAACTCAGCGATATTCATGCATTACCGAGCTAATGCTCTTAGCCATGTTATCCACCTCCCATTGGATAACATGGCTAAGAACTGCTCAGGGCAGGTGCTAGCTTTTGGAGATATTCGCGCTTATCGCGAATATTTCCAAAAGTTGATAATAGGAGATAGCGATGTTAGCGACTGTTTCCAGTCGCTAACATCTTGGCATGCCCACTTTGCATGTCATTAGTGATAAATATCACTCACATGCAAAGTGGGGCCCAAGATGGTCGCTGTCTCCTACTAGCCGTCGCTAACTGGTGTTAGCAACAGCTAGGTAATACAGATATAATTTTATCTCCGTGAAGCGGAGCGCTGTTACAGATATATATCTTGTTTTTGAACGTTAATTTCTCAAAATCCACTGAAGCACATATATTGAGACCTAGCAAAGGCACATCGAGCTACCAGTCCCTACAATTTTGCCAAGTTTCGTGCAAATCCATTCAGCCGTTCGATTATTATTATTATTTTTTTTTTTGCCCCGTGGGGCCCTTTTAAAACCTCCACATCAAACCTAAGAGGTCAAGGAGGATCTACTATGCCCCCTTATGGTCATTTGCCCCTTCGCTTTGGCCTCCTCTTGTCTCTCGATCCTACCGAGAGACAAGATGGCGGCCGCTACGGACTGTTTGCAATGTTTACAGACGCCGGAGAACCAATCAGCTTCGCAAACCTCCGTTACGCGAAGCGGAGCGCTGTTACAGATATATATCTTTTTTTGAACGTTAATTTCTCAAAATCCACTGGAGCACATATATTGAGACCTAGCAAAGGCACATCGGGCTACCAGTCCCTAATATTTTACCAAGTTTCGTGCAAATCCATTCAGCCGTTCGATTATTATTATTATTATTTTTTTTTTGCCCCGCGGGACCCTTTTAAAACCTCCACATCAAACCTAGGGGGTCAGCGAGGATCTACTATGCCCCCTTATGGTCATTTGCCCCTTCGCTTTGGCCTCCTCTTGTCTCTCGATCCTACCGAGATACAAGATGTCGGCCGCTACGGACTGTTTGGAATGTTCACAGACGCCGGAGAACCAATCAGCTTCGCTTCACAAAGCTCCGTACCGCGCAAAGTCCGCGAACCGGAGCGCTGCCCGGTCCGCTGTTACAGATATATATCTTTTTTTGAACGTTAATTTCTCAAAATCCACTGGAGCACATATATTGAGACCTAGCAAAGGCACATCGGGCTACCAGTCCCTACAATTTTGCCAAGTTTCGTGCAAATCCATTCAGCCGTTCGGGCTAAAAGTGAGGCCAACCGCCCTATGAAAAACTCAATGTTAAAAACACGTTTTGGGACCCCCCTTTTTTCTCGGCCCCCCCTTGACGAACCCCCCCCAAATTTTCAAGGGCTGCTCATAAACAAAATGTGCCATTTTCCTGAAAATTTCAGCCAATTCCGTCCACAAACGCCAAAGTTATTAGACATAGAATTTTCAAAAATCCCATAGAGAAAAAATCCTAACTATATATACCTACTGGCGACCGCCAGTAGGTAATATATATATATATATATATTCACTTAAAAAACCATAGGTTTCAGGCCTTATATAGTTAGGAATTAGCATTTAAAAAAACCATTGAAATTGCTCCTATATAGTTAGTTGTACTAACTATATTTCGCGCACCCGCAATCCACTGCTGATGATGTTACATATTACATCATTCATGACATGGTCAGTGACATCACTGGTGACATCACTGATGACATCTCAAATGACATCACTGATGACATCTCATTTGACATCATCCAGTGACTGTGTGTTTCTGTAAAGTTTAAATATGTTTTATATATTAAAGAATGAGTGGATGTATAAGTGTCTGGATGAAGGATTTAGTAGGTGCGTGACTGACTGTATGAGTGAGTGATTAAATGTGTCTTACTAAATGCATGGGTTAGTGACTAAACTGTCTGAATGTGTGCATCAGTATGTCTGTTGTTATGTAAGCTGCTGCATGTGTTGATCAGTAGCTATATGAGTGGCTATATGGATTATTGATTGGTTGCCCAAGTATTTGAATGGGAGACTGAGTGTGTGTGTGGGTGGCTGGGAGGTGTGTGACTCTGTGCATAGATGTGTGAGCAGTTGATTCACTAGGTGTATGAGTTCAAGAGTGCATGTGGAAACAGCTATATGGGCGGTTGACTGTGTGCATGGGTGTGTTGGTGAGTGAATGGATATCTCAGTGCTACATGTCCAAGTACATTTGTAAAACACAGTGCATGTGAGAGTTGGCATATATAAATGACTATACATGAGAGCCAGTGAATGTGCGAGTAGCTGTATGGATCATTGTGTACTTGTATCAGTGATTGTATAAGAGAGTAAGTATGTGTTAGTATATGTTTGAATAAGTAAGGTGTTGTGTGTATAACTGTATAGTTGAGGAAATGGAAGTGTGATTGATTCTTTGCATGACTGACTAGGTGTGTGAGTAACTCCATGGATGAGTGGCAGTGTGTGAGTGTCTGTATAGGTGTATGAGTGCATATGATAGTGTTGTATTGATGAGTGACTGTATGTATCAGTGATTCTATGGGTGAATGAGTGAATTGTGTGTAGACCTAGGAATCAGGGAGTGCGTATGTTGTAACTGGTATTGGTGTGTCAATGGTTTCAAGAATGGTAGTCTGTATTTAACCCTGGGTGTATCAAAGGTTATATTAGAGTGTGAGGAGGTGCATCGTATTATCAAATGAATGATATCATCAGTGATGTGATCAGTGATGTCAAATGAGATGTCATCAGTGATGTCATCAGTGATGTCATTTGAGATGTCATCAGTGATGTCATCAGTGATGTCACTGACCATGTCATGAATGATATAATATGTGACATCATCAGCAGTGGATTGCGGGTGCGCGAAATATAGTTAGTACAACTAACTATATAGGAGCAATTTCAATGGTTTTTTTAAATGCTAATTCCTAACTATATAAGGCCTGAAACCTATGGTTTTTTAAGTGAATTTGCAAGGTTTTTTAAATGCTAATTCCTAACTATATAAGGCTTGAAACCTATGTTTTTTTCAGTGAATTTGCAAGGTTTTTTAAATGCTAATTCCTAACTTTATCAGGCGTGAAACCTATTGTTTTTTCAATAAATTTCAAAGGTTTTGTAAATGCTAATACTATTAGCGGATAACGTTTAGATATGTTATTATCCTTCTGGGACCACCTGAGCAACCATCTTGTTTCTCAGGAGAAGTGAGGCACAAGGAGCACAAAACAAGAGTGGAAAACGTGAAAAGGGGGCAGGGTTGAGACCCCCTGATCCCCTAGCCCTTCTCAGGGGGTCCCAGAAGGACCTCAATCGTGGGGTACGTGCACGCACACGGTACGGTGCGCATACCCCACAATTTTTTTTCTTTGCCCTTGGGGTCCTTTTGGGACCCCCTGAGAAGGGCTAGAGCATTGGGGGGTCTCTACCCTGACCCCTTTTTGTGTTTTCCACTCTTGTTTTGGGCTCTCTTGTGCCTCAGTTTTCCTGAAAAACAAGATGGTGGCCAACACTTCCTGGTTTGGACAGTTTGGAATGTTGACAGTCGACTGCCAGCCAATCAGAAACTCGCTCGCGAACGTAAGGGTACGTGCATATGGTACGCGTTCCGTACTAGTACAGTGCGCGTACGGTAAGCGCATATAGATATATAATTTGCTCAAATTCAATTTTCTCAACAACTACTGGAGGGATTTTCACTAAATATAGAAAAGGCACTACTGCATACCTGTCCCTACCATTTTGCCAAGTTAGGTGCAATTCCGTTAAGCCGTTCGGGCTGTAGCCATGTCTAAAGGTCCCATAGAAAATGCCATCGAAAAATTTCAAATTCAATTTTCACAAGAACCACTGGAGGGATTTTCACAATACATAGCAAAGGCACATCTGCATACCAGGCCCTACCATTTTGCCAAGTTTGGTGTAATTCCATTCAGCCGTTCGGGCTGTAGCCGTGTCTAAAGGTCCCTATGGAAATTAACATGGGGAAGACACGTTTTGGGGCCTCCCTTTCGGCCCCCGCTTGATTAATCCCCCCGAATCTTTCAGGGAAGGAGTGGAGCGGAGCTGGCCAAAATTCTGGAAAATTACACACAGATTCCTCAATCGGCACCAAAGTTATTCCCAATAGAATGTTGAGCGCATATAAATATATAATTTGCTCAAATTCAAATTCTCAACAACTACTGGAGGGATTTTCACCAAATATAGAAAAGGCACTACTGCATACCTGTCCCTACCATTTTGCCAAGTTTGGTGTAATTCCGTTCAGCCGTTCGGGCTGTAGCCGTGTCTAAAGGTCCCATAGAAAATGCCATTTGAAAAATTTCAAATTCAATTTTCTCAAGAACTACTGGAGGGATTTACACCAAACATACAAAAGGCACTGCTGCATACCAGTCCCTACCATTTTGCCAAATCTGGTGTAATTCCATTCAGCCGTTCGAGCTGTAGCCTTGTCAGAATGTCCCTATGGAAATTAACATAGGGAAAACACGTTTTGAGACCCCCCTTTTTTCTCGGCCCCCACTTGACGAATCCCCCTGAAACTTTCAGGGAAGGAGCGGAGCGGAGCGAGGCAAATGTAGGGAAAATTACAGGCAGATCCCTCAATCGGCGCCAAAGTTATTCCCAATAGAATGTTCGGAATTTCCTAATGTTACTAGGTCCTAACTATATATACCTACTGGCAACCGCCAGTAGGTAATATATATATATATATATATATATATATTCACTGAAAAAACCATAGGTTATAGACCATATATAGTTAGGAATTAGCATTTACAAAACCTTGAAAATTCACTGAAAAAACCATAGGTTATAGACCATATATAGTTAGGAATTAGCATTTAAAAAACCTTATTTTACTCACACAAAACCATTGAAATTCCATATATAGTTAGTTGTACTAACTATATATCGCGCACCCGCAATCCACTGCTGATCATGTCACATATTACATCATTCATGACATGGTCAGTGACATCACTGATGACATCACTGATGACATCTCAAATGACATCACTGATGACATCACTGATGACATCTCAAATGACATCACTGATGACATCACATCACAACTAAATGAGTGGATGTATAAGTGTCTGAATGAAGGTTTTAGTAGGTGCGTGACTGACTGTATGAGTGAGTGATTAAATGTGTTTCACTGAATGCATAGGTTAGTGACTAAACTGTCTTAATTTGTGCATCATTATGTCTGGTATTCTGTAAACTGCTGCATGTGTTGATCAGTAGCTATATGTGTAACTATATGGGTTATTGATTGATTGTCCAAGTATTTGTATGGGAGACTGAGTGTGTGTGTGGCTGGCTGGGAGATGTGTGACTCTGTGCAGATCAATGTATTCTTGTATCAATGATTTATAAGAGAGTAAGTATGTGTTAGAATATGTTTGAAAATGTAAGGTACTCTATGTTTAACTGTATAGATTAGAAAATGGAAGTGTGATTGATTCTTTACAGGACTGACTAGGTGTGTGAGTAACTCCAAGGATGAGTGGCAGAGTGTGAGTGTCTGTATAGGGTGTATGAGTGCATATGATAGTGTTGTAAAGATGAGTGATTGTATGTATGAATGATTGTATGGGTGAATGAGTGAATGTGTGTGTAGACGTAGGAATCAGTGAGTGCGTATGTAGTAACTAGTATTGGTGTGTCAATTGTTTAAAAAAATATGTTCTGTATTTAACACTGGGTGTAACAGAGGTTATATTAAAGTGTGAGGAGATGCATTGTATTGTCACATGAATGATATCATCAGTGATGTGACCATTGATTTCAAATGAGATGTCATCAGTGATGTCATTTGAGATGTTATCAGTGATGTCATTTGAGATGTTATCAGTGATGTCATCAGTGATGTCATTTGAGATGTCATCAGTGATGTCATCAGTGATGTCATTTGAGATGTCATCAGTGATGTCATCAGTGATGTCATTTGAGATGTCATCAGTGATGTCATCAGTGATGTCACTGACCATGTCATGAATGATGTAATATGTGACATGATCAGCAGTGGATTGCGGGTGCGCGATATATAGTTAGTACAACTAACTATATATGGAATTTCAATGGTTTTGTGTGAGTAAAATAAGGTTTTTTAAATGCTAATTCCTAACTATATATGGTCTATAACCTATGGTTTTTTCAGTGAATTTTCAAGGTTTTGTAAATGCTAATTCCTAACTATATATGGTCTATAACCTATGGTTTTTTCAGTGAATTTCATTGGTTTTTTAAAAGCTAATATCTATAGCTGTAAAATTTATTCTTCTTTAAATCCAAAAATATATTTTATATGTTTATTAATAATTTTTTTAAAATATTTTTTTTGTTTAGCTCCCGGTCCGCGAACCGGGAAGCTTCCCGTTAGCTCACTTTGATTCCGCGACCCGGTCCGCGAACCGGTAAGAAATCAACATAGTGACGGTATTGCGTTGCCGCGTAATGCGTCTTATGACGTACTGCGTTAGCGCACCCGGAAGTGCCCCGGGGTGCGGACCGAGGCGCGAAACGCAGCTCCCCGGAAGCGATCCGCGGCGCGAAAGCGCGACGTATCGCGTTGCCGCGAAATGCGTCTTGTGACGTATCGCGTTAGCGCACCCGGAAGTGTCCCGGGGCGCGTACCGAGGCGCGAAGCGGAGCGAACCGGAAGCTAACCGGGGAGCGTTCCGCAGCGCGTAACATGAGCGTGAGAGGTCATGTGACTTGTTAATAAAACTTTTCATTGGTTCATTTCACTTTTGGTTTCATAATGATGGAAGGCTAGGTCAGGTGACTTAAAAATAACACTTTTCATTGGTTGAGAAGTATTGTTTTTTCCCAAATGATGAAAACCCCTCCTTCTTTCCTCACTCTGACTTTCATCATTGTGAGAGGAAGACCTATTTTGCTTCTTGGAAAATGGCTTCATTGGTAGCTTCAGCTGGTGGACCCCCACCACCACCACCACCTCCTCATGGGAAGAAAGGACCACCTCCCCAGGTCCTTACCAACACTGAGGAGGAAGAGGAAGAAATGGATGAGGAGGGAGAAGAACCACAATTTTTAGAAGAGTTGCCCCGGGTTTCCAGAAAGAAAGCCAGTTTCATCTGGCAGTTTTTTTCAATACCTCGTGGGCAAAAAAAAGTCAACGCGAGGTATGTCACCTGCCTGATATGCAAGGAACAATTGTCCAGAGGGACGGACAAAAAATATAGCTTTGGCAATCACACTATGCACAGGCACATGACGAGGAAACATCCCCTAAATTACAGCCGGGCGGAATTAAGGGATATGCACGACAATCCCAGACCAACTCCTGTGGCCAGACCAACAATACCGGTTTCTCTATCACCAGAAGAGGCACGGGAAACTGTGCCAAATATTCAACAAAATTTTGGGCACATGATCCACTTATGTATGCACTGTCGTGCATTATTAGCTTGTGGCAACATGAGCATCAATGCACTGAACCTGGCGTATGAACACCATGATTGCCCTAACCGCCCCCAGTAATTTTTTTTTGCTCCTGTTGAGCCCTTTTCAACGCCTGTTTTTTGTTGTTTCCCCCCCCCAAAAAACCCCCCAAAAAAATATAAAATCGTTCAAAAAATACAAAAAAAACAAAAAATGTTCAAAAAATAAAAAAAAAATATAAAACAACAAAAATATTTAAAAAAAAGTTCTTTTCAGAACTACCTTCCCTTTCCAAAAAAATTGCTAGAATGTTTAGCACTCTGGCAAGCTCTATTTCTTTTGGTTCGCTTTCGGGTCAGCTTCCCGGTACGCGGACCGGGAGCTAACCAAAAAAATGTTTTCAAAAAAAAAAAGTGTAAGTATAAGGAAAGGAAACAGAGAGTGATGTTAAAAGAAAGACAGCTATAGGGAGTAAAGAAGAGATACTGTTTAATAGATCTATTTACCGAAGAAAAGACAGAAGAGGGTATAATTGTGAAAAACAAAATAGATAACGAAGTGAAAGAAAAAAAAAAGAGAGTATAACATTAACAAAGAAGAGTTTCTTGGAGAATGTGAGTGAATGTTCAAAATAAGATTAAAAAATGAGGAATAACAGAGAGAAAAAATAGAAAACAGAAAACAAAAAATAACAGAAAAAGATTAATTGAAACAGCAAAGAAATGTAATTAACATAGAGCCATATCATCAACATAGGCAATAAAAGTTTTGCAGCTTTTATTGACAGAAATGTGTCGCTAAAGCTGCTTTTGTGGCAGAAAACTGCCACTAAAACCACTTTTGCACCAGTTTTCTGCCAATAAAAAGAGCAATAATTTTATTGGCTGTGTTCATAATATTACCCTTAGTGTGCTTCAACTACACAGAGAAAGCATTATGAACAAGTAGTGATAGAGTGATCAGTCAAAGACACTAAGAGTAATAGAGACGCAGTGAGTGAACAAGAGTGAGGAACTATGAGAAGAGAGGGACTGAGAAAAAGAGTGGAAGGAGTTGAGTAAGTAGGTAATAGAGAAAGGAATGAGGGAAGTAGCAAAGGCAGGAAACTGAGGGTTAAAGAAATGAAGCAGTGGAACTAATAGTAGTTAAATGTGATAGAAATGTAACGAAAACAGTACAAAATATTTACCTTATAATTGTCGTTAAATTACTCACTTTTTGTTTTTATACTTTCAATCTGTGAAAGAGAGAACAAACATTTGAAAAATATTAAAAAATGTATTTAAAAATTAGAAAAGACAAGGGAAAAGATTGAAGGTCAAACAGTTTTTCAACAACTTTGACACTTACAGAAGCTTCTGCTTCTCCAGGCCCCCTACACAGTCCTAAAGATATACATTTTAAACTAACAGTATCTTGATGCAGATGAAGTGAGGCCTATCTTAAAACATGGTGCATCTTTTGCATTGCTGTTGTTTCAGAAAAGTGTCGCAAGACACTAACATTTTAAATAATTGCTTCAGGATGCCAATAAGATGTCTACTATCCAGAGGTTTGTTTCAGGTGAGGCCTACTCAGGGTTGCAGATGAGATTTACACTTGTTGAAGAGTACAGAGGAGATAATACATGTGAAGATCTACCAATGAAGTGAGTCATGTCCACTGCACTCTTCAACAAAGTCCAAATCTCCTATGTTTCCCTGGACAGACCTAAACTTGATCTGCACAATGTGATTCATAATGATAGGAAACACAGGTGATGTAATTGAAATACGTGCAATTTATTTTGCTCATTTCACAATCACATCACTTGTGTTTCCTTTGCTTAGGTATCTCATTGTGCAGATGTAGTCTAGCATATGAAAGAATACGCAGAAGTGCAGCACTGCATGCAACAACTTTGACACTTACAGAAGCCTCACCTTCTCCATGCCTCCTACACAGTTCTACATATACATCATAAATGCAAACAGTACAGAATTAATTATACATGTTAAATGGTTTATTTTTGCTGTTCTCAGAATGTATCAAATTTCACTAAAAACAGTGACTTGAAGGTATTCATCATGTAACAGCGGGGAAAAAAAAACACAATCAAAATGATTGTGTTTAAAAAACCCATACAACATCAGAAATCAAAATTCAGAACTCGTTAAAGTAAACTTACTTTTCATGACGTCCAAGGATGTCCTATGAACAGCTTACACTCTTTTGTGCTGTTATTACTTTCAGCCCGCCACTTTCTGAAAGAAAATCTCCATCGTTTTTAAAAACACATTACATGCAATAAATGACTTCTTGCTCTCTACCACAATTTTCCACAAGGCCAAATCTGGTCAGAGCCATTTATAACTCTTGGATTTCTTGTAAGCCAATCCCGTCATTTGGCATTTCCGCAACTTTCAGAATTAAAATGTTGAAGATCATTTTCACAATCCTGGAATAGTAATATCTTCCCCTTCTTGCTCAGTCATGTTCTACATTTCCTATGACACTGATACTGTTTACTATGAAGCAGACTTACACTACCTCTATGACTACTACAATTATTTAATTCTCTACATCACTTTTAATCACAAAGCAATGTAAAACAGTAGACAGCATTGCAGACTTACATTCCCTCTACTCCATGTTGTGATTGGCTGCTTCAATTAGCTTATAAAAAGAAACAGTTTTTCTGAACTCATTGAAAGTGCATGTATTTCTCCATGACGTCCAGTCCTATGGTTAGAAGTTATGTCTCTGAACTACACTTATCCTCAAGGCCAAATTGTGTAGGAGCCATTAGAACTTCTTGAAATTCCACAGAGCACATCCCAAGCTTATTTCCCTAAAATTTTGGTTTTAAAAACACCAGGTAAGAGTTTTTAAGGTCATACGGCAATTTTTTTTTGAAAATTAAAACAGAATCATTGCAGAATGACCAGCCATTTCTAGACTTTAAATAAGCTGTGTAATGTCCTGATGTTATTGAAGGGCCGTCATGATATATAATTGCTGCAGTTACAAAAGTCCTTCCTGATATTGACAACTGCGAAGCTACAAAATTTTTAATTAAAGTTGTCAATTTTGTTCCATCAGGCCTACATCGTTGGAACATTAAAATGACATACTGGCCATATGTTCGTATAAATAATGTGGACATCATTTCAGATTTACATTGGCTACACTCCATGTTGTGATCAGCTGCTTTTACTAGCTTATTAAAGGAGACTGATTTACTGTCTGGCAAAGTTAAATATATAAATCTTTCTGAGTCTACACTAGTAGTACTTGATACCATACAGTTCTCGCAGTCATGCTGCCATTGATAAGAAAGCCCAAACAGCTGATCTACATCTACACCTTCAGCATGCAATACATCAAGCATATACATTAAAAACTCCTGACAATCTTGCTGAATATTTTGAGGGAATTGTGTTTGGCCTGAACATCTGTCTAACAGATTTCGAATTTC
This sequence comes from Lissotriton helveticus, assembly GCF_964261635.1. Taxonomy (NCBI): domain Eukaryota; kingdom Metazoa; phylum Chordata; class Amphibia; order Caudata; family Salamandridae; genus Lissotriton; species Lissotriton helveticus. The sequence continues at coordinate 243,772,059 of NC_136060.1, read as the reverse complement.
AGACACACTTTCTATGTTTCTTCTATCAGTGGTACATTTCTCTAACACAGAATTTAACAAACTGCAAAATCTTTGATCAGAATTGACCACAATCTCTTCTTTTACATTTTTTAGAGAAAACAAAACATTAACCACTACATTAGCATAGCAGTTGACACCAGAACTGTTTTCAAACTGAAAACCAACAACATCTTCAACAGAATCCTTTTTGTTTCTGCTTGTAATTTTAGGTTCATTGACTTTTTGTCTTTTTGCTACAACCTCCCCAGTATTGTTCTCATTTCTTCGTTTCCGGCCTACCACACGTTTCTCAAACAAAGGATACTGAGGCAAATGTGGCGCATACTCTCTTCTTTACCTATTGTATTCCTTAACACAATCTAGATCCGCACAAATGTTTGTGACATCACACTCAATCAAGTACAATCCCGATAAAGTTCTAACTCGTGACAATGCCACATATGCCATACCCTCCTTGAACACAGAACTGCCAATATTCACCAATGCACTGTCTACACTTAAACCTTGCGATTTATGAATTGTCACCGCATATGCCAAGCAAACAGGAAACTGCTTACGGCGAACATATAAGTCTGTTACAAGCAAAAATCTAGCAGAACAACGAGCAATTAGCTGTACTTCCTCAATGCCATCAAATTTAATTTTTAAAAATTCTATTCCATCTCTATTTCTGTATTTCACAAAATCAACAACATTACCCATTAATCCATTTACCAGACCTCTTTCAACATGTAAATTCCTTCTTAAAATTATACGGCAGTTCAAGCACACATTCAGAGTCTTTTCAAAACCTGCAGTTTTAGATATACTCTTCTCTAATGAATCCAATTTTGTTTTCAGATTCTCAGACAAAATAATTGTTGATCCCATATGCTCTACTCTATCAATAGCTTCCAGTTTCACAATCTCTTGCTTTTCTAAATGCAACATTTTGTTGTTAAATTTGGCACATTCTGCAAGAGTTGGCATCAAACATATTCCAGATTTCTTCTCAGTAATTTTCTGAAAAATATTCTCAGGCACAACATCTTGTTCTGGATATAAATTTGACAGTAATCGTGCATGTAAAGCTTCTTTCCCATGCTCGGTCACTTTTCCAATTCTAACATCTTGTAGAATAGTCTTGTAAACTTCATCCTTCGCCTGACGCATATTTTCATGCAGTTCAGCATAATTGAAGTTTAACCATATATTGACGTTGCCAATGCTGCCTAGGCACTTCCTGGTATCTTCATGCGTGAGCATTTTGAACACAGGTTGCCCTTTCACTGGTGTCAGCTGCAGAAGATCTCCGAAAACAATGATGTGTTTGCCACCAAATAACACATCATACTCTGTTTTGAGAACTTCTTGCATCCTCAAATGCACAAAGGCAAGCATGACATTGGAAACCATGCTTACTTCGTCAATGATAAGAAGTTTCATTTTCCTCAAGATTCTTGAAACTTCAAAACAAGCATCTCCAGATAGCTTGTGATATTGTAATTTGTTGTCATGCTCCACTGGCAGCATCAGTAAACGATGTAAAGTAATCCCTTTAATATTATGTGCTGCCAGTCCAGTTGGAGCAGTGACAACACAAGACAGCGATGACTCTGTCCTTTCCTGCAAATAGCATGAAATTGCTTTAATGAGGAAACTTTTTCCAGTTCCCGCTTCTCCACTCACGTACAGTCGGACAGGCTTCAACGACGTACATGAGCACTCTTTCTTATCATGACTTAATCCATGATCAATTTGCATGGTAACTTCGTCATATATTTTCCTCTGCTCAACGTTGAGTTGTCTTTCCAACTCTTCTAAGTTAACCGCATCCTCTTGAGCATGTGCCATGGCTCTTTCCACTTCATTCATAGCAGTGGCAGCTTCATTTTCGATAACAGGTCCTCCTAGTGGATCCTGACTCAATGAAGCAGAACTCTGACTGTCCTGAGAACTGTCTCTGGCAATCTCGGCTGCAATCGTTGCTTCCTGCTCAATTTCCACATTCAACATTTCTACATATTTGGGAAAAGCAGGACATTCTATGGTCTCCTTGGCGGCATTGAAAGAGTCTTCGTAACAGAGGAAATCTCCAAGCAGTTCCTCTTCTGCACGCCAAGGCTTGAAAAGTTGCAAAAGTGCTAAATAGAAAAACTCCTTTTTTTCAGGAGATTCGCCACTCAATTTTCGATGGTTTACCAAGTGGCATTTTCTTTGCTTGACCAGACATCCCTCACTTCCTATTACAGCATACACTCCTTTCTCAGTATCTTCTTTGATGTTCCTCTTGAATATGTAATTTTGCAGAACCTCATACAGACAAACATTCTCGAGGTGACTGCTTCGATTTGGATAATATGTATCCAACATGTTTGTCTTCAAAATGTCGGTACTGTTTGGCTCCTTTTCCGCCAAATACTCAATTTCCCGCACAGGTTTGAGAACTCGATTACGCGTTGCTGCAAGACCAAGACTCGCCCAAACGATACTCCTGGACTTGGCATAGAGACTTGCTGAAGACAACCGGTCAGAACATTCGTACGCTCCGATTTCTCGATGCGACAACATCTTCAGACTGAAACTGTACAACTTCTTGCTGAGGCTCTTTTCATGGGAAATGTACTCCCACATATCCTTCAATTCTGTCTTCTCTTTTTTGGTGATGTAAGACGTCACATACCGAGCCACAGCCATACAGTTATCAGCCACAAACTGTATATCCATGTTAGCATTCCACATGGACAAAATCACCGGGTTGTAGTCGTTGATGTACTTGGACTCTTGGTTCCTCTTCAAATTGTAAGTGTTTTTAGGTGATTTCTTCATGACATTGTGTCGCAGCGAAGACATCAAACTGTTTACTCTTCCTTTAGAAATCACCGGTCGTGGAAAGCCGAAACGACATTTAGTGTAGAACTTGTCCTTATTTCGGAATTTACGACGGCAGTACTTTCCACATCGATGGCTTTGGAAACGCAGAACTTTTTCTCTTAGGCTTTTCTTCTCCTTTGCGTTTGGAACAGCACACGTAGAATACTGTTGGATGAAACTCATCACTGAGTCTTCTGGATCCGTTCCAAATTTAGGTGCATCCTTGATCCACAGCAACATATGTATATGAGGAGCACCTCTTGCTTGGTACTCCTTTCTCCAGAAGAAATCCAACACCTCTCCAAGAGGTGGATTCTTCTTATTCATGATGAAAGACATCATAGCTTCAAATCTATGATTGAAGTACCTACATACATTGACTGGATCCAAAGAGCACAGTTCTCCAGGTGTCTTGAATTCGATGTTATCTACGTTAGCATTTGCCTCTCGTAGAAATTCAAGTAAGTCTTCCTAGCCATACTCGGCACAGCTCAGAGTGAGGAACCATGTGGGAGTACCTAAGTTCCTCAGCATACATTTTAAATCACCATGACGACGGTACCAGTACTCATTAGTACCACGCTGACACGCCATGAGATTAATCAGGTGAGAATCCAAAATACTGTCTTGGACATTGACTTTATCCATAAAGTCACTTGCCGAGATGTTTTGCATGTGTATACCACTTTTCAAGATGTGGTTCACTGCATATGACAGTCCAGACAGATCGCTTTCAAACAGGAGATGAAACAAATAGGGAATGCATTGTCGAAACCTAGCATCTCCTGCATACAATCGCAAAGTCCGGTATTCAGAAGCAGGAATTTGATGAGGTCGCTCATCATATCTTCCTCCCTGACCTGTTGGAAAAAGCTGTGGGAAACACCGAGCTTCCAAACTTTCCTCCCAAACACTAATGGGACTCCCTTTGGCTTGTTTCATTTGAAACAACTCAATAGCATTCCCCATGACTTCCTTGGAATGCAAAGGATGAACACTATAATGTTCATATATTTCTTCACTAGTAGAGGGTTCTACTTTCTCAATTTGACCAGCACACAAATCGCTATCCTCTTCCTCACTTAATTCCTCTTCTGCAACATATACATTCTTATAGTATTTATTATTTTTTTTCAAATACAATGTTGCCTTTTTAACTTTCCTAACATCTACTAAATCTTGCCATATTTTCTTATTCTTTGTCGGAACCCCATTAACTAAGATAACCAGAGGTTCCTCTTCCACTTTTTCTACTCCAATTGTGTTAATGTTTTTCTTCAAATCTAGAGGCAAATAAACAACTCTTCCCTTTAATCCTCTCTGTAAATCTGATGGAGGCAATTTCCCTGTCTTTGGCTCCATTCTTACAATAGCCTGAAAGGGATGGATACTTTGAATCAAAATAGATTCATAAGTATTTAAATCCTTCAATTCAGAAGGAATCTCAACCAATTCCAGATTATTATGAACTGCTCTAGCAGGCATCTGGTTTTGATTTAATTTGCAACAACAATAAGTACACACACGTTGATCCGATCCCAAATCAAAACAATTTTCTACCATCAAGTATGTTGCGAAATCCTTCCATTCACTATTATTTTCCCTTTCACTTTTTGCATATAAATCCACTAACTTAGTCTGATTCTTATAATAAGTGCGTCGACAACACACACAAGTGAAATTAGGCCTCTCACTTGATTTCACCTCAAATGTCGCAATTTCCCTCTGGAAATTATCTGTACTGGAAACCTGTACACTATCTTCCACATGACCCTCTTCTTCTTGCTCAATTTCAACATTCTCCTCTTTACTTCCAAAGTAACAAAACTCAATTTCTTCACATATATTCTTCACATCTATTTCAGAACCATGCAAAAGAGCAGTGCATAATTATTTAAGCATAATTGCTGGACTCTTAGCATAATACAACATTCTAACTAATTTCCTCACTTTATTATGATGCACTGCTAGCATCCTGAAATGATGAAAAACACTCTGGCATACTCTCCTGGAAAGACAAGCCAGTGAATGACCATGCAAACCTGTCACTTCTCTCACTCTGCAAGGATCTAATTCTTGCAACAACCTTATTTTCTGCTTCAAACTTTTCTTATTAAATGACCGTACAAAATCACAAAGCAAATTGATGGAATCCTGTCGCACACTGCAAATACTACTACACTTCCAGGTGTACACAGGACCCTTAGCACGTCTTCCTAAAACCTCATTACCTAACACCTCTTCTGCCTCTGTTGTCACAAGTTTTTCTTTTTCAACTGGACAACCATCTTTCACTTCATAAGCACGACCACTGGTGTCAACTGCATGCACCAAATCATTATCCTGGATCTCCTCATTAAAAAATGCCTCACAGCTTGAACTATGCATCCATTCTCCAGAAAAAACTTCACAAAAATTACTACGATTAACTATTCTCTTCCATCTACTATTTCTTTTGAAATCATAAATTGCCTTGTTTAGCTTCCTAATTCTATTGATTATCAAAATAAATAACTTACGTTTAATTTCAAATGCCTGATCAATAACTTTCTCAACTTTTTTTTTTCTCTTATAAAAAACCAGTTTCTGTTGACGTTTCTTAATATTTTTTAACAAATTGCCAATTATCCTGTTGCGGAACATTCGTTTACGAATCTCCCTAAACTGTTGTTTCCTTCTACTATCATGCACAGAGTTATCTCTTGCTCTAGCAGTAACATTTTTCATTGGCCTTTCCTTTCCATTTGATTTCCTTCTCGTTTTATGGACTGAAACATTTTCTGTAGTAATATTTTTTTTACTACACATATTTCTTATGAATTGTTTTGTGCTCTTACCCGGTGCTTTCTTCGTGACTTGACAAATCTTTTTGTTAGAGGACTGCTGCTTATTTTTTTTCACCTGCTGTCTTTGACGTTTTGCAGCCTTTCTCTGTCTTTCTATTGTAGGCATGGTGAAATCTTGAAATAATCTGCAGTTGAATCTGTGGTAAAATATATTAAAAAATGTTATTAACCATTATTACCAAACAGTAAAACAATAACAGTGATCTTCAAAATATTTTGCATTTCCTAAATAGCGAATTTTAAGGAATAAATAGCGATTCTTTACCATTCCTAATTTGCAATGAGCAAATTGCTAATTGCAAGTTACCCATTCATTTCCATGGGCTAGGAGGCTCATAGGAATGAAGGTTTAATTTGCGATTAGCAATTTGCTCATCACAAATTAGGAATTTATCCAAGGGTGCAGGGGTGTCTCAAGAACACCCTGCTGCACCCCTGAAAAAGAAATTTGGGGGCATATGGCACACATACATGCCCTAAGGGCATGTGTTGGCGTCATATGGGACCTTTTGTTTTTTAAAAAAAAAGCTTTTTGAAAAGAATTCACAAATTACCACCAATTTACCACAATAGTTTCCAAATCCTTAATGTCATTTTTACATATTTTTTGTTTGATACATTGCATTTAAGTAGTCACAAAATTTGCAAATCCTTCAGTGCAATTGCAAAATAAGGAATAGCAAATTTTGCTACTCCTTATTTTGCATCAAACTTGTTTGATACATACCATTTGTCTAATTTACATTTGCAAAGGCCGAAATTCGTAGAATTTTGATCTTTGCGAATGCTAATTAGCTTGATACATATGGCCCCAAGTGAGGCCTGTCTTGCGACATGGTGCATCTTTTGCATCACTGCTGCATCGGTTTCATGTGGTACGTTTTTTTTATACCATGACATATCTGCCTAAATGCATCAATTTGTAATGTTGTCGCCTCATAGCAAATCTTTTCCACCGCCGCTGCATCATAAAAGTGACGCACAGTGGCAGAAAAGAGGCATACACCTATCATAAATCTGTCCCTAGCATTTTAAATGATTAATCCAGGATGACAATAAGGTGTGGCCTATCCAAAGGTTTGTTTAAGTTGAGGCCTACTCAGGATTGCAGATTAAAGTTACGCTTGATGAAAAATACAGAGGAGATAATACATGTAAAGGCCTACCAATGAAGTAAGTAATGTCCACTTTATTGCACCAGTCATCATAAATGTATCCCTAAGCTTCTTATCTTGTTACAGATGAACCACCATATGTACCATCAAACTATTTTGCATTTCCTAAATAGCAAATTTTAAGGAATAAATAGCAATTCTTTACCATTCCTAATTTGCAATGAGCAAATTGCTAATTGCAAATTACCCATTCATTTCCATGGGCTAGGAGGCTCATAGGAATGAAGGTTGCAATTTGCGATTAGCAATTAGCTCATCACAAAAAATGGAATTTTTTCAAGCGTGCAGGGGTATCTCAAGAACACCCTGCTGCACCCCTGAAAAAGAAATTTGGGGGCATATGGCACACATACATGCCCTAAGGACATGTATGGGCGTCATATGGGACCTTTTGTTTTTTAGAAAAAAATGCTTTTTGAAAAGAATTCGCAAATTACCACAAACTAGAAGTTGGTGGTAGTTTCCAAATCCTTAATATCATTTTTTACATATTTTTTGTTTGATACATTGCATTTAAGGAATCGTAAAATTTGCAAATCCTTCAGTGCAATCGCAAAATAAGGAATAGCAAATTTTGAATTAAGGACATTTTAAGTCATTTCCATATGTGCAGTGTTTTGAAATTATGATTTGAAAATCGTTTTTGGGGAAAAGTAATGGTTTGCAAATTTATGACAAGGACATAATGGTGTATGCTTCTCTATAAGGCATTTCAGTGTCTCTGATGTCATTTTTCCCATATTACATTATAAGACCTTTCCCCATGGAGCACATTCCTTGTAAATATGCTCCCACCTGAGCATGGCGAATTTAGATTTTGACTGTTTGAGTCACATAACCATGTTAAAAGTGACCCAAAAAAATTGCAAACGTTTTAAAAAAACACATTCATGTGTCTTAAGGACATTTTAAGTCATTTCCCCATAGACAGTGTTTTCTAAGTGGCGCAAAAGAGGCATACACCTATCATAAATCTGTCCCTAGCATTTTAAATGATTAATTCAGGATGACAATAAGATGTGGCCTATCCAGAGGTTTGTTTAAGGTGAGGCCTACTCAGGATTGCAGATTAAAGTTACGCTTGATGAAGAATACAGAGGACATAATACATGTAAAGCTCTACCAATGAAGTAAGTGATGTCAACTTCATTGCGCCAGTCATCATAAATGTATCCCTAAGCTTCTTATCTTCTTAGACATCAACCGCCATATGTATCATATAACTATTTTGCATTTCCAAAATAGCGAATTTTAAGGAATAAATAGCGATTCTTTACCATTCCAAATTTGCGATGAGCAAATTGCTAATTGCAAATTACCCATTCATTTCCATGGGCTAGGAGGCTCATATAAATGAATGTGCAATTTGCGATTAACAATTTGCTCATCGCAAATTAGGAATTTTTCCAAAGCTGCAGGGGTGTCTCAATAACACCCTGCTGCACCCCTGAAAAAGAAATTTGGGGGCATATGGCGCACATAAATTTTAACAACATTCCTTTACCTCAAAAACGATTTTCAAATCATAATTTCAAAACACTGCACATGGGAAAATTACTTAAAATGTCTTTAAGACACATAAAAGCGTTTTTTGATTGCCTTTGCAGCATGTTTGTATCACTTTTAACATGGCTATGTAACACAAACATTCAAAATCTAAATTTGCCATGCACAGGTGGGAGCATATTTACAAGCAATTTGCGCCACAGACAAAGGTCTTACACTAAAATGGGAAAAATAACATCAGGGACAGTCAATTGCCTTATAAAGAAGCATACACCATTATGTCCTTGTCATAAATTTAAAAACAATTCCTTTTCCCCAAAAACGATTTTCAAATCATAATTTCAAAACACTGCACATGGGAAAATGACTTAAAATGTCCTTAAGACACATGAAAGCGTTTTTTGATTGCCTTTCCAGCATGGTTGGGTCACTTTTAACATGGCTATGTAACACAAACATTTAAAATCTAAATTTACCATGCACAGGTGGGAGCATATTTACAAGCAATTTGCGCCACAGAGAAAAGTCTTACATTAAAATGGGAAAAATAACATCAGGGACAGTCAATTGCCTTATAAAGAAGCATACACCATTATGTCCTTGTCATAAATTTAAAAACAATTCCTTTACCTCAAAAACGATTTTCAAATCATAATTTCAAAACACTGCACATGGGAAAATTACTTAAAATGTCCTTAAGACACATAAAAGCGTTTTTTGATTGCCTTTCCTGCATGGTTGGGTCACTTTTAACATGGCTATGTAACACAAACATTCAAAATCTAAATTTTCCATGCACAGGTGGGAGCATATTTACAAGCAATTTGCGCCACATAATTCATAATTTTCTCCTTAAAGCACACTATTCTCTATCTAAATTAAAGAAATATTTTCTCACCTTAGCAAATACTTTGAGTTTGAAAACAGTCTCAGAAACACACCAATTTGTCTTCAGCAGAGCAAAAGGTATGCACTCCAGAGTCTGCAGCTATCAAAAGCACAGAAATGCTGTAATTCTTCACACATATTTCTCATGTCACCCAATCAAAACTCTTCCCTCACTTTTTTTCAAATGAAAACCCTTCCCCCCTCTGCCCTTTCTGTCTTTTCTGCATGGCAACCACCTCTTGGAAGACTTCTGGTGTTTGCAAGTTCACACAACTTTGTTGCAATTGAACTCTGAACTCTCAGTGCACCTGCATATCCAGTGCATTCTTTCATTTAATGATTTTTTATTGACCATTCAAAATACATCTTTCAAAGAACACATCCGTGCACCCTAACTTTCTGTTTTCAGCAATCAAAATCCACCAATCACTGTTACTGCTTCATGAACACAGAAACTCCACAGTTTTTTTCATTTTAAACTCTCATTTTTTCAACTGCCATTTCATTGCCACACTTCATCTGACTGCAGGAGAACCTTCTCTCACCATGTTTTCTGTCTGGATTGTTGGACATAGTTATATTCACTGGGCTCAAAGGTACGTTGAAAACAGGAAATTACCTAACCTCAATTTACAAGATGTGGAAATTAAGTGGTTTGGCCACAGAGGATTAAAATGTCACCAATTGATACCATTGGTGAAAACCTGTATGCATTTGCCCAAACCTGACCTGTTAATTGTGCACTGTGGAGGTAATGACTTGGGCACTTTGACTGGTGTAGGTCTGGAAATGCTTTTAAAGGACACCTTTGAGCAATTAATGGCACTTTTTCCTCAGACTGCCTTGGTATATTCAAATATATGCCAAAGACAGAAATGGAGGTGGTCAAACCAATTTTGTCCACAAATTGAGAAGTCGAGGAAGCATGTAAACAAATCTGTTTCAGCTTACATGAGAGACCATGGAATGGGCTCCCTGTACAACAATAACTTGCGTTACTACATGCAAGATATCTACAGAGGAGATGGAGTTCACTTCTCTGATGAGGGCAACAGAGTTTTCACTCTGAATTTAAGAATGTGCATTGGTACCTACTTATAAGTACCTAAATGTACCATAAACCCAAAAGCTCTTCTCAGAGCTACCCTACATCTGATCACTCACAATTATTATTTTATATAAGCCTCCTCAGCCACCCTCAGAAAACCTAGGGGGTCAAGATAACTCTACCGTGCCCCCTTCTACTCATTCTGAACATTATTTGCCCTCCATCTTGTATCTTAATTCGACCGAAACACAAAATGGTGGACTCCCGGAACGCTTAAGGTTCGCGAACCGGGGCGCTCAACGGTTCGCGTACCGGGTCGCTCTCTGGGAAGCGCACCATCAAAAAAGGTGGGAAAGTAGTTCACAGAAAAGCCACTGGAGACAATTTCACCAAATATAGATTAGCTCATACTACATACCAATCCCTACCATTTTCACAAATTTGATTGGAATTCCATTTAGTCATTTAGCCTGTAGACCTCTCTAAATACCCTGAGGTAAATTACTTCACAAAACACATCTGAAGTGTTGGAATTGACAACCAATGAAAATGTTACTTTCATTTTCTATTTTTTTTACCTGACATTTCATTGGTTATATACCTGAATATATATAAAGGAAGAGAAGAAAACACAGCCATTTTGACTACTACTTCTTGCTGTACATTTCAATAGTATTTTCACTAATTCCTTCAACTTCTTTCTAAAGGTAAGTTTTTATTTTTAAAACTGAAGTATATTGTGCACTATAAGTTAATATGGTAAAATTTTTCTGATAGATATATACTATCCCTCTGTAGTAGTTATAGATTTAGAGAGACTTCTCTGTTATAGTTATGGATGGAGTTAGGCTTCTCTTGTATAATTATGAATTTACTTACGTTAAATCACATACACTTTTTTATATTCCTACTTCCACTCTGATACTATACACTGCCCAAAGATAAATTCACTGATAAAAAATGCCTATCTAAAATTATTCCCAACATTGCCCTATCTCTACTAATATATATTTTTTTAATCCAAATTTCAGGCAAAATGGAAGGCGAAAACCAAGTTTCTTTTGAAATGGACCTGCAAGAGAGCAGCCAAGAATTGATTGATACAATTGATCAAATTGACATTGAATTTTTCGATGAAACGTGGGACAATGAACTACTGCAATGTGTACAAGCAGTAGATAACCTCCTTGCAAATGAGGACATTTTACACCCTCAGAGACTACAATGTATATTCCATGATAATTATGAAATTTCTGACAATGAAATGTTAGAAAGTTTAATAAATTATGAAACACAATCACATTAAAAAAAATGCTTAAAAAATAAAGAAAATAAAAAATAATCAACAAAAACAACAATCAATTAACATACAGCATTTGAAAAGTCTATCATTCATTTTTCATTGCAGTACGCTGCCCAGAACGCTTCCCGGTTCGCGGACCGGGCGCTCCCCACGCAAAAAAAACAAAATTTTTTTTTTGTTTTTTTTGCCCCGCGGGGCCCTTTTAAAACCTCCACATTAAACCTAGGGGGTCAGGGAGGATCTAGTATGCCCCCTTATGGTCATTTTCGCCTTTGTTTTGGCCTCCTCTTGTCTCTCAATCCTACCGAGAGACAAGATGGCGGCCGCTCCGGACTGTTTAGAATGTTGACAGACACCGGAGAGCCAATCAGCTTAGCTACGCGAAGTTCCGGTACGCTTAAGGTCCGCGGACCGGAGCGCTGCCCGGAGCGCGCTTACAGATATATATCTTTTTTTAAACGTTAATTTCTCAAAATCCACTGGAGCACATATATTGAGACCTAGAAAAGGCACATCGGGCTACCAGTCCCTACAATTTTGCCAAGTTTCATGGAAATCCATTCAGCCGTTCGGGCTAAAAGTGAGGCCAACCGCCCTATGGAAAACTCAATGTTAAAAACACGTTTTGGGACCCCCCTTTTTTCTCGGCCCCCCCTGGACGAACACCCCCCAAATTTTCAGGGGCTGCTCAGAAACAAAATGTTCCATTTTCCAGAAAATTTCATCCAATTCCGTCCACAAACGCCAAAGTTATTAGACATAGAATTTTCAAAAATCCCATAGGGAAAAAATCCTAACTATATATACCTACTGGCGACCGCCAGTAGGTAATATATATATATTATATATATATATATATATATATATATATATATATATATATATATATATATATTCACTGAAAAAACCATAGGTTTTCCACACGTTATAGTTAGGAAGTAGCATTTACAAAACCTATGAAATTCACTGAAAAAACCATAGGTTTGACACCAGTTATAGTTAGCTGGAAATTTTACTGATATAAAACCAATGAAATTCCACGTTATAGTTAGTTGGACTCACTATAACTTGCGCGTGTAATGCACTGCTGATGACGTCACATATTACATCACTCATGACATCACTGATGACACCATCCAGTGAATGTGTGTCTTTCTGAAAAATAAATATGTGTTATATATGTATATATTATTGAATATCTTAGTGAATACATATATTACTGAGTAATGCTTAAATTTTTAAATATATGTATTAGTGTTTCACTTTGTGTATAAGTGGCTCCATGGGTTGATGAGTAGATACATGTGTATGTATATAGGTTATTAGATGTTTTTCTTAGTATCAGTATGAGTGTTTGCATGGTTTGGTGGGGGTATTACTTAGTACATAGATGCAAGAATGACTGAGTCTCTGTTTGTATGTGTTTTGAAGACAGCATATGTGCAGGACTGTATGTGTGGATGAGTGTGTATATGTCTGTGTTAGTGAGTGAATGACTCTCTTATTAGTGTCTTTATCAGGAACTACATATGTTTTAATGTAGTATATGTGAATATTGATGTATATAAGTGAGTATATGTGAGAGTGAGGTATTGTAAGAGTTCCTGTTTACATTAGTATGTGTTTCTATAAGTGATTTTTTAAGAGAGTAAGTATGTGTAAGTTTCCTTAGAAGTAAAGTGGTAGTGTGTGTATAGCTGTTTATGCAAATAAATGGATGTTCAATAGTTTTTTTGCATGTGTGAGTATGTGTGTGAATAACTTTTGGATGACTGTCGGTGTGTAACAAGATGTGTAGGTGTATCACTACATATGAGTAGTGAATATATGTATGAGTGACTATATAGAACTGTTGGTGAATTAGTGCATGTGTATATAGATGGTGGAATTATTGAATTGGTTGTTGTAACTGGTATGGGTATCTCCATTTTTTTGAAAACTTTAGTTTCTATTATTGAATATGCGTTTCAAGGGTTAGATTACAGTTAAAGGAGGTCTGTCACTGTGTCACAAGGATGGTGTCATCAGTGATGTCATGAGTGATGTAATATGTGACGTCATCAGCAGTGCATTACACGCGCAAGTTATAGTGAGTCCAACTAACTATAACGTGGAATTTCATTGGTTTTATATCAGTAAAATTTCCAGCTAACTATAACTGGTGTCAAACCTATGGTTTTTTCAGTGAATTTCATAGGTTTTGTAAATGCTACTTCCTAACTATAACGTGTGTAAAACCTATGGTTTTTTCAGTGAATTTCATTGGTTTTTAAAATGCTAATTCAGAAATATCTCGTGTATACAACCTATACTTTTATCAATAAAGTTCTGGCAATATTTTTTTCGGAAACAAGCAATTTTCTTCACTGTTCAAGTTGCATAGAGACTCCTTGTAAAGCGATACAGAATTAGAAAGTCTGTACCTTGCCTTTTTTTCAATGCATTAAAATTTGTCTGTAAATAAAAATAGCCTTTCTAAACTTTCGTGCACGACCCGGTGTGCGCACTCTCGGCAACAGTTCTCAATAAAATGGATAGCGCATTTCCAGGCTTTCGTGCGCGACCGTGTGCGCGCACCCACCTACATATTTCGTGAAAACTTTGCAATCTGAACTTATTGAATTTCTTCATAGACCCATCAAAGAACTTATACTACGTCAAAGACACTAAACCTAGGCTTCTTTTTTATTATTATGAACATTTTCATTAAATGGAGCCGAATGTCTTTTTAAACTTTCGTGTGTGACCGAATGTACACACCTTGCTATTTTCAAAAAAATATATAAAAGGTTTTATACTTTAACAATTGTATGCTTGAATCGAGCTCAAAAGATATATTAAATCCGGATATGTTTGAATTTACTCCTTTTCACGTTTTGAAACTTCGTTGAATTAGACCGCTACTTCGAAATGGCGTACGTGACTAGATACTATCACCGCGTACACGTCCTGAGATACGCATGTGAAGTCATGTGACTTGAAAACAACACTTCCAATTGGTTCTTAGTAGTTTCTATGCTGCGTCAATACCTACGCCTGCTTCAAGCACATGCACAGTTTTGAAACACCATGGCCCTGAAGGGAAACGACCACTACAACGAGGCCGTTTCAACGAAAACTTTAACCACGCATGCATTACAACGCATGCGTGGTTACAACGACAGCCTTTACCACGCATACTTTTACTACGAGGTACGTAGTAAAGGCATGTATGGTAAAGGGTACATATAAAAAAGGGGGGTTTGGGGGGGCTTCCCCCCCAAAAAAAACCACTCACCATTAGACGTGATGTGCAGGCAATCGACATCTGAGAGGAAGGAAAAGGCCGGTTTTTTTTTACTAATGACGTCACCACACTAAAATACGTGGAAAAAGATAGGCGTGTAAATAGCATTCTGTTGTAACGCATGGGTGGTAAAGGCATGCGTTACAACGGAGTTCGTTGAAAAAACATACAACCTGGGCCTGAAAGTCACTGAGTGAAATATCATACATTACAGTCAGCCACTTTCAAGACGCATTCCTTCAGAGGAACACTTACCGTTTATTAGAGGTAGATGGTCCGACTCCACCGGAGGACACCCCTAATAAAAAAGACATATATATAAAATGCGGACTAGCCGCTGTATTGTACTAGCAAACTTTAACTTAAAAATCGTTAGAGAAAACAAAAAGAATAGAGCAAAATCAGTAGGCCACTGATAGGATCTCTTTTTGACCTCGCTAAAATAGAAACATTTGGAACAACCCCTCATGAGAAATATGAAACTAGTGAGAGAAACCGAGCTCGACGCCATGTTGGCTGCAACATAGCTCGGCGCCGCCGCCCACCCCGCCCAAAATAACGACAAACCCTATGCAAATATTATAAATAAATACAACACACCAGCAAAGTAACAGAGTAAAACGTTTTATTAAATAACTATTTACATGCCAACCTGCTGCAACATGAAAACAACACTTCCAAAATGATCGACTACCTTTAAGAAGAAAAAAAGAATCTTTCATCTGGCAATTTTTCACTTATCCTGAAGATCAAAAGAAAGTAAATGCACCAAAAGTAACCTGCACGATATGTGACTCGTTTCTCTCAAGAGGAAATCCAACAAAAAAATATTCCTTTTCCATACATACCATGGTGCCGCATGTCAAACAAGTGCACCCTGTGCAATTTGCAGAGGCATCGACAAAAGCCCTGGCCACGCTATTACCATTAGAGGTGGCCAGCACATTTTCTGATCGACGACCTGTATCTCCATCGAGTGCACAGAAGGACTTGAGATATTTAACTATATATGGTCTATAACCTATGGTTTTTTCAGTGAATTTGCTCCGCCGCCCACCCCGCCCAAAATAACGAGAAACCCTATGCAAATATTATAAATATATACAACACACCAACAAAGTAACATGGTAAAACGTTTAATTAAATAACTATTTACATGGCAGCCTGCTGCAACATCTCCGCCAGGAGACGGCGTGGGGTGCACTGGAAGGGAGAGGCGGCGCGAACGAGCCTCCCCCACCTCCCCAGGTGGAGGTTTCTCAGCTACACCCCAGCGCTTCACTGATATCCTTGTCCTCAGTCAAGCATCAATAGTAAGATTTTCATAGGTGAGTGTAGGTTCATAGTTTGCCATCCCAGACTAAAAGCCTGGAGTGGCAGTGAAAAAACCATAACTAGGTAAGAAGGAACGCAGAGGCTGTAGAAAGGACTCTGCATATGCTTGGTCCCTGAGATGCTTCGATGTCACAGCCTTCCACAAATGTCATAAGTCCTGGATGTTGGGTGCCATAGTTGAGGGTTTGACCTAAAGACACGTCCTGCGGTGCCCTGGTCCAACCATCACATATACCTGCGCCAGGAGACGGCGTGGGGTGCACTGGAAGGGAGAGGCGGCGCGAACGAGCCTCCCCCACCTCCCCAGGTAGAGGTTTCTCAGCTACACCCCTAAAGACACGTCCTGCGGTGCCCTGGTCCAACCATCACATATACCTGCGCCAGGAGGCGGCGTGGGGTGCACTGGAAGGGAGAGGCGGCGCGAACGAACCTCCCCCACCTCCCCAGGTGGAGGTTTCTCAGCTGCACCCAAGCACTTCACTCGACATAGGCGGCCGGCTCCCGGGGTCCGGCGGAACTTTTAGCCTTTTGGTGACTTTTCCATTCTGGACCTTGTCCCACAATCCGTTTGACCTGAAGACACGTCCTGCGGTGCCCTGGTCCAACCATCACATATACCTGCACCAGGAGACGGCGTGGGGTGCACTGGAAGGGAGAGGCGGCGCGAACAAGCCTCCCCCACCTCCCCCGGTGGAGGTTTCTCAGCTGCACCCCAGCGCTTCACTCGACAAGCTGAGTTGCGCCCGCTCCTGCGGCACATTGCCTCGCTCGGCCAGCTCAATTATGCCTGCTCTTGCTATTACAGCGTCTCACCCGCCATCCGGCTGAATTGCACCCACTCTTGCGGTACAGCGACAGGCGGCTGCCACGGAGCTCAGGAAATGGCGGTCGGCTCCACAGACTTGGGCCTGGCCTGCAAGGATGGCTCTGGACAACCCTGGAACTCGAACGCTTCACTGCTACGGCATGGGCCCCATTCCCAAAAGCGTCCAATCAGCCTTGAAGATTCTACAAGAGTCACCGGGGCCCCCGACTCCCGCAGAGTTCCGGAGGGAAGCTTCTGCCATGATTGCTCGCAGAATGGCCACGACGTAGCCACGGGGTGCTCTCATGCTAACGCCAGCTTCAGTCTGAAACATCCAGAAACACTGTAGACTACCAATTCAATCAGTTCCGGTGGAGCCCCAACGACGTATCGCGTTGTTGCATAATGCGTCATATGACACGCCGCGTTAGCGCACCCGGAAGTCCTCCGGTGCGCGAGGCGCGAAGCGCAGCTTCCCGGAAGCAATCCGGGGCGCGGCACGGAGCGCGTAACGTAAGCATAACAGGTCATGTGACTTGTTAATAAAGCTTTTCATTGGTTTAGAAATATGTTTATGAGCATATTTGACTATTTTATTAAAGACACTACACATAACCTGTTTTTCAAGTTATGTTTAATTTTAAATGAAACGGTTTACATTTTCACTTTTTATTTCCAATAAATTTTAAAAATAAATGTTTATAGTTCCATATGCTGAAGCACGTCAGCTTCCCACCCTATGTCATACAATTCTGACAAATCGGCATCCTCATCATGTTCTTCATCATCCTCAGGATTTAAATCATCTAAGGGATCCACTTCCACTGACGTTTCAATGACAAGTTCAACGATAAGATCGAGATCAACGGATTGCTCATTATCACTCATGGGTAATGTTGTCGTTATCTTTAAAGAAAGAGAACAACAATGAGATGTTGCAGAGTAAGAGACAAATCTCAGAGACTATAATAGTAAACAGGACTCATCTCTTTTTAACCTCACCAACTCTGTGTCCCCTGCTCATACTTAAATGTAAAGGGGCAGATTTATGTTAACTGGCGCATCCCCAGAGATGCACCAGTTAATGTGCACCGCTGCTCTGCCACCCATGGTGTGCCGCATTTACAATGTGGAGCACCATTGAGCAAAAACAACACAGATGCGTCACGCATCTGTGCCGCAAAAGCAGCACATTGCAGGAATCACGTCGTAAGCGCGACATGTCTACTGCAATGCACAGGAGCAAGCCACACATTGCATGGTGCATCACTCCTTATGCCTGTTTCAAACAGGCGTAAGGATTTGATTCAGCAATGCTATAAAGCTGACTCAGTGAAATCTTCTAAATTTCACTGTGTTAGTTTTACAGGGCTTTCATGCAAATGAATGCCCACCCTGCAGCAAAACGCCTATATGAAACCTGACGCAGGTTTCATGTGGTGTAGAAAATGAAAATGTATATGTACATAAGCGGCGTTCATTTGTGTTCACCCTCACCACTGTTGGAGTTAAAGCGAAAGTCACGGCACAGTGGCCCGCCATCTTGCCCCCTTTTAGGCCCCATCACGAACATAGATAGCCCCACATAGCAAAACGTGATCTTATCGCCTGCCCAACTTCAGATCTGACCCCCCCCCCTTTTGCTCTCATGTCCTGTCGGAATGTCCGGCTGTAGATTACAATCACATGTTACATTTGGGAGGGGAAACGACATCAGAGCGACAAATATTAGAAATATACCACACGACAGCAAAATAACAGGTTAAAACGTTTTTATTCTTGAACAAAAATATATTAAAACAACTATTTACATGACAAACGGTCGCAGCAACAAACCCACAATGCATTTCGCCGTCTACTTGACGCCGTCCCTGTCCCTCCTTCCCCAAAGTAGCAATGTTGGGCTACTTTTGGGCTGCTTTCTAGTAGGGTTTTTGAGCATCAGAAAGTCTACAAAAGCCGTCGGCAACAGCCTGGGGTGGAGAACCATTACGCGAATAGTCCGGAGGCAACACCACGCGCCAAGGCCTGTCCCCAGGATGAACCAAGGGATCCGTTCCTGGGGCCGTGGCAAAGAGCGGCCGGCCGCCATCGGCCAGAGAAGGCATGGGCCCTACCCGAGTTGTAGTTGTCTTCCCATTCTCTTCTTTTTTCGGCGCCTTGCAGGCCACAAGGGGGGGATGTCTTGCATATGCCTCCGACCCCCCCCCTCTCTTCATCGCTTGGTCCGGCCATAACAAATGTCACCAAGACGACGTGGGGTGCACAGGGAGGGAGAGGCGGCGCGGACGAGCCTCTCCCGCCTCCCCAGGTGGAGGCCCCTCAGCTGCACCCCCAACGATCCACGCACCCGGCAAAGGGTTCATCCACTGTGGCGATATAGGGACGCTCCACGAGCCCAGCAAAGGGTTTGCATACTCTGGCGGTATAGGGACGCTCCACGAGCCCAGCAAAGGCTCGCCCACTGTTGCGGTACAGCGACGCTCCACTCACCAAGCAGGGTCTCGTCCACTGTGGCGGTGCAACGATGCTTCGCCCGACAGGCTTGAGTCCATCTGCTCCTGCAACCCAGTGACTGCCGGTGGTTGCAGATCTCCTAAAAATGGCGGTCGACTTTGCAGGAATGGGCCTGGCGTGAAAAGTTGGCCTGGTCGCCTGTTAACCAGAAAATGGGCCCCTGTCTTTCCTTTCAAAATGCTGCCAACAATATTTTCTGAATGGAAGACACCTGTCCAGAGGCGTTCTCCTCAACTTTGAAGATTCTGCGAGAGCTGCAGAGGGCCCTCGGCCTCCGCGGGCCTCCGACCGCCCCCGATGGAAAAGGACTGCCATGATTGCCCGCAGAACGACCAAAGCGTAGCCACGAGACGTTGGCGCTCTCATGCTGACGCCAGCCTCAGTTTGAATGACCAAAAATCCTGCAGACTACTGATTCGATCGGTTCCGGTGGAACATCAGTATGACCCGGTAGGAAAGATTGTTGCCCCTCCCTTTTCTTTGATTGATGGTTCATGTCACCGGTCCCTTCTGTTGCCCCTTAACGGAACTTCTGGACTGCCGAAAGAGATTCTGGTCCAACCCCGAGTTGGTGGAGACATTTTGACTATACTTGGGCCCGCCTGACCCCACCCAAAATGGCGCCGATATAAACAAAACTCGCAATTCCCCGTTGTGTTCCGGATGCTCAGACTTCAGATCATGAAATATGAATGCAGTTCTTGAAGCACATGGCGGGAGGGGATGAGTATTGCTTGAACATTCGGACAATTAATTGATATTAAGTTCTGACGCATCATTAATTACAGTATTATTGAAAGGTCGATTTTTCAACACTGATGGTACTTGCCCACAATGAATTTTCGATATGATTCTATTGCACTTATCGTATGATGAAATAAAATGACCACCGACTCAGTTATGTTTTCCTCAGATAAATATGCCCTCTTGTACAGCCCCAGTCTGCTCCGTGGCTGGCCCACGTAGTTTTAGGCCTGCATTTGTGCGTCATCACTTACGTGGTTGTATGCCTGCATTTGTACGTCATCATTTTTTAATAAAGATTTTGTGAAAACCAAATATAATAGTAGCTCTTGAATTGGTAAGTTCGAATACATAGCCATTGTTTCTGATCTACGTAAAATACAGGCGAAATAAAGCAAGTCGGTTACTGAAAGGTCAAAAATCAAAGTGCCCAGAAATAGTGAAAATGTAAATGATCCAAGTCTGTTACGTGTATTTTTTTCTTTTGTGCAACATAAGGCAATCGATAAAGGTCCCGGTGTTCTGTTTTACCTTGTATGCCACATATCTCAGGGAAATTGTTTCAGGTGTACACAAAAGAAAAACTCGAATTACTAACAATTTTTGGGGCAGATTTACAAACCCCTATCTCCATGGGAACGTCACTTTTTGCGATATTCCCGTGGCGATATGGGTTTCGCCCTATGTACAAGGCACCGTTGAGCCACTTACTTGCAATACTTAACGTGAAAGAGGTGGGCAGTGGGTGTTGCGATGGGCGTTCCACTGCAACAGCCATTGATTTTTTAACGCTGCCTCCTATTTACAAGGGCAGCGTAAATAGGAGACTGCGCCATAATTAAAACCAGGAAACACCTGGACTTAACTTGACGAAACGAGGATAAATGCTTTATTTCTCCTCGATTTTGCTTTTTTCATGTGTGCTGCCTTATGCAGTACACATGGAAAAAGCAAAACGCCTTGGATTTTTTATGTTCAGGAAGGAGGATCTTCCTGTACATAAACAATCTTCCCCTGCACGCAGTCACACTTGCACTATGGTGCAAGGGTGCCTGCATTGCCGCTACCCTGCTAAGTGTAGCGCAAGCGCAGGGGGAAACACAGGGCTGCACCATATTCTTGTAAATATGGCCAAAACCCTCGTTTCCGAAGTGGTGGACCGTGTCATTAAGCCAAGGAGGATAACGACACGCTCCTCCACTTCTGTGAATTTACAAAAAACTAAATAATTTAATGGGAAGATTGGTGCTGCATCCCAGTGACAAACCTTTACATGGCTGGTTTTATTTTGCTGTTCGAGGCTCCTGCTCCTGCAAGGGCCAGTCTGGAAACCAAAAGCAGCCCTAGAAAATGTTTTCAGACCAGTCCCCATACGGTGCATACCAAGTGCAATGAGTGAGCCTGACCACTACAGATGGTGCTTTGGAATGCTCTCCCCCAAAGGTTTTTGGGAAACAATGGTGCAGTCTACAACACAGTTATCATTACAGATTGAATTTTATTAGCTTTCAAAGAATAGTAAATGAAGACCTTATTATGCACAAGGATACGACAATCTGGGAAGAAAAATAAGTTACTTACAAAAGCAGTAAGTAACCCACTGACCTATGCATATAACATTTTTTTAAATTAAATACATGGTACATATTCTTTGCAGTAACCCTCTGTGCTACATTAGATAAGTTGAAGTTGCCACTGGACAAAACTCTCCTCTCTCCAGCAGGTACATTAATCACTGGTGTTATCTTGACACTTTTATTGTTGCTCCAAAACTGATAATTCTGCAAGGAACTTTGAAGTGCTTTTAAAACTGCTGCCTGCGGACCCCCTGAGAATGGGTCAAGGACCCCTGGGGGTCCGCGGACCACAGTTTGGGATACACTGGTCTAACCACTAGCATTTTCATGTATCGTTCCTAAACTGAAAAGCCAGAGACCTTCATCCATTTATTAACATATAATGAGCCTTATTTATGTTAGAAGTAACGCACCGGCGGCGCAAGGCCTTCATAAATCTGCCCCAATATACTTCCTCATGAGAGTGTATAATTAATTTTGCTAAACCATATTCATTTTTCATCAACTATACCGTTTGTATTTTATGTACTAGTGGCTATACCGATTACTTTGTTTTTTACAATGTCTGCACTCGTATTAGATAAGAAACTTGCCTTGAAAACAGTGCATTTCTGAATAAACATTTCAAATATACACGTTCTCTCTTTTAATCCATAATCTCAACTAAAATGATTGTATATTGAAACAGTATTCATGAGTTCCACGTAACTTCAGCTGTACTAACTTAATATTTTCTTTTGTCGACCTGATTTACTCATACTAGAACCCACAGGCCTATAACAGCCCGTGAACCCTTTCTTTTACAGTACATGACAAAACAAACAGTTACAGACTTACCTTTACCAATGCTTTGTACGATGTACAACAGTGACAGTCACAAAATAGATATTCGTTTGACGGAAGTCTCAATTATGCTGCTATCACTGCAACCAAAATTCAATGGCACAGATATCCAGTCAATACAGACTCATATATGTCTCTTCAGCCAATCATATTTCCTCACGCAAAATTTTGTATTCAAATTCACATTTCAGTTAGTTGTCCCTCACAATATTTTCAATGTCACATAAAAGTCACCCATCACCCACTGCCATCTCTGGCTGTTTCCATGGTAACACCTCATTCTGCACCTGGCTGAAGGCACAGGTCAAAAGTTCATATCTCAACGTTCTACAGCAAACTAACAACACTGTTTTCCCTCCAGAAACACCTGCCTATCCACAGCCCTGTTATATGTCATTTTTTTCACACCCAATACTACTTTTTCTTTTACATAACATTAACATGCAACGTAGTCTTCAATCTTCACGTATTAGAATCAACCAATCATCTTTTGTTTTTCAACCACACCAAGCCTCATCCATTTTTTTTATCCTGAATTTCAGCTTCTAACTGCCATTCCACTTCCACAACCCATCGGAGCACGACTGCATCTGCCTTGAAAATGAAGGTTTGGCTTTTAGGACACAGCTATATTCACTGGAGTGGAAAATATGCAGCAAGCAGACAAATTTCCAACCTTGATTTACCAAATGTGCAGATAACGTGGATTGGGCAAAGAGGATTAAGATGTCACCAATTAATACCATTGGTGAAAACTTTTATGCATCTCCCAGAACCAGACCTTATAATTGTGCACTGTGGTGGGAACGATCTAGGCACATTGACTGGGGTAGGTCTGGAAATGCTTCTAAAAGACACCTTTAGACAATTGATGACACTTTTTCCTCGAACTGCCTTGGTATATTCCAATATATGCCAAAGACAGAAATGGAATTGGTCCAATCAACATTGTGCACAAATTGAGAAAGCAAGGAGACATGTTAATAAATCTGTTTCTGCTTTCCTCAGAGATTATAGCATGGGTTCTATTTACCACAACAACTTGCGTTACCACATGCAAGACATCTATAGGACAGATGGTGTTCATTTCACGGATGAGGGAAACAGAATCTTCCTCTGCAACATCAGACTCTGCATCAGTACTTACTTATAAATGCAACTCAATAAACAGAAGGGCTCTTTTCAGAGCCACCTTATATCAAAGCACTCAAACTTCTGATTTATCTCCATTTTCACACTCTTGTAAATAGGTGTGCGCACACCCCGCAATTTTGTCAACAAAAAAAATTATATATTTTCGCCTTTAAGGACCTTACTGCACACCCTGAGAAAACCTACGCAGCAAAACAACCTCTACCTTCTCCCCTTTCCATGTTCCAACGCTTTGAAATGACAATATATTTACTCGCAGTGACAAAATGGCGGTCAACACTTCCTGATTTCCTTCGAATCGAACGTTAACAGACGTCACGCAGCAAAAAAAAAATTCCGCTCGTGCGCAGCCGCTTGCGTGCGCGCACCCGTCCGCGCTTATAGATATATAATTGACTTTAACTTTAATTTTCTCAGCAACTACTGAACGGATTTACACCAATCCACAAAAACCGTAATCTGCGAGCCGGACTCTACAGTTTTGCCAAATTTCTTATAAATCCATTCAGCCGTTCGACCTGTAGCCGTGTCTAAACGTCCTATGGAAAATAACATGGAGAAAACACGTTTTGGGACCCCCCTTTTATCTCAGCCCCCACTTCACCAATCCCCCCAAATTTTCAGGGAAGCAGCGCAGTGGACCGAGCCATCTTCTTTGAGAAATTCGCAAAGATTCATCCACCAGGGCCAAAGTTAATCCAAAAAGAATGTTGACGATTTCCTATGGAAACTAGGTCCTAACTATAACTACCTACTGGCGACCGCCAGTAGGTAATATATATATATATATATATATATATATATATATATATATATATATATATAATATAAATTGGTTTTTTATTTATATATATCAAAATAATACCCTTTCAGGCATAGAGTGACGCATAAATTATGCAACTAAAAGAAGCAGAGAACTCTGGGTAATTCTCAAGTTTAGGGGGGAGAGCTTCTGTTTAGAACACAAGCAACTGAATTTGTTCACCTCAAAGGTCTGTTTTTCTATCAATGTTTTAAAGTATAGGATTAGCACAGCACCATCCAAGCTGAGCTAGAAAGGGATAAAGGGGCATATTTACACGCCCCTTGTGCCACCAGTACATCACTTTTTCCCATATTGAAAGTGGTGCACTGTGGGCGCAAAGGGCTTGTAAATAGGTCCAAAAGTCTTTTACCATATCTGCAGCCAAGTCTCAAAGCATAGGATTAGCACAGTGCAATCCACACCGAGCTGTAAAATGGAAAAAAACTATTTACCACTCCAGGCACAGTATTACAGTTTTGGATTGGTAAAATACCACCCAAGTCAACCTGAAATAAATTAAAGCAGCCCTTGATATGTGCTACGCTATCATTATATCTTTTCGGACAGGTTTAGCTTTGTCCAGACATAAGGGAGCACTCAGTCAAAACAATACCTTTCAGGCATAGAGTGTTGCGTAACTTGAGCAAAAAGTGAGCAGAGAACTCTGGATAGTTCCCAAGTTTAGGTGGAGGGCATCTCTTGTATGTTGCAATACTATTTTTAGCAAAACAAAAAAGACATCATTGTAGTTGTAGCTATTTCAATTAAACATTAACAGCACTTGCAAAATTGTTAACATACCTCTAATAAATATGCAGTAAAAATAAACAGATATTTACAATATACAACATATATGAAATATGTTATTAGGTGAAGAAAACACTTACAAGGACCCTACCATCATGAGAAATGTAATACAGATTGAAACCTGTATTCCTAAAAACAATTAAATGCATTCAAAGGAACAAACAAACAAGGCACAAAATAAAAAGATGGCCCAGTGTCTACGTAAGAGGTAGCCGCGACATTGGCTACAATTAAAAGTGGCTCTCCTCGCGATCCCGCCCCCCTCCGTTTTCTGAAAAAAGTGTCTAGCACCATCCTCCCCCCCCTCACGTCCCTCATTAATTCCTCCCTCTCGCAGGGTCTAGTCCCTCCTAGCTGGAAGGCGGCAGTGGTCAAAGGCCTTTTAAAGAAACCCTCTCTAGACCCCCTGGACCTAGCCAACTACAGACCTATCTCCCTCCTCCCAGGAAATAGCAAGATCACGGAGAAGCTAGTGAATAAAAAACTATCACTATTCCTTGAGAGCAACAACCTACTCGGGACCTCCCAGACAGGGTTTCGTCCAGGACAGGGCACTGACACAGCTCTCCTGGCAGCAGTGGAGAAGGCCAGAAGCATTCTGGACACGGGAGGATCAGTGGCAGTGATCCTCCTGGACCTCAGTGCGGCCTTCGACACTGTGAGCCACCACACCCTAATCCAACGACTGGGAGACATCGGAGTAAGGGGCACGGCCTTGAAGTGGCTAAAATCTTTCCTAGACGGACGCTCCTTCCAAGTCTGGGAGAATGACAGCCACTCCCCCGCAATCCCCCTCCGTTGTGGAGTTCCGCAGGGCTCATCCCTTAGCCCTACGTTATTTAACGTGTATATGTCCCCGCTGGAGAAACTGGTCAACCCGTTCGGCGTCTCGATTATCAACTACGCCGACGACACCCAGCTGGTGGTAACCCTCTCACACCCGCACCAATCCCCACCCGACCTTCACAGCTGTCTCTCGGAAATTCATAACTGGATGAACTCCTCGGCACTGAAACTGAACGGGTCC
Organism: Lissotriton helveticus; assembly: GCF_964261635.1. Classification (NCBI taxonomy): domain Eukaryota; kingdom Metazoa; phylum Chordata; class Amphibia; order Caudata; family Salamandridae; genus Lissotriton; species Lissotriton helveticus. The sequence continues at coordinate 243,745,521 of NC_136060.1, read as the reverse complement.
AAGACCGAGATCCTGCTGCTCGGACATAAAGAGCCCTCCCTGCCGCCTGACATCTGGCCCGTCTGTCTAGGTGACCCCCCTACACCGAAGGAGGAGGTCAAGAGCCTGGGCGTATGGCTCGAAAAGGACCTGAGCTTCAGATCACAGGCCAAAAAAACGGCAGGAATCTGCTTTGGACTCCTTAGGGCCTGCAGAAAGGTCTTCCCCCTGCTCCCCGCTACCTCCAAGAAACTCCTGATTCAGGGCCTCATTATGGCGAGGCTGGACTACTGCAACGCAATCTACCTGGGTGCCCCCGAAGCCACCCTCAATACCCTGCAGAAAGTCCAAAACGCCGCGGCCCGCCTACTTACCGACACCCCCGCCAGATCCTTGGCAAAGCCAGCCTTGAAGCTCCTGCATTGGCTCCCAGTCAGAGAAAGGGTGGCTTTCAAGGCCCTCTGTCTGGCCCATAAGACCCTCCATGACAAAGGCCCACCCATCCTCAAGGATTTCATCATCCCTTACAATGCGAGTAGGGTCCTCCGCTCAGGCGGAGAGAACTTCATCACTGTTCCCAGAGTCAAAAAGGCCCGGTCCGGAGGACGCCGCTTCTCGGTCCACACGGCCAAACACTGGAACAACCTTCCTCGGAGACTGAGAACTGAACCTATTCTTCTCCAATTCAGGAAGGCCTTGAAAACCTTTCTCTTTCCTTAAATCCCCCCCCTTCGATTCTGACCTCTCCTGAGTTCTGGTTCTAGCGCTGGGATGCTCTAGGGTTACTACGCGCTCTATAAAACCTTAAAATAAATAAATAATAATAAAAACACACATATTGACAAAACAACAATAGCACTACAAATGTAAAAAAGGAATAAAAACAATATGTAGGTTTATATGTTTTGAAAAGGTGCAAATTACTTTAGCAACAGCTGAATTAACAGCAAATACCACATTCAGGTTCAGTGGCACTTTCAAAAGTATAACTTACCAGTGTCCATTCCACCAGGGATACCTGTGTAGTTTTCAGGATGTCGGAACTGCAATACCTTCTCCTCCCAGGGAAGTAGTTGTAAGGGGGAGCTGGGACCACCACTACAAATCCTCTAGGCCTCAAGGTGACACTTGGCGACCAGGAAACGCACTCTCCCGTGCTATTTGTTCAACCTCTTCCAGTTAGCTTCTGTATGCGCAGGTTGCTTGCCACAGCAAAAATCTGGAACTCCATCCCAGTGGACATCAGGACTACCCCTTCCTTTCCATATTTCAAAAGACGCCTGAAAATCCTCTACCTCAACCGTGCATTCCCGAACTCTACCTCAGCAGCCCTCCCTGCAACTATGACTACCTCAAAGTCACTACCTCAAACATGCCCCTCAGGCGCCAAATAACAATGTTAAACCTTGAACTCGTATGAATCTTTTTCTTGATATACTGTTCTACACTTGTGCCCTCCAGTTCGATTGTAAAGCGCTCCGATGCCCTCGGGTTTGGCCAGCGCTATAGAAAACTCCAAAAATAAATAAATAAATAAGCATTCAAAATGTCACCTATTCTGACTCACAGATGCCTTTTGTAAGATATAGTTGACTGACAATTCTCCTTCAGTAAAACATGGATTTCTCCTCCCTGCCGTTATCGAATATTAAGCGTAAATACATTTAATAACCCACAAGAAAATTAATAACAAAAGAAAAAATGAGCAAGAAACAGAGAAAGCAAAAAACCCCTGGCTTCATTAAAAAAAATTCTCATGAACAATGCTCTGCTGCAGTGGAATGGCAAAGAATCATGGTCTGAAATGTAGTTTGTTTTATAGTGTGGTATGCCGGTGAAAACAATTAGCCAAAACAGCTCACACATGTGATGCTAGCATGCATCCAATAGCCACAGGAATAGTACAATGTTGAACACATTCTCCACAGGAATCTGCTGCTAGGACAACACCAGCACAACTGAGAAATCTAAATAGGCTTGGCGCAATCCCGCCACCCTGATGGTGACAGAGTAATAGCTTGTAGAGTCTGCCACGTCATGAAGGTAAGCCTATGACGTGACAGAAAGCACTTTATCAATGCAGACAAAGGATCAGCCAGCCCACATCTAAATAGGGCAGGCAGGAATTTGTCAGCTTGACAGATTACTTGTAAACACCACCACAGAGGAACAATGGGAGTCCAGCCAAGATCTGAATCAGTCCTAAAGTCTAGTGACTGGATGGTTCACATGATAATAGGCATGGATTTTTTGTAAATGTTTACATCACTCAGTGTCAGGGGTTTCAGTGTAGACTCCATGCTGGGCCAGGAGACCCACGTACATTATAGGAAATTGGCATGATGCTAATATGAAGAGGAGTTTAGGTACTGCATTTGTTAGGATGCTCTCATAATTTAAGGGTTGAATGCCTTAGCGTCTCAGAAGCCAATGTCTTGGACAGCAAAGGCTGGTGGAATGCTGCAAATACCATTTTGAGTTCTTTATGAATAGTGTTCCCCGAGATGTTGTGTCCATAAAATTGTAGCAAGTCATAATGCCTCACACTTAACTTTGAAAACAATCATTGCCTCTATATTTTTTGTTTTAAAAATATTTCCTTATTGCAATGTATTTTGTAGCTGGGTTGGATAAAAGGGAGGAGAATGTGGAGAACCAAACCATTTTCCACTTTTACTTGCCCACAATTGCTTCAAACACGAACAGTACACCAATGCATGCGCATATAGGAGTAGATCTGGGTGGACAGCTCCACCTACAGTGAAGTAGGAATTCGTTTTATTTGCCTGTGTTCATGTTGATATAAATGTGGGCATTCTTGAGCTTTTTGTTTCAGGTCATTTTTAAACTCCCTCCATGACATTTCAGGTTTACTGTTCCTTTAATTACGTGCATAGAGACTTTTGTTCGAGTTTCAGAAAAGACTTGTGTGGTATTAATACTTCTCATCAATTTTAACTCATAATTTTTACTACACGTAAATCTGGGAAGGGCTAAACATAGGCTTGTGCTTATAGTAGGTTATATCTAGCACACTGGTATGGCTCTTTATGGTTGTCCCATTCCTGCTGTGGTGTGAGTACAGCAGATAGGTATCTGGGCAAGTTCAGGTTTCAGTAAAGAACACTCCACATGATCAACGTTCAGATTTAAGAACGAATGCTCCAATATGAAAATACATCAGGGCAAAGAAGGAGTGGTCCACAAGAAAGAATTAGATGGGAGTGCTAAGGGAACCATTGTAAACGTCTACTAATCGTATTGAGAGAGACAGAAGCAATAACTTCCTAAAAAAGATCTGACCATGAGGGATTAACAATGTTGTCATCTGAATGTGGAATATAGTTCAATTAGCTTATAATACCCCATGGTGTGTAATGTAGGCAGAATGTGCATCTTCGGCAAGAGACATACATGACTTTGTCCTTAACAAACTGAGGAAGGAAATGGAAAGAGTTCTAGTTCACAGTTTTTTGCGAACGTGCACTATAGAGGACTGAATTATGTCACAATTATAGATGATTCCTGGATAATGCAAAAGCTATTTAGATTGAATAGCTACATAGCAGGACTTGACTCTTTAGCACAGATTGCATTTTATTGACTATTCTTTTTCCAGAGACAAATTAAATAGAGCTGGTTGGGAATGGTGTAAAAAGAGTAGAAATGGTGAGGTTTTCCAGAGAGACAACCTTCTATCTCATGCCTGTTCACGTGAGTGTTTTTTTGCTTACTAGGATGCAAGATATTTCTTTATTCTTTCCAATCTTCATTCATTTTTGTTTTTTTAAAACATAAAATAATACGCATAAAATACATTGCATTTTTGGCAAATACATTCTCTCAAAAATTAAAACATGTCCCTTCTAAGTCACAAATTATTTAAAAAACCACAAGCTAAAAAAAACGAAAAGTACAATCAGATTAAAATCTCATCCGAACCATTACAACCAATGCCTTGCATAAAGTGACTAAGTGCATAGAAATACAGTACAACAATCCATAAATAAAATACTGACTATAAAAAGTAAATCAGAAACAAGCAATGAAATTTAACGACCTAATCAGCTTATATACGCATTACTTTGTGAACACAATACTGAGACCATTTCATATTTCATTTCCCAACTAACCTATGCTGCTTGACTACAACAGGTATACATCTATCGATGGTGTGACAGACCACATCAGTTTGCAACAGCTGTAGATAGTCCACCGCTGTTTTACACTCTCTGATATTGAGGTTTCTCAATAAGGGTCTTAAAATGTAGGCCCTTATATATGTTACAAAAGAAGAACAGGTGCAGCTGAGACTTGGGAAGAGTGGGTGGGTGGTTTATTTAATTACATGGAATCATACTAAGTCCAAATCTTATCAACTAAATCCTCTGGTACTGCAGCACTTTAGGTAGATATGGTTTCATACTAGCAGTTTTAATTAGTGAGGAATATGCTTCAATTGACTATTTCCTTAATTCCATTTCAGCTCTTTTCCCGGCTATTTAGCCCAATAATTCACACTTCACTGAGGTTTTGATTGACCAGTTAATGCTCTGTGGGCTTTCGTATTGATCTATCTTTCGAGTCTACCACAGATCTTTTTTTACATGCATCAACCATTTTATATTTTAGAATCTTGTCAATTTTAAACAATTAGCTGTCACCATTTGGCTGAGTACAGCTTTGGTCCTGGGCAAGAAAGAAAGCCATACACGATCTAACCTTACACGATCTGCCATACATTGAAGCCCCAGTTCCGCATGGTGTATTAGGGTCAGGACGCTTTTGAGAAGAGAAAGTTTTTGCAAGAAATTGTTTTTGCAGACCTGGAGTTGCTAAGAACTGCTATACCCCATAAGCATGGACAATAGGAAACAACCAATAAGGATCTAGCCTTGTGAATTAGGGACCCTCATTGGTTCAGAGAAGCGAAATGATGTTCAAATTGCGTTAACCTCACACTTAGCAAGTGTTTCCATGTGCTTGTGTTATCAAAAGGGACCCCTAAGTAACAGAAGCTAAGTAAACAATGAAGTACAGTACCTCCAATATCAAGAAGAAGAATCTTACTTGAGGGCCAACCACACACGACTTTGTTTTGTTAATTGATAAACCTAGGCCATACATAATTACAACAAACCTGTTTAACAATCTCTGAAACCTAATGCTGCCTTTGACATCCTCTTGGAGTTGGGAGAGTAGATGTACAGTCCTTGGATCAGCACCCTTTGCTAAAAACATACTCCACAGCCTGCCCCTAATGACAAAGACAAGAGATACACTAAGGTTGAACAAATGATGAATAAAGGCACCTCTCTTTGGCAGAAACATATATTTACTGATTAGTAGATGAAGGTCTAAACATTGGTCTGTTGTAACCAGTCCCTTTCTGAAACCATACTGAACAGCCATCAAAATGCCCTTATCAGTGGTCTAGTTCTCCAGTTGGTCTAACAATGCTCTACCCAGCACCTTGGCTGTATAATCTATTGAAGATATTGAGTGGTAACACTGGGGGACCACCTCTGTTCCCCTTCTTGAAAAGGAAAATAATAATTGCCTTAGACCAAGATTTGTCAAGGGCCAACACGGATTGCACCATGCAGCACATTTACCATAATCAGGAGCTCAGAAATCCAAATTACTCTTAAAAATGTTAATTGGAGCCTCATCAGGTCCTGGTGCTTTTATTACTCGGACACTTTTCCACAGCAGTTATGCCATCATTGAGTGTAACTAATATCTAGTCATCATTCCCAGGGCTGACGTCCATGTTTGATGCACTACCATTAGAATTGGTCCAATTATGAGAGTTGTAAACATTAGTAAAATGGGTAACCCAAGTAGCTCTGGAATATTCACATCCCTATTAGTGGCAGGACTATTCACAAAGAATGGTGCAGTCCCTGTCTGCCCAAATTGAGACCCATCATTCCTGGTGAAAGCATCGAGTGATAGCTCCCAAGTCTCCCTTCCGATCTTTGCTTTCTTTACCTTAACTGCATCCTTATAGATTTCCTGCAAGTTCTAAATTGTATTCTGTCCCTTGGTGACTTTTTATCTGCCCGTAATAAACTTTGATGTGCTTGTGAGCAATATTTGTCAAACAATCTTTTACACTTTGGACCTTGCCGTAATTGTGGTGCCACCATCAGCTCAGTTGCCCCATTGCATATTTCGGTGTAAGCACCCACTATGTCCAATGGATCATGCTAGTGACTTAAACATAACTTGAATTACTCCATCTTTGACTCCAAAAGTAGTATATATATTTATTATATAGACTCATGAGCAAGGAGCCAAGAGCTCCGAAATGTTTTGAGTATTTTGTTGCAATTAATTAAATCACGCTTGGGAAAACAGCAGAGCTGCGGCGTGTTTTGTTGTTACTTAACTGACCACTTATGATGGATATATATTTATATATTCAAAATGCCTCTCCTGTGGAGTCCTTGAGACCACTACCATTGTTCTAAACTGGGTATTTTGAAGGGGTTTTGGAAGGGGAATTTGAAGTTCCTCTACCACTAGAACTGACAATAGGCTGGGGTTTTGATCCAGCCAAGGTGTAAGCAGAGGGGTGCTCTAACAGCTTCCTTTGGCATTCACCTTCATCTTTAATTGAATCTTGAGTTGAATGTTACACCATGCTCCTCGTTTGCTAATGCCTGTCAGCATCCACCTAGGAACCCCATGGCAGGCATGCTTCAGAGCTCAGCAGCAAGAGAGTGTCTCTTGGACTCTTACAGTTCTTCTAGCTGATGATTGCAATCATGTTGGACATAACACCACCATTAAAGTAAAGCAATGGGGTACAAGCTTGAAGAAATATATTAGAAAATCAATTTACAATAAATGTAACATATTAGGCACCTGGGCATATATTCTACCACTTGGCTGTGGCCTTCCAGCCTGATTCAGATGCCAGAGTTTGACAAAGTGACACTGCCATTGTCCAGTTTGTCCCACCCAGGTTTTCCCTCCTACCATTCTTTCCACCAAGAGAAGCCTCACCCACCTCAGGATCGACTTAATGCAGTCAGCAGTGCATCTGCATAGTGGGTATGTGCAGCTGGTATGCTAAAGGCAAGCCTATCTGTGCCCATTCTAACCTGGACCATGCCCTGTGCCACAATTCCCTGACCGTCCACCCCCACAGATGCACCATCACAGAGTTCTACACCCTCAATACCGGATGCTGCAACAAACACTGCCACCAAGCCAAACTACGCTCCACGGTAGGACCTTTCATGTGCACCCACTACCACTTCACCTGCCACAGCACACACACCAGCCCAACGACCAGTCCCACCCTGAATACACTGCAGACACCACCTGAGCAAAAACACCAACTCACATGCACCCTTCTCAACATACGCTTACTATGCAAACACACCACTGAGATTTCGGAACTAATCTCCACCCTCACCCCGATGTTCGCTTCCACACAGCCACCACAATTCCAGAGCGATACAGGATTACCCATCATGATTGCATCAACAAGCCTGGTGGAGGGATCACCATTATACACAAGTAATCAATCAATGCCCCAAATGAAATTATGAAATCATCCCAGACATGGAACACCTCAACTGCCATCTCCAAACAGCAAGCAAAACCTCTCTCAGGGGCACCCGCACCTACCATCCTCCAGGACTACAACCAGCCTTCTGCAATTATAATGCCCCCTCACTATAGAATCCAGCAACTGCATTTTACTCAACATCCTCAACTTCCATCTCAAGTACATAATTAAATAAGCACGACCACCCTCTTTGACAGTATGAGCAATATTGGACTCCTTTAACTCATCCATAGCCCCACGCGCACTGCAGGCCACACACTAGATCCCATCTTCATCTCCAGCAACCACATCAGGTACAGCCCCACCACGGAACGCATCTAAACTGGCCATTCCATCGTCTACTTCAAAATCACTAGTTCACGGACCTCTGCCCCGAGTATGCCTAACATCCTCCACCATAGCTGGAACAAGAATAAAAGGACACATAAATCAATGCCCTCAACACCACCCAGCCCATCTCCTCCAGCCTAGACCAAAACGAAAGAAGCTATAACAATTGGATCACCAACTGTGCCAACAGCATTGCTCCCATTGGCAACAACACCCATAGAAGCTTCATCAAGCAGGCTAGCTGGCACACTGAAGATCTCAGAACCACTAACCGACACTGTAAACAACCACCTTCAAGGCAGCCCTCAACTCAACCTCTACCACAGACAGTTAAGAGAATCGAAGAAAAAGGCCTTATCTTCTTTCAAAGAATCAAGCTCCAATAAGATCACAGAACTCTTCAACATTATCAATGAATTCTCCAAACCCTCAGCTGCAATAAAAATTACACACTCACAGGAACTCTGCGACAACTATGCAAACTTCTTCCATGACAAGATCGCCAACATATACAGAAACTTTGAACCCCAGCCCAAACTTCTACAAGCAACACAACAACTTCGCTACCACCACAGACATCCCACTAACCAAGTGGAGCCAGCTCGCTGCTCATGACACTGCCTCCCTCATGAACTTGGCCGACTCAAGGGCCCCAACCGACCCATGCCCTCATCCCATCTTCAACCTAGGCAAGGTCAGAATCAGCCAGATACTCAACACCTTGCTCAACACCTCAATTGCCACAGTAGCCTTACATGAGGACTGAAAACATGCAGAAGGCAATGTCCTACTGAAGAAACCATCAGTAGACCCCAGCGAACACAACAAATACCAAACAATCTCCCTGTTCATGTTCCCGACCAAAGTATTAGAAACAAATATAATCTTCTCACATATGGAATGGAGCCTTCTACTCGACTCCTCCGAATCCGGATTCCGCAGCAATCATAGCACAGGGACAGTTCTCATTGCGGCTACTAACGACATCTGAGCCCTACTTGACCAAGGCGAGACTGTAGTTCTGATCCTCATATACCTCTCGGCAACCTTCGATATGGCATCTCATCACATACTCATAGTAAGGCTGCACAACATAGCCATTCAAGGAGCAGCTTTCAGATATATCGCATATTTCCACACTGGAAAAATGCAAAATGTCTGGCTTCCCACCTTCACCTCCGTACCCAAGGAAATCATCTGTAACGTACACCAAGGATCCTTGCTGAGCCCCACTCGCTTCAACACTCATCTGACACCTCTGGCCAGCATCCCCAAACTGCATGGTCTCAACATCATATCATACGTTGACAACACACAACTCATTCTCTCCCTCTCCGATGACACCACCAATACCAAGCCCAATTTCCACAACTGCATGACAGATATCGCCAACTGGATGAAGGACAACTGCCTGAATCTTAACACGGAAAAGACAGTGGTACTGTTTGTTGGAAATAAAAGATCCCCATGTGATGGAGTCTGAAGGCACTCAGGACTTGGACCTACTCCTAGTCCCACTGATCATGCTAGGAACCGAAACATCATTCTGGACAACAAGCTAACCATGATGACTCTTTCACCTCCTCCTGCTTCTTCATCCTCCTCATGCCTTGTAAGATATTCAAATAGCTACCCCAAAGCTCAAGACACACTATCACCCAGGTCCTAATCTCCAGCCCACGGGATTATGGCAATGCTCTCTACACAGGTATTACAGATCACCTCCTCCAACAACTACTGATCATACCGAAACCCACAGTCAGACTTGTCCTGGATCTCCCTAGATGAAACCAAATCACCCCCTGCCTCAGGGAACTGCACTGGCTCCCTTTACAGAAAATATGCCAGTTCAAGCTCCTGGCCATTTATACAGGCCTAACACAACTGCAGACCTGTCTACTTGTGCCACTGCCTGAAGTTCCAAATACCCACCGGTCACACACCTTTCACTTTCCTTTCTCTAACCCTCACCCCCCGCATCTGATGCAGCAGATGCGGAGGTCGCTCCTTCTCCTATCTGGCAGCAAAGACATTGAAATGAGCTACCCTTTCATCTCTGGACTGCCCCATCTCTGCTAATCAAATGGACACTGCCATTGACTGGATACTCTCACAGGTCACAGAGAGCACTCTACAAATCAACTGATTGATTAATTGAACATAAAAAAATTATTTTATTGTTTTGCATTAAATAGATTTTTTATGTTTGTCTTACCAAAGGGAGACTTCAGAGTCATGATGGAGATCTCCCTATGGTGAAGGGATATTTAAACAGTTTATTAAAAGTGTAAGTTATCTTTGCAAATAGCCCGAATGGAGTTCTACTTATTTTCATCAGGAACCCTCTTGTTGGCTTGCATGGCACAGTTTAGGTGTAACCTAATGAGTTTTCTTAAATATCATGTATACCTGTAGTGTTTTCACACAGCCTCCCAGCCAGAGCACAGCAGTGCTCCTGGCAGCCTTACATTTTTGAGATACAAAAACATGCAGTTCCAGAAGGGAGGGAAGGATGGGATGATCTAGGTCAGTGAAACTGGGACAACAGACATCCTGTGAGGATTTGGTTGCTTGATTGGGGAACCTTTTTCCAATTTTACATACATTTTCCCCAACCACAAGTCGATTAGGTTTCATTTTCTTGCCCTGAAGAATTACCCAGACTGATTGCGACACTTTAGGCAAGAAACGCGTTGACCTACACACACACTATTTTAGGAGCTAGATAGGACCTTTACTTTCACATTTGGCCACCGATTGCTTTTAATCATAACAAGATAACCCACCTGTTAAATTGAATTGGGTCTCTCCTAGCTATATTTAAGAACACAAATTCACATTACACTAATCTACACCTAGAGCACTACCACCCTACAACTCACATTAGCATCTCTTGCTCAAAAGACCTCCGGCAAAGAGGCTCCTCAATGGGGCATGTTGGGCAATGCAGTACCGGTCCAACGAGGAGCTGCCCGACGATGAAGCATGACACCCAGAAGGATGTGTGAGGGCTCTTGCTTTTGAGCAATCAGATCCCCAGATCTGTTGCCTCAGTTTCCCTGACCTAGATCCTCCCATTCTTCCCTCCCCCCGGGAACTGATTACTTTTTATATTACACAGTATCGTATGCTGTATTTATTTATTTATTTATTTTGGACATTTTTAAAGCGCACTGTTACCCTGAGGTGTCCTGGCGCTGCTTGATCACTAGCAGGCGCGGGAATGAGAATTAGTGTGAGAAAAGCCAGGTTTTAAGGGCCCTTCTAAATGTGAGCAGGTCAGGGATCTGTCTGAGGTTGGAAGGCAGCGAGTTCCATGCCTTGGCGGCTCCCAGAGAAAGACTTCTGCCTCCCCAGCGTGCTTTCCTTACTCTGGGGACTACTGCCAGACCCTGTTCTGCAGATCTTAAGGCTCGGACTGGTTTGTACCATTGGAAGAGAGGGGTCATACATTGCGGGCCCAGGCCATGCAGAGACTTAAAAATCACGCAGAGTGACTTAAAAACTATTCTTTTCCGAACAGGCAGCCAGTGTAATTTTACAAGGTCCTGGGCTACTGAGGTGAACTCGGGGGTGCCTGTGATCAGGCGTGCTGCTGCATTCTGCAGGATCTGAAGTTTGTTTAAGAGTCCCTGCTGGGCATTCAGCAGCAGACCATTGCAGTAGTCCAGCCGGGACATCACCAGACCGGTCACTACTGTCTTCTTGTGTTCCACCGGGAGAAATGGCAGTACTTTCCGTATAGTTTTAAGAGCATAGTGGGTGGCCGAGGACAGTGCGTTGATATGTGGCCTGAAGGACAGAGAGTCGTCCATCAGGACCCCCAAATTTTTTACTTTCGAAACTGGAGAAGGGGGAGCCCCCATTTCTTCTGGCCACCAGCGAGGGGACCAGAAGTTCTCACATGAACCAAACAGCAGTACTTCTGTTTTTGCCGAATTAAGCTTCAGGCAGTTTCCTGACATCCACTTGCTCACCTCCCGCATGCAGCATCTAAACCTGTCTGCTGTGCTATCCAATTCTCCCTGACGCAGTGACACCACAATCTGAGTGTCGTCCACGTAGGATGTGAGATTGAATCCAAAGGATCTGATCACTGGTGCCAAGGTCGAGACATAAGCATTAAAAAGAGTCGGGCTCAGGAAAGACCCCTGGGGGACTCCGCAGGGGAGCACAAAAGGCTCGGATTCGAAGTCCCCCAAGGCCACCGACTGAGTCCTGCCGGATAGAAAGTTCTGCAGGATGTCGAGAGCCTTTCCCCGAATCCCACTGGCCCTCAAACGGTCCACCAATATTTTATGGTGGACCGTATCGAAGGCCGCAGATAAGTCCAGCAGGATCAGGGCGGCTCTACTCCCCATGTCCAGCACCCTTCTTATATCTTCGGCTGATTTGATCAGAGCCGCTTCTGTGCTGTGTCCCACCCTGAATCCATGTTGTGAAGAATCCAGTCTCTCTCCTGATCTCAGGAAGGAACTAAGCTGTCTATTTAGTATGCCCTCCATGATTTTGGCTGGGAGGGGCAGTCTGGCGATAGGACGAAAGTTATTTAAATCTGTGGGGTCCAGATTGTCTTTTTTTAGGAGGGGTAGGATGGAAGCCTGTTTCCAGCGTAGGGGAAATTCTCCCCTGTCAAGCATGACATTAAAAAGGGGGGTAAGACCCGAGGCGATGGTAGAGGGAACTAGTTTGGCAATTGCGGTGGGGCAGGGGTCATGCGGAGAGCCTGATTTTATCCTCATGAGTCCTTTGGATATCTCTTCCTCACTAATAGCTAAGAAGTTCTCTAGTATGTCCGATTTACTATTAGACTCCTGATGCATATCAGGGGTGAGAGAGTTTGAGGTATTAATCCTATTTTCATTGTTCGGGGGGTGAAAGATCTTCTCTACTTTATTTAGGAAGAATTTGGCTAGTTCTTCGCATAGTTGGTGACTAGGTGGTATTTCTGCTGATTTGGGGGCTGCCAGGGAGGAAATTGTGTTGAATAGTTCCTATGGGGAATAGTTTGCTTCCTTAATCCGTTTGGAAAAGAACTCACATTTAGCCACGCGGATTGTCTCCTTGTATGCTCTCAGCTCTGCGTTAAGCAGTTTTTTTATCCTCTTCCTTATAATTTTTCCGCCAAAGTCTTTCTAGTTTTTTGCAGCGGGTTTTATGGTCTCTGATTTGTTCAGAGAACCAAAGGGCAGAGGGACTTGTCCGAGTGGAATGTTGGATAGTCGGGGGAGCAAGTTGCATGCAGGCAGCCTCCAGCCAGCTCGTGTAGTCTGTAGCTGCTTCCTCTACGTCTTTTGTAGGGGGCTTTATAGAAGCTTTTAAAAGACCCTCTAATGTCTTACCTTCTATATTTTTCCATTTCCTCATCTTTTTAGGGGCAGATCTAGCCTTGCTTGATCTGGGGGGGGGGGTTAGGCTGATGTTAAAGTGAACTGCGGCATGATCCGACCAAGAAATCGGTTGAACTGACGTTACCTCTAGGTTAGGATTATTAGAAAAGATACCACCAAGGGTGTGCCCTGCTTTATGAGTCGGGCCGCGGACCATTTGTTTCAACTCTACTCCCTGTAGCAGTTCTAGGAGATCTTGAGTGTCCGGGTCCCTGCTATTCTCCAGATGAAAATTAAAATCTCCAAGTAGCGTGAAGGAGTTAGCACAGATGGCTTCTTCTAACAGGCTACTCAAGGCTGAGAAGAAAGGTGCTTTAGCCCCAGGCGGCCTGTAAAGTAGGCAGCCTCTAAGAGTCTGATGGTCAGAGAGGGTGAAGTTGAAAATAAGCGCTTCGTCTAGGTCGGTTACACCTGGCTGTATTATCCCTCTCAGGGATTTATGATAAATAATGGCCAAGCCACCACCTTTCTTCTTTTCTTTATTCAGTGTAAGACAGACATAGTTTGGGGGAGTAACGATGACAATATCTGGGCCTGATGCTGCATCTGTCCAGGACTCAGTTATGAAAGCGATCATGACCTTGGAGTCCAGAATAAGCTCCGCCAGTTCGGTGCTGTGTTTTACCAAAGATCTGGCATTGAGTAGCATGCATTTCATAGTGGGCAGTATATTTGTCACTATGGTATCGAGTGGATCCTTGGAGATAGGCAAGGATAGCCAGAGTGCCTCGGGGAGGGTCTGCTTACAGTTAGTACATTGGTTGGGGAAGAGCGGAAGGTCATCCCCCACGGCTCTTATAGGGCAGCATTTAGTGTCAAAGTTGCGGCCAATCGTCAATAAAGTATTGCGGTTGTAGACTAGCCTTGAAGTGGAGTTTTTAACTAGCTGGCCAGGGGTTCTGGCCCTGGGCGCCGGCTCGGCGCGGACGAGCGCAGACGGGCTTGCCTTTGCTCGTCCGCTGCGCTTCCTGGGCCAGGGAGTCATTTTATGCAGGCGGGGGGCGGGCGGGGCGGAGCACTAGACTGCTCGCCCAGCTTGTTTTCCTCACCAGAAATGGCGGGACCGGAAAGGCAAGAATTTACGTTTAGCCTTACATTTTTGTCAATAGGGAGAAGACAAAGATCTTATGCTTTGGTAGAAAGAAAATAGGGTTCTTTTGGGTTCTGGGCACCGAAAAGTTGGAAAAGGTTGCAGAATAAAGTTATCTGGGGATGTGGTTTGAGAGAAGTATGCAGTGGCATACTCATCTCAATGCACTAAAGCTTAGGGCATCCGAATTGGTCAGGGGACTAAAAAGATTCAACTGTGCATACGGCAACATGTCAGATAAGCCAGTCCTAAAAGCTTACTCAGCAATGATACCACCCCAATTTTTATATGGTGCAGAAGTTCTTTATTTGAATGGTAAAAACGGATGGGACTCAGAGGAGGAAAACACCCAGAAAAACGTATTTTTATTGCCCAAATTGTCAATGATCCAGGCAGTGAGATTAGAATTGGGAACAACCTCTTGGGGTATAACCGCTTGTATAGCCCTATTATGTTTCTGGCAGCGCCTGGGCACGGGGGAAGAGCAAAAAATCTCACAATGTTGCAGAAATGAGATTGCAAAGAGTGAGATAATGTGGGCAAAAGGTACAAGAGCTATCATTACCAAGGCTTGTTGCACATTGAAGATTTTGATGTGCCCCAAGACTCTCCAAATATAGTTTGACAAGAGGGAACTTAGGGTCCTGGGTAAAGAAACTTCTTGAGCTCAGGACAAGGATTACTGTGGTGATCTGCTTTGCCTACTGCTTGTTGTGATTCCATTACTGAACTCTGTGATGTCACCTGTGGGGTTTCTGTACTCAGGGCATTCCACCCCTGGATTCCCTGCGTGGCAGTTGCAGCTGCTCTTCTCCCCTTCAAGCTGGACGGCTCTCTTTCTTGCAATAAATCTCTGACTACCATTTCCTGTCTGCGCCTCGTCTTTACATTGGCGACAGAGGATGGTCAGCTGTTTTTCAGCTGTTCTTTCAACTTCTACAACGAATGCCATCGTGTAAAGCGCTGTGAAAGTCAGCGCTGTGAAACTGACGACAGTTCCTTTCTTCACGATCGACTTCAACGTGAGTACCTTTTCGAACTATTACTTTGCTTGCCGTACTCGCTGAGAGCCGTCATAGCTGCAGGATTTTCCCTGCTATTTTTCTACTGATTGGGCCTGATTTATGTTCAGCCAAACTGCGTGCCACTTTTCCTGCGTCAACGCACGTCATTCCTGCCAGCTTGTTTCACCGGGGCTTTTCCTTCGCAATCTTGAACTCTTTTTGCCCTTTGCTTGGATTTTCCTGTACTACACGCATCTCCTTTACCTGTTCCTTCCCCTCCGAGCTGCGCTTTGTTTTGATGACGTTTTAGAATTCCCAACGAACATCAACCTAACGTCATCACGCCTCACGCTTGCTGGTTGCCATAACGATCAAGACGTCCACGCTGCTTGTCATTCGGCTACCGCATCACAACCACGCTCTGACTGCACGATGTTTCCACTGTATCTCAGATGTTAAACGTCACAAAGCTTTCTCTCGTCACTGAAGCCTCATCTACTGCCTCCAAGCCTTCATTGTTTCTGTCGTCACAAAGGCCCCATCTGCTGCCTTCAAGTATTCATTGTTCTTTTCGTGCTCAGCCAACCAGCTAGAAATTCTACATCTTCGCTGATGCACACAGCAATTCTTCATTCACACGCTGATGTACACAGCTCTGTTGTACATATTGATGCATACATATACAATCCTATCCTGCTGAAAAGAGTCTCATCAAGCTGATGTGCACAGCCACATATATATATATTTATATATATTTATCATAACAACTACGAAACAACTACGTATTCACACTAATGTATACAAGCCGTTACTTTCTAAAGTGACATCTACTTACTAGAACGCACACAGCTTATACCTTTCTAAAGTGATATCTACACGCTGGTGTGCACAGCTTTTCTACACGTCCAAACTTTTACATATTTTTTTCTCGTTTCATTTCATAAGAGAAAATAGAAGATTTTACAATGCAAAACGTTGCAGCTCCAGCTCCATTTCTCCAGACTCCTGGTGATCCTCCTCTTGAATTGAAACTCTGGTTGAGATCTTTCATGGCTTATTTAGGTGCTATCGATGGTCTCAGATATCGTGCAGAAAAAAAAAAAATCTTATGTATTATCATCTTGGTGTAGAAGGCCAAAATGTTTTCGACCATTTACCTCCTTATACTCCACCTCCTGGTGAGGCTCCAGATGAATTCGACATAGCTATAGCCAAATTAGACAAATATTTTGTCAAAACCAAAAACATGGTTGTACATCGTTATAAATTTTTCACCAGAGCTCAAAAACCTGAAGAAAGCATTGACACCTTTGTTACTGCCTTGAAAATTCTCGCTTCCAAATGTGAATTTGATAATTTCACCTCACAACTTATTAGGGATCAACTAATTGCCCGTTGCTCTTGCAAACAAATTCAAGGGAAATTACTATCTTGCAAAGACCCTTCCCTGGATAAAGCCATTGACATAGCTAAAAGTATAGAGACATCTTTAGAGGATTCTAAACAATTAGAAGTTTCTCTTTCTAATACTTCTATTTCAAGTGCAGTCTCCACCAAAATGCCTGTTTCTACCAAGACACCTAACTTTATTCCTCGTGACACACGTGGTTATTTTAGAAGAATGGGAACTACTAGTACCAGAAGACCTTTTATGCCTAATAGACAATTTAGTCAGAGTACTTTTTGTTTCAGATGTGGATCTTCTTACCATGTTTCTAATTTAAAAAATTGTCCTGCTAATAACCAACAATGCAGCCAATGTGGCAAAAATGGTCATTTCTCAAGGGTTTGCATGAGAGGTAGAAGAGGCAATGTGCGATGTGTCATTAATGAGAATGATCCTTTTTCTGATTTAAATTCTCCAATGCCTTCCACTGAATATTCTGATTGTGATGTAACTACTCAAGAGTATGTTGTTGTGGTAAAAGATAGTGACAACTTCAGTCATACATTTCATGTTCCTGATCCCGAAGTCGATACCATCATTGATAATTATCATGTTCAGTTACTTGTAGACACTGGAGCTCGCATCACTATCGTTTCTCATGACAAATACTCTCATTTTTGGCGAGACAAGTGTTTACTTCCTCCTGATGTTCTAACTGTAGCTTTTGAAGGGAGCAGAATTAATCTCTTAGGATACTTCTGGGCTGAAATCTCAATTTTTAATAAACATATCAAAGGGAAAGTTTATGTTGCCAAGCGAGGCATTAATGTCCTTGGTCTTCTACATCAGGCTGAATTCGGCATTACCATCAAACCTGGATTACCTAATCCTGTATTTATTGAAGGGTGTGATTCTCCTAGTTCCATACCTTCACCTTCTGTTCCTGTATGCAACATTTTAAATGGTAAATGGTGGGAAAGTAAATATGAGAACATTTTTGAAGATCGCCTTGGTAAAATCACCAATTTTCAGCATTTCATTAAAGTCAAAGACAACATTACTCCAATCAAACACAAACTCAGAAATGTTCCACTTAGCATTAGAGGCGATTTATCTAAACATCTTAAGTCACTATGTGAACAAGGGATCATTGAGAAAGTAGAATCTACGTTATGACTTTCTCCCATTGTTCTGGCCAGAAAAAGGTCTGGTGACCTTAGGATGTGTGTGGATCTACGCAGTCTTAATGAGGCCATCTGGGTCGATGGTTTTCCCCTTCCCCGTATTGAAGATTTAATAGCTAAGGTGGGCTCTTCTACTTGGTTTTCCAAACTTGATCTTAAAGCAGCTTACCACCAGATTGAATTGCATCCCCTCTCACGACATCTCACTGCTTTTGTAACGCCTGATGGTGTTTTCCAATTTCGTTGCCTCCCTTTTGGCCTAGCTTCTGCCGCTGCTGTTTTTCAGCGAATCATGTCTGAAATGTTTGAGGAACTCTCTAATGTAGTCGTTTTCCAAGATGACATTCTCATTTTTACTCAAACTGAGACTGAACATGAGAAAGCCATTGACCAAGTTTTCAATATTCTAGAACAAAGAGGTGTAACTTTACAGAAGAGTAAGTGTATATTCAAAACCAGAGAGGTAGAATATCTTGGTCATATCATTTCTGAAAGTGGCATCAAACCCAGACCAGGTTTAGTCAAAAGCATTATTGAAGCTCCTCCTCCCTCTAACAAAGAACAACTTTTGTCTTTTCTTGGTCTTTGTGAGTTTTACTCAAAATTCATGAAAGACTATGCCAAGACTACTGAATGTTTTAGACTTCTACTTAAAAAAGGCGCTACCTTCAGCTGGTCTGATGAATGTGAAAAAGGCTTTCTGCTTATTAAAGAGCACATTACTAAAGCCCCTGCTCTTCAACCTTTCAATGGTGATAGAGAAACCGTGATCACCGTTGACGCCTGTGATTACGGCCTAGGAGCTGTCCTTTCACAATTGGCTTATGGAAAGGAATTTACAGTGGGGTTTGCCTCCAGGACCCTTCGTCCTGTTGAAAGAAAATATTCAGTCATAGAAAAAGAGCTCCCAGCGTGCGCTTGGAGTGTTGAGAAATTCAAGTCTTACTTATGGGGCAGACCGTTTGTTCTTCAGACCGACCATCGACCTCTTGTCAATATTTTGTCAGGTAGAAACATCAAACGTACTACTGCACGATTGGCTAGACTTTCTACTAAGTTATTAGAGTTCAATTTTAAAGTTGTTTATATCCCAGGTGGCAAAAACAAACGGGCAGATTGTTTGTCCCGACTGCCCATACAAGATTCTGATGAAACGATTGGGAAACTGAGATTGAAGAATGCTTTGTGGCCAACATTTCCGAAGATTCCATTTCTTTTGCTGAAAGTGATTGGATCAAAGCAGTTGAAAATGATGTTGTACTTAAAGATGTGACTTCTTTCATTCAAAAGGGTTGGCCCAAAGAAAAATCTCTTTCTCCCGAACTTCAGATTTATTGGAAAATTAATTCAGAACTTTCTTTAGAAAATGGTAAAGTTGTTAGAGGCAATACATTTATTCCTCCTTCTGTTTATCGAGAGAAAATAATTGCTGATGCCCATTCTGGACATCTAGGGGCCACCATTACCAAGAGGAATGTCAGGTCAAATTTTTGGTGGCCTAAAATGGACAATCAGATTGTTGAAGCCATTAAAATTTGTACACGATGCAACACCAGTGATAAAGTCCTTGTTTTAGAAGGTATTAGTGATTCTATTGTTCCTCCTCCTAGCAGAGCCTGGCAGAAAATTGGTCTGGATTTTCTAGGTCCATTTCATGTTCTTCCCAACACTTCCAAATATTTCTTGGTTCTTGTTGATCATCTTTCCAGATGGGTTGAAGTTGAACCCATCAATGTTCCCAACTCTAAAAGTGTCATTGATTGTTTGAGTAAAATATTTTTAAGGGAGGGTTGTCCGGAAGAAATTCTCACCGACAATGGTGTACAGTTTATTTCCAAGGAAATGGGTGTTTTCCTGAAAAATTGCTGTATCAAACACACCAGAACTCCCTTGTATCATCCCCAGAGCAACGGCAAGACCGAAAGATTCAATAGAGTCATTGTTGAATGTGTGCAAGCTGCTTTCAGATCTAATAATTGTATTTTTCATGCTGTAAGAGATCTTATTTGGTCTTATCGCATTTCCCCTCATGTTACCACTGGTTTTTCTCCCTTCGAACTCATGAGAGGAAGGAAAGCTTGCTCCCAAGCTTTCCCTTTTTGGATGGCCAAAAGTTTCCACCAGGGCTGTGATTTGGAAGAGGTTTGGCAATGTGCTAACAAAAAATCTTCAAGTTCTCTGCCCAATAATGAACAATTATGCAAAAAGCCTTTTCCCAGCATTCGTACAGGTGATTGGGTTAGAATTAAGAATCCTGTCACTGTCAAAAAAGGTTTCTCAAAATTTCTTGACTCTCAACAGGTTGTGGAAGTTCGCAAAAATGCTGTCAAATTGTCTAATGGTAATTGGTGGAGCACTTCTCGTGTTGCTAAAGATCCTTCCCGTGCAACTGCTCCTTCTCCTAAAATTGTCAATGTTGGGAATAGTTTAAGGAAAAGTTCAAGAGCAACTGTTAAACCTACCAAGTTTCGTGATTACATCTAATTTTTTTATTGTTATTTTGCTCTCAGGATTGTTTTTTTTTCTTCTTCTTTTGTTTTTTTTTCCTTTGAAAAGGGGGGAGGTGTGTGGTGATCTGCTTTGCCTACTGCTTGTTGTGATTCCATTACTGAACTCTGTGATGTCACCTGTGGGGTTTCTGTACTCAGGGCATTCCACCCCTGGATTCCCTGCGTGGCAGTTGCAGCTGCTCTTCTCCCCTCAAGCTGGACGGCTCTCTTTCTTGCAATAAATCTCTGACTACCATTTCATGTCTGCGCCTCGTCTTTACAATTACCTCTTGAGAAAAAATTATGTATGCTTCATGGCGCTAGCATGGCAAAATCAACAACACTAACCCTATATTTATAGGCTGCCTAGCTGCTGGTTGAGAAGAGAACAGCTAAGGTTAAGGATCAGCGTAAATCCATGTCATGTGAATAACGGGGTAAAAAGATGTATGATTGATAGCAAGGGAAAATGCACCTACACTTTGGGAACAACATGCGATAACCTACCTCTACCACTGGATTGTCAGAAACTCTTAGAAATACAAAAAGAGTTGTTATGTCCATTTTTTTTAAAAATATGATATTAACAATAGGCCCCAAGCAGTAAACCTCTTAACTGAAATGAGTAATTTAGACATAGCGTGTGCCATGGGGAAGTTTTTCCAAAAAGTGAAAGGATTTCTAATTAGGGTTTTGAACTGATTTGCCTATTTTATAGTTCTGTGTGGCCTATGCGATATGAAATGTTAAAGGGAATGCTGAGTGTATTTTATGAAATTTGATGAGGTCAAATAATGAATTGTGATTTTAGAATGTTTTACTGATGTTTTATTGATGCGGTTTTCAAACTTTTGGGGACCATTGGTCTAAATAAACTTGAATTGAAATTGATTAAAGTGGATGGTATACATTTTCACTTCAGCCCTCATAAGACATTTAAATGCCACACCACTAATGCAAATACTGTGAACATTCAGGAAAACAAATTGAGCAATTGGTTGCACCCAGTTTTCCAATACCATTTTAGGGACTGAACTCAACCACTGTGCTACTGAGAAGTGTCACACGAGAGTCTTAATGACAAACACAAATAGGATTGTGAAAAAAAGACACAAATTCAGGGGAGAACTTACAGGAAAGGAGCATTTCCTCCATGTTGCTACATCTCCTAAGTCAGGATTACAACTGTGGAGAAACAGAGCTCCTAGCACGCATTTTCCTATATAATTTGAACCAGATCAAAACCTGATGCAAATAATTTCCACAACTTGTAAAAGGGTAACATGCGCTATAAGCATGTTGGCTACATTTATGGCCAGAATTTCAGCATGGTGCAGTAATTGTGCGCCTGGTAAAAATTGGCATGTACTAGTTACTCAGTTACCACCGGGAACCGCATGCGATGTAGAATGAGGTTCTTAATGTTGACATGTTTTGTATCATAAACATACAGCGACTTTAAGATGTGGTTGATGTATGGGGAAGGAGACAGAGAGGAAGCATGAAGTGCTACATATTCTGGATTTCTTGTGTAGTGTCTCATCTCTGTCTTCTCTCTGCTATTCCTAGAAATGCTGAGCTCGGTTTCTCTAGTCAATACCTACTGTGGAAAGTTCATACCATTACTTCTCGTTTAATTTGTAGTGCCAAGTTAGATTCTCTTTTCGTTTTAAGAGTCAAGCTGGAGTTGTCACCTGTGTTTCCTCACTAGTTCTGTGAAGTTTGTTCAGTTTCAACAGCAACTGTATTATAAATATTAATGTTTCACCGCTGCAGTCGTCAATTACATAGCACTGAATTTTTTTCTCGTTTTTACCTCGAGTTGAAAGGAAGATTTTGAAAGGAAGGCAGACAAGTGATGATTTTCTGTGTTGTTTTCTTGCCTCTCTGCTGTACAGATATGAGCAGCGCTAACTGTTTTTTCCTGGCCGTAATATGCAACACTTCTAATGATATAAATGCGAGGACAGCAGACAAACGCCGGACTGAGCCTGCACAGGAAAAGAAAATAGTGCAACACGAAGACACCCGAATGCCACTTATATTCTCATTTCAGACATGTGAGGGGTTCATGTTAAAGGCAGCAGAATATCAATAGATATGTGCATATATTTCTCACCGCGCGTTTGGAGGGCTGTGTGCTTCCTTAAAGTGGTAACAAACACATATATCTCAGAAAAGTCGCATGATAATGGTTCGGGTACTACTATGTTCTGTTTAATTTCATTATCGTTCTCGCTCCTTTCTCGAAACAGTCGTATGTGCCATAAATTGATTAGAGTTTAAAACATCAACACCTGCAGTTATTTCCCCAGTGCAAAGCAAGCAAATCGAACGGAAATACCAGTTAATGTTTTATTCCGGTGTTAACCTGGGAGGCCTCTCTTCCCTGTTATTGTCTGTAATATTGCCCTCTTAATAGTCTTAGCACAGACTCACTTATCTATCAAACGCGGATGATGTCTCTCTAAATAAAGCTCTTTGCCACCTGCTGTGTGTTTAAGTGCTTCTCGGATGGAGGACATGGTTATTGCTGACTTCTGCAAAGCATAACTGCGTTTTGTAAGTACATTAGCCAGCCATAAACAAATGCAATTTTATATTTTACAGAGAACTGGCATGCCTTGCAAAGCTAGGCGTTTTTCATTCCTATAGTTATTTCAACAGTTTTCGTTTCCATTCCAGCAGACTAAAAATGGCGGGAAGCCTTTAGTAATTTGCTGGTGACTTTGTAAATCCTCCAGAATCCGTGAAATTGAACGCGAAGAGACTATTATGCAGGAAGCTCCCAATATTTATCCTTTAGGCTTCTCCTCCTCCTCACACTGTCTTGTATAGGAATTCTCGCAGGTATTAGCTTCTTAATTTGTACTGGTGTTGCAGGTGGTGAGCACCTGCACTCATTGTTGGGGCCCCAGAATTACTTCTTTTTTTTAAACAGAGTTTTATATAGGGCTTTACATAGCACCAGTTGCATTACATGAAGATACATTCATTTTTGTTAGGCACACGGAGATTAAGTGATTTGCCCAGAATCACAGGATGATCAACATCATTGCCAAGACTCGAACCCAGTGCCCCAGATGCAAGGTCGACCTACCTGGTAAGGCCAACTTCTCTCCCCTCTTCACTTATTATCAAATTTTAGCACAGAGTAAAAGAAAGAAATACAAAAAAGGAGGGAAGAAAGAGAAAGCTAAAGCTAGGTCCATAGTGGCAAAGGGAGAACGCAGGGATGATAAAAGGAGGAAGAGTGGAAGAGAAAAACAGCAAAGGGGTGGTAGAAGAAGAAAGAGGCATGAGATTGAATACAGACTGAACAACCTTTGTATTCCACAAGCTCAGGGGCCGATTCACAAAGCTAATCTGAGACAAAAGTCTAACTTTACAAGTTTTGTATTCACAGAAGTCATTTATGAGCTGTATCTTTACGTCCATACTTGGGGTGGAATCTCCGCACTCGGGACAGAATCTCTGAACCCGGGCCGGAATCTACGCAGTCGGGTCAGAGTCTCTGAAGTCGGGCCGGAATCTCCATAGTGGGGCAGAATCTCTGGCCTGCGCTTGATGGTCATTGTCTTCAATGCCTGTATAAGTGGTTACCATTCCCTCCCCGGCAGGGCTGGATGAATTCTAATCACCTACAACTGCAGTCGATTGCCCCCACTTGCAAGACCTGCACTACAAACCATATGAAAACAGCACATAGACATGGCCCCAGTTTGGCCACATGGAGTTCCTGCTTGCCTGCTCTGAGCCTTACTTAAAAAAAATGCTACTCCGGGAAAGGAAGAAAAATTATACTGAGGAGGAGACAACTATGATCTTAGAGTTCATTGCGAGGCACCACAAATGGCTCCATGGTTTGCCTCCTTACGGCGCCAGTGGCACAGAGAAGACAGCCCTACGCAGCATTTAGCCACTGCAGTCACAGCATTGGTGGAGGATGGCAGCTCTGTAAATGACATAGGGCCATATGTACGACCTTAAAATGCATGCACAAATGGGTTTGCGACCTGTTTGCGCATGCAAAATGGCCCAGGGCCATGTACAATCCCTAAATAGTGATTCGCAATTTATTTAACCAATATTTATTTTGGAATTGCAAGTTGCAATTAGGAAGGGGCCTTTCCTTTCTAATTGCATCCGCAAATCAATGTACAAATGTTTTGTGACCGCACTTACAGTTGCAAAACACTCGCAAATTACCAACCTCTTCAAGAAGGTGGTAATGCAGTCGCAATTTGGAAGTGGTCCCAGGGGAACCCTTCCACTTTGTGATTGTCTCCAAAAATATTTTTGAAGGGCAGGCAGTGGCCCCAGGGACTACTACCTGCCCTTAAAAATTAAACAAAAACATTGCATTTTTATTTTTAAATGTATCCCGTTTTCCTCTCTGGAAAACGGGCTGCATTTAAACAAAAATGCTGCTTTATTTAAAAGCAGTCCCAGAATGGTGGTCTGCTGAGCACAGCAGGCCACCATACCTGGGAGGGCTTGTCATTCCCAATGGGTTCGCAATTTGCAAGACTCATTAATATTAATGAACCTTGCAATTTGCGACCCTATTGGGAATCGCAAACAGTGTTAAACACACTGTTGTACATGGCAAATTGCACCTTGCAAATTTCGGCAATTTCCGAGGCGCAAATTTGCTGGTCGTACATCTGGCCCCTGAAGAAGAAGTGGCAGGACGAGAATAGGCAGATGAAAGAGAAGTATGCCAGGATTGAGGTGGCCAGATGTATTCGTGGTGTACAATCCGGACCCCGCCTCCATCTCACCCCACTAGAGGAGAATGTTCTCAACACCATACACCCCCACTTGCTCAATGGGCTGCCTGTGAGTGATGTCCCCAATTTTGTGCTAGGTAAATGTGAAGACAAGTACATGGCTATGAAATGTCTGTCTGCAGTTCATCGCAATTGTGACAATGGAAGTTGTCTCAAGTATGTGTAAAAACATAATGTTTCAGAGGCTCATGTGTCTCCTTCCAAACATTGCACTACAAGTCCCAGAAGCCGTATTGATGGAAATGGCAAATTCCATTTCCACAATCCAAACAGGCCCATGCTGGTGTATATACCTAATACTGGTAAAATTCGATAACCATCTCCACCCTTCCACATAGCCAGCCGCCTCAGGAAGGAGCAGTAGTTTGCGCGGCGGAGGTATTTGACAGATAAAGAAATAGGGAAATGAAATAAAAAACATCAAACCACATAACTTGCACCTGCTGCATCGCAGAGTGCAAGGTAAGTGTGTTTTAAATACCTTTTCCCTATTCCGTCGTCTGTCAAATTACCACCACCCCACCCTACCACCCCACTGCTCCTCCTTGCACCGGCCACGGCTGCACTTAGAATTTTTCTTAGCATGTAGATGCAGTGAGGAAATTTGTGGCAAGTTGCACATTTACATTTGGATTGCTGACCTTTCCCTGTTCTCCTCTATATTTACACATTCAGCCAGAGTACAGTCATCCACTGTAGCAGAGATCCCTGCAACTGCTGGGAGGCAACAACATCCTCCACAGCAATCCATATCACCATCACAAACTGGTAAGTAAAAGTGGTCGGGAGAGGGTCCAAAAGCCTGCATTGTTAGCAGACAACAGATGGACACATTACATATATTCCTTCAACAGTGCCAGAACTGTGAAATGAACTCTGAAATTGTGTGCATCACTCGTGTCAACTTGAATGTTAACTGGCAAACACACATATCTTTTAGGCCCAATTATGTCGTCCAGGATTCCAGTCCCCACAGTGAAATCTGCTACAAGGTTGGCTGTGACATCTGGGCATGAACCACACACACTGGGCAGATGTGGGACCCTCGTAAGTACACCCAAGAATGATATACCTGAATACTCATGCTCATAAAATGTGGATTTAATGTTTGCAGTATGTTGTATGTGTTCAAGATCACTGTTGTTCCTTGTGTGCCATTTTACAGCATACCATATAACACCATGGAGACTAGTGAAAGAATAACACTAAATATATGGCAAGTGAGTGCAGTTTGTACATAATAGACTATATTGTGTCATATGAAGTGGAGTAGTCACAACTGAATTGTAAGTCTATGACATGAAAACTCTCAAGCAAAATCACAAGACCCAAAATGTATGGAAATTTATGTGGATGAGCGTTGCACTGAGGCCAGATAGGTTGTGTTGTTTTGGAAGGGTGTATGGGCTGCTAAGGTGGATGTAGAGGAGGTGAAATATATGTATTTGGTGGCTGAACTGCACAATTTAAATCCAGTGTGGGCGGCAACCATTCAATCTTCTACACTTTACCACAATATGTGACCCTAGTCGAGTGTTAAATTCAGCTTGCCTCCTCTTCTACCGTATTCTCATATATAATGACAGGATAATATATGAGGTTAGGATGTGTGCTTTACAAGACATCATCCATTGACATCTAAATTCTACTATGCTGTCGCACATGTATAATGGGAAAAGAGGTCACAAAAAGATGAAACATAACAAATATGCGATCTCCTAATCCTAAATGGATGTTGTGACTTCATGGGGAGGGAAGCACAAATGTGCCATAAAATGTGCCTAAGTATTAGACATCTCACATATTCACTCTCAAATGCAATGATATGATCTGATGTGCAAATGTGAAACTGGTCTGCAGGATGATGTACACTCCTGAAGATTTGTCAATAGATCACATCAAACTCATGATGCATGACGGGCCTAACAATAAAGGTTTAGCCAAAGGTAGGCATGAGGCATTCACCATAATTACCTCTTCCTTTAAATATCAGTTACCTTCTCATGGATGTTTGTCTGTTAATGTGATATCTTGTTGATGTCAGTGTTGTGTGGAGGTAACAGCTGGCAACTGCTACTGATGACCAGGGGCCCACATGTAAAGTTCAGGAGGAAAACCTGCAACACACTGGCCAGATATAGCATATCAATGGTCTATGACAATGACATGCACATGTTAACTCATTGCCTTTATCCTGTGTACTTGCATATGTACATGAATATTTCATAACTGCTAAAGGCAGGATTCCAATAGTGCTGCAGATAACACCATCCCGGAGTATACAAGAAATCCTGGCTGCAGCAGTGGCACCCTTTTGCATCTGACCATTAGGAAAGTGTGCCATAAAGTATTTCTCTAATATGGATTCTAAAATCATTCAGAAGATCCAAATACCCTTCTGGATAGCATCTGTAGATGGTGTGTAAAAAATTACATTAATACTTTTTTTAGTTATGTGTGTGTCACGTGTGCCTGTTAGCCTTTCAGTCATGTAGATTACTAAGTATGGTGTCACTTCCCTCTCAAGTTGCTGGATCGAGGACATTTTCAGCTACACCTATGAGGAGCCAGGTTCAGCAGATGACCTCAGGGGGATCTCAAAGCAACACAGAGGTGTTGCTGGAGCTGGAGCTGGTGAGTTTGCTTGTGCATTGTACATCTCTATTCAACACTTCAGTGCTATGGTGTGAGCTGTCAATTGTAGGTGTACCCACACCAGGTCACATGTGCATCATTTGTTAATGCAAAGTACAGTGGCACCCTTGTGTTGCACCTTATCACATACTAGGTCAATTTATTATCCTGTTGCAACCTCTGTCTTCCAGGTGATGAGGATGATGAGGACAATGGCCCTTCTGCCAGTGGTGATGACAGGCAATTGAAGGGGAGAACCCACTACTCTTGCAAGCAACCATTTCAGCTGCCACTACTGAGCAAGAGGAGGAGGAGGAGGAAGTACCATAGGAGGCTGATTAATTGAAGGATAATAAGGACTATCCGGCCCTTCTTACAGAGGATGAGGTGTCAGATAGCCTAACCAGAACATTCGGTACACTGGCCAAAATGTGTAAGGCCACCCCCCTGCACAGTAAAGTGCCTCATTATCCAAAGTCCATGATTGCCTGTTCTAAGCATAGCACTAATCAGCCACCACTCTCACATACCCCAACACATATATCATTCCCTCACAGCCCTCACATCCAGGACAGATATGGTGGTTAACCTACACACTCCTCCCAATACAGTGCATCCCAGGCATTCTCTCCACCATCTGAGGAATTTACCACCCCTTGTGCGGTACAAGTATCCCCTGGGCACCAATCCTGTCCACAGACTACCACCTGCCACCCCTCCTGCTGGTGGACCTGACGTCTTAAACATGGCAGTCCCATGCTAGTGGACTAGCAGATGGCTGTGGTGGCCAGAGTTCTTCCAACAGCTGGCTTCTGTGAGGCAGGACATTCACGTCATAGAGGCTACTCTGTCAGACATGTCAGCGGCACTTCAGGACATGTGCCAAATCCCTCAGATGGTGGACAGGCTGACCCAGGTGTTGGACAGGATGAATAGATCTCAGTAACACATGTCCAAGAAGATAAATTACATTGTAATCATTCATAGGGAAGAGACTGCAAGACACCATGCTTTGGCTATGAAGATGGTGGAGGTCATGATGATACTGATCCAAAGCCTCCCTTCAAGGTCAACGCATGGAGACAAGCCATCACATCTACCTGCAGCACATCACACCCACCCACCTGTACCACAAGCTGCACAGGCACACTGCAAGAGTTCAGAGTCACCCCCACCCTTGCGCCTGCCCCCATGGCACATCCATCACCACCCACTGTCGACACTCTCCCCCACCTGCACATCCACCACCACCCCTTGTCCAGGCACACCCCCACCTGTACAGGCACCTTCAGCCCCTGTCCAGGCACTCTCCCCAACTGTAAAGACACCATCAACCCCTGCCCAGGAATCTCCCCCTGTACAGGTAGATGCACCACACCAACCTGCACCTGGGAAACAACATAAACAAACTTATTCACAGCGATCATCTCCACAAAATTTTCGAAGTCGCAATCACTAACCTTCTTGATCACAGGAAAAAATATCATCCAGAATATGTGTAAATAAAAGATAAATGTCCTCACAAGTCAAGACAAGTCAAGTTGAGTATTATGTACTGAAGGGCAATTGTTTACTCTTGTGATGGCCTAGAGATGTGAAGATGAATTTGTGTAAGTGACTATTAGACCTGACATCTTTTGGCGTGTTTTCCCTGTCTTTTTGCTTTCTAGTCTCCCAGTTTTTACTCTGTTTTTGCTGGTTTAGTGTCAAGTTCAAGTGCTGCTGTTGTAAATTGTTTTATGGATTGGTGTTTCCATAATTGGCATATTTGATTTACTCGTAAGTCCCTAGTAAAGTGCACTGAGAGTGCCAGGTCCTGTAAATCAAATGCTGCTGGTGGACCTACAGAGCATGTTGTACCACCCACACAAGCAGCCCTTTAAAAGGTTCTCATACCTGCCATTGCAGTGTCTGCAAGAGGTATGTAACTACCATGTCAACCTGGCAAGTGCATCCACTTGCCCGGCCTTAATCTTCCCTTTTCTTACATAGAAGTCATCCCTAAAGTTGGCCCAAGGTACCTCTGTGGGGAGGATGCTGTGTATGTTATTGGTAGGACATGTACTGGTGTTTGACATGTCCTGGTACTAAATTACAGTGCATTTAATTCTTCACTATGGAAAGACTATCTGACCCGTAGGCTAGAATGGAAGTTTACTTATAACATCTCATAAGTCTCACGACACACCGCCTTGTCCCACACCACAGTCTGGGCTGACCAATGCCAGCTCCTGCTAACCGGCTCTGTCGCTTGCACTGGGACCTCTCAGCACTGCATTGAGCACTGCCACACGCCGGATCGCTGTCCTGGTCCCACGATGCGGCTGGATGACCGTCATCCAGCTGCTGCCTGCACCGTGACTTGAGGGCACCACACACCTCACCGATTCACTTCACATCACAACCACAACGGTTCCCACGACCCCCCCCACCAACATGTCAGCCGCAACAAAAAGGAACTGTTTACGAGTCTACCGACACCCCGACCAATGCAGTTGGATGGAACTGTTGGATTCTGTTGTTTTCAGTTTCGCAGTAGCACTAGACAGAGCTTCCGACTCCTAGGAACTGCATTTTAAGGTTATTCTTGCAAAGTGCATATTTTTAAGTACTGTATGTGGGATTCTTATCATTTTGGTCTTGTTTTCAATATTTAAAGTATTGGATATTTTTTAACTGGTATGGTGTCCTTTTGTAGTGTTTTCACTGTATTACTGTTGGTTATGGGCACATACTTTACACACTGCCTCTGAGATAAGCCTGACTGCTCATGCCAAGCTACCAAGAGGGTGAGCAGAGGTTCATTCAGTAGTGTATCCCCCTTATCCTGACTAGAAGGAAGGGTCCCTGCTTGGACAAAGGTGCAACCATTGCCAAATAGAGACCCCATTTTGAAACAGTGACACATGTAAAAGTGTAACCCCATCAGTGCAACAAGGTATCATGTGCAGAGCAAATACCTACTCCCAATGTATATGACCATACTTTGAACACAACATTTACAATAAAGTTAACAAGATAGAGCCATTTTTTATCGAGGTATATGTTTATGTAAATGAAATGCATGAAATGAAATAAGAAAAAATCAGTCCCTTTGGAAGGGTGAAAGGAAAGCAAATAATGTTCTTTGACCATAATGGACAAGGGGACTTAGTGGGAGTTGGAGAACATAAATAAAACACATAAGGAAGCATCTGGGCAACCAGTCTATATACAAGGGGCAAAGTAAATGTCCAAAAGATAGTCATAGTCAAACAAGTCAACCGTTCTTCTGATCATTCTCAATTTCCACAATGCTTGGATCCTCAGAATTCTGGCTGGTCAGTGCAGGACCAGGCACCACACAGGGTTGGAACCCCCGTGGTGTATGGAGGAAACCGTGTGGGGTAATGTACAGGGTAAAACATTGAGGATGGGTTTGGAGGGTCACTGGGCTAGGCCAGACAACGTGGCTGCACCCAAGAAAGTAATACTGGCAGTGAGGTTAGCAATGGATCTCGCATGTTCCTCTCGCAACATACACACCTCATCAAAGGGCTACAGCATGAAGCAAGAGGACATGCCTGGCTCCTCCTCCCATGCTCCCATCACTTCCTGGGATGCAGCCACTGCAATCACAATACATGGAGGGGTTTGCGTTGGACATGAGGAGTGTGGTGTTTCGGGGTCAGAGCATATGTTAGGGTCTTCCTGGCAGCTACTTGGAGGGGGACCAGTGACAGGGGATGCAGCTGGAGACCCCGATAGAATGGGGGCCTCTAGAGTCAGGGAGGGGCTGATGACAGGCCCAGGTTGTGGTGTGACCTGCCCCGGTGGACACCTTGCCAAATGAAAGTTGTAGATTGTCAGGGGGAGAGTCAATCAACTCCCCCTTGGCCAGAGGTGTCCAGTTCTTCATCTCTCCTACTATGTCCACAGCCTCCACCTGGTCTGTAGCACTTGAGGTGTGTTCTTTCTCTCTCTGGGTGGGAGCATTTCCCCAGCCTTCTGATGTTGAAAGTACCTCGTCCCCCTCCTCCTCTTCGGTTGTGGAGAGAATTCATGGATGCCAGTGCCCCAACAATGTCCTTCTCTGACCTATGTCCTCTTGACCAACCAAACTCAGTGAAATGGAAGAGAAATCAAAATGTAGTGGTTGTACATGCCAGAACAACACGCATAACTACATGAAGCAAGTGCAGACTTTGTTCTCTTCTGATCACACTATCCAAATAGAAGTGACTTTGAGGCTAAAGTATGTGTACATTCACTGTGATGTCCAAATGTGACTCACACATTGACATCTTACTTGAATTTTGAAGGCATATACTTCTGTACTGACCAACCCTCATCTTCTGCATTCTAGCAATCTGTGTTTTCTGTTATTGCTACATAGACATCTTCCAATGCCAGTCTACAAAAGGAGATCGGAGACAGTTTGGATGGTATTGGAATGATCCTGTGATATGTCATCTCAGCACTCTTACCGTTTCCAACACATTTAATCTGCTGTATAGCATTGTATAAGACAACACAAATGCAGATTTGGATATACATATCCAAATAGGGGCTTGGATATTAGCTTTGTTAAGGGGTGTGTCTAACATTGTTATATTCCCTCACAACAACAGACAGTCTAGTGCCACAATTTGCTTTCAAGGACTGCTCAAGTAATGTTGTACCCTGGTGAACAGCTGTGGCTAGTTGCTACAGCTACCTCACCTGGAAAAATGATAAATGAGCCTCTATTGGGAACTGGTGGGTATGTGCATCCCTTTAGAGAAGGTGCTATCACTTAAGAGTGAGGCAAGGATCTCAAAATCTGTCTGAATTCCAAGGCAGATGATGATCTGTCTTAATCAGAACCTAATTTGACATAAGGCAATGCAAGTTACAGCTTTCTTTCAAAACCCAAAGGCCTCTCATCCAAACAATGGACAGTGTTTGTGCCATTCCTCACCCAATGCACACATCAGTTTTACGGCCCTTGGTTCACTGTTAATGGTAATGCCAGTTCAGTTTTAATACAAATGCATGAGTGTGGCTCTATTCCCCCAGTGGCTTCCAAAATCTACAGCTCCCAGAATGCACTCTGCTCAGTGCGTTCTATGTGTTACAGTGAGCCTTTGGCCTTATGAAGACTGCTGCATTTGCACAGATTAGGCAAATAGATGAATGTCATGCTTCACATCATACTTTCAAATGCATATTGCAGTTAATGCACTAACTATCTCTCTGCTCCTCCTTCTAAGCATGGAGGGTCACCCAGGCTGCCCTCAGGACCCTCCTGAGCAGTGGCGAGAGGCAGGGTCGGTGCACATGATACTGGGAGGTCTGGGCTGATATTTCCTGGGCATTAATCCTGGCCCAAAGTTTTAGGTCATCGCGGCGCTTAGGGCATGCCCTGCCCTGCCAGCCACATATGCTCACTGCAGTGCTCCAAAATGGTGGACCAGAGTCTGGTACATGCTGCACTGCTCAACTGGTGCTTGGGCCCCCATATGACTGAGGGTAATTTTCTAGCACCCCTTCGGCTATTATGCCAATTCCCTTTCAGTAAAAAGGGGTGCTTCCTCCTCCAGTCACTCAGCCATGTTGGTGTTAGTTGGATTGTATAGATCAGGTAGATGACAGAAGATATGACCTGTGACAGAGGATGACAGAGTCAAGTTCCTGCTCCCACACACACACCATCTCCAAGATGACATCTGGAGGAAACAGTATCTGGCCCTGAAATCTTGGCTGTACATCCCAAATAGGTTAATCCTTTGTCTGAAAATACTCTCTAATCCCCTCCTCCTCCTCCTCAAATCATTTTGAGGCATGGAAAGGGGCAGAGCAACAAACACATTCAGTGGCATGTTGAAAGTTTGTTCTGTGTTAGCTCGGCTTTTATGTTTTCTGCATGGCTGTAATTGGCTTTTGGGCTACAGTGTTTCAGCTGAGGCAGGGTGGATGGTAAGATCTTACACAGGTGTTTTACATTAAAGACAATGACCATCAGTCCTGAGCCAGAGATTCCGCCTGACTGTGGATATTTCGGCCCCACTGTTGACACTCCGCCCCAACTGCTGAGATACTGGCCCGGGAGCGGAGATTCTGGCTCAAGTGTAGAGATTCCGCCCCAAGTGCAGATTTAAAGATGCAATTTGTAAATGACTGCTGTGAATTTCAAAAGTTGTAAATTACTTCTGTGAATACTACAAGTCATAAAGATAGATTTTGGCCCCCCAGTATTTGAACGCATTGGAATTTTACACTAGCAGAAAAACATCTTTGGGCTCCTTCCTATATTTCATCCCATGCTAAAACAAAAGGATGATAGATGCAATAGCTTGGGCCACATTCCAATCCAAAGTTTTTGTCAGGATTTACAGCGTTGCGCCTGCCTAAATGACTAGAAAACTACAAATCCCATGAGCCTCTTTTATAGGAAATATATTGCTGTCCTGCGCGATTGGCTGACGCACGTAATTCTGCTTCCTGGTTTGTTTGCTCACCGATGTCTGAGGTGAGATGCTGCGTTCCCTTGGGTCCTGGCGGGGAGTCTCTAGCGGAGGATCCATCAGATGGAGAAGGCGCCGGTAAGAGGGCTACTTGGGTCCGCTATTTGGAGGATTGCCTGGTAGACTCACTAACCAATCCCAGTATCGACGGAATTAGCGGGGCGCCGAGTGAAGGTAAACTCGCGCTGCCGTTTTGTGATGTGCTTTCATTTGTGATGCGGACCTCAGAGGTAATCGGCCTCGTGTTACCGTGTTAGCCTTTCAGTTGGGACATTGTTTGTTAGGTTTCGCAGCGGAGCGAGGTGGTCTAACTCACTACACGCTGCCGTGTGCCTCTTTTACAGTAGCTACTGTTAATTCCCGAAACGGCTGTGGTGGTCGCAACTACACGTTGCCGGTAAGGTTTATTTCATGTTGTTTGGGGACTATTCTGAGCGGAGCACGGTGGTGGCTGAATAACCACATGTTGCCGTTTCTTCCTATATTCCGAACTATTCACAGGAAGATAAAATAGCGGATCGGGTGTGGTGGTCGTAACTACACGTTCCCATTTATTTCTTTGTTTCTTTGCTATGCCTATGCTTTCAGACGGAGCTCGTCTGGAGGTTAAATACAAGGGAAGCACTCTGGATAAAGAGTAGTTTGCTTCCCAATCTTAATTTTCCTTGGGGAAAAGGGATAATCAGATATTCGCTTTCAGCAGGGCCAAGAAGGTTACTATTCCTCCTGAATGGTGTGTTAGAATTCAATATCACTACATTTCTATGTCATATGCAATTCATGAGTAACAACTGTTTTTATTGTTGTCTTTGTTTCTAGACACCTCAGGATAGAATTCCGAGCTTATTAATCTTAGAAGGGATTGCTGCATTACATATCAGGTATTCAGGGTTTAGCGAGAATTCATGAGTGTAGTCATATGTGTTGCCCTGTTTATACATTGTGTTGTTTTGTCATTTCAGGTCCTTTCTCCCGGCTGAACCTTCCCTTACCTTTTCCCTCGCCTGATAGTTCGAGCACCCTGTGTTATATATTCAGGGTGCTGGTAACGTCGGGAGGTGGACCCTTATCTCATCATCCGGATCCTGCAGAGCATAATCTGACAGTTTTTTGCCCACCTGAGCCCAAAGTGAAGTGACATGGTGTGAAAAATACGATGGATTGGGATACGGCCCTAGTAATTACCACTGGCTGAGATTAATCCGTCCATCAATTGTGTGTCTTTTGCTTTCTCGCCTTAAGTGCGGCAAGTATGCCCAGACGTGGGACCTGCGCTCACTGTGCTACTGGAATCTAGCCATCCTGGCTGAATAGGGGTGAAACCCCGAAACCAGTCTGAGGATGCTTGTTTCCGGTCCAGGGAGGACCTTGCTTGGCAGTTCAGGCTGCACTGTTCCCATGAGGCACAGAGTCAAGACTGATTTGCATATGAATAGGTCTAAACTGGGGTGGCATGATGAGCATTTAACCCAGATCCCTTGACTGGGGCTGAATGTTTTGATTTGTTCTGCATTCCATCCATCAATTGTGTGTCTTTTGCTTTCTCGCCCTAAGTGCCCAGGTAAGCCCAGATGTGGGTCCTGGGCACACTGTGCTACTGGAATCAAGCTATCCTGGCTGAAGAGGGGTGAAACTCCAAACCTGGTCCTAGGATGCTTGTTTCCAGTCCACGGAGGACCTGGCTTGGCAGTTCAGGCTGCCAGCATATCCCTATGCCACAGGGAAGATATCCCGAAACCCGGGCCATGTCCCGGGTCAAGAGATCGGGGGAACAACAAGTATTTACTTGCACCTACATAGGTGAACCACTTACGAACTTTCAGTAATTCTTCGAACTTCAAGCACTGCACATACCAGAGTGCTTAGGGGCGACCCGGAGGAGGGTCTAGCGGTGTGCGGTCCATTGCTGTTTTTTCTACATAAGGGCTCCCTTGAGCCCCCCAAAGCTGACGAGCTTCTGGACGACGCACCTGTGTGCTGGGCAACGAGGCCCGTAACGGTTACGAGGCGGCCTTCTCTTTCACCCCTATTGACTTTCTCTACTGATGAAGGAAGATATCCCGAAACCCGGGCCATGTCCCGGGTCTAGAGATCGGGGGAACAACATGTATCTACTTGCACCTACATAGGTGAACCACTTACGAACTTTCAGTAATTCTTCGAACTTCGGGCACTGCACATACCAGAGTGCTTAGGGGCGACCCGGAGGAGGGGCTAGCGGTGTGCGGTCCATTGCTGTTTTTTCTACATAAGGGCTCCCCTGAGCCCCCCAAGCTGACGAGCTTCTGGACGACGCACCTGCGTGCTGGGCAACGAGGCCCGTGACGGTTACGAGGCGGCCTTCTCTTCCACCCCTATTGACTTTCTCTACTGATGAGGGAAGTTATCCCGAAACGCGGGCCATGTCCCGGGTCTAGAGATCGGGGGAAGAACAAGTATCTACTTGCACCAACATAGGTGAACCACTTACGAACTTTCAGTAATTCTTTGAACTTCAGGCACTGCACATACCAGAGTGCTTAGGGGCGACCCGGAGGAGGGGCTAGCGGTGTGCGGTCCATTGCTGTTTTTTCTACATAAGTGCTCCCTTGAGCCCCCCAAGCTGACGAGCTTCTGGACGACGCACCTGCGTGCTGGGCAACGAGGCCCGTGACGGTTACCAGGCGGCCTTCTCTTCCACCCTTATTGACTTTCTCTACTGATGAGGGAAGATATCCCGAAACCCGGGCCATGTCCCGGGTCTAGAGATCGGGGGAACCACAAGTATCTACATGCACCTACACAGGTGAACCACTTGCAAACTTTCAGTAATTCTTCGAACTTCAGGCACTGCACATACCAGAGTGCTTAGGGGCGACCCGGAGGAGGGGCTAGCGGTGTGCGGACCATTGCTGTTTTTTCCACATTAGGGCTCCCTTGAGCCCCCCAAGCTGACGAGCTTCTGGACGACCCACCTGTGTGCTGGGCAACGAGGCCCGTGACGGTTACGAGGCGGCCTTCTCTTCCACCCCTATTGACTTTCTCTACTGATGAGGGAAGATATCCCGAAACCCGGGCCATGTCCCGGGTCTAGAGATCAGGGGAACAACAAGTATCTAC
This sequence comes from Lissotriton helveticus, assembly GCF_964261635.1. NCBI lineage: Eukaryota > Metazoa > Chordata > Amphibia > Caudata > Salamandridae > Lissotriton > Lissotriton helveticus. Next base: position 243,708,072 of record NC_136060.1, on the reverse strand, counting down.
TTGCACCTACAAAGGTGAATCACATACGAACTTTCAGTAATTCTTCGAACTTCAGGCACTGCACATACCAGAGTGCTTAGGGGGGACCCGGAGGAGGGGCTAGTGGTGTGCGGTCCATTGCTGTTTTTTCTACATAAGGGCTCCCTTGAGCCCCCCAAGCTGACGAGCTTCTGGACGACTCACCTGCGTGCTGGGCAACGAGGCCCGTGACGGTTACGAGGCGGCCTTCTCTTCCTCCCCTATTGACTTTCTCTACTGATGAGGGAAGATATCCAGAAACCCGGGCCATGGCTAGGGTCTAGAGATCGGGGGAACAACAAGTATCTACTTGCACCAACATAGGTGAACCACTTACGAACTTTCAGTAATTCTTCGAACTTCAGGCACTGCACATACCAGAGTGCTTAGGGGCGATCCGGAGGAAGGGCTAGCGGTGTGCGGTCCATTGCTTTTTCTACATAAGGGCTCCCTTGAGCCCCCCAAGCTGACGAGCTCTGGACGACGCACCTGCGTGCTGGGCAACGAGGCCCGTGACGGTTATGAGGCGGCCTTCTCTTCCACCCCTATTGACTTTCTCGACTGATGAGGGAAGATATCCCGAAACCCGGGCCATGTACCGGGTCTAGAGATCGGGGGAACAATAAGTATCTACTTGCACCTACACAGGTGAACCACTTACGAACTTTCAGTAATTCTTCGAACTTCAGGCACTGCACATACCAGAGTGCTTAGGGGCGACCCGGAGGAGGGGCTAGCGGTGTGCGGTCCATTGCTGTTTTTTCTACATAAGGGCTCCCTTGAGCCCCCCAAGCTGACGAGCTTCTCGACGACGCACCTGCGTGCTGGGCAACGAGGCCCGTGATGGTTACGGGCGGCCTTCTCTTCCACCCCTATTGACTTTCTCTACTGATGAGGGAAGATATCCCGAAACCCGGGCCATGTCCCGGGTCTAGAGATCGGGGGAACAACAAGTATCTACTTGCACCTACATAGGTGAACCATTTACGAACTTTCAGTAATTCTTTGAACTTCAGGCACTGCACATACCAGAGTGCTTAGGGGCGACCCGGAGGAGGGGCTAGCGGTGTGCGGTCCATTGGGGTTTTTTCTACATAAGGGCTCCCTTGAGCCCCCAAAGCTGACGAGCTTCTGGACGACGCACCTGCGTGCTGGGCAACGAGGCCCGTGACGGTTACGAGGCGGCCTTCTCTTCCACCCCTATTGACTTTCTCTACTGATGAGGGAAGATATCCCGAAACCCGGGCCATGTCCCGGGTCTAGAGATCGGGGGAACCACAAGTATCTACATGCACCTACACAGGTGAACCACTTGCAAACTTTCAGTAATTCTTCGAACTTCAGGCACTGCACATACCAGAGTGCTTAGGGGCGACCCGGAGGAGGGGCTAGCGGTGTACGGACCATTGCTGTTTTTTCCACATTAGGGCTCCCTTGAGCCCCCCAAGCTGACGAGCTTCTGGACGACCCACCTGCGTGCTGGGCAACGAGGCCCGTGACGGTTACGAGGCGGCCTTCTCTTCCACCCCTATTGACTTTCTCTACTGATGAGGGAAGATATCCCGAAACCCGGGCCATGTCCCGGGTCTAGAGATCAGGGGAACAACAAGTATCTACTTGCACCTACATAGGTGAATCACATACGAACTTTCAGTAATTCTTCGAACTTCAGGCACTGCACATACCAGAGTGCTTAGGGGGGACCCGGAGGAGGGGCTAGTGGTGTGCGGTCCATTGCTGTTTTTTCTACATAAGGGCTCCCTTGAGCCCCCCAAGCTGACGAGCTTCTGGACGACTCACCTGCGTGCTGGGCAACGAGGCCCGTGACGGTTACGAGGCGGCCTTCTCTTCCTCCCCTATTGACTTTCTCTACTGATGAGGGAAGATATCCAGAAACCCGGGCCATGGCTAGGGTCTAGAGATCGGGGGAACAACAAGTATCTACTTGCACCAACATAGGTGAACCACTTACGAACTTTCAGTAATTCTTCGAACTTCAGGCACTGCACATACCAGAGTGCTTAGGGGCGATCCGGAGGAAGGGCTAGCGGTGTGCGGTCCATTGCTGTTTTTTTCTACATAAGGGCTCCCTTGAGCCCCCCAAGCTGACGAGCTCTGGACGACGCACCTGCGTGCTGGGCAACGAGGCCCGTGACGGTTATGAGGCGGCCTTCTCTTCCACCCCTATTGACTTTCTCGACTGATGAGGGAAGATATCCCGAAACCCGGGCCATGTACCGGGTCTAGAGATCGGGGGAACAACAAGTATCTACTTGCACCTACACAGGTGAACCACTTACGAACTTTCAGTAATTCTTCGAACTTCAGGCACTGCACATACCAGAGTGCTTAGGGGCGACCCGGAGGAGGGGCTAGCGGTGAGCGGTCCATTGCTGTTTTTTCTACATAAGGGCTCCCTTGAGCCCCCAAAGCTGACGAGCTTCTGGACGACGCACCTGCGTGCTGGGCAACGGGGCTCGTGACGGTGACGAGGCGGCCTTCTCTTCCACCCCTATTGACTTTCTCTACTGATAAGGGAAGATATCCCGAAACCCGGGCCAAGTCCCGGGTCTAGAGATCGGGGGAACAACAAGTATCTACTTGCACCTACATAGGTGAACCACTTACGAACTTTCAGTAATTCTTCGAACTTCAGGCACTGCACATACCAGTGTGCTTAGGGGTGACCCGGAGAAGGGGCTTGCGGTGTGCGGTCCATTGCTGTTTTTTATACATAATGGCTCCTTTGAGCCCCCCAAGCTGACGAGCTTCTGGACGACGCACCTGCGTGCTGGGCAATAAGGCCCGTGACGGTTACAAGGCGGTCTTCTCTTCCACCCCTATTGACTTTCTCTACTGATGAGGGAAGATATCCCGAAACCCGGGCCATGTCCCGGGTCTAGAGATCGGGGAAACAACAAGTATCTACTTGCACCTACATAGGTGAACCACTTACGAACTTTCAGTAATTCTTCGAACTTCAGGCACTGCACATACCTGAGTGCTTAGGGGCGACCCGGAGGAGGGGCTAGCTCTGTGCGGTCCATTGCTGTTTTTTCTACATAAGGGCTCCCTTGCGCCTCATAAGCTGACGAGCTTCTGGACGATGCACCTGCGTGCTGGGCAACGAGGCCCATGATGGTTACGAAGCGGCCTTCTCTTCCACCCCTATTGACTTTCTCTACTGATGAGGGAAGATATCCCGAAACCCGGGCCATGAGATCGGGGGAGATCGGGGGAACAGCAAGTATCTACTTGCACCTACATAGGTGAACCACTTACGAACTTTCAGTAATTCTTCGAACTTCAGGCACTGCACATACCAGAGTGCTTAGGGGCGACCCGGAGGAGGGGCTAGCGGTGTGCGGTCCATTGCTGTTTTTTCTACATAAGGGCTCCTTTGAGACCCCCAAGCTGACGAGCTTCTGGACGACGCACCTGCGTGCTGGGCAACGAGGCCCGTGACGGTTACGAGACGGCCTTCTCTTCCACCCCTATTGACTTTCTCTACTGATGAGGGCAGATATCCAGAAACCCGGACCATGTCCCGGGTCTAGAGATCAGGGGAACAACAAGCATCTACTTGCACCTACATAGGTGAACCACTTACAAACTTTCAATAATTCTTCGAACTTCAGGCACTGCACATACCAGAGTGCTTAGGGGTGACCCGGAGAAGGGGCTAGCGGTGTGCGGTCCATTGCTGTTTTTTATACATAATGGCTCCCTTGAGCCCCCCAAGCTGATGAGCTTCTGGACGACGCACCTGCGTGCTGGGCAATAAGGCCCGTGATGGTTACAAGGCGGCCTTCTCTTCCACCCCTATTGACTTTCTCTACTGATGAGGGAAGATATCCCGAAACCCGGGCCATGTCCCGGGTCTAGAGATCAGGGGAACAACAAGTATCTACTTGCACCTACATAGGTGAACCACTTACGAAATTTCAGTAATTCTTCGAACTTCAGGCACTGCACATACCAGAGTGCTTAGGGGCGACCCGGAGGAGGGGCTAGCGCTGTGCGGTTCATTGCTGTTTTTTCTACATTGGGGCTCCCTTGAGCCTCCCAAGCTGACGAGCTTCTGGACGACGCACCTGCGTGCTGGGCAACGAGGCCCGTGATGGTTACGAGGAGGCCTTCTCTTCCACCCCTATTGACTTTCTCTACTGATGAGGGAAGATATCCCGAAACCCGGGCCATGAGATCGGGGAGATCGGGGGAACAGCAAGTATCTACTTGGACCTACATAGCTGAACCACTTACGAACTTTCAGTAATTCTTCGAACTTCAGGCACTGCACATACCAGAGTGCTTAGGGGCGACCCGAGGAGGAGCTAGCGGTGTGCGGTCCATTGCTTTTTTTTCTACATAAGGGCTCCTTTGAGCCCCCCAAACTGACGAGCTACTGGATGACGCACCTGCGTGCTGGGCAACGAGGCCCGTGAGGGTTACGAGGCGGCCTTCTCTTCCACCCCTATTGACTTTCTCTACTGATGAGGGAAGATATCCAGAAACCTGGACCATGTCCCGGGTCTAGAGATCGGGGGAACAACAAGTATCTACTTGCACCTACATAGGTGAACCACTTACCAACTTTCAGCAATTCTTCGAACTTCAGGCACTGCACATACCAGAGTGCTTAGGGGCGACCCGGAGGAGGGGCTAGCGGTGTGCGGTCCATTGCTGTTTTTTCTACATAAGGGCTCCCTTGAGCCCCCCAAGCTGACGAGCTTCTCGACGACGCACCTGCGTGCTGGGCAACGAGGCCCGTGACGGTTACGGGCGGCCTTCTCTTCCACCCCTATTGACTTTCTCTACTGATGAGGGAAGATATCCCGAAACCCGGGCCATGTCCCGGGTCTAGAGATCGGGGGAACAACAAGTATCTACTTGCACCTACATAGGTGAACCATTTACGAACTTTCAGTAATTCTTTGAACTTCAGGCACTGCACATACCAGAGTGCTTAGGGGCGACCCGGAGGATGGGCTAGCGGTGTGCGGTCCATTGGGGGTTTTTCTACATAAGGGCTCCCTTGAGCCCCCAAAGCTGACGAGCTTCTGGACGACGCACCTGCGTGCTGGGCAACGAGGCCCGTGACGGTTACGAGGCGGCCTTCCCTTCCACCCCTATTGACTTTCTCTACTGATGAGGGAAGATATCCCGAAACCCGGGCCATGTCCCGGGTCTAGAGATCGGGGGAACAACAAGTATCTACTTGCACCTACATAGGTGAACCACTTATGAACTTTCAGTAATTCTTCGAACTTCAGGCACTGCACATACCAAAGTGCTTAGGGGCGACCCGGAGGAGGGGCTAGCGGTGTGCGGTCCATTGCTGTTTTTTCTACATAAGGGCTCCCTTGAGCCCCCCAAGCTGACGAGCTTCTGGACGACGCACCTGCGTGCTGGGCAACGAGGCCCGTGACGGTTACGAGACGGCCTTCTCTTCCACCCCTATTGACTTTCTCTACTGATGAGGGAAGATATCCCGAAACCCGGGCCATGTCCCGGGTCTAGAGATCGGGGGAACAACAAGTATCTACTTGCACCTACATAGGTGAACCACTTACGAACTTTCAGTAATTCTTCATACTTCAGGCACTGCACATACCAGAGTGCTTAGGGGCGACCCAGAGGAGGGGCTAGCGGTGTGCGAACCATTGCTGTTTTTTCTACATAAGGGCTCCCTTGAGCCCCCCAAGCTGACGAGCTTCTGGACGACGCACCTGCGTGCTGGGCAACGAGGCCCGTGACGGTTACGAGGCGGCCTTCTCTTCCACCCCTATTGACTTTCTCTATTGATGAGGGAAGATATCCCGAAACCCGGGCCTAGAGATCGGGGGAACAACAAGTATCTACTTGCACTTACATAGGTGAACCACTTATGAACTTTCAGTAATTCTTCGAACTTCAGGCACTGCACATACCAAAGTGCTTAGGGGCGACCCGGAGGAGGGGCTAGCGGTGTGCGGTCCATTGCTGTTTTTTCTACATAAGGGCTCCCTTGAGCCCCCCAAGCTGACGAGCTTCTGGACGACGCACCTGCGTGCTGGGCAACGAGGCCCGTGACGGTTACGAGACGGCCTTCTCTTCCACCCCTATTGACTTTCTCTACTGATGAGGGAAGATATCCCGAAACCCGGGCCATGTCCCGGGTCTAGAGATCGGGGGAACAACAAGTATCTACTTGCACCTACATAGGTGAACCACTTACGACCTTTCAGTAATTCTTCAAACTTCAGGCACTGCACATACCAGAGTGCTTAGGGGCGACCCGGAGGAGGGGCTAGCGGTGTGCGGTCCATTGCTGTTTTTTCTCTCCCTATGCCACAGGTTTGCAAGCTGCAGCAATCATGCTTTCTAAGTGTGAACAACACTATGTGCTATTGCTGCTCTGATTTCTCTAACATGTGCGGCTTAGGAATATAAGAAATTTCAGAAATAAAAGTTCTTTGGCACAATTAACAACAATGATAGTTTTTGCACTGATCTCTAACCTAGCTTAATGTTGATACCGCCATATATTGACAGAGACAGTGGCAGTACATCCGTTTGCTAGCCCTCCCTTTTTAAAGAATATGTCCGTACAATTCATCACCATCAAGTGTCTGAGGTTGTTATGCAGACCACAATTACAGAGCTATTCTTTCCTTGGTAACTAACATCAGGACTGGTTACAAATCCCTGAATATGAATGTGAATAGTTCTATCTTGAATGTTACACTTTTAAACGACCAGCCGCCTTAGCCTCTTTTAATTTGGTTTTACCATTCAGTGATCTCGCCATTTTACAGTTCATAAACAGTTATTGCACAATCTTAGGTGTGTGGATAAGAGAGGTGTGGAGTGTCACATGAAGGGATAGGCTTGCCTCCTGCCTTTGATTCCCCGTCTTCTCTCCCTTTTTTTTCACAGAGCGGGTCCTCTTTTCCTGAGCTGTTGCCAGGTGAGGTCAGGTCAGGTCCTCGTGAATCACAGGCGAGAATTAATAGATATAAATATTCATCCAGGAAGCGATTGTATGCAGAATGAATGATGGAAATATGTATACCAAGTTCAAAGAAGCTTTTTCATAAGTTCTAAGAAGGATATTTTTCATAGACATTCTCTTTACAGGTGCCACCAGCATCCGGTGATTTGTGGAGGATTTCTACGCCTGTAATTCAGATTACCTGGTTGTATTCATTCCAACCCTAGTTGTAAATTTGTTTTTTTGTTTTTGACACTTTACTTTTTATCACAAACGCAGTAGCAAGAGTATATGCAGTGGTCCTGAAGAAGGCCTTGGACTATCTAAACATGTAGACCCGATAATTCCGGCAGATGTTTTGTTAAAACTGCTTTTGCACTGTTTTTAGTTTGGATATCAGAATATACTAATTAAAATATTTTCTCTTTTGATATTCAATTTTAATCTGCACTTATCACTATTTGTTATAATTTTTTGCACTGCACCCGTCACTCTGCAACTTTAGCTCTTCATTCTGGACAGGTTTTGCAGAGCTACCTTTATTATATTGTGAATAGAAACATCTGTAAGCTCCCTTCTAATATACAGAAGGTCGCAGCCCTTGGTTACCTCAGTGTTTAACCAGGAGGAGATCCCAGAAGATGAAGCATGTCACCTAGTTGAGTGATGGGAATCCGTCCTCCTTTTAGGATTTTCCCAGAATTTTTATTTTGTCTTGTCTCTTTCCTAATCATTGGTTTATGAGATCATTACTACTCAACATGAAAGTTATTTGAGGCTTCCTGGCCCTTTAAGAGCCGAGGATATATATGGGGCAGAAAGACTGACATTTCTCTGGGGGATGGGGCATTGGCATGCCCTTTTTGGGCAGCCCCCACCCCAACGGTAATAAAAAAAAGAAATCCCTAGTTTTTAGTGGGTTTTCTGCCCCCCGGGCAGAAAGACTGACATTTATGTGGGGGGGGGGTATTGCCAAGCCCTTTCTGGGCAGCCCTCACCCCAGTGTCAATTAACAAATGTTCCTGGTGTCTAGTGGGCTTTCTGACCCCACCAGGGGGCAGATTGGGGGCTCCTGCACCCATATGCCCCCCAGGGTGGGAGGGGGTGGAGAAAGACTGTTTTTCCCAAAATGGGGGGATCTACTAGGGAAGGGTCCCATTGGGGGCTGAGAACTAAATATATGAAACTGAAACTAAGTTTCAGTTTCGATTTCATTGTAATGACGATAGCGCGCCATGTGTGCTATTGTCATTACAATGAAATACAGAAATAGGCATGGGGAGGTTAGGGAAGCTCTTACCTACCTCCCCAGGCAAAAACAAGGGATATCCCTCTGCTGTCTGCAGCAGAGGGATTTCCTGAGCATGTGCTCATGACGGAATAGTTCTGTCATGAGCACTCTAGAACTCGTGCTCATGACGGAACCATTCCTTCATGAGCATGGAAGAGGTTAATAAAAATGTCAATGATGAAAATGTTAAATACATATTCTTAGTTCCATTTACAACTGAAAATACAAAATATTTTTAAATGACATATTTGCAAAGTCCAAACATTAGGTAAAAAATGTAATGGACATTAAGATTTTGTTGCAAGCATTCATCATGATAATAATGGACACTGAGACCCCCAAAAAATGGAATCTTTATTTTTAAAGTGTTAATACATGAGTTTTTTTAAACTTAATAAGTGAAAAAATAAACACATATACATCACACCTTAAAAAACAGAAATACAATTTAATAACATATAGGAAAATGCACTAACAAGGGAAAATGTTACATAGATAAATGCAAAATATGATTTAAGTTTAGAACTAAGATTGATTTTATCTTTAAAAAATGTTTTACCTTCTCTAGTGCAATTACTGAATTATGTTGTTTAAACTATTCAAAAAATGTGTAATGCATATGTTTACAATTTGTTAGTTTATGAAAAATAATTAAACAAACCTGTACCAATCAATCAATCAATCAGGGGTTTTAAAGTGCACTACTCACCCGTGAGGGTTTCAAGGCGCTGCATGAAAACATTCTGAATTTTGATTAATGTCAAAGTTTGTGTAAATGTCCTTTATCATGATGGAAAGTTGCATCAAATTTGAAAAAAAAAATCAGAAGAGTTAATACAGATGTGGTTCTTTACATTTCATAAACAACAGCATTCCACACTTATGCATTTCGCATTGGAAAAACAATTGCTTCTAAGAGAAATTTAAAAATGTGCGAGTACAGAGCAAATGTAAGCATACAATTCAAAAGAGAACAAGTAAAAAATAACCTTACCTTCTGTTTGAACAAATACAGGGTTGATTTGCTTTGTTGTCAAGTAGCAGCAGCAAAGGAAGAACTTAGATGATCGAGTTCATGATGGAAGGAAAAGTGGAAAAAAGAAAAGAAGTTATGTTTCTTCCTTATGTCCCTACAATACTACCAATTCAGGTATAGAGGTTTACCTGCCACAGTTACATCGACGGCAGGGAACATTGTGATTGGCCTGGAGGAAATATTGACTGAACTCCCTTTGACATCTGCTTTTGCCTATGATGCCATCGATGTGCCAGGAACATTCTGACAGAGATGACAGGACTTGGATAAACTATCGTTTATAGACCCGCCAGCATCTAAACTAAGCGGTTTGACCGCTTAGTAGGCGGATGGATGAACCGATGGGCACCAAATCCCCCAAGATCTAAATCAGGTCCTTAGTCTTTTTTATGAAACTGTATTTGATGAATTTGCATCAAAATTGGCCCCCTTTGCTGCAAGATCCTGCTGTGCTCTGGAAGTCTTGAAAGTCCAACATTTTTTTCAAGCCTCAACATTTTAGAGGTTTTTGATCAGCTCCTCCTAGTTATTTCTGAGGCTCTGGGACTTTAAGGACTGCATTTTGGGGCAGAACCCACTCCAGCAAATGCCACCAGCAGGGTCCAATCGTGTTCCAATTGGTACTGGACAGCTGGCCACCCCAGAAAAAAACCTTTCCTAGCATGTTGTGTCCTTGTAACCACACACAAGGTCAGTCAGCTGATTCTTCGAGTACACTTTATAGTCCTGGGTACTAGTGGGAACAGTTCAGTCCTTCAAACCTCCACATGGGTCCCAAATAGCAGGACCAGTCTTCTGTTCTTCCATAGGTAAAGAAAGTTTTCAAAGCAGCCGGTGGTAAGGTTTGTTTTTGTGCAGTTTAGTAGCCAGTCATGGGGGTGACTTCTGGACATTCCTTTATCAATACCATCCACTTTTTTAGAAAATCCTGTTTGTCTCACTGCAAACTACCCCAGAGTTCACCATTAAAACGCAAATGCAAATGTGAAAAATTGCTTACTAATAGAGGTGAGGGAGTCAACCCAGTGGTGTGTCTAGTCTAAGCTACGTCAAACTGGCTCTGGAGCCACCCCTCTCTTCCACTGGGAAGATGCCGGGCTGACTGCAAAGTATCCTGGGATCAAAAAGCGTCAACTCACCAGCTTCTACTTACAGTAAACTATTAACGGGCAGGCTTCACCCTTGCCCCTTTGCAGTAAATTAAGGTCTTCAATCATACATTGTCAGGTGGGTACATAGAATGTGAGGCAGTGGTTCAGGCATGCAGCTCCTTTGTCGGAAACAGAAAATAACCAGCATGGGTTTGTCAGTGTGAACTTCTCTATCCAATTTGCTGCAATGACTTCAATGCAGAACTCTGAATTATTCATCTCTGTAGTGGGTGGGGGCCTGACAAACATTCTCTAGCCCTATGCGTTCTTCAGAGTAGAAATTCATATGCATAAATCTGTTAAAGCGATAGACTGAGGTGCATACTTTTACTGAGGCCTTATCTTCTTCACACCGTTGCACATTTAAAACAACACATATTAACATATATGCCTTAAGTTTCAAAGGGAGCACATACTGGTCAAGAAATGAGGTAAAGTGGTTGGCTGAAGCATCTACCCAGGTGAGGCAGGAATCACCACTCTTGTCAGGGTAAGCTAGATGCACACTAAAAGATAACCTTTGCTTACCATCTGGTAGCTTCGCACAGAGCAGTCAGGCTTATGTCATGGGGCAATGTGTAAAGTATTCATGCAGAAAACACACACAGAGTAACACAATGAATACACCACAAAAATACTCCACACAGGTTAAAAAAAATATATTATTATATTCTGAAGAAAACAAGACTAAAAATGAAAAAAAATCCAATGTATAGAAGTTGAGATATTGTTCAAAATGCCTTTCCTGGTTGCAAGCAGTGATGTTAAGGCCTGCAGGTGCAGGTTGCATTGGTCTTCTCTGCAAAGTGAAGGCAATGCATCGGATGAAGGCCAGAGTCGAGGGCTGTCGAGCAATCCGAACATGTCGATCTCTGGAGGCAAAGTGCTTGTCCTGAGGCAATGCACTGATTTTACTACTGCAACTGGGTAAATGCCCCTGTTATGCTACACTCATACAGGAGATGCATGTTGTAAGTATCTGGGCCACTTACAGTGAGCCAGCCACAGGAGCAGTGTGGCATCGTGGTTCTCTGTGTCCTTCATGACATAGCTGCGCTGATGTCATGGAGCACTGGAACCTCATATGGAATGTTATGCTTTAACCTAGAAGCAGTTGCTGTCATACCTTGAGGCTGGCTGGATGCTCACCTGTGGCTGGGATCTTTCTTCTAATAAACCACTACTTTCATCTTCAAATTGTTGGTTCCTATTTTACATTTGGCGACGCAGGATGGGAAGAAGATAAGATCTCAACACCTATCTCTAATAATTAAAAAAAAAAAAAAAAAAAAACGATTATTCCCTTGGAAACTTGTGGACTTTTCTAAACAATTTTAATGAGATACTACGTGGCATTCAACTTTGAAGATTTGGAAATACTTCACTGACTTTGGACTTCAAAAAGAACTTCATTTTCGTCTTTTCAGGGTAAGAAGAAACAATTTTTTATATAAAAGGGAAACAGAACCTTTGTTTTCAATTTTAACGATTTGATCTTTACTGTTCCTGTTGCACCTTTGCGATCGCTTTATCAGACGTTTTGCGCTTTATTTGACTATTGGAAGAAGTGCACTACTACTTTGCGATCCGCATCTTTTAAAAAGGGCCCTACCTGCCGACTCCTCGCGAGCTACATCCTTTGGAGAACGCTAACGCCATTGCCTAGCAGCATTTCAGAACCTTGAAATCTTGAAAATAAACACACCAGCTTTGGTCGTCTTCACGGCTGTTCGCAAAGCTTGCTGGGAAGCACGCAAACGTGCCGCAAGGTACGCTGGGAGTCACGCTGACGTGGGCGCCATCTTGAATTGGTCAACTTCCTGGTTTTCATTTCGGAGTGCGTTTTCATCGCATTTCATGACTCCGATTACCGCTAATCATCGCTAATTCTTCCAAATCACCCTGAAGTCTCTTGTTTTTACAAGCTTTACCACAGTTTCAATGGACAATACAAAGGTACTGTTTTGACTACTTCAACCATTTCTCTACCTTTTGGAAACTCTCACTTGAATCTGTTTTTGTGTGTCCGGCTACTGTGACACACACACTAGACTTTGCACCTACGATTTTGTTGTTTTGTGTGCACTCACTGTGACACACACACATATTTGACATTTAATTTTCTTTTTCCTGTTTTAATTTGGTTTTTTTTCCGCTCTTGTTTTCTGCTTGTTAGTAACAGCAATATGCAAAATGTAACTGCCCCCCCCTTCTTCTTATCCTCACCTGGAGATCCACCTATCAGATGGAAAAAATGGCGTAAAGTGTTTGAAAGGTATGCCAGAGTGTGTGGATCTAGCTTGAGTGCTGAAAGAAAGACCGCTCTACTGTTACACTGTTTGGGGGCAGAAGGACAAGAGGTATTCGATCATTTGCCTGACCTTGATAATGGTACTTTAAATGAATATGAAATTTGTATTGCTAAATTAGATGAACATTATCTTCCTAGAGTCAGTACAATTTTAGAAAGATATCATTTTGGTCGGAAAACACAATTGGAAGAAGAGACAATTGAGAATTATATTACAGCTTTAAGAAAGCTGGCTTCTTCGTGTAAATTTGGTGCAAGTCTTGATGAACACATAAGAGATCAGTTCATGCTCGGATGCTATATTGAAAAAGTGAGGGAGGAATTGTGGCAAAAGGACGAACCCTCTTTAGAGGAAGTTCTTACTATTGCTAAGAGGATAGAACATTCTATCAAGTGTGTAGAAGTTATAAAAAAAAATGGGGAGAACAAAATTACTAAAGACACAGTGAGTGTTGTAAAATCTACTCCTAGAGTAGGCGAAAATCACCGGAAAGAGTCTAGAAATGAAAATGGTGCAAGCAAAATTCCCTATAAAAAGAAGGAGAACAGTCTTGATTTCTCCCAAGTAAGATGTTATAGGTGTGGTAAAATGGGACATTTTGCTACGGATAGACAATGTCAAGGTTGGAAGGCATATTGTGGTAAATGTAAAAGGAAGGGACATGTTACCTCATGTTGTAAAGGGGGAAACTACAAAGGTAGAGTGAGTGAGATATTTTATGACTTTGAAAATGAATGTAATTCTGATGAAAATCTAGATTGTGGCCAAATTTGTATACAGACAGTAAGTGCTGAAGAAGCAAAGAATTCACCTTCTGACGAAATTTTAATAGAAGGTTTCCCCACAAAAGTTTTGTTTGATTCTGGAGCAAAAATCACTATTGTTGCAAAAGATTTTTTCTTGAATAAGTTAGGCCAAAAACTTGAGTTGTCTCGCCCTGACATAAGACCTTTCGGCTATGCGGGACAACCCATTAAGCTACTTGGGGTGTGTGAAGGAGTGATCAATTATAAGAATAGGTTGACCAGAGCAAAAATTTATGTTTCTCAAAAGGGAGATAGCATAATAAGTTGGTTTGCTCTCAAAGATTTGGGGGTTATGCTTGATCCAAATTCCACTCCTCCTATTGTGTTAAAAGAGCCTTTTCCCTCTACCTCCCATACTATTTCTCTGGTTTCTCAAGATTACACCACTGAGTTGAAAATGAGGTTTCCCAAAGTATTTTCTGAAGACTTGGGGTGCCTGAATGATTATTGTCATCGTATCATTTTGAAAAAAGGTGCTGTACCTGTTTGCTGCAAAGTACGAAATGTACCTGTGGCTGTCAGGGAGCAAGTTAAAGCTGAACTTGAGAAGCTTGTCAAAGGAGGCATTATTGAAACAGTAGAGGGGACGGAATGGGTTGCCCCGATTGTTGCAGCTAAAAAATCGGACAACTCTCTTCGTCTCTGTGTTGATTTAAGGGAGCTCAACAAGTGTGTGGTCACTGATCATTACCCTTTACCCAAGATTGCTGACATGCTTATGCTACTCAAGGGTGCTAAGATTTTTAGCACCATTGATCTACGGTCCGCATACCATCAGATTAGGTTGGAGGAAGATTCGAAAGATTTAACCTCTTTTGTGACACCTTATGGCACTTTTAGGTTTATCAGACTACCATTTGGTTTAGTGTCAGCCGCATCGGTTTTCCAAAGGGCATTGGAAAAGGTCTTAAAAGGTCTACAAGGTGTCAGAGTATACCAAGATGATATTCTTGTGTTTGGCGTGGATAATTCGCAGCATGATTTGAGGCTTTTTGCAGTCTTAGAAAGACTATATACTGCAGGTTTAACTGTTAAGATTGAGAAATGCAAGTTTAGGAAGACTTCCATTGACTATCTAGGTCACACAATTACTGAAGGAGGAATTTTACCTAAGGAAAACTTAATCTCTACCATTTCTAAGTTGTCTTCCCCACAGAATAAGGAAGAATTGATGAGTTTTTTGGGACTTGCTGAATATTATAGTAAGTTTGTGAAAGATTTTGCCTCTTTGTGTGCTAACATGAGATATTTGTTGAAGAAAGGAGTGGATTTTGTTTGGGGAGAAAAATGTCAACATGAATTTGAAGTCATCAAGAAGAAGTTAGCTTCTGCCCCTAAACTGAGCAGTTTTGATCCTTCTGAGAGATTTATTTTGATTACTGATGCAAGTTTGAAGGGTTTAGGTGCGGTACTGGTACAGAAGTTTGAGGGCACCGAGAGGGTCATTCTTTTCTTGTCAAGGAGTTTAAAGGGAGCTGAAACTCGATACTCAGTTATTGAGCGTGAAGCTCTCGCTGTTTACTGGTCAGTCAAGAAGCTTAAAAATCTATTATGGGGAACCACCTTTGAGGTTAGGACGGATCACAAGCCGCTTTGTGAAATTTTAAAAAAGAAAGGAATTGATGCTGTGTCTGGAAGGATCACTAAATGGGTTGTTGGATTGCAAGATTATGATTTTGAAGTAAAATATCTACCTGGGGTGGAAAACAAGGTAGCAGATGCCTTATCCCGCCTTGTTCCTAGTTCTGAGACTAATGATGAGGAAGATTGTGATGAAGACGATGAAATGGTTTGTGTTGTAGGGGAGGCTGTCATTGATAAGGTGAGGTGGTTGAAGATGGTTCAGGAGGATTTGGTTCTCGTGGAGGTTCTTAAACTATTAACGACAGGATGGAAGGTCAAACCCAAATCTAATGAAGGCCTCGAGAAATTTTGGCATGTCAAAGATCAGCTTTCAGAACAGGATGGCTTACTTTTTAGGGGAACTAGATTGGTTCCACCTCTAGCTCTTCGGGATGAGCTTATGTCTTTAGCACATATTGGCCATTTAGGAATCTCTAAAACCAAAGAGATATTGAGGAGGTCGTATTGGTGGCCTAATATGGATTTAGAAGTGGAACGTAAGGTTAGGGATTGCATTGACTGTGCCTTTAGTGAGAAGGTAGCAAAACCTAAGGTTCAACCTATGATGATCAGAGACAGACCGAATGCACCCTGGAAAGAAGTTGGTTTGGATATTTTGGGGCCCATTGTGTCTGCTGGTTGTGAGTGGTATGTTCTGGTCCTTGTTGACTTCTTTTCCAGATGGCCAGAAATTGCCATTACTCGTGGCATCGAGACTAAACATGTGGTGGCCTTTTTAACTAAACTTTTCGCAAGGGAGGGCATTCCCAACACCATTCTCACGGATAATGGTCCCCAATTAGTATCTAACGAGATGGAGCAATTTCTGTTAGAGCAAGGTGTAAAACACAAAAAGTCCTCTTTGTACCACCCAGAAACCAATGGTATGGTTGAGAGATTCAACCGTGTTCTCAAAGAAACCATCAGAATGGCCAAGTCTGCTGGTACAGATTGGAGAACAGATGTCTTTAAGAAGGTTAAGGTTTACAGGATATCTCCCCATGCTATTACTGGGAAGACTCCGTTTGAACTTTTTAGATCACGCATTCCCAATACCCTTGTGGTACCTGCATGGGTCAATGATCTACAACCATGTCCTCATGATGTTCGTGATGACTGGATGTTGCGTGAATCTTCTAGAGTTGAGAATAGAAAAAGGAATTTTGATGCAAGGAATTCTGTAAAGGTCACGCCAGTTAAAGTGGGAGATTGGGTACTCATTAAAAATCCCTGTAAAAACAATAAGGCTACCTTTAAGAAGCCCATTCGGGTCATTAAAGTTTTTAAGAACGCCATCAAGACTGCAGATCATCGTGTTTGGAATTTGAACAGGGTGGTGGTGGTTAGTAATGATCTTGTGGAGGCTTCTTGCAGTTCTCATTGCCAAATTCCTAGTGGTGAACCCTCTTCACTTCTTCGCAAGTCTGCAAGGGTGTCTCATTCTCCTGAGTATTTAAGAGACTATGTGACTGTGTGATTTATGCTTTTATGTTAACTCTTTTTCTCCTCCAATTTCGTTACTGATTTATGCCTTAATGTTAACTCATTTCCTTTTGTAATTTTGTTACTGTTGTTAAGAAGGGAGATGTGTGGCATCGTGGTTCTCTGTGTCCTTCATGACATAGCTGCGCTGATGTCATGGAGCACTGGAACCTCATATGGAATGTTATGCTTTAACCTAGAAGCAGTTGCTGTCATACCTTGAGGCTGGCTGGATGCTCACCTGTGGCTGGGATCTTTCTTCTAATAAACCACTACTTTCATCTTCAAATTGTTGGTTCCTATTTTACAAGCAGGAGTAAAGACTTTGATATCCTTGAGTCGCAAGAACAGGATGCAAGCCCACAAGCCCTTGGAGATTACTTGGAGTAAAGGCAGAGTCCAGCCCTCCTTCAGCAGAGTCAGAGAGCAGCAGGCATCTGGGCAACTAACAGAAAAGCAGGCCATCCAGATTAGCAGTCTATTTGAGTCCTTTAAGCAGCATAGTAGTTCTTATGACAGAGCTTCAGTTACAAAACCAGTAGTGCCTGACTTTAGGAGAACCCAGTACTTTCACCCAAAAGTACCTTTGAAGCGGGGGTGACTTCAAGGCAATTTTCTGAAGTGCACAAGTATCCCTTCTAAACCAGTCCCTTCTGCCAGGCTACCTGAGGGGGTACTCAATCCTTTTTGTGGAACAGGACACTGCCTATTCTTGTGAAGTGTTAGTCCCTCTCTTCCATCATGCCCAGGCAAGGACATTAGAATGAAGATATACATAGATTAGTACTCAGACACACCTATCATTCCTGTGTTGTGGCTGTCTATAGGGAATGCACTAAGTGTAGCTGTTACCCTCCACAGATGTGTATTAGAGACAGGCTGTCGACCACATAGAGCAGTACGTGCAGGGAAATGTCCACTTTTTAAAAGTGCCATTTGTAAAACAGTAATGTTAAATCCAACTTCTTCAGGAGGAAGGATTTATCATTACCATGCCAACGATATGAAACATAAACAAACTACTCCTCTCTGATCAGGGATTACAGCTTAAAAGTGTATTAAGGAACTTCCAATGGTAGCCTATGAGAGAAGTGGTACTCACAGTTGTGAACAATGAATTTGGATTTTTTTCACTAACAGAACACGTAAAGTTTAAACACACATGTCCTACCTTTTACTTAGATGGCACCCTGCCCTTATTGCTACCTAAAGCCTACTTTAGGGGTGACTCAGATGTAAAATAGGAGGGATTTAAGGCTTGGGAAGTAGTTTTAAATGTCAAGTCGAAGTGGCAGTAAACAACACACACAGGCCCTGCAATGTCAGGCCTGAGGCAGGTTTGAAAGGCTACTTATTTGGATGGCACAATGAGTGCTGCAGGCCCATTAGTAGATTTAGTTTCCAGACCCTTGGTATGTGGTATACTACTTCCCAAGGGACTGACAGGTAAACTAAATATGCCAATCAGGTATACATGAGTGTCGCCATGTTATGGGGGATGTAGATTAGCAAAGTGGACGGGTGCACCAACAAGAAGTCCAAAGTGTTTCCAATATGTTACATCCAAATATGCTTTTTTATTTTTATCCACCAATTCCAACAAAATCCAGCCAAAGCTTTTCATTCCAACAACTAATAGAAATATTTCAGAGCTGGACAAAGTATGTGCTCCAATCTATTTAATAATTTTTGCTTGATCCTCAGTTCTGCAAAGAAAACAGATCCTTCTTGTAGATTTCAGTAGGATCACCAGCTCTGGTAACCTTCCTCACTTTGAAAATAAAGTGTTCTTAATATTGATTTCAGTGGGATTCCCCTTCAAAGCCTCTTGATCTGTCTCATTTAGGGGAGACGCACATGCACTTTACCACTGGTTAGCTGTACTAAGGTCAACAAAAATAATCAGCAAAAACAGGAGGTAAAAGGCAAAAGATTTGGAATGATCCTTCAGAGAGGGCCATTTTCCAACATAAGGTATGTACAGACTTGACTTTTAAACAAAGCAGATCAAACACAGTTCTTTTCAAGTTGGAGTCTTGGTCTGCCCCAAAATCCTGCCTATTATGAGTTATTTTCTTTCACACAGAGAGAGAGTGAGAGGGTATGAGACTTAGTTGTGTCCTCACTAGCACAGCTTCATACACATATGGGCATTTAGGATGGATTGTTAGGGTGAGGTCCTGGGGGGGATGCAAAGATTTTGGAGTAGACGTCTCACCCACTAAATAGTGCCTATTCATACCCTAGTAGGATGGTAACATTCAGATAGACTCCTCTGGAATTGGGAGTTCTTATATGAATTGTTACTGGATTTTAAAACAGGGATTCAGAAGAGAAATAGTAAAAAATGCCTGAGGTTATACCCAAGGAGATTCCCTTTACTGATTAGTTACCCTAAATACTGGCAAAAACAGTTTGTGGGATCTGTGTGAGTGTCAATGGCTCACTTGCCCCTTCTATACACCAGCATGTGTTGGCTTATACTTAAAGCAAATGCAGGTCGGAGGCCTTCATCAGGGTTGTTAGCATCCCTGCCTTTTTACTTATTTGCACCATAAATAGGTATGAGGCCTAAGACTCTCACCTTCTAGTAGATTCCTACTGGGGAAAACCTAGGGATTTTTCTTGTTAAGAACCATAAGTATCTATTAACATAATCAAGTTTACTGATAGCTTGTGATGGCACTAAGTTGGTGGCACTGAATGTCATCAACCACCCCTCTATATCAGACTAATTCCTGGTTAGGACTTGTTCATGTTATGTGAAATGCTGTAACCTCTCCTGACATGTATTATAATACTTGTTAATAGAATTCCCTGAATTTAGGAAAATAAATAGTCATAAAAAATCAGTCAGTAGAGCATTGTCTGGCATGTATTAACGCTATGATGGTGCACTTGTAGCATACCTCAATGGGTTAGGTATTTCCGTACACTCCTGGAGGTAGCTTGGGCAGGTGTTTGGTTACACAATGATGTAACAGAACGCGGTATGCTCCCATCTCGCAATGCCCGCTGGTTTGACTCAATGTTTTAAAACATTTTTAAGCCACCGAGCAGGTGGATGTAAGTGAGCTGCCCTCGCCTCCGTGGTGCCTGCCCTGGATGCTCAACATCAGCAAATGATTCTTATTTCATGTAAATAGCCTCAATGCAGATGAAAGTATCCTCAAAGCGTACAGAGCATATATGTTTACTGGCCACCACTTATTTCATCAAGAAGTCATGCCTGCCTGTGATTCCTACTGGTCCCCAACTGAGACCGTCTCAGCTAGTGGTGCACAAATTCTCAGGACCTTCTTCCATGCATGATTACCTTTTCTTGCATAAACAGCTTTTTCAAGGTTATAGACCAATAATAACAGAGCCAGCCGTTACTGAATCGGTGTGTGGTTATGTGCCGACTACGCTGAGGCAATGTATAATCTTAAAATAGCCATAAAGACATAAAGTAAGGATCCACTGGCCTCTACCACCTCTCCTTCTTGCACTCCCAATAAAACCAGTGACGGAGTCATGAATACCTTCTGCTTGAGTTTAGCATTAAAAAATCTGATGATTTAATTTTTTCAAGATACAAGAGCTTCACACAAAGCAAAACTATGTACTATATCTGCTCCATGTAAAGAGCATCGGGGGCAGCAAGTTCCTTTACCTTTCCCCATTTAGCAATCCTATAAGCTGTATAATATAGAAAAAAGCAGGTCTTGTAAAACTGAGCTTGTTAAATTTGTCGACATTAAGACATATTGTGGTAACGTAAAAGCTAAGAAAAATCTTGAGATCCACAATTAGTTTTTGCCATTTTAGGGAGTATTTTCTTAAACCATATTTCATAGTGTCCTTCAAAAGGTGGTATATTGACCCCATTCGGCATTTTTCTGACCCATCAGTCTGTCTACTAACACAGGTTTTACAACACCTACTGGTCCTCCCCCTTACTTTGCAGGAAACCTCTTATTTGGAGGTTTTTAAAATTCCCTTTTGTTATATTCCATATAGGTACCCTATATAGGCGCAGGTAACACTGCAACCTTTCACCTATATTCTTCCCTACATTACATACATAACGGTTCTTAGGGACTGACCTCTTACCTAGATACAACACTGCATTCAGCACACAGGTTTTACCCTAGTTCGAATCTCATATATTATGCTTGAGGTTTCTTGGAAGCACAGCAGGACTACCATCTCCTGCATCATATCTCTGTATAAAGTTCAGTCCCGACGTCATTCTTTAGTCTGACACAGTAACACAGCAAGGTAGGACCCCTGGGTAAACTTATGGGTCTCTATACACCACATCTTGCTAAGAAGGACAGAGGAGACTGAGTTTCCCGGCTCTTACACTGACCAGAAACGTTGAGGTTCCTGCATGCAGACACTCCAGCTCGCAGTGGTCAAACATCCCTCGCGGGATGTCCAACTGGAGACCAGGACGGGGTCCCATATTCTCTTATTCTCAGGTAATAGGGGTAACTAGATCCTAGAGGGATTCTTGGCATAACACCAATATAGATGCTAGGTACATCTAGTTAGGGAGACATCGTAGGAGTATTCACTTCTTATCATGTATTTTATATACTTGTATATATTCATGATTACTGCAAAATGGTAGAACTGTACTATCCTTTTACTTTCATGGTACTTCTAATCATATATCTCTGCTACTGTCTAATGCTTGTTGCAGTTCATCTATTCTCCACTGGAATACCAACTGTTCAATAAATTCTTATTGAAAACACCCAGCCGGTTTAATCTGTGAGACAAACTAAGTGAGTACGAGTGACTGAGCGAAAGGTAGTATATTGTTCCCACAATTCTGAGGGATCAGGGTTGTCATGTTCTGAGGTTGCCAA
Source organism: Lissotriton helveticus (assembly GCF_964261635.1). Lineage (NCBI taxonomy): Eukaryota > Metazoa > Chordata > Amphibia > Caudata > Salamandridae > Lissotriton > Lissotriton helveticus. Next base: position 243,686,521 of record NC_136060.1, on the reverse strand, counting down.
GAACTATTATCTCCCCGACAAGAGGAGATTCTAGTGGCTCTGTGAGCTAGATGATACAGACCGGCTAACATACCTGGTGGGGGTGCACGGAATCAGTCTGCCACCAATCCCACAGTTTATGTTATCCAAACGTGCAGTTCTTGTATAGGTTATATAGAGATACACAACACTTTGACTAATATGAAACTCAGATTGGAGTTCAGCAAATGATTCAATACCAGTTGAGGAAAAATGCCCCTACTCTGTTCAGCTCGGCATTGTACCAGGTAAGCATGTATTGATCACAAACAAATTCGGGCAAGTTCTTATTATTCTGAAGGGCCGTATAAAAGTTCAATCTACTTTTTCCCATCAATTCACGAACAGACACCCAAACGTTATAAGTGCCTAAAAGAGCCTTAAAATGCACTCTTTTTTAGTAACTGAACTCAAGTTGTCTCCAAAGACATCCCCGATCCTCTGCACTGATTGAAAGTTCAAAGGGAGAAGGAGTATGGTCCTCGGCCTCTCCATTAGGCTGTTTCTGTAGAAAGATGATGCAATACTGCAAAGTAGTGGCCCAGCAATATATCTAGCAATGTCCACCCACCTCTCACTTTCGGGAGCGAAAGACATTTAAGTGATCTTCTGGCTTTTGAACAAAAACTGTGAGAAAACATCGTCAATTTTCTTCAGCTATTTATTTGTGAATTTTTAAGGTACTAGCTATATAGGATTTTAGGGAAAAGGGCAGGAGTGCTCTCTGAGTCTAAAGCACTTTTGACCTGAGTGGGGAAAAAATGCTGTGCCAGCCGTGGGACCACCGCTGAGACTAGGCAGCTCAGGGCTGTCCGCTTAATGCCACTGTGTCCATATCACCTGGTGTCCTCTTGCCCGTGGCATTTCCTCTCCTGGTTCTTTGCAGCAGCCCCAGCTTCCCCTAGCATTGCTCAGTCGATGTGGGCGAGGTTCAAGCTAGCAAGGCAGGAGGAGAGCAGTGAGCGGTGAGGAATGTTACGCAAGTGCCATCTTGCTCCTACAGCAATAGGTGTTGGCTGGTTTTATGATAATATTGTCTAGAGTATCAATTTTACCAACTGCTTTTTATTGAAGTTATGGTAATCATCAGTTTTAAAGTCTCTTAAACCATCAAAGTAATGGGTGATAGCCTTTTGACAACCCAAGACCTCAGAGGGCATTACACTCATAAGTAGATAGAAGTGAGACTCACTCTGAGCCTAGTGGTTTTCTCACTGTCATTTGTATTATGAGTTACTGGCATTATTTTAACAGATAGTGGTGGAATACTTTGAAGTAGACTTAGTAAAGTAGCTAGTAGTATGTGGAGTTGGGAGATGAAACATAGCTCCAGGGTCATAAAAAAAAACCCTGTCAACTTCAAAAACTATGTCAGGCAGCCAATACATGGCCTTAGCAGTGAAGTCAAAAGGTTCCTGATTTAGAGAACTGGGTTAATTCAGATTACAATGACTAATAGTGATAATATCATTTCTTCCATAATGTAATTTTTATCTGTTGGTTCTCTGCCAGATGCAAGATGAATATAACCATTCTTCATCATTCAGTAATCATTCTACCATCTGTGAACCCTCTGGTGTTAATTCAATTTACAGATGAAATCAAGTTGCCAATGCTTTTTAGAGGTCTATACATTAAAACCTTTCCCTAAATCATGACCAAAATGTTTTACCAAGGACAACTATCAGAATGTTTCATTTTGCGTTTATTATGGTTTTTTACATTTTCAGAAAAACAGGGATCAATCTGACTATACAACCTGAGCCTTCAATCCTCTCTTCCACCTTACTGAACCAGTGATCACCTCTCCTAGGAGAGTTGCTGCTGCAACAGGCCTGGGGTCAATCAGTCAATGTGGTTAGATAATTAACCTTTGGACACAATATGGTGGCCCATGCTGAGCAAAAGGGTGTCAAATTTAAAGCCAGTGAGGAACTCTTTACCTAGAAGTCTTGGTAGGTGGAGTTTCTAAAAAGAAATTCCCCTGTGGATGCAGCTATTTATATAATGAATTTATGTTTGGTTGTTTTACGAATGAGATAAAAAAAATGATAGGAGAGCCATAGTCACAGGATGAATACTCTGAGAGAGCACTGAAGCAGTTTAGCCCTATAGCAAGTACACTGTACACAAAGCATACGTATTAAGGAATCTCTGAGGGAAAATTCTTAATAGAGCTCTTTTGAATATTGGTATCCACGAGTGGTTAGATTTCAGGTATCAATGTTAAAGCATATAAAAATTTCCAGGCTGAATAGCCACAGGAAGTTTTCAATGGAATCTGACTGCTGAGTCATCATTACAGTATTCTAAAACATAAATGGAGGAACTGAGACAGAGTGAGTCGGCAACTTACAGTGGTGCAAGTTAGACTAAATAGATTAACCAGAATTAGTTTTTTAAAGGCTATCAAAATGTTGGTATGGTAGGAGTGCCTCAGACAATCTGGAGTATGTGAAAGGGTGAGGGTGTCCTTGGGGACAGGAACTTCATTGTGATGCCTTTGATGACACTTTGATGCCATCACTTTTGTGCTAAGAGTGCAACAGCCACAATCACAATCAAGAGGGCGAGTGCTGTCACAGGGAGCGTCATAATGGTAATGTATTAAGCTAACCAAGGGGATAGCTATTTTGGGCTTTGAAAATAGAACGTGTTATAGAAGAGAGAGAAATAAGAGAGGTAGGAAGCGTGTCATAGTTTCCTTGTCTGGGTGGGAGTGTACTAAAAGTAGACACTGAGGGGCATATTTACGAGGGCCTTGCATCATACCTGCACCACGCAAGGTAGTGTATGCACAGTACAATTCTCTAAGTCATATTTCAAAAGCCACACAAAGCCATTTTGCGTGGCTTTGAATAATTTCATAAATATGGAGCGATGAAATGAAACATAAATTGCTGAGTTGCATAACTCTATTCAAGGCATTCCATGGACGTTGGGATTGTTTGACGCTTTCCCAGATTTACAAACCTGGTAAATGCATCAAAAAGATATGCCACCCGAGGTGATACGTAACAAGGAGAAACATGTTTATTTTTCCTCGTTTTTTCCTCTTTCTATGTGTGCGGCATTTTGCGGCACAGAAAGAAAGAGGAAAATGCCTTTATGGATTGCAAGTGTGCATGTTGCAAGTTTGCGTGCGTTGGCGCTGGGCTGCAGAACGCACCAGCGCAGGAGGAAAGGACAGAATAGCACAGCATTGGATAAATACAGTAGATTTGAACGCTCTGCCTGTGATGCCGAGTAGTGGAGCCAAGGTAACGTTCTGCTCTGCCTTGCGTCAACATTATCACTAATATGCTCCTGATTGCTAAAAGAAGGTGTTTCAGACGTGTGCCTTTGGAAAGCCTCAGTGAATGGGATGCCAGTTTGTTGGTGCATGAATGAATGTAATGGTACATGTAGAGTGCAAACCTGGCTGCGGAGCAATAATGTGCTGCACACATAACCCCAGACACACACCTCAATGTTAGCAAATAGACAATACTTACTACTCTGTCATGAGGAGATGCAATGATTACACTCAATGTGCAACCATATAGGCTGGGCAAGCAGTCTGCTGATGTGCATGACCCTAAACTTGGTGTAGTGAAAGTGGAAAGAAGGTACCTGCATTATGTGGCTGAGGTCCCGCCTATGAGATCACCTGAAGGTCAGGAGAACCATGGCTGCCATCTGATAGACAGAGGACACTTCCCAGGTTGTTTGAAAACATATAATGGAATAAACAAGACTATAAGTCCCAAAATTCAAAGAAAAAACTTGAACTGAAGCAGCACATTGCATATGTACCTGGGAAACTTTGCAGGAAGTGGAAGGGAATCAGTACTTGCATTTCGCTTAGTACTGGCCTCGAAAGGAACAGATGTGCTACTCAGCAGATGGGGAAGCGAACTAAGTTTTGACAAGTATAGAATGGTGGCTCATGTCCTTTTCAGAAAATTCAGGTTTCACATTTATTAAAACACACTTCCATTACTTCAACGTTTGATGCATTGATGAAAGGCATAGATTATGCATTGTTAAATGTAATGTGCAAAATATTAGAAGAAATGATAATTTATGAATGGGTGAAATTGTAATGACAGGTCAGGACACTTAGGGCCCGATTCTCAAAGGCAATCTGAGACAAAAGTCATTACGACTTTTGGTATTGACAGAGGTCATTTATAAGTTGTATCTTTACATCCACAGTCGGGCCAGAATCTCCGGCTTGAGCCGCACTCTCTGCCCCCAGGCTGTACTCTTCGGCTAGGCCAGTACTCTCCGTACCATGATGCAAAGGAGCAAACATTTCTGGGATATGATGTAGCGTCCGGCCATACACGTTTCCCTGCCCAAAATGATTTTCATGACCTCCCTTACCATTTATCACACGTTTGTAATGTTCCTTTTTGTAAAATTTGTACTCTGGTCTATTTATTACACATCATCTGGCTCGAGACGGAGTGCACAGCCCGAGCCTGAGAGTATGGCCCGGGTGCTAGAGAGTACAGCTTAAGCCGTAGATTCCAGCATCACTGTGGACTTAAAGATACTACTCGTAAATGACCTCTGTGAATACCAAAAATCATAAAGTCACGCTTTTGTCTCAGATTGCCTTTGTGAATCAGGCCCTTAGCTTCCTGCTTTGGGATCCTTCAGCACAACATCTCAAATGACTTGTCCACTTAACGCCGGGGTACAGAATGAAATATAGACAGAGACAGGACCAGCATCTTAGTTACATTTTAGGGATGATTTTTGTTTTGGGCTCATTCTAAAGTTAGAACACAGCCAATTGTGATGTTTGAAGGGGTTATGTTGAAATTTCATCTTCACATCTATGGAAGGTTGTGTGTCCCAAGTTCGACAATTGTATAATAAGTCATGGATGCTGATTCTTTTCAGGAAGCAAAGGGCACTAATCCTGAGCAGTTCAGGCACAGTTTTCCCCTTTAATCAGGGCACGTTTTTATTTGTCACTTCTTCCTAGGTTTCACACATGTTCATTGTAGGAGCATTTCAGTTATGTGCTTCAGGGTTTTATCCTGACTTGGACAGAGGTGGGAGCAAAAAACAGGATTTTTTGTGTTATCCTTGATTCTTGGCCATATTCTTCTATTTGGAGATTGCCTAGTTTGCTAAGTTAATTTGCAGCAGGAGCACTGAAGAAGAGAATTCTGCATGCATATGGTTATTTTAGGTGAATTATAGTTTCAGAAATAATATGCAGGATATCTAGATGTGGATAATGGGGTTTACTCCAACCAAGTTTATTTTTGTTTTATTTTGCTGCAGTTAAAATAGTCTGTGCCACTCAACTTACAGAACTATTTCATACATTTCCAAGGTTAGAAAGTAAATTACACATGTGCTCTAGCATAAATCAATTTTAATAAATCAAGGATTACCAACTCACACCAGACTGATCCCCCATGTACTTCATCCAATGTGATAAGGACCTTGGATGTTGAGTCTAAGAAAATCAGGAGTAAATGATAATATACAATGTTATTTACAATTTCTACCTAAGTTCAGTCAATTGTGAGAGTTATTGAAGATTTTAAGGGTTTTATTATTTCAAAGATTTGTAAATAGTCTTTATTCAGAAGCATAGGCTTTAATCATATCAGTCTCTGTTACAGAATTGATAAAGAAATACTGGTTAATTCAATCAAAATACAATACATTAAGTGTGTCCTATAAAGTAAGACACTCTAAGAATGCTCTAAGAATAGGGTGAAAAGGTGTCAGTAGGAACTCATAAAGAGTTCAAATTCTAAAGAGACTGAGATTAAGCATAAAGTCTGAATTTTCAAAATCAATTACAAATAAACCAGAACTTCCCATAAAGAGAGGGCCACAAACTCAAGTAGATTCTCAAAGCAATAATGAAAAATACAAGGGGAAGTCGGCAGTAGCAATAGCAAGTGCAATGAGCAATGGTGTCTGCGTAAAGGCAAAAAGGAAAAATTAAGAGAATGACAATAACCTATTCTAGGATTGCCTACTATTATTAACCATCAAAATCAATGTTGCAGTTAATGTTGCATCTTCTCTTCCTCTGGTCCAATCATCTTTCAAGATTCTTCCTGGGAACAGGTTCACTCTTTGGTTTCTCACACAGAATACCATACTAAAATACCATTCAGACCGGAACCTTTGAGTATGCAACTTTGTAGTTTTAGAAATTCCTTTACAACAAATGTAACTACATTTATATCCTTGTAATGAAGCAAATGAATCATTAGCTAACAATGGGCTATGTAACATCCCAAACATTCATGATAATGAAAGAACATTTTCTTTAAAATGTCATTCTTGGGAAATAAGGCAAATATGTTAAATGAAAACAAATTCAATTCTGGTGCTGCATTATATGTGTTCATTTGTCCTAATTCTACTAAATAATGCATTTTAAAGAGGCATTTTGGAAGTAACATTTTGCAGAGCACTGTGTAACAATCTATACTACTATTATAAAGAGAGAACTGTGTCCTTTGAGCCAGGTAAACTCAAAAAGTACACCACCAATCCAAACACCCAAGACATCTTTGAAAACCTCAGGGCAAGCAGAAGGACATAGGCTATTAAAAATAAAAAATATACATTGTTTAAAAAATTTAGAAATAAAAATAAAGTAGTCCCTTGCAAGTAGCGCCGGCCGCGACGTCTGCGTGATGACATCATTTGCGCTCCCTGGCAACACTACCTGAAATGGCGGCGAATCGTGCTGCCCGGGGTGTCCGAGGCTGTGCAGCTCTGCGGATCGTGCCCATTGACGGAAGATCGCGACCTGCTGGGAGGACTGCCGCGGCCCCTCTTGCTGCTGGGCGAAGTGGCGGCCTGTGCGGGCGGGGCGCCTGGAGCGGGACCGGACAATCCCTTAGAGCGCGGACGGGGGTGAGTCCTGGAGTGACTGGCGCTGCTTCATGCGCGGGGAGCGGGAGGTAGCAAACGGTGAATTACAGGGGGAAAAGCGCCTAGAGCGGGACCGGCAGCTGAGTTAAGGCTCAGGCTCTCCGGGACACGGGCGGGAGGGGGCCGGGGCGGGAGGGAGTGGGGGGGCGGGAGTTGGCCCTGAACAACGGCGGCTGAGGTAAGGCTCAGGCTCTGGGACACGGGCAATGTTGTGGCGGGCCGGGGCAGGAGTGCACGCAAGCCTGAAATGCTGCCCCCAGCCCCCTTCTGCCCCGGGCAACGCTGGGGTGGGCTGCTAGTTATTTAATAAAATCATAATCATGAAAAGGTCAAAAACTTAACATTCAAAGCATGTATCAGCATATTTTAATCAAACCATTTTAAAGTAATGTTGCCTTTTAACAGTTTTGAGGCCTATTACATATAACTATGGTTAGTTACTACATTTTGACAAATAAAATATGCATTTTGCTCAATTTAATTTAACATTGCAAACGTCTTTAATATCTTAATTTGTGCTTTGCTAAAAATCCTTTACACATGCATGCCTTTTTAGCCAGAGTGGATGGCTTCTCTAGTCAGTTTGGAGTCAGAAAATGTGTTGTTTTGTGCTTCTACCATATTTACCAGTACTACACAAGAGTGGTCTGGAATGTCAATTTGCTTCAGTTTCCCATTTTCATCTTTCCCTTTTCTGATGTGAGCTGAGAAAATGGTCATGACTAAGCTTACATGTTATGCTTTCGGGAACATACACATTTAGGCTCCAACCACTGAAAGTTAAATGACACCTATAGACTGAAGCATATACTGTGCCATCTTGAAGGTTAAAAAAATATACAAAATGAAGGGTCTGAGGGACACATTTAAAGACCTGAACAGATTAAATCCCCCTAATTCTATTACTCATAGAACAACAATGTAATCTGTGGTCTCATAAAGGTACCGTGCTTCTAGATACAATTCTGAAGACACTAACAGCCTATGGTGCTGACAAGTTTATTGATAGCAAAGGATGCAAAAGGAAGAATCGAGATGCAGAGAAGATGATTGGTATACAGAATGAAGAGAACCACCTCGGGATTAATGGTATCCCATCATTACACTATAAAGTGCCCAGTGTCATCATCTGGGGTTCCAAACAACTCTCTTATGTCCTTCCTAGATCCAGGAGGAGAACAGAAAGAATGAGTTGTATCCTCTTGTGGGACTCTCACAAGGGAAAAAAAATATAGAAGGGACTCTTTCTTTTTTATATAGAATTTTCATAAGTACAGTGCAAGAAAAAGAACAAAAAGTGTGATTTAAAATAGGATAGATTACAGAGATGGAGTATAGTGATATTCCTTAATTAATTAAGCATAAGTTACTTCCCACACTTTACCCCAATAAACCCCTCGATCAATTAATCAATCAATCAACCAATCAATCACCGGGTTTAAAGTGCGCTGCTCACCCATGATGGTCTCAAAGCACACCTAAAATGAATTACACACTTTCCATAATTAATTGTCAATTAAATAATTAATGTTAATTAATAACGAATTATTGATTAATTAAAAATAAATTACTTTCCACCCTCTACCCCTATAAGCCACACAACCTGCACCAAAATGTAATTACACAATTACCATAATTAATTGTAAATTAATGAATTAATGTTAATTAACAACTAATTATTAGTTAATTAAAAATAAATTACTTCCCAACCTTTACCCCATAAACAACACAACCCACACCTAAGATTTACCAAACCAAATTCTAAACACAACTAACATAATAACATCTCAAATAAATATTAATAAATTAAAAATGATCATTAATTTATTATAATTAAATTCCCACCCTATTCCCCTATAAACCCGCAAACCGCTGTGGAACTATAAAACACAAAATTAATTAAAATAAAAGTAATGCCTGCAAACTTTTTTACTCATATTAAAAAACATAAACAATACTTATACAAAAAATACATCACATACATTTAAAATATATACTAAAACACATAACACTAATAAATAAATTGTTATTTCAAGCTATATTTCTGCTAACGATATTAACTTCTATATTTTCCCAATTGATATGACTTACTTTCAAATTGATATTCTTGATCTCAATATTTTGATTCCACAATATTTTTAACTCAATATTATGGGAGGTCGAATTTTTTACCCTCGATATTCCGTCTCATTACCGCATGAAAAGAGAAGCAGTCATTTAGGTATGCTGGTCTGATTTTGTGGAGGGCCTTGTATGTGTGCGTGAGGGCTTAAAGGTGATTCTTCTTTTGATGGGGAGCCAGTGAGGTCTCAGAGAAGTTGGGTGATGTGGTGGTGGCAGGGGATGTCTAGGATCATTCCGGCCGGCGGCGTTATGGACGGTCTGGAGCGTTCAAAGGAGTTTTTTTGCTGATTCCGGCATAGAGGGTGTTGCAGTATTCCAGTCTGCTAGTGATGAGGGTGGGTGTGACCATTTTCCTTCAAGGGGATTCATCTGAATGTTTTTTTAGAGTATACAGAGGGTGTTGAAATAGGTCCAGGATACAGCGTTGATCGGGCAGTTCATAATGAGTGATGAGTCTAGTGTGGTTGCGATGTTTCGCGCATCGTCTGTCGGGGTGGGGGGGTTTCCGAGGGCGGGGGGCCACCAGGTGTCATCCCAAGCGGAGGGAATGCAGCAGAGGACTTCTGTTTTCTCACAATTGAGTTCCAGGCTATAGGTATACTATAGCTATTATTAGGAACTGTCTAAAATTTACACAGCTAATTTTTTTACACTATACTTATTTATCAGTGGCTAGGCTACCACAGATGTACCGAGGGACATTAGCATTATGCCTGAGGTAAAATGCAACCCGGGCTGAATTTTGGTCTGGGTGTGTCCCATCATACAACATTATCGATCTGCATTAATAGATGTTATACAAGAGCTAACAGGGGGGTCTGCCTGCTAGTTGTGTTTAATAGATCTCCTGAGCTAAAAACATATGAAGATTTCATTTAAAGCTATTGCATTGGCCCTAGGTAAACGTACTTCTACCATGCACTGGAAGGCAGCCAGGGCACCGAGATTACGCATTAGATGCAGGGATTGCAGAAATAGACACCAAAGTGAAAAGACAGGCATTCCTGCCCTTTCCTTCTGTGCTGGCGCCATTTCAGCAGCCTATCGCCAATGTAGGAATCCTTGCACCATGTTGCATGGGTGTCTCTGTTGCATGCAGTGTTGTTTTTTGTGCAGGAAAGGGCACTTTTCTGCAAAGAAACAATCCTAAGAGGCGCTTTTCAGATAGAAAGAATAAGAAACTAGGAGAAATAAAGGTATCTATTGTTGTTACTCCTCACCTGGGGAGGCATACGCTTTTGGTGCTTACCCGGGTTTACATGATTTTGTAAATCTTGAGCAGTGTCAAAATCCATGGGTGTTGCGTGAAAACTCCCACAGAAACGCCCATGGATCACCTCCTGAGCGCTGAATAAGGTGTTACAAATTGTTACACAAGATTTATGAGGCCACTCAAAGCCATGCATGAAGGCTTGTGTGGTTTTAAAAATCCAAAGCGATTCAAAGCCCTGCATCACGCACGTACCGCTTTACATTTTGAAAAAGTGACGTAAGGCTCTCATTTATAACGTCCTCCATGCTTCTCAAAATGTTAATAAAAAAGGTATTTAAAAAAAATGAAAGTGCTTCATCTGAGTAGAACCTGTGATTTTGTAAGGGAGTCATGTTATTGGAATTTTTTATTGTTCATTTTCATTGCACTTTCTATATACTGTATAATAATAATAATAATATTAACCGTCCAATTAACCATTTAAAACAATCTCTGAGACACAATAGGTATTAACCACGAAATCAGAAGTGGGATTAAAAAAAAGCCTGTACTGATGTATGCTACGCAATTGGGGATATAATATAAATATGGATTATTAGGAAAGTATATCAGCATAAGTCCAAGTGTTTGTATACTCTATGTCTTGCAGACATCTACAACTACTTTTCAAGTTGCTGACGTGATTAACTCATCTCAGTACTTCAATTCAACCCCGCACCCCCAACATAACCTCAGTGCCTTTTTGGGATCTGCGAAAACCAGAGGTCCAAAGAATATGAGGAAGGAGTTGTAATCTACATCCCTTTCAAAAGACACCGGTACAAGACCATAAGGTTAATGATTGTGCCTTGGTGTCACTACAACTTTGAAACTTTTCTAAAAAGTTCTATTAGATTTTATTGTAATAATTTTTATTAACCAACAATATTTTGAATTTAATTGAATTGAATTGTACTGAAGACCAACAAAGGGTAGATTGTGAAAGTGATCCATTTGACATCTCAATTACAACGTCTTTACCCAGCGCTTATGATGATGATCGTCTAGGTAAATGTCAGGAGCTGTGACCAAGGACTAAAGAAGAATATTTGTACAGCCTGATAGAAAACTAGTCAGGATTTCTAAGGAACCCAGCAAAGAGGTAGGTCCCCTTTTGGATACTATTATAAGTTTCTAAGGGCCAGATGTAGGTAGGATTGATTTACCGAATCTTAATTACCGAATTTTACTGATTCGGTAATTAAGAATCGGTAAATCTGAGGGGTGGGTATGTAGGTATTCCAGATGTGCTGGAATACCGAATCGGAGAAAAATCGGTATTTACCGATTCAGGGTTGGGACTAATGCAGCCTATACAGCTCCGACTATGTTGTAGGACATTTAGGGGCCAGATGTAGGTCGGTCGGTAACGGCCGAAAATCGGTATTTTCGGCCGTTACCGACCGGTATTGAAGAATTGGTATGTAGGGGCTTATTTTTACAGAATCTGTAAATTTACCGATCGGTAAATTTACCGATTCTGTAAAATACAGATTCGGTATTTTTTACCGATTCGGTAAATTTGAGATGTAGGTGGGACTCTTCTGAGTCCCACGAGCCTTACCGAATCGGTAGTTTACCATCAAATCCAATTTGATGGTAAAATACTGATTCCAGTGTGCATGCACATGTGTGCATGCACACCTCTGCCATATGACAGTCAGACCTGCCCTTGGGGCATGTATGCCTGCCACATGGCACCTGAGCCTGTTTTGGGGGGGCCAGAGGGTGTCAAAGTGACACCCCCTGCACCCTTGTGAAATTTGGTATTTACCGATTCGGTAAATACCGATCGGTAATGCCCATTCATTCCTATGGGCTTTGAAGCCCATAGGAATGAATGGGCATTACCGATTCCTATGGGCTTTGAAGCCCATAGGAATGAATGGGCATTACCGATTCGGTATTTACCGAATCGGTAAATACCGAATTTCACAAGGGTGCAGGGGGTGTCACTTTGACACCCTCTGGCCCCCCCAAAACAGGCTCGGGTGCCATGTGGCAGGCATACATGCCCCAAGGGCAGGTCTGCCTGTCATATGGCAGAGGTGTGCATGCACACATGTGCATGCACACTGGAATCGGTATTTTACCATCAAATTGGATTTGATGGTAAACTACCGATTCGGTAAAGCTTGTGGGACTCAGAAGAGTCCCACCTAAATCTCAAATTTACCGAATTGGTAAAAAATACCGATTCTGTATTTTACAGAATCGGTCAATTTACCGATCGGTAAATTTACCGATTCTGTAAAAATAAGCCCCTACATACCAATTCTTCAATACCGGTCGGTAACGGCCGAAAATACCGATTTTCGGCCGTTACCGACCGACCTACATCTGGCCCCTAAATGTCCTACAACATAGTCGGAGCTGTATAAGCTGCATTAGTCCCAACCCTGATAATAAAGTTGCAACCAAGAAATGAACACAAGTGCCCACTATTTTCCAGTGTCAGATGAAGTAACCACCCCGGAAGCCAAGTAGGAAGTGAAGGGCATGCTGGAAAAGGTGTAATTGGCCCGGAATTTGTGGAACATCCTTCTTAAAAGCCACGAGCCAGTAGCATCTAGCACAAAAGTGGGGGGAAACAATTTAATAATGCCTTTCCACTTTCTCAAAGGGATGCCCCCAAGAACCTCGTGCGCAGGCTCCTGAAATCCCAGAAGTTCACAGATGTGTGTTAAAACGTCAGGCAAGGCCTGTAAAGAAAGAGTGGTGTAAGGAAAACTGCACCTTTTCAACAGCTGATATTTCGAGGGAACGAGGGTTCCACAATAGAGATGATGGAAAAAGTGGGCGGGCAACTAGTTTCTGCCTGATAGTAGAAGGAATAAGGTCGCCCACGTAGGAGAGGGGACTTATGGCCGCAAGTACATTGAAAATAAGGCAAGTATGATGACCAGAATACAGCAATGGGTTCAGATTTGGGGATGGGATTCTGCAGTTTCACTTAAGGTTGCACCACTTGCAAACAAGTTAAATTGGAACTGGATGATTATGTTTTAATTGAATGAAGAATAGATGTCACTAAGAGATGCCTAGAAAAAATGCTTAGCAGCATGCTTCATTTGAAGGTTGCAATAACTAACTTCGATATAGAAATGGAAGTGTACTGTGACAACATTGAGATTCTGAATAGCTCCACCTCTCCTCTAGATATCCTGCCTCTATCACAGCCCTGAAGAAGATTGCTCACATGAAACACTTTGCCTCAGTGGCAGCACCCAAAGGGCAGCTTCGGTCAAGTGTGAATATAATTAGGGCTCCCGGTTTTATAGTATTTACTTTTTTTCACATTTCAGACTGTAAGTATCGATATTTATTTTTACTAATTTTATCCGTATTTATCCATATTTATTTTGAGTTTTGTGAAGAAATGAATCTGAAATTAGTATATTTCTACATTTATTTGACCAATAAATGTGCACTTCTGCCTGAACGTCTGACTAGGTTCAGGGATATAAACACACCCAGATGAAAATATATGCTCTTATAAGAAAACATGCACATTTTAATATCAACCTTGTGCATATCTATTGCTGTTTAAGGTTCTTTACTAAAATTCCCTATATTTTTTAACCCCCTTACCTTTTGATCGACAGAGCTGTTGGCCTGGTTTTCATGACAGACAGCATTTAGAATTACTCAAAAAATAACCCAATTTCTGTTTTTGTCCACATAAAAAAATCAATACAGACAACAATGGTTTTCTGTCTGTATTTATCTGTAAAAATCAGTAAAAAACGGAAAACAGGGAGCCCTGATTATAATATCGGAATGTCCCGCACCTTGACTGACTTGTCTGCTGCACTTTGGACAGACAAAATGTCCATGATGTTTAACAAATATTTCTTTTCAAATGTACTGCGTCATCTTTTTTAGTTGACTAATATATTAGAAAGGATTCCTATGAGCCTTATTTATATAAACTGTGCTAAGCAAAACGCCCCAACTGCTTTCCCATTGAACTTGCTTGCCTGCTGCAAAACTATATTATTTTTTCTTAGAAATATTTGCCTTTACCTCTATTCTTGTCTTCTAATAGCTCACTGTCATTAGCCTTTTCGCCAATGTCTGGTACAATCTGCTCCATAGATCTCATACATTACTTATGACGCATCTTTTCTTTTTACTCTTCATATGCTGTGTTTGTATGTTGCTTTGTAAGGGCCTTTGGGTGTACAGTAAGTAATAAGTAAGTGCAAATACATTTTGAAAATGATTAAATCTCCCTGTCGTGGGGTTCCATGTAGTAGAGAAGAAAAGGGAAGATGTTTCTGCATATACTTTCTATATATTACATTTAAAATATATTTATTCCGAACAACAGCTGTAATTCGGGTATTAGATCACATTCCAACATTTGAAAATATACAAATTTAATCAATCAAACAAATTGAGAGGCATTGTTTTGGTGAAGGTTTTGGGTCACATGCCTGTCCAGGTCCACTGCAAGCACATGCTGTTAGGTCTCGCCCAGCATCGCAGTGCATGTGCTGCTAGTTCTGCAGGATCGAATGTCGTCAAGTTGACTTCGGAAGTGGGGTGGAAGCTCCACCCATGCTTTCCATTGACACGCATCACACTTAATGCTAAAGCCTAGCTTGCAATTGAAAGTGAAGCTTTTGTGTTTCCTCCCTGTCTCCTTTAGGCCCTGCCCATCCAGACTCCTACATGAGCACGCTCTCCACTCTGCTGATGAGCTGCGGCGCGGGCACGCTCTCCACTCTGCTGATGAGCTGCCGCGTGGCACCGCAGGCCTGGGCCGCTGTCAAGCAGGAGCCCGAGTGGAGCGACGGCGACCTCTCCTCATTATTCCGTGCAGCGCCATCACCCCCGTGGGCATTCCCAGCGAGGACAGAATGGAGAACGGGACAGCAGCAGCGCATGCTCAGGTACTCAGTCGGCGCTCTCTTCATTGTCGCCGCACGTTGTTTTTAAATGGTCGAGCTCTGCAGCTGTGCCTGGAAGGGTTAGGCTCTGTGTGACCTGCGAATGGGGGAAAGAAACAGAAGGACATTCCGGAGGGAAATTAAATCCTGGCTCTTTACTCAACAATATTTCCTTGATTGCATTGTGGTCTGCTCTTTTTCTCTAGCGCCACGACGCCTCGGCAGTAGCGCGCTCTATAAATATTTTCATTCATTCATTCATTCATTAAAAGGAAAGGTATGGAATCTTTATAAAACATTCACCCTATAAAAATACAGCCCTTGCTTTATGAATTAGCAGTGCTTGGCGCTCTTGTTAAGCATGTATACCACGCAAGAGACATCAACACATTTGATTAACTTCAGTGTAGTGTATAGCAACTAAGGTAACGTTTCAATAGCGAATATTCAAAGTTGGAAGAAACCAAACCTGTCTGTTAACGCCGCGCGGAGCCAACCTTAGCATATCCCATATATATTCAAAACCACCATCTCAATGTGTTCTACTTGCTTATTTGATCTCACCAACATGGCCGCAAGCCTGAGCCTTCCAAGTTACATAGGCAAAAAGAACAATTGATGGGCAGAATGCGCGATCAATGTCATACATTCACCCCAGTACATAGATCTGGGCCTAAATCCATCATTTTTGTGCTCACCATGCCATTCCAGCTTTTACCGAGCCATATGCAAATCAGTCTTGACCCTGCACCCAATGGGAATAGTCCTGCCCGAACTGCAAGGCCAGGTCCTCCCTGGACTAGAAACAAGCATCCTAGCACCGTTTCGGGCTTTCAGCCCTCATCAGCCAGGATAGCTTGACTCCAGTGGCATGGAGAGCACGGGACTCACGTCTGAGCATACCCGTCCCATTCGGGGTGACAAAAGCAAAAAGAACAATTGATGGACGGAATGCAGATCAATGTCATACATTCACCCCAGTACAGAGAGCTGGGACTAAATCCGTCGTTTCTTTGCTCACCATGCCATTTCAGCTTAGACCAAGCCATATGCAAATCTGTCTTGACCCTGCACGCAAGCAGGGAGGCTCCTGTCTTGAAGAGTCGTGTTTCTCAGAATGGATTTTAGCAAGTCCGAGTACGCCTGCGCTGTTGCCGGCGATGGCCTGGAGTGCGGCGAGTGGGTCTAGCGCGGTGTGAGAGGCCGCCGTACATTTACCACTTACTCTCTTACTGGCGTTGTCTGGGGCCCGGGCTGGCAAAAGTTTACACACCCGAAACCCGCCCACTTCCCCTTTCCACAGCGAACCATAACCAAGCCTCAGTCAGCGCTGCTGCTGCAGAGAGGGTTGACAGGTAAGGGATAAGAATGAAAGGAAGCAGTGACAGTTGCGGTGACGGCAAAGTGCCAGATATAAATGTGAGGGCTGCAACTCACTTCCTCCAGCACACTCTTTGTTTCACCTCCATAGAACACTTATAATACTCTAGCCTGTCATCCTGTGACCTGACAAGTCAGGAAAGGGAGAAATGTGTTTATCTTCTATCCAAACTGGGATGTTGATAAATGTGGCCACCAGCGTCTACTTACCTGTAAGGACTGTTACATATGGTTCCTGGTGTCTTCTTTCTCTACAGGGCTGTTCAAGACAGCACAAGGTTCCCTTTTGTATAATAACACTAATAAATGATCTTGGACCTAAGAGGGGTGTTGTGTTTGCCACAGTTTCCTGTGCCTTTAAGGGGTCCATTGCCATTGTTATTAACATAGCCATTAACAAAGCCAATAGCTCTAACTTAAGCAAATGTGAGACCTATTGCATTTCCAATGCTTGTTTTTTGTTACTACCTAGGATTTTGAAAATTGTAGAGCCTTGCATTTTGTTCTGAACGGTGAATAGTATTTTAATGACTGACGGCTCCAAGAGTTGTTTCATTAGCTGTAGGCACTACTGTAAAAGCCCTGCTTTTTAGTATCTCACATCAGGAACTGAGCATGTAAATAATGCATCTACAACTTTAAAGGTTAAATCTCACTCATACTAATACAAAAGTGAATCAAATCCAGTAAAAAGTGTTTTATTGGAATTTACTTGCACTGCAAATCATGATTTGTATTGGAAAGTTGCCTAAAGTAACACAAAGTAGTGCTATGATCTACTTTGGTCTACTTAGTTTCAAGGGGGCTCCCCGTGGGTGGCACATGGGTGTTTCCATGCAAATCCCCCATGATTTCTGACACAAATCCATATCTATTAACATTTGCAGACAGGGAGAGGAGAGGAGGGTGTTAATTTGCTACCACTTTGCAACAGGTTTTCAACACAAATGTGACCCTAACTCGGTGCAAAGTGTTTAATATGGATTTACTTTCTAATGCGAATCATGATTTGCGCTGGGAAGTTCACAAAAGTAATACACAGTAGTGACAGGTAGTTCTTTGTACTACTTTGCTTCAAGGAAATTTCCAATGATTAGTTCAGAGGCATTCCCTTGCAGCCAACCCTGTGTTTTGATGCATACCTACTAATATTTTGGGACAGGGATTTGCATGAAAAAATATGCCTCCTTGAGCAAAAAAACAATGGATTTAGGCCCAGATCTCTGTACTGGGGTGAATGTATGACATTGTTCTGCATTCTGTCCATCAACTGTTTTTTTGCATTTGTCACCCCGAGTGGGACGGGTATGCTCAGACGTGAGTCCCGTGCTCTCCACACCACTGGAGTCAAGCTATCCTGGATGAAGATGGCTGATAGCCAGAAACCGGTCCTAGGATGCTTGATTCCGGTCCAAGGAAGACATGGCTTGGCAGTTCGGGCTGGACTGTTCCCATGAGGCACAGGGTCAAGGCTGATTTGCATATAGCCATGTCTGAATTGGGGTGGTGTGGTGAGCAAAAAAACAATGGATTTAGACCCATATCTCTGTACTGGGGTGAATGTATGACATTGTTTTGCATTCTGTCCAGCAACTGTTGTGTTTGAATTTGTCACCCCGAGTGGGACGGGTATGCTCAGACGTGAGTCCCGTGCTCTCCACACTACTGGAGTCAAGCTATCCTGGCTGAAGACGGCTGATAGCCAGAAACCGGTCCTAGGATGCTTGATTCCGGTCCAAGGAAGACATGGCTTTGCAGTTCGGGCTGGACTGTTCCCATGAGGCACAGGGTCAAGGCTGATTTGCATATGGCCATGTATGAATTGGGGTGGTGTGGGGAGCAAAAAAACAATGGATTTAAGCCCAGATCTCTGTGCTGGGGTGAATGTATGACATTGTTCTGCATTCTGTCCATCAACGGTTGTTTTTGTGCAACTCTGTAAGCCCAAGTAAAATAGAAGTGTGCACTCTATGGCCAGCGGGAGCACACACAAGGCTGGAGAATGTTTTACTCTGAGACGCATCTTGAACCCTGTTGTCCAGGTCCTTTCCTCGGTGCTTCAAATTGATAACGATGCTAATCAACTACATTGTTGACGGGGTCTAAGGTAAGCTTCTTTTACACTTGTCTCAATATGAATAGTGTGGTGACAATTGCTTTAGCCTTATGTATTTTTATATTGCTTTTACATGTTTTTGTTCTTATGTGTAGTGCATTAGTGTTTATTTTAGAACTTATCAATGTAAAATGAACACACATGTATTGACACCTAAAAATAAATTAGGTAGTGGGGGTGCCTGTGGGTGTGAATTCAGTAGGGTGTGTGTTGTTTGTGTGGTATACAATATGTATAAAATGGGCATTGCACTGTACTTGCATTTTTTTAAGTAAACATAACGTGTATGTGTATTGGTGCATTAATAAGTAGTACTTACCAGTCTCCACTTCACCAGGGTCTCACTCTATCAGCAAACTGTTACTAGTAAATTCCAGAAAAACAGAGAAATCTGAATATGCACACCTTGAGACCCTTACGGGTGAGTAGCATGCTTCACAATCCCCTGATAGATTGATTCATTGATTGTTACACACCAACCTGACAGCACCGGAGTACTATTAGGCAGCCGAGGAGTCCGCTGTGTCGATGAAGGTGCGTTGCTTGCGCGATTGTAAACAGTCTGTTGATGCGGTTGGGAGTTCAGCCAGACACATCTAAATACGGTGAGTGGGATACGTCAGCTTGGCAGAGTACTTGTAAACTCCACTGCAGAGAGATGACGGGAGCCTTGACAATATCTAAATTAAGCACAAAGTGTCAAACTGAGCATGGTAAGACACAATATACCAAACAGTAAGCTCACCTTCATCATCAAGAGTAGACTCAAAGTACACAAACCACTAACTTTGTTGAAGCAGAGAACACCACCTACTAGTGTTGTTGATCACATGCTGTCGACGTGGATGGCAAACCAACATCAAGTATTGCTTGGAGATGTTATCCATTCCTGTGCTGATATCTGCATAACAAAATGTATGGGAACTAAACCCCATTCTCTTATAAGAAAGGTATCAGAGCTATTTATTCCAAATGGAGAATGACAGAGATTACTTTGTCTTATGTTTAAATTCGTTTTTATTGTTGCAACAAGAATTGAACAGACATAATTATACATTATGCCATAACAGCGCCAGAATACATCAACTGCCAATCCTCTTGGCAACCTTTCATTAAACTCCCCCATCCCCTCCCCGTCTGTAATTCCTACAAAGGTCATAATATAACAGCTTCCCCCAGAGAGGAACCACTGGTGGGATCACTCCGGTGGAGCAGTCAAGCGCAGCAGCCTCAGGTACCTGGGACAGGGGAGTTCTTTATATTCCAGGGGGAGGAGCATGAGAAACGACTGCCACATCTGACGGTATGTGTCCCCTTGTTGTTTGAGAGTTAAATAGAGCTCCTCCATCACCAGAAGATGCCGAATCCGGTGCAACCAGTTCTGCCGAGACGACACTCTGTTCATCTCTCAGAGAGCCAGAATAGATTGCTGTGCAGCCTCCAGTGCCAAAGCTACTGGATTTAACTGGGAATGAGAGTAGGTTGGGATGACCCAGCATACCATAAGAAGGAAATCTAGGTAGCTGGATGTTAAAGTGTGCATCAATTACTGATAAGATTTAATTCTAGAATTGCGTCAGTTTAGGGCATTCTGATACTATATGTACCAGTGTCTCCTGGGAGTTACAATGCATCGAGCACCATGCTCTGTGTTCCACGTATGCAGACAGACCAGAGTTCAATACCTAGATGTGGTGATTTTCGTTCCTTTTTCCACACTGGAAGTGTTAGAGGCTGTGTGGTGCACCCAGTAGTAGAAGTTCTGCCATTCACCTAGAGACAGTTGTCTGCCCAACTCCCACCGGAGGTGCGCCAGTGATGTTTACTCAGACTCACCACCCTGCAGCATCCCATTCAGCGCAGTAATAGGATGCTTATTTGAGTACTTCCTAAGAAGCACCCTCTCAAATGTTGTCAGGTGCCAGTGTGCCACCCCACTCACTGCTTTCTGCATCAGCCAGTGCCTCGTCTGAGTGTATCAGTATTGTTCACTCTCTGGGATCACAAATTTAGCATGCAAGACCTCAAACAGGATGGAAGCCTCCTCATCAAAGAAGTGGCCTACAGATCGGCCTCCCGTCTTCTCCCATACCTTTAGCGAGGTGGCATCCAGGCACGGAGTCAAGTCTCTATTCCCCACCACCGGACTGAGTAGGAAGGGAATGATTCAAGGCCGCTTCAAATTGCGACTATGTCCCATACCTTCAAGGTGGGGGCGGTGATCAAAGACATGTAGAGATTCAAGGGGCGATGTATGCAGGCCAGAAACCAAATCTTCCATAAAGCTGTTTCCGCTAATGCCCTGTCCATAAATACCCATACCTTTTCGGATTCTGGGAGAGACCATTCATCCAAGTGTCTAAGCTGCAAAGCCTGAAAGTAACACAGTAGGTATGAGACTTCCAGGCCGCCATCCAAAGGTGTGCACCAGTTATGCTCATGCCTACAAAATTCTGTAAAGTGTCCTGTAAGGTCTGAAGCATCCCATGTTGGAGGCTGTAAAGGGAGCGTCTGGAACAAGAACAAAATCTTAGGTAAGATTGTCATCTTACAAGCAGTTTTCCACCCCATTCAGGAAAAGGGATACAGCTGTTAGCGTGCCAGCTCTGCCTTCACCCTCCCAATCAGGTTGCGGTAGTTAAGAGTAACCACTCCAGAAATAGTCAGGGCTATCAGAATGCCAAATAAGAGGATTTCAGAGCCCTTTAAATCGAGAGGGTCTGGGCCAAATAATCCCTGGTGGCAGGTGAGACTGTAAGGTCCAATGCCTGTGATTTGGCAAGATTTATATGAAATCCCGAAGCTGCATCAAAAAGCCACACCTCCTCCAAGAAGCTTGGTAGTGCCTCCCTCTGGCCATTGAGGGAAACAATAACATTGTGTGAGTAGAATGTGATGAGATGACCCCTCCCCCAAAGCGCACCCCTTTAACCTTCTGGTTATCCCTAACACTCTGGGTGAATGGCTCCATGTAGAGTGCAAGGGAGACAGGGGGCAACCCTGCTGCATGCCCCGTTGGATAGGGAAGTGATCAGAGCTTCTACCATTAACTCTAACAAAAGCCATTGGCTCCCTGTAATCACTAAGTACTCAGACTCGAAACCACTCACCCAGGTCAAAATGTGACAACGTCTCCGCTAGGTAAGGTCAGTGAGCGCAGTCAAACGCTTCCTCTGCGTCAACTGAAAACAGCATTACCTCATGGTGGGAGCAGTTAGCATTGTCCATAAGGTGTAGAGTGTGTTTGGTGGTGTTTGCGGAGTGTCTGTTGGGGATAAACCCCACCTGGTTGGGATCCACCAACCCAAGCATTAAAGTTGCAATGAGGGCCAAGATAACTCCTGTGAACAACTTTGTATCCACATTTAAGTGGGAGATGGGTCGATATAACTGCTGTGGAGACCTCCTTCATTGAATGGGCAGTAAGGCTGGGCTCATAATGCAGTTAAAGTTAAAGGAGAGGGGTCATGTACATGCAGAAGGTTTTATAAAAAAAACACCGGGAAGCTGTCTGGGCCAGACGACTTATGGGGCTTCAGCCACGAGATCGCAGAGATAATCTCTTCAATCCTGATCAGACAATCCAAGCTCGCTGCCTGCTCATCCATCAAGCAAATCACTGTGGCTCCTCCCAGATAAGCTGGCATAACGAGTAATGGTTGCTATCGAGGGACCCATATCTCGCCGCCACCCATTCATCTCCCACAACCAAGACCCCTCTTTGGTCAACAAGGCATCTACCGCAGTGGTCTGTCACTGCCCCTTCAGTTTATTTGCTAGCAATCTGCCACGTTTATTCCACCCCACGTAGAAGGAATGTTTGATACGTAAGATCAAATACTCTGTGTTATCCTGATCTAACCCAGTGAGATGTTTTCTAGCAGACTCCAGCTGCCTCCACACTCTAGGTGTCCCTTTTCAGTGATGTATAAGCTCAAGCTCCTGTATATGCTATTGTAGCTGAGTGCGCTTATCCCACCTCGTTTTATAATCCACAGTGGAGATGGCGATGAATTCCCCCCATAGTACCACTTTCATAGCATCCCAAATGAATCAAATCAAACCCGGGGCATACAGAACTTTAGCTATGCTACCCTACAAAGGCCAACGGACATCTGGGGATGCGCCGCAGCTCCCCAAGATGGCGGTGATAATATGAGGACCAGCGGCATCCACGCAAAGACCAAGAAAGAGCCTGGAAATTCTTTGAGGCGCACTTGGAACCAGCAGGCTGAGAAGGACGGCGATATGGGCTGCCCTGAGGGCTCAACACACCGCAACACATGCCACGATCCCGGGACAAGCACTGGATCAAGACCTGTGAGAAGGGGGGTGGGGCACGTCCTTGCCACAAGCGAGTGTCATTAAAGTCTCTAAAGAACAACTCCACGTAAAACTTGAGAACACTGAAAGCGAGGGTGTCGGTTGTGAGGCACTGATCTCACAATACATGATATTACGTTTTTTACAATGCCTGACCCTAAGATGGTGGGTGCCCCAAAGTGACCCTGTGAGTCATTGATGTTACAATTCCTGACCTTAGCATGGCGCCCACCTCTGAAGAGGCTTTGGGTCTGTGATTGGTGGCATAAAAGGGAGCCACACCACAGAGTTGCCTAAGACAGCAACAAGAGCAACCCTAATCAACTTGAATTAACATAGGAATTGACACAGTATCACACACAGGTGCCGGCCTTGTTGCCCCACCAGAGCGGTGGGGCAACCTCTAGGGATGGTTACTTCCTCTAACCAGCTTAGACAGCGTTAGCTTGTTCGAGAAAGAACACCTGCTCCCCTCCTCAGATGGCTGACTCGCACATCTAAAAAAAAAAATTAGGAGAGGGGACTGATCAACCCTCCCCAACTCAAGGAAAGAGCAATAGACTACACCAGACACCACATTGGTTGAGATTCCTGGATACTGTGGTTCTAATTCTGGGCTGCTCTGCCTCGCCTCCACTGTAGTTTCTGCTGCTTGCAGGCCTCACATGCTACCATCCGCCTCTCTAGACAACATTACATGGAGTGACCTTTTATATCCCTACATGGAATTAGAAAAAGGGGATAACCTGTGGTCAAAGAAGATAACACCCATCTTGAATTGATCAATAATTTAACCCTTCCCTCATTATTTAGTCCAACCATTCGCAGCAACAAGATGCAATGTGCAACCAGCCTCTCCTCCCATAGATTCATACAGAACCTGAACTCTCAGCCATTAAATATGCACCAGCCAAACCCCACCTGGAACTCTAAACTTGTGCGTTACAGACCCCACTCATGGTCCAGAAAGTACCCAGAAAATCTAACCAGTAATGCTAAAAAGACCCTAAAGCGCAGTACCTTAAAACAGCACCGCAAAACACTTATAGTAGACAACTACCACACCGCTAATAATGGCAACACAAAAACTAACTTCATCTTTTATACAATTTGCCCAACTAAGTGGAAAAACACCTTACTTCTGCACTTTCAAGTCACCAAATCAGTTAATATTCCCTATGGAGAAAGAATCTCCACAACAGTCACCCCTACCTTTAAAGGGGAACTCACAATCTCTATCTTCAGAACAGGAAACATTCTCGTACAGGCCACTGACCCACACCTCACCATTTTTGATTGGCAGTTCCCAAGATTACTCTCCTCTCTAACTCACCAATACCATCAAACCCAATCTCCCCCACCCCGACAAAAAAACAGAAAGGACCCAATCTCCCTCCCCGGACAGCCTACGCTACAACTAATGGACATCCACCATCACTAATTATAATCTCACTACCCCCATCATCACCCTCTACAATGGCCTCAACCGCTACCACCAGGTCCAGCAAATGCACTGTTAATAAACACCGCAAGGCTGAAACGGACCTAGCCTTATCAGTCTCTAACGACTTTCTTTCTGTGACTGAACTTCCTACATGCAGCCCCCCTCGACCTCAGGAGATTCGACTCCACCCTTGCAAATGATCCCTAACACCACTATTGTCCTCACTGACTCTGAGCTAGCCATATTGGACTCAAATGACTTTCTTTCCGAGGCTGAACCTACTACAGGCACCTCCCTCGACCTCAGGTGACCCGACTCTACCCTCGCAAACTATCCCCAACTCCACTACTGTCCCTACTCCGCCTGCTCTAACCATCTCCATACCCAATGTCACCATTAATCCCTCGGACACTGACCTCCCTCTAGCCACTGCTCATGCCCCTCGACCCACCGCCAAATTACCCTAACCGCCCCCACTGCTAATTACACTGCCAATCCCCCGGACACATACATCCTCCTTACCATTGCTCACTCCCCTCCCTCACACGCAAGACCCACAACACCTCCTTCTAACCTCTTGACCAGAAGCAACAACAACCTGACTCCTCATGTCCAATCTATCCCCACTCCTAACCCCACTGATGCCCACAAACCAGTACCCTCTCCCTCCACAGACCATGGTCATATACTGCCCCTGACAAAGACATCATGCCCTCTAAGCACACTTTCCCAGCTACTGACCCGAATGGAGCAGAAAATAGAATCCCTAGCGGCAGATATCTTACACCTTCATCTAAGCCTCCCCCAACTGAATTAATTCTCCTTGCTCACACACTGCGGGTAACTACACATCTTCCCCCATAATGCCTCTTCAACGGCCCCACTTGGCACCCCATGGCCCACCAATCCTATGAGGAATCAGGCACATCATCCCAGCCGAGCTCTCCAACCCATTTCAGAATGTGAAGCCGATGATATCAATGACTCTTACCTTGAAATTAGCCAGAACTCAGCAGCGTGGACCATCCGAGTTTTAGTGAGCACTAATAGAAACCCTAGACCTGTCCTCTCACCCAGACCCCTGCTCAATACACTTCCATACATACAGCACACACCACCACTGAGGCGCTCCAGCCTCTATCGTGCATTCTCCTCAATTGTAGATCAGCAGTACACCATGCCATAGACATTGCTGAAGTTATACTCGTGGAAGAATTAGACATTGCATTCCTCACAGAATCCTGGCTCAATGACCACTCTACCCCCATCCTAGACCTTCTCACCCCCCCAGGCTACAACATCATCAGACACAACAAACTGATCAAAAGAGGTGGCGGCCATGCTATCATCCATAAAAAGGGAATGCAGCTTACCAGAGTACCAAAGGCACCACGCCCATCAAATTTCACACCATCTATCATCCTCCTGGTGAACGTACCCTCTTCACGGAAGAACAAACTGACCTAATCATTTGTTTCTCTCTTACTGACAGGGAAGACTTGTTCGTGGGTGATTTCAATATCCACTGGAACAACCCAGAAGACACTACAACCCAGAACCTCTCCAACCTGCTTGAAATTACCAACCTCAAACAACTCTGCAATGAACCAACACACATCAAAGGAGCAATTACGATACGATCATTACCAAAAATGAGCTGCTCTCCTTGAGATGGATTTCTCCCATTGACTGGTCCGACCACCACCTCATACTATTTAATATTGACTCGCATGTCAGAAACCAACTAATATGACTTTACAAACCTAAGCACTTGACCAGGAACATCAAAGGAGTCCCTATAAGTGAACTAGAATCCAGGATTGATGCTCATCTACAACCCCAGTCTACCACTATGACGACCAACGACCTCACAGCCCACTTCAATTCCACAATGACAGAGGTGTTAGATCAAGTGCACCACTCAAACTCAAACATTTGAGATCTACCAATTCTAAATCTTGGTTCAATATGGATCTTAATAATGAAGTAAGACAGCTCGGACAATCAGAACGGACTTGGAGACCAAACCCTTCACCTAGCACAACTTCGATCAACCCGGCGGGCATATAAAAACACATTTTTAGAGAAAAGGCCTGTTTCTTCTGCAGCCAACTAGACTAGGTGAAGAATTAAAACAAACAGAACACCCGCACTAGAAATAAAAGCCAACAAAGATCGATGTGAAGAAATCGCCTGCTTCTTCACCGATAAAGTCACAACAATTGAGCAATCCTTCACCCAAACCTCAAATCCTCCCTTCCTTACAACCTGCCCCCCTTTAACCATCCAGGACCATCCAGATCAAAATCCTACCACGGACAACCAGACCCTCTTCCAACTGAAAAATTATGCGAATTGGTCGAACTTCAAACCCATGTCGGAAATCGAAGTCTTGCAAGCTTAAAGCCTTCTTTCCACACTCTGGACCCCCTCACATCCACAATAGTAAAAATAATTCAACCACATCATTGCCCCTGTCTGGACAAAAATCAACTCCTCTATCACATCAGGTTGTGTCCCAGACTTCCTTCAGCTAGGACAAATCACACCCTTACTCAAGAAACCAGGGGCCGACCCCAACACGCTCAACAACCTCAGACCTATCTCCAAACTTCCATTCCTAGCTAAAACTTTGGAGAAGTGCGTTCTCCAACAATTTAAAAACATATTGACAACTTCAACCTCCTCGACACCTTTCAGTCGGGTTTCAGGAAAGGTTGTAGTTCCGAAACTGCGATGCTCAATATTGCGGATAATGTCCGCAGAGCCTTAGATGAAGGTACTGCCTGTCTCCTCATCCTTATTGACTTATCAGCGTTTGACATAGTAAACCATCAAGCTTTACTTGAGACTCTGAAGAGCCGATGTGGCATTAATGGCACAGTACTAGAATGGTTCACTTCCTTCCTTCAGACCGTTCACAACAGATTAAAATCAACTCCTGCCTCTCTGTACCAGTGACGTCCGACACCTCAATGTCACGCATCCCAAGACCCAAACCTGGTTTAACGCAAACCACTTGAAACTGAACCCAGACAAAACGGAATTAATACTGTTCTCTCCGAAAAGTAACCACCAACCAATTCAAGTCTGGCTCCAGGAGGTGGATGCTCTAAACTGCTCCCTCTTCCTATCTGACTCAGTATAGTCAGTAGGCTTTACCCTGAAGAAGAACTTGTCAATGAAGGACCACATAAAGAACTCTGCAAAAAGTGTGCTTTACTCCCTAAAACACCTCAAGAAAATTGAACCTTTAATTCCTCAAGATGTTCTCAAAACAATTGTACAATCCCTAGTCCTTTCTAAATTGGACTATGGAACGCCATCCTACCAGGGTCACCAAAAGCTCACCTAGCCCCACTAAGGTCAGTCCTTAACATGGCAGCCCTACTCATAAGTGATGTAAGAAGATTTAAACACATCTCACCAACCCTCTACGCATTCAACTGGCTTCCCATGGAAGGTAGATGTATTTTCAAACTGGCCTGCATCACGCACAAGACCCTTCACTCCCAATCCCTAAACTACCTGAACAGCAAAATAGAAGCATGGAAATCCAGAATTCTGAGAAGCACCAACTCACTTCTGCTTATCCCTCAGAAACTGAAAAAGAAAATGACCCAGTACCGGTCCTTCTCTGGCAATGTACCCAGGATGTGGAACGCACTCCTGATCGACCTCAGATGCAACCCCTCCTGCTCTTGCTTCAAAAAGGACCCGAAACTCCATCTTCTCAACCAATACTTTACCGACCAAGGCAACAATCCCAGGCATCAATAACTAAATAAGTAGACTCCCCGCTCACTTTGATCTTCAAGGATGGTGGTTTTCTGACTGTGTCAGCCACCTGCACCCTTCTCCCCTCACTAGATACATAAATACATAAATATTATGTCTTTTCTTTTTTCTTCATGCATCCTCATGTACAGCGATGTTATGCAATTCTTTTTCTTTCCTTTGTGTATGTAAAGCACTCTGACACCCATGGGTCTAGCTGGCGCTATATAAAACCTTATCAATAAATTATTGAGATTGGCATACCTGGGGTACCAATGAACCCCAGGTAGTCCCCTATTTATTTTTCTAGCTGTTTATCAACTTCTGGCCTGTGGAGACGAGTTTTGCACATCTGTCAAGGGCAGGTGGTGGTATCGCTACGTGAAAGTGAGAGGTTTACTGGACCATGCAGTTCTATCTCAACTGAGGTAGTCGCCGACTGTACCTCCCAGTAGCCTAAGAAATTGTAGTCTGGCAAATGATTTATGTGCGTGGGACTAAAAGGTGTAGTCCTTTGTTACTGGGTTTTTGTCACATCAGAGATCCCACAGCCCCATTTCCTACAACCAGAGGGTCCCCTCCTTTTATGATGGCTACCGTTGCCCCCGCCTCTGTGTCAAGTGATCCAACTCATTGTGAAATATCAGATTGAGATCCCCTCAAGGATCACTCATCGATCTTGTGTTGATATAATGTCCACAACCACAGTGTAAAAACTATTCCTGACCTTCACTGAGAGCATACACAGAGCCTATGATCAGTTAGTGAGGTCCAACATGAATACAATACCCCAGCAAGTGACCTTTGATTTCAGCTAATTTCATTTATCCCCACTTTCCCTCGGAAAGAGTGTGAGAAAAGCAGCGCTACCCCAGGTGCCTTATGTGTTAAAGAAGAGAAGAACTTCTGGGGAAAAGCTCTATCTTTAAGTATGTGGCAGTCACTGACCTAAAGATATGTCTCCTGCAATAAGCAAATGTCGGCTTGAGAGTGTTCTAGGTAGGAGCAATAGCAAGCCCATCTCTGAACCGGATTATTAAGCCCTTTAACATTGAGGGCCAACACCCTCAAACCCTTCCTTATATATACCATAGGAGACCGTGCTCACCCAAATAACTAGCTCTCAACTCCTCAGACCTTCCCCCAACCACCAACCACATTGATTTCCCTTCTGACCGATGCATGAAAAACGACCTAACATGTGACTTTATGAGGAGCACCCGAAAACAAACCCGACAAAAACACGGTGAACAACCAGTGTCCCTGAAACGAGGAATGGACAGAACATCAAACCCCAGTCCAGTGAAAAAAACACAGTTGAGGACTGTGGCCATCTACTCCAGTTCTCACTGGACTCCTCTCACACCAACCACCTAGCAATCCCTCGCATCAGCCCCAAAAAACGATCTGCTTATCTTCAGGTGGCATCCTTGGCTGCAGAGTCCTCTGATGTCTTGTCCAGCAGAGCATTCCTATCTGTCGCAGTAACCACCGAGAACTGCCTGGCTCTCTCCTGTCCGGGCAGGGGCCCGCCTACACCTCTGGTATCCATCTATGACCTCTCTTTTCCGCTTCCAATCTCTCCACCTCTTGAGCCTTAATGTGCAGCAGTTTGCACGCCTCAGCCAAGGAGCAGAATTGATAGAGTTAGTCCTGCAAGTGGAATATCAATCTGAAGGGATTGCCCCAAGATTAGTGGACCTTCTTGTCCCACGAAAAAGCTGTAGCAGGGTGGAAATTCCATCACATAGTAGAGGCTGCGACGTCCTGAAATAGTTGCAGGATATGCCCCTGGAACATAATAGGCAGCAATGCGCGGGCCACCCGGAGGAACCGTTCTTTCAAAGAGAATTTGTGTACACAAGGCGGAATGTCCACAGGCCACGGCGCTCCAGCACTCCAGTGACCCATGCTGTGGGTCCTGTCCAGATGGATTTCAGATGCAGCTATGTCCCCTAA
The DNA here is from genome assembly GCF_964261635.1 of Lissotriton helveticus. Classification (NCBI taxonomy): domain Eukaryota; kingdom Metazoa; phylum Chordata; class Amphibia; order Caudata; family Salamandridae; genus Lissotriton; species Lissotriton helveticus. The sequence goes on along the minus strand of NC_136060.1, from coordinate 243,656,327 downwards.
TATCTCGGCAAACAGTGCCACCACGTAGACTTCAATGTCGTCCTCCTCTGCCTCCTGTGTGGGCCCCCCTGCATATATTATTCACCTGGAGTGGTTTTTGAGGTCTTCCGGCCTTTAGATCCAGTTGCTGCTCTGTGAGAAGAATAATTTCTTGCTTCAGTTGCTCTATTTCCTCATTCCAGAAGGTCTCATTGCCCCTCAGGGAATCCACTCTGTCACCAATGTCCATCACCTCCTTCCGCATTGCCTTCAGTTCATTCGTTAATTCTCTCTTGACTGTCAGCATGTTATCTCTCAAGGAGGAGAACAAAGTCTCCATATAGGTGTGTGTGACTGGGGCCACCCAGCTCCTCCATGGATGACGAGGTCGCTCAGCCAGCTGCCCTCTGCATCTCTCCCTCCTGGGGGCCTGTGGGCTTCGCAAACAAAACTGTAAGGGGTACTTTGCACATGAAGACACCACCTAGCCGGCCCCTCCGGGCCCACCTCAAAAAGTCAAATGTGCTCACAGCGCTATACCAATCGCCTCTCCAAATTCAGTCAAGCACACACCACTTTTCTGGAAGACGGCTCCCCTGCCCCCAATTCGCCATTGTGCACCTTGCAGTTCCAACCATGAGCGGGGCCCCACTGACAGGCCCACCTCATAATAAGCTGTCCAACCAGCCTCCCCTCCAGACACTGATGTACACCACAGGACCCTTGAAACTCTATAGTCCAGGCCATCGACAAGTTCGCACACCGAATGCTCTCTCCATGTCCCACCTGCGTCAATAGGAACTCTACAGCCCATAGGGGTCTACAGGCCTACTGCCGCTCACGTCCTTCTGCTAGGCCTCCTCACTCTAAAGCCACTCACAGATGAGCCGCCTGCCCCAGCTGACCATGCAGGATCCAATTTAGGGGGTACAATCTTCCTGCCTGGGGTCTCAACTAGTTCCAGGGTACCCTCTGGTAGCCGCACAGCCTCACTTCAGCCCCAGCGCCACACTGCAGGGACACACTGCAGGGACCTACTCCTGGCACAGTCGCTGTGTCTCTGTAGGGGTACCCAGGCCTTGGCTCTGCTCCATGCCTCATCTCGCAGGCGGTCAGTCATGCCCTCCGAGCCATGCTGCCTCTGCCTGCTCCGTCTTACCAGCGAATGCGATTGGGTGCCCTTTGCAAAATCTGGGCACCAGGTCACCAGCAACTGCTCCTGTCTTCCGACTCCAGCCGGAAGCTCCATGAGGGAGTGCAGCCCAGTCAGCCTTGGGGCGCTGCTCCCTTGGAACTCCTCACAGCCAGCTTCCTGGCCTCGGACACAGGCTGCGTCTTCCTCACTTTGCCGTCGGGCTGCGTTGCGGGATTGCCAAGCTCAGCGGAGGGACCCCCCACTAACACACATCTCTGCCGTCCCTGTTAATTGTCTCTGCTATGCCAGAGCGTGGCCAGCGGGAAGGCCGGGAGACGCCGGAGACAGAGAGACTGAGACATACGTCTCACTCGATCACCATCTTGGCCATGCTGCCGATTATTTTGTTTTAAATATACGTCATGTCTGCTCCCTCTTGGAAAAGCACCAGTACTATACAGAAGCCAAACGTAAGGGTATCAGAATTGGACACTGTTCATGATTATCAGGCCTCTGCTGTGGTGAACTAGCAGCATAACGTTTGCAAGAGGTCTAATGGCAGTGCACCAATGTAGAGGCCAGGAACTTCAAAGGGACATTTGTCTATCTACCAAATGTGATCCAGAAGATAGATGCAAGTAGGTTCCACTGTTAAATTGACAACAGTTCATCAGTCTGACATATCAACAAGTTGGGGAAACCAGGTTGACAAACCTAGTAGCCTTAGCCAAAGAACTATGGAATTAATGTCTAACCGACTATCTCAATGTTCCTGATGATTTTTTTCCCATCGATAACGAGTACTTAAGTAATTTGAGAGACAAACATGGCGAGATGATGGATCAGCAGGTTCTATTCATGAGCTCTTGCTTCTAGAGTCCCCTGAAGGAGATAGTTTTGCCTGCCACCTCAATCAAATATGCACTGTTTTGTGAGCTGAAATCTGTAAAAAGAAGTCTTGCCAATTATTACTTTTCCTCCCACATTATTTTAGTATTATTGATTTACTTAGCGTCCCTATGGCTATCGTACATCCAGGTGTCCCTGTTTTCTTACTGTCCTGAAGAGAACTTGGCATTGCAAAAGAGTTAAAAATGCTGTCTATAATTCACAGTCCTTTCAATATAGAAATCACCTCCTGGTCACTTCTATAGTTTCTTGTCTACTATGCTTTTGTTATGCTACATATTTATTAAGCATGGGCGTAAAATCCGTTCCGCCAGCGGAATTTGCGGATTTTCGGCAAATTCGCGAGAATTCGTGGATTGCGAATTTGCCGAAAATTCGCAAATTCGCACGCAGCGGATTTCTTTGCTTGGTCGCGCTTGACAAATACAATATTGCGGCGCGTGGAGTTCACTTACCGTCATTCAGCGTTTGAAGAGTTGTTTTTCTCCATGTTTGCGTGTGCTTCGCCATTTTGGATCTTGCTGCGTGATCCCGCGGGAGTTTGTCGACCGCGATTACGTCATCGCGGCCCGCCACCTTGCACAGCAGTTTGTCAACGCGAGTACGTCATAATGGCCCGTGATCACGCAATTATCGTAAACAATTGCGAACACGTAGATTCGGCGGGCAGCAACAATCTCGCGCTTGCTAAATTACAAAATTTGCAATTCTGCACAAGAAATCCACCAGCAGGCAGCATAAACCTTCTGAAAATTATAATTTTTATCAGAATAACTCCTCAGGTTGACTGCACTTTTTTTTGCAAGGAGTCCATTTTGGGGGGGTGGGAGGAAGGAAGTGCCCCACAGTCTCCAACTTCCTGTTCCTGTCCAGCAGGCTCCTCCCAGTGCTTTGTTCATATCCTGGTCACTTTGATTTGGATCTTGACCTGGAAGGATTACTTTGTAGTGGATGCTGCTGGATATTTGGATTTGAGGCCTTTTTGACTTTCTTTGGATCACTTTTGGATTAGAAATTTCACAAGTAAGTTTGTTTGGGGCATTACAGTTGCTGCAACTACAATTTTGGAACTTTTTCAGAACATTAAATAAAATATATTGTGGGTAGCCACAGTATCCGGTAGGACCAGGGTTAGTTATGGGTGCATGATACAACTGTTGTGTTGAATTTCAACATCATTTAGGGCATGGATGGCATTGGATTGTGGTGATTTTTGTGTGTTTTTCGATTTTTTGGCTGTTGTTGGGGCCTTTTGCCCAGGGGTACTCAGTGGTGCATGGACTGAGTCTTTCTGTGGGGTCTCTTTAATGTAAACATCATGGAGGGCATGGATGGCATTGGATTGTGGTGATTTTTGTGTGTTTTTCGATTTTTTGGCTGTTATTGGGGCCTTTTGCCCAGGGGTACTCAGTGGTGCATGGACTGAGTCATTCTGTGGGGTCTCTTTAATGTAAACATCATGGAGGGCATGGATGGCATTGGATTGTGGTGATTTTTGTGTGTTTTTCGATTTTTTGGCTGTTGTTGGGGCCTTTTGCCCAGGGGTACTCAGGTGTGCATGGACTGAGTCTTTCTGTGGGGTCTCTTTAATGTAAACATCATGGAGGGCATGGATGGCATTGGATTGTAGTGATTTTCGTGTGTTTTTCCGTTTTTTGGCTGTTGTTGGGGCCTTTTGCCCTGGGGTACTCAGTGGTGCATGGACCGGGTCTTTCCCTGGGGACTATTTAATGTAAACATCATGGAGGGCATGGATGGCATTGGATTGTGGTGATTTTTGTGTGTTTTTCGATTTTTTGGGGTGTTGATGGGGCATGGCCATGTGGGTGGGGGCCATTTTGAGGACTGGTACAGGCAGGGCCTGGCCATGTGGTGGGGGTTAAGGGGCCATTTTGAAGCCAGGCAGTGTGCTTTGTGCCATAGGCCTGCATCCAATGTGCCTTGCTTTCATCCATTATGCCCAGGGTTACTCAGTGGTGCATGGGCCTAGTCTTTCTGTGGGGTGTCTTGAATGTGAACATCATTGAGGGCATGGATGGCATTGGATTGTGGTGATTTTTGTGTGTTTTTCGATTTTTTGGGGTGTTGATGGGGCATGGCCATGTGGGTGGGGGCCATTTTGAGGACTGGTACAGGCAGGGCCTGGCCATGTGGTGGGGGTTAAGGGGCCATTTTGAAGCCAGGCAGTGTGCTTTGTTGTGCCATAGGCCTGCACCCAGTCTGCCATGCTTTCATCCATTATGCCCAGGGGTACTCAGTGGTGCATGGACTGAGTCTTTCTGTGGGGTGTCTTGAATTTCAACATGATTGAGGGCATGGGTGGCATTGGATTATGGTGATTTTTGTGTGTTTTTCGATTTTTTGGCTGTTGTTGGGGACTTTTGCCCAGGGGTACTCAGTGGTGCATGGACTGAGTCTTTCTGTTGGGTCTCCTTAATGTAAACATCATGGAAGGCATGGCTGGCATTGGATTGTGGTGATTTTTGTGTGTTTTTTGATTTTTTGGCTGTTGTTGGGGCCTTTTGCCCAGGGGTACTCAGTGGTGCATGGACTGAGTCTTTCTGTGGGGTCTCTTTAATGTAAACATCATGGTGGAAGGCATGGATGGCATTGGATTGTGGTGATTTTTGTGTGTTTTTCGATTTCTTGGCTGTTGTTGGGGCCTTTTGCCCAGGGGTACTCAGTGGTGCATGGATTGAGTCTTTCTGTGGGGTCTCTTTAATGTAAACATCATGGAGGGCATGGATGGCATTGGATTGTGGTGATTTTTGTGTGTTGTTTGATTTTTTGGGGTGTTGATGGGGCATGGCCATGTGGGTAGGGGCCATTTTGAGGACTGGTACAGGCAGGGCCTGGCCATGTAGTGGGGGTTAAGGGGCGATTTTGAAGCCAGGCAGTGTGTTTTGTGCCATAGGCCTGCATCCAATGTGCCTTGCTTTCATCCATTATGCCCAGGGTTACTCAGTGGTGCATGGGCCTAGTCTTTCTGTGGGGTGTCTTGAATGCGAACATCATTGAGGGCATGGATGGCATTGGATTGTGGTGATTTTTGTGTGTTTTTCGATTTTTTGGGGTGTTGATTGGGCATGGCCATGTGGGTGGGGGCCATTTTGAGGACTGGTACAGGCAGGACCTGGCCATGTGGTGAGGGTTAAGGGGCCATTTTGAAGCCAGGCAGTGTGCTTTGTGCCATAGGCCTTCATCCAATGTGCCTTGCTTTCATCCATTAGGCCCAGGGTTACTCAGTGGTGCATGGGCCTAGTCTTTCTGTGGGGTGTTTTTAAATGTAAACATCATTGAGGGCAAGGATGGCATTGGATTGTGGTGATTTTTGTTGTGTGTTTTTCGATTTTTTGGGGTGTTGATGGGCATGGCCATGTGGGTGGGGTTCCATTTTGAGGACTGGTACAGGCAGGGCCTGGCCATGTGGTGGGGGTTAAGGGGCCATTTTGAAGCCAGGCACTGTGCTTTGTTGTGCCATAGGCCTGCACCCAGTCTGCCATGCTTTCATCCATTATGCCCTGGGGTACTCTGTCAGTGGTGCATTTTATTGGTCTTTCCATTTTGGGGGGTGGGTATAATACAAATGCTTACTTGCAAAGTATTCATTGAAGTGCTACATATGCAACATTTATTTAACTGATGTTCCTCTGGCTTCGTTTGCTTTTAGGTGCAGAAAGACGAATCATCAGCCTCATCGTTCCTCATCAGTGCCAGGAAGAAGTCCTGCTGCGGTGTGTGCAGCACAACATCACGTGTGGCCACAGACAACTCTGCAACTTGTGCAACTGCGGCCTGCTGTTCTGACATCTGAAGAAGATGGCCCCAAAAAAAGTTGCCTGGAGCTCCTCTAGCAAGAAAGTTGCCAGTAAGGAGCAGAAGAAGCAAGTGGCGCCACTTACCAAGGAGACTGGTGTGCCGACCGCCACATTTTTTGGGGAAAAAAAAAGTACGCCTGCAGCTGCAGCAGGGTCTGCTGGGGACCAAGCTGGGAGCAGCACCTCCGCTCCATTGGGCTCAGTGCCACCACCACCACGCCAACTTAGGTCCAAGCCCTTGAGTGCTGCAGAGGCAGCCAGTATAGTTGTTCAATCACCATCGACCAGTGATGTTGGCTCATCGCAAGAAAGTAGCAGCATCCCTCAATCAACACAGGTTGTTGTAACTCATCTGACGAGTGTTCAACAACCACAGCCGCAACAACAACCACATGTGCAAGTACAAGCCCAAGTACATGTGGAAGGAGAGGGGGCGCAAGGAGAGGCGCAAGCAGAGGTGCATGGAGCGGCACAAGTGCCCACAATAGTTGTTCCTCCCGAAGATGGGGCACATCAGGAAATCGACATTCAAGCCGAGGTATCATCTGAGGAAGCCACTCCTCCTGATGATTCATTGTCTTCCAGATCCCCAGCAAGGAAAAGATCAAGAATGGTGTCTACATCTTCTTCAAGCCCCCTTCCTTCTGATGATATGGATGAAAATTGGGAACCACCATTGCTGTCTGAGAGTGAGGCACACCATGATCTGACAAAGGTAGGTATGCGTAAAAGGAAGGTCCCCGAAAGTCTCATTGTTATGGACTGTGGTGATGACGCTGAACAAGAAGTGGCGTATAATCCTGCTGATGAAGACTCTCACGACGACGAAGCAGTCATCATAGACGTCACTCCAGCCTCAGCGGGCATGCAGCAAACAGACATTTTTACCCTATCCCGTAATGCTGCTGAGTGTGATGTTGGTGACGTGTCAATGGGACCACCACCAATGCAGTTAACTAGTACACCACCACCTACAGCTTCCATATTTTCTCGCCAGAAGGGACCTCCATCCACCTCAACCTCCATTTCCTCAATTAGTGGTGCTGTAAGTGCACAACGTAGTAAATTTCGTTAACACACATCCTCCACTTCATCTGGCATTAGCATTCCCAGTATCGCCTCCTCTGCCCCCCACAGACATTTGAAGTCTGCAGTTTGGGACTTCTTTAGTGTTAGCCCAACAAGGTAAAACATAGCCCTTTGTACCATTTGTAAGGTTCGAGTTAGTCGTGGTAAGCTTGGTACCAACAATGGTACCGGAGGCCAGAGAGGTCATCTTGAAAGACAGCACACTGTCAAATGGCATGCGCACCTAAGGGAGATCAAGGCAGCCCGAATTGCAAGTCAACAAATTGTATCCGTTTATGTTTCATCTGATGATGACGAGGAGGAAGAAGCATCAATCATTTCTTCAGTTACACCCAGTACCCCTGTCAGCAGCACACCCCCTGCAAGATATATGAGCCACACTAAGAGTGTGGGAGAGAGTGAGACACCAATGCGAAAAAGTTCATCATCATCACTGAGCGTAACTGGGTCAAAGAAGTCAACATCATCCGGTAAAATGGTCCAGCCCACCATTAGAAGCATGTTGTTTTCAGATGCGCCATTTGAACGCAACCACCCAACGGCGCGGCGCGTCTGTATAACACTAAGCTGGCTAAAATGCTAGCGCTGGACCTTCTCACTTTTTCTTTTGTGGAAGGGGTGGGTTTTCTTGAAATGGTGGCAACGCTCTGCCCTAAATGGAAGGTTCCTAGCCGGTTCTATTTTGCCAGAGTTGCGGTTCCAGCACTACATGAAGATGTGCTGGAGGCGATTGGGGCAGCTTTGCAAAAGAGTACTGTTCACACTATACATTTGACAACAGACATGTGGACCAGTTGCCAAGCCACTAATTACATGTACATCACTGTACACTGGGTCTCTTTTTCAGGGGTTAAAGTAAAGTAAAGCTAAACGCAGGTGTTGACACAGACAAAGTTTATAAAGCTGCTCGGAAACATGCAACAGTGTTTGCCATGGAGAAAACTCATACAGGAGAAAACATTTTGCATGAGTTTAACACAAAGGTCTTTCAATGGCTGTCCCCAAGAAAACGCATGATTGGTTATGTTTCCACGGATAATGGCGCCTATGTAGTTAAGGCCATGGATACGGTAACTATTTCAGAGTGCCGTGTTTGGCGCACTGTATAAACCTGGTTGTTAAAAAATTCTTGCTTGAAGAAAGTCCAGTTTACGAGTTACTGACCACCTGCCGAAGAATGTGCACACATTTCAACCATTCTTTTAAGGGCCGGAAGCAGCTGAGGTGCCTGCAACATGAACGTAAAATGCCAGTGAAAGCACTCATCCAGGAGGTGGTAACACGTTGGAACTCAACCTTCTACATGCTTGAGTGTCTGTATGAGCATTATGCGGTAGTCGATCAGTATTTCTTTAAACTGGGTACACCTATGATAGACCTGAGGATACAGGTGGAGCAATGGGAGCTAGTTAAAAGCCTGACAGACATGCTTCGTCCTTTTGAGGTCTTCACGCGTGCAGTCAGCAGGGAGGACTGTAATTTGGGTAAAGCTATCCCATTGTTGCTCATGCTAGAGCACCAACTGAAGGCGGTGTCTTCTATGTTTCAAAAAGATGGAAAGCAAGAACCATTTGAGTTGGCGGAGAAGTTATTACAGCGCCTACTTCGCGATGAACGTCTTGAAAAGATCCACACAGAACAGCATTACATTTCTGCTACTATTCTGGATCCACGGTACAAAAAGGCAGTGGCAGGCAGAGTATTCTTTCCTTTTGATGATGCAGATGTTACAAAGTACAAACATTGGCTAGCTGTGTCAGCCACTCGGTTTGAAAGAGAACGGCAGAAAATTGAAGGAAAAGGCAGTACATCAGCATCAGCAGGCCATCCGAAGTCAAAAAAATCCACTTCTGCATCTGTGGCTGTGGCAGAAGTGAGTGATTTTCCCTCTCAGCCGTTAACGACACCCGCAACCGTATCATCTGTACCAGACACAACAGTAATATTGTGTGAAGAAGAGGATTGGCTAACTCAGCTTGGGTTTGTTTCTCAAAAGGTCCCAGAAAAAAGTAAGCAAAGTGGAGGAACCCTGGAGAACCTTGAGTCGATGGTGCAGGCCTATCTGAATGACTCAATAGAGGTCTATGTTCAACATGACCCATTGGCATATTGGCATGGGAAAAGAGATGTGTGGCCAGAGATCACCAACCTGGCTATAAATTACTTGTCTTGCCCACTCGCAAGTGTGTCTTCTGAACGTGTTTTCAGTGCTGCTGGTGGCATTGTAACTTCCAAAAGGACCCGCCTCTCGCCCAAAAATGTGGAGAGGTTAACAATGATCAAGATGAATCAGCACTTCATACCACCAGATTACAAAATACGAGAATGCACGCAGGAAGAAGATGAGGAGGACACCAACTTAGATGAGGGAAGTTGTTCTCTGCTAACTGACCTACTCCCGTCTGAATTTGCAGAGTTTGAGGACGAGCTCTTCTTCCCTGACACCGAGCCCTGAAAATGAGTCAATGAATCACTAACTTTCTTTTTCGTCCTTATTCACTTTTATTCCTGTGTGTCTGTCTTTCTTTGTTTTGCAAAATCTATATAAAAAAACTTTAATCACCTAATCACAAAAACAAGCCCATCAGCAGAACTGTCTTCACTTATTTGCTTATTGATTTGAAGGTGCCGCAGTCTGCATTCCTCAGGTTCACAAGTTCACAAGAACATGCTCCTCTATCCTCCTCCTCCAGACTCCTATTTCCCTCAAAGCAGATGGCTGGATTACGCCCAATGAAGAAAGACTCTGCACTTTTGGGGGTGTTCTATTTCTTTGCGGGTGAGTTGACGGGTCTGGGGCATTGCTGTGAAGGTCTAATACCGGATAAAAGTGGTTTGGAGAAAATCGGAGGTGAAAAAGTATATTGCGTTTTTGCTCACTTGCCTGTCTTTGGGGTGCTGTTTGGGGGGCTTCCAGGGTTTTGGGGGTGGGTTTTGGGGTCTGGGGGCACTGCTGCCACAGTCTAATGTTGATTGCATTTGTTTTTCAGAAAATCGTGGTGGAAAAGGGGAGTTAGGGCGTAGCTGCAGAGCTCATTTGGACTGCATTCCAGGTAGGCCCAAAGTTTCCTAAGTGTGGCTTTTCCCGGTTTTGCTTTTTGGCTTTTTGGGGGGGGGGTGAAACTTCTTTTTGCCCGGGTTCACGGGTCTAGGGGCCTTGCTTGGAAGGTGTAATACCAGCTAAAAGTGGTTTGGAGAAAATCGGAGCAGAAAAAAGTTTTTGCCCTTTTGATCACTTGCCTGTCTTTGGGGTGCTGTTTGGGGGGCTTTTAGGTTGTTGGGGGTGGGTTTTGGGGTCTGTGAGCACTGCTGGCACATTCTAATATTGATTGCATTTGTTTTACAGGAAATCCATTTTGGAAAAGGGGAGTTGGGGCCTAGCTGCAGAGCGCATTTGGACTGAATTCCAGGTGGGCCCAAAGTTTTCTAAGTGTGGCCTTTCCAGGCTTTTGCCTTTTAGCTTGTTGGGGGTGTTAAACTTGTTTTCGCCCGTGTTGACAGTTCTGGGACCATTGCTGGGAAGGTCTAATACCCGAAAGAAAGTGTTTTGGAGACAATCCCTGGGGAAAAAGATTTTGCATTTTCTGAGATTTCGCTCACTCTACCGTATTCAGAGGGCTGTTTGTGGGGGTTCTAGGTGTTTGTGGGGGGGTTTGCGAGTCTTGGAGCAATGCTGGGTATGGATACTTTTGCTTGCTTGCAAGTGGTTTGAATACAATCCATGGTAGGTAAGGGGGGATTTGGGCCTACTTTACTTTCAAAGTACGTTTTGTCACCATTTTCTAATAGGACTCTGACAGGTAGCAGTATCGCATGTTTTTTGAGATCTGATTGGGGGTTTCTACATTTTTGCGACTGGGTTTAGTAAGGGTCTGGGAGCACTGCTGGGAAGGTTTAATTTTGTTCTAAAAAACAGTTTACAGTACACCTAGCTTGAGGGGAAAAATCCGCTAAATTAATTCGCCCATACTTATTTATCCTTCAAAAGGAGACTCAGACAGAGTACGCACTTTCAAAAATATTGTACTGTCTATTAGGGAACTCAAAGTGTGACTTTTTGCACTACACAGCGTACATACCTTATATTTATTTGTCAGTGATGTTCTAATATCACTTCCTGTTTTTCCATCAATAATTACAGGCCGGGTTTCAGCCTGTGCAATGGGAAAAAAAGGATGAAGTCAGGCTTCACATTAGCGAGCCGCAATTCAGCATCCGCCAGGCAGGCAGTGGACAGGGTGTCTTCTGGTCACCAACATTGATGGATGGAGCGTCAGATGGAATGGAGGAGTCCTGCTAATAAGAGGAATGGTTGGATGCATGCAACTTCCCAAATTCAACAGGACAACTACAACAACATACAGATACAGTATCCATTCTTTTCTAATTATCTTTTAAGTAATGTTATTGCTGTGAACTTCTATGAGTGTGACTCTGCATTTCTTTGATCTCTGCTTCTAAATTCATCCCTACAGCCATTGTATAGGTTTTATTTCTGCTATTTTTCAAACCTAATTTAATGTACGAAGTGTTTCTATGAGTGCAGAGATAGGCAAGTGAAAACGCATAATTACTGCTGCCCTGTACTGTCGCATTCTTTAATTCACGATTGTTGAAAGTACTACTTACTTTTCAGTAACCATGCATGCAGTAGTGCATGCACTTCCTTTATGTCACTTAAAAGATTTATGGATAGCTTTGTACCCAAAGATTTGATTATCTTCAATTATTGTTTGTCCATGCTGTGCTTTTTTTTTCTTCTCTCAACAAAACTTTCCCAAAAAACCCCATTCCATCCATTTTCCAAACCCTAACCCTCTTCCCCCGGGCTGTGTGGTTTTGATTGATGTGTGACTAAATGACAGCAATAATTCCACACACTTGCTGGGGAGGATAAGGTCATAGTAACAGGCTGGTGAAGGAATCCGAAGATATATTCTTACTCAGCTTGACACAGACCCATGACTATTGGCAAATGAAAGCAGATTTTCATGTGCGCCATCAACTTGATTGATCATCAAGAACATCCTCCTCCTATACGTGGCAAATGATTACGCTGCTGTGTCCTTCACCTTCAGTACTATTTCTTGTAGTAGTAGCCAATGTCAAAGAAATTCAACGTAAGTAGTAGTTATTATTTCAATACTTTACCATTTGTTAGGCTTTATTGTGGCACTGTTCTAGTGTACTGTCACCTGCTATATTCTCTATCGTACCGTTCTAATGCTACGGTAACGACAAACAAGGTTTCATTTTCTTTTTTTTCATATGCTGCAACTGCCACTGTGTAACACCACTAGTACCACCGCAATATTGACATTTCATCCGCCCAGGATTGCCAACCTTAATCGCCATTTCCCGTGCAGCCAGCCCTGTGCCTAGCCCTATTTCAAACACAAATTACAGGTAAGATAAGCGTTTGGGGGGAGGTAGTATAATGGAGTATTAGGAGAGACGAGAGACTGACGGTAGTAATAGTAAAGTACTAGGACTATTGAATTCACTTACTCTGTGAGAGGCATTTAGTTTTGAACATATTTGGACAATTATTTACACAACTTGAATCAAGATGCCACTTAAGTTTCAGGAAAACAAACTTACTGTTAAACCCCCACCCACCAGCCTCAAAAGCAGTAAAAAACACGTATGCTAAGATAAAGTTTAAATTATATTTATATCCCTAACATAAATAATCTCCCGCAAGACCCAACCCACCCCCCCTCCCAAACCCCAACGAATGTCCATGAAAAGTCCAAAAAACCCAACTCCCAATTCCCACCCCCCAGAAGTCTTTAAAAAAGGGGCAAGGGACAGTCTCCTCCTACTGCTGGCTGCTGTTCACTTTTCGGGCCAGGTCTGCATGCTCCTTGCGGAGGGTCTCGAGCAGGGTTTTGGTGTTCAACAGCTCCTGCTCGAGGTAGGACACCCTGAGTGAAAGGCGGTGCAACCTTTTTTTGGTACTGCTGTGGGGGGCAGCTGATTTTTTTGCTGCTCGGCGGTGGCGGGTGGCTGCGGTACCCCGGCTCCGTACCGCTGGAGACCTGCTGCACTGACTGGCTGACCCAGGGAGCGCGGAGGAGGATGCAGCTGTCCCGGTCGATGTTGTGGTCGACTGCATGTCCCCTTCCTCCTGGGCCACCAGCCGCCGATATTCGGCGACAGTCGCCTCCAGCCTCCGTTGCCGGGCCCTTTTAGCCAGCTCCTTCCGTGTTGGTTTGGAAGGAGCATCTATATGAAGAAAGAAAGACATAGTCTGTAACCAATGCTCTTTAAGATTAACACAAAATGATTCAGCAGAAAGTTGTGTCACAGTATTATGTTATGTTATGGTATTATATTTTTTATAAAGCGCCTTATCACCCAGAGGGCTCTAAGCGCTGACAGTGGACACATAACACCAGTAAGAGCACCATGCCACCCACTACAGTGGCCCCATGCTTCCCAAAAGAGCACCGTCTTCAGTTTCTTTCTAGAGGTAAGAAGATTAGTTTCCTTTCTCAGAGTGAGTGACAGAGAGTTCCAAGCTCGGGGGGCCGTGCTTGAAAAAGCTCTGCCACCCTTGTACACCAGGTTCAACCTAGGGCACATCAGATTGCATGCCTCAGTGGACCGGAGGGTCCTATTTGGTGTATATTTGATCAATCGATCCTTAATATAAGTAGGGAACTGAACCATGAACCGCTTTATGCACAATACAGAGGCTCTTGAACTTAACTCTCTGAGCAATTGGCAGCCAATGTAGGCCCTGAAGTAAAGGTGTTGCCCTAGTACGCCGAGGTTTATTAAAAATGAGCCTGGCCGCATCATTCATTACTACCTGGAGTCTAGCTAAAAGATTGTTTGGTAGACCCAGATATAAGGAGTTACCGTAGTCCAGCCGCGCCAAAATCAGAGCGGAGATAGCCAGCCTAAGAGTGGAGACAGACAGCAGTAGGGAAAGTTTCCGAAGCTGGCGTAGTAGAAAAACACAAGTGCCTACCACCGCCGACACCTGCTGTGACATGGATAACGGGGCATCAATTTTGATTCCCAGGCTTTTTACTGCTACCGCTGATTCTGGACATGGCCCCAATTCTGCTGGCCAAAACCGATCATTCCATGGGTTGGTTGCTGTGGTCACTGCAAGGACTTCCGTCTTGTCCGGGTTGATTTTCAAGCAGTTATCCGACATCCAGTTAATTGTGAATTTGAGAATGTCTTGCATTCTCAAATAGGCTGCCGATGAATGTTCAATCTGGATCAGGATCTGTGTGTCGTCGGCATAATTATAGACCCTGCAGTCCAATTTGTTCAGGGCTGAAATCAGAGGTTGAAGATAAATGTTAAAAAGCAAGGGCGAGAGGGCTGAACCCTGGGGCACTCCACATGACAATTTGGCTGGATCTGACATAAGCTCAGACAGTTGGACTCGCTGCGAGCGATCCTTCAGAAAGGAAGTCAGCCAGGCCAGGGCCGTACCCTGAATCCCTAGGTCTTTAACCCGCGACAAAAGTTGACAGTGATTCACGGTATCAAATGCTGCGGATAAGTCCAAAAGGACCAGGGCACATGGATTTCTTTTGTCGGCCTTCAGTCTCAGGTCATCCAGCACGGAAAGCATCACTAATTCAGTGCTGTGATGAGCTCTGAAACCTGCCTGATTAGACTCAAGGAGATGGTTATTTTCTACAAAACATGTAAGAGAGTGTAATACATGTTGCTCCAAGATTTTAGAAAGAAAGGGTAGCTGGGAAATAGGCCTAAAGTTCTTTAGGTTTTTAGGGTCAGCACCAGGTTTCTTTAGTAGGGGGATCACCCGTGCTTCCTTAAAGTTAGAGGGAACAAGTCCCTCTTCTGAGGAGCGGTTCAACAGGGTGAGAACTTTGTCCTCCATATCAGACCAACCCAGCTTGAAGATCTTAGGCAGACAGGGGTCTGCTGGGGATCCTGACTTCACTCGGTTCATTATAGTGAATAATGCCTCCCTTGTAAGGGCTAGCAGCCCTGTCAGGGAGCCCAGGATTGGTCTCGGGATTATAGGGAGTAACTCAATAGAGCAAAGGAAATGTGGGGTCTGACTGATCTCTGCCATCAGATCCTTTATTTTATTTAAAAAGAAGGCCTGAAAGTCTTGACAGTCCTTCAAATTAAACGTCGGTGTTGGACCTTTCACTGTACGCAGGTCATTTAAGATTTTAAATATTTCCTTCTGCGGGTTAGCCGCCTCCGAGAGAGCAGTTTCATAAAAATCAGCCTTCCTCAAGCGGATGGCTTCTTTATACGCTGCAAATTGTGCAGTATAGGCATCCCGTGCAGTAGCCATACGAGTAGAACTAGCAACTTGCAAGCGCAGTACATAACTATTGTGGCCAGTATCTATCTAACCTCCCACTTCTTCATCCTTGCTCTAACATTAGTGGAAGTCTAAGGAATCAATTCTACGAACACTATTAACTCACTCCATTAGAGTCGACTATGACAGTACACCAGTCTTATTTTATTCTTCTCTCTTGTTTAGCAAAATTGGTACGTTAACTTCTGCAAGCCGGCATAATGCCAGCGCAGTCAACTTGCACCCGAGAAAAACAGACGCTCGCCATGATGAGTGAGACAGACGTGCGTTACTGTACCGGTCCAGTACATGCAGGTGGTGATGCTCTTACTTTTCTATTACGGGTGGCACTGAGAATACTCTGTTACAAGGGCTACTGCTTAATTAATTTAACTTTCACCCTACAGTGCCAATCAATACTAGAAAATGAAAATGAAGAAGATAAATAATCTGATTATCTATCACTGCACATGGTATGTATTTGCTTACATATGGGATGACTTTAGGTGCTTTGCTTTTTATTGAGTGAACATTGATACATCCACACATGAATGACTGAGTTCTACTAAACTTATTAACAGAGGTAGTGAGTGGCCATCGTAAAAGCCGGATATATGATGTGCTTGCAATACAAACTACTGCTACTATTCATGGTAGTATTCGGACAAAATTAAAACTTCTTTTCCTTGCCTTTCCTACACTGGAATGGACGTGCTGGTGCGGTGTTACATGCTCTTCAAAGTAACACTTAGTTCATCCAGTGACTGTCTACTCTCTCTAGATACACATATGCTATCTAAGAGTCAGATAGTACCATGATCCAGGCATCCATCCATTCAAAATATATGTCAATCATTCTTCTTCATGTCTCTCATCTGGACAAACCTTACGTTTTCTTACGGGAAAACAACCTTTTAATTTTATTTGGGAAACCGTAAGCCATACATCCGTGCTTGACTTGCATTTGAATTTCATCCAAAGGATATATTGCGCACACATACAGTTTCTGTTTCACCCACCCATGCTGTTCTCCTTCCACCCATCCTTGCTTCATCCTTCACCCAGCCATGCATCATATTCCTTCCCAGCCACCTCGGGCACCAATCAAACATGTATCATTCTTCTTTGTCAGTCATCATTACTTTTAACTTGCTCGTCCTTCCACACTTACTTACACCCTTCTTTCGCTTTTCGTTCATCCCATCCATCAAGTTCATCTCAGATCTGATTTGGATTCTCGAAAAAAAATTCACAGCTGCGTTGAAGTAAATTTAGAGGAGGCTACTACCTGGTTGATAAAAACTTTGTTCTAAATTTGAAAGTTTTCTTAACAGTATAGTAACTTAACTGTACAACATATATACTACAACCGTGCAGAGAGCACACTCTGCACTCTTCAATCTCAATAAGTAAGGAATATAAGAGCTTACCACTGCCCGCCACTACAGTGGCAACCCTCACAGCAGTTTCCTCCGGCACTCGCACCGCCTCCTCCCCAGAAGTGTCCTCCTCCACCTCCGCGCTGGCCTCGGCACCAGATGTTCCACCTACAAAGTACATTTAAGAATGTTAGATGTCATAGACATACACCACTCACTAGTATTTTGTCTAGGAATGAAGAAATATGAATACAGAAACCAATCTAATAATTTGTGACTGTCTACTCTAAAGTAAAAATGTCCCTTTTTCCAGGGAAGGGTGTTGTCTTGCTGCACTTTTTGGCACAACTGATGAATGCTTGCTTTTTAACACGCACCATTTTTCTCATAACAGACAGAAGCTTCACTTTTAAGAACAAGAGCAAGATCAGATCATCATCACTAGGACGGAGTGACCAACGATTCAGCACCAAAAAGAAAAATTAAAGTTCAAACAAGGTGAGGGCTCGGCTCGCCCACAATAAATGTGTGAAATAAATCACTAAGCACCTTTCCATTTGTAATCAACCGTTTATGTTTTATGAAAAACTTGATTTTAATAAATGTTTTTACTTTTAATAAAGCTTTAAAACTTAAATATACTCTGTAGTTTTTGGTCAAGAATGAATGAGCAAAAGGTTTTGCAATTTGCAAGCATGAGTCCGTGCCTCTGACACTTGTGGACTCTGACTCCGTACTCTTGTCCTGCGTTGGATAATCATCATTGGGGATCAATCATCGATGAATTCGGGAGCTAAATGACAATGCCACACTATCTAGTCAGTAAGGAGATTGGGGGTTCTTCAAAGTCTGTTATCACTGAGGTATGTGGAAAGTCTACCTGCGCCTATTATAATTGATAAACAATGCACTATTTAGTGTCCATAGTTCTGTTTGTGCAGATTTGTCCCTGCAACAGTAGTAGTATGGATTGTCCTCCTATCCAAACCAAAAGTAAAGTAGTATCTTATTCTTTCTTGGTGGTGATTCACATTTTATTGTTGGGAATTGTCAAAGCATAAACATTTAGAAGACTTGAAAAGACATTATGGACAATCCCAGAGGACTGCACTCAGTGCATAGAGCTATTGCTGACTAGAATGGGAGTGTAGTTTAACATCATTTGCCAACTGTGCAATCTTAGTTAGCTACAAAGACAGACTAATAAGAATAGTCTAGTAATACCACAGGGAGTCATAGTAGAGGCAGGATAAGAATTTAGATACAGTCTACAAGAAGATCAAAGATGATTTAGAAAAAATCGAATGAGGAACGCTAGGAAAAAATAGGTACTCTATATTAAAATGAAAACTTACCGAGGCCAGCAAAGGAGCCCTCGCCTGACCGATCCTGGCCTTCTACAGCAGCAGCAGCCGATACCACCTCCTCCTCTGTCCTCTTGCCCCTGGGGGGAGCTGATGTACAACATGAAAGAAAGAAAGACCCGAAAACATGGATTATTGTTGTCAACCAAATCAAACATTTCCAAAGAACAATAACAAAATATTTTGGCGAAATAGCAAATAGACAACTATTCCACGGGATATAATGACCTATCTCATGTGGTCTACTACGATATTAGCATTGCTTGATTTGCGGACCTTCGACTTGGAAAGTTATGTAACTCACTAAACAAACTACTAAAAAGGTTTGCCTAGGACTGGCAGGCAACAGTCCGCAGCATGCGAAGTAACACACAAACTCCATCGTGATTGCAGATCAGTGACAACACTAAAAAGTTTCCTACTACATTAACCAGTAATTAAAATACTCAAACTATCAATCCACCACCACTATTTCTTCTTATTGCCAGGTGTACAAAGGAATGACTGGACTTGAGTCTGTAGGGGCAGATGTACAATCCCCTTGCGGCTCGTTTACTCCGTTGTTGCGTGACTTTTGTGACGCTGCGGCAGAACAAAAGAGGCGCCATGGTGCGGCGTATATTAACAACGTGACGCATATGGGAGATGCATCACGTTGTAAAGCCCTGCGCCATCAGGGGGGCGTTCCGGTGCAAGGGAAGGCGTTCCTGCGCAGGAACGCATCCTAAAAGTGGCTGAGGGAAATCTACAAGATTTCAATCAGTCACTTTTAGGACAATGATGCGTCACTCAAACCCTGCGCCTGCTTGAAGCAGACGTACGGCTTGACGCAGCATTGGGGAGATAGGGCACCCCAGAGCATTGCTGGAGCTGCGCCATCGTTGCGAAGCAACTCCAGCAATGCGCCGCCTTTACGGCACAGATGCGTAACGCTTCGGTGACGTTTTGGGCCCATGGTGCGCCGCATTGTAAATACGGTGCACCATGGGTGGTGGTGGCATGGCGCACAATTACTGGTGCATCCCTGCTACTTTGCAGGAATGCGCCGGTAATTGCAAATCTGCCCATTAGTGTCTAGCATTACGCAGTTCTGTAAACTACACTTATACATAATTTCTCAGGCCAATGAAATGAACACAAAATCGAAAACAAATTAGCATAGTAGCAACGCTACTGAGAAGGAGAGCAGTGCACCTGAAATGCACAGAAGATTTTGAAATATAATTTACCTACAATGTAATCGGCAGCATTATTGCTCTTGGTAAAAAACAAAAATTTGCAATATAATAACACACAGAGCAGGAGAAAACAGAGTAGTGATGAAATAGCTACTACTACTCACCAAGCCCGGGGATCTCGACGCCGAGCAGGTCGAGCAGGTCGCGGTCCCGGTCCAGGAGATCCGTCCAACGGTGGGTGGCCTGACCCGAGAGTGTTCATACATGGCCCGGCACACCTTCTCCTACCGCTTCCGGCGCTCCCGGAGCTTGTAGCCGCTTGCGATCCTGCCGCCTGCCGTGATGGTCCTGGGGAGGCCGCGCTGTACATAGTACACTAGTGCGGCCACCTCCTCCACGCTAAAGATCTCCCGTGGCATCACTAGCTCCCCCCTCAAACGCCCGCACGGGAGCCGGGCACGGGGTGCGGGACCCTTCCCCTTCTCTGGCTGCTTCCCGGCTCCTTTTACCATGGTCTGGGCAGAAAGGAAGGTAAATAATAAATAAGAAATTGAATAGGGAAGAAGAAAAGAAAAGAGTTTAAAAAAGTAGTTTAAAATTAACCAAAAGTAGCAGAAAACACAAAAATATAGAGCTAGAAAAATAGAGGGATAGATAATAAGTAAAATAGATTAAAAAAAACTTCAAACAAGCAAAGGATGGCAGAGATTGAGAGAGGATACAGAAAGGATGCCCAGAACCATAGCAATGAATGAAAAACAAGATGGCCTGCCCCCATTCACCACCGTGTGGGTAAGTTCGCGCGAGATTTCCCCCGCGATCACACGCGAACTTGTACTAGCGAGCCGCACACTTCGCGAGATTAAACATAGCGCCCGGAAATGGAAATACGTCACGCAAACAAGATGGCCGCGCCCATGTACGACCGCTAGGGTAACTTCACGCCGTTGTTCTACAAGCGGCTCGCGAAAACGCAAAAAACCACGGGAACTAACACGCCGCAAAAAACAAATTGCATATTCGCACGAATTTGCGGCTTCCGAATTCGATCTCGTGCAAATTCGCGCCCCGCGAATCGCTCAAAATTGCAGAAAAACGATTTTTGCACAACTGAAAGCACTCAGCAGGTGCAAAAGTTCAAGCTCATCATTAGTAACCATTCCCTGTAGTGCTTCCTGAGGGGCCCCTCCAGAGTTCAGTTGCCTACTTGCAACTATTCTATGACCCTGCTCGGACCCTCACAGCAGGCTCAGAGAATGGCTACAAGTATGCCACAAAGGTCCTATTGAAAAAAAATTACACTGCAACAGAAAGCAACTACTGATAAGGACGCAGGTGCCAGACTGGAAGTTCAAATTCAGTGACACATTAATCAGCCCCTAATTCATTCATGTCAGTTTAGGCAGGGCAGGTGTGCTAACAAATTTTGCAAAACTGAAAGCACTTAGCAGGTGCAAAAGTTCAAGCTCATCATTAATCAGGAAGCACTTACAGCTAAGGAAGCAGGTGCCAGCTCAAATTCAGTGACACATTAATCAGCCCCAAATTAATTCATGTCAGTTGAGGCAGGGCAGGTGTGCTTTTCCCCCCATAATCTACAGTGATGAACCAGAGGGTGGCAGTGATGAACCAGAGGGTGGCATGTGTGAACCAGAGGGTGGCTGTGGTGAAACAGAGGGTGCTGTGATGAACCAGACGTAGAAACAACATGGTCGTGACCGTTGCAACCCGACAAGTAAGTTCGCGTTTGCGAACTCGTAAAAAACCCTTGCGAACTGGCAGAAACCCTTGCGAACACAAAAAAAATCTGCAAATTCGCGAAAGTTCGCGAATTTTGCGAATTGCGAATCCGTAAATTCGCGAATTGCGAATTCGCAAAATTCGCCCATACTTAATATTTATATTCTATGTGGTATAGAAGTGATTTTCTTGTGGCTTATTTAAAAGATCTACAAGGCTAGAGCGTATCAATTATGCTTTGCCTTAGATATACATTTAGAATTGATTTCTTTGCCTATCAATGAACATAAACAAATGAATCCAGGGGAAGCATTGTGCTAATATTATGTTTAATACCATGGTTCCCACTGGAATAAGTGAGGATCTTCTCATACAGAGTAAGCAAAAGTAGGTAGAATCACCCCAGGGAACTTTTACCTTTTAGTTAGGGAGTGGCCTGGAGTTTCCCCCATCCACAGGCTGGTAAAGCGCATTAAATTGGTACCTTCAGTACCCTCTTCAGGCCACCCCTGAATGACTGCACCTACTGTACAATCCATCAGAAACCCTAAGGGTTGGACCCGCTCCCTACTTGTAACAAGGACAAGAGCTAGTTGGCAAGTCTCCTGTTCAGTTCCAGAAACAGAACATGTGCAAGAAGCCCAGATCTCTGCTGAGCCCAGCTGACCAGCTGGATTTGCCCTAGTCCCTTCTGTCTTGTCTACTATGCTTCTGTTATGCTACATATTTATATTCTATGTGGTGTAGAAGTGATTTTTTTGTGGCTTATTTAAAAGATCTACAAGGCTAGAGCGTATACCTTAGATATACATTTTGAATTGATTTATTTGCGTATCATTGAACATAAACAAATGAATCCAGGAGAAGCATTGTGCTAATAATATGTTTAATACCATGGTTCCCACTGGAATAAGGGAGGATCTTCTCATACAGAGTAAGCAAAAGTAGGTAGAATCACCCCAGGGAACTTTTACCTTTTAGTTGGGGAGTGGCCTGGAGTTTCCCCCATCCACAGGCTGGTAAAGCGCATTAAATTGGTACCTTCAGTACCCTCTTCAGGCAACCCCTGGATGACTGCACCTACTGTTGAATCCATCAGAAACCCCAAGGGTTGAACCTGCTCCCCACTTGTAACAAGGACAAGAGCTAGTTGGCAAGTCTCCTGTTCAGTTCCACGAACAGAACAAGTGCAAGAAGCCCTGATCCCTGCTGAGCCCAGCTGACCAGCTGGATTTGACCTAGTCCCTTCTGGTGCCTTCTGGCAAATTGAGTCCTGACCAGCATGAGGTGCCCAAAAGTTCTTGGACCCTTGGATGGGTTTAGAATGTACTTTTTCCCGCTCCAAAATTGCAAAACTAGAGACTTAGAATCTTTTTCTGAACTTTTTGCAAAACGAAGCACAGGCTACCACCCAACTGCTGCAGAGGAGCAGCTGCTAATGTTGAACTACTCATTGGGCTCAACTTGGAAGTTTGCCCTGCTGAAAGGATCGTGACTTCCAGTAAAGTTTCTAAGTCTAAATGTAGAGGCCTTTACTGAAACCAATGGCGAGCAGCACCTCCAACACCTTCTGGGCCTGGACTTCGGGCTTCACCCCTTGGAGCTTTCCTGCTGCTGATTTTGAGAGCCTCAAACTTCCCACTTGAGCTGAGATTCCCTCTGCCCTTCACCTGGCCACGGTCAAAGAGTAACTCTTCTGATCCAGCTAGCACCCCAACCATCTGGCAGAATTGTTGTCAATTAATTTTCTCCAGAAAAATTACTAAGGGCCTGATTTCGAGTTTGGCAGTCTGTGGACCACTAAATCCGGGGTGCTGCAGTGGTGGCTACACGGCTATCACCACACTGGCAGTCCAACTGCTGTATTTTGAACCTGGCAGTTATTCTGACTCCGGCGGTTGAACTGCCATGGGACCGCCACAACTACTGGCGATCCACGATCCCTCAGCGGTGGCACGGCGGTCTGAAGATTGCACTATCCTGGCAATGCCAGTGTGGCACAGCCAAGCATATAATGACTTTCCTCACTGCTACCCTTTTCATGGTGGGGAGCCTGACATTAAAAAGGATGGCGGTGCGGAAACTAAAGGGGACCTACAGGGCGCCCTGTTGCCTTATGGCCTGTGGATACATGCAGGAGAGCAATGCACACAAGTTCATGCATGGCATATGCAGTCCATGCCATGCAGGAACTTGCTTTGGCGCTCCTTCAGTGCTGCAGTTCTAAGGATCACATATGGCGATATTGAAATGCACAGCCATAGGACCACCAAAGCACCAGGCCATGAGGAAACTAGTAAACTGGCAGGCAGGCAGCAGTCAACTTTGGCGGTGTGGGAGCGTGGCTCTGGAATATTAGACCGGTCCCACACCGCCAAAGTCATAATCAGGCCCTGGGTCAGAAGGAAAACTTTCCACCTGGACAACCTGGTCTCTGTAACCTACCTGTACTCCAGTGTAGCTAGCCTCTCCCTGACTCAGTCTAGCATAACAAGATACCCACAAGTTGCGCTTTTTGTTTTTTGATTCTATGCTCCTTTCATCAGATTTTCATTGTTTTGGTATCTGTTTGTTAACATTTGTTCTATTATTCTAAATTTGTGTGAGGTTCTTATTGTGTAGGCTTAACTTATTTTTTAACAGTTTTCATACTGATAAATGCCTTAAACATTTGTCCTAAGTAAAGACTGCCTGCTTTGTTCTACACCAAGGGCTGGGCTCAGGCTTAAATTATTGATACCTAAATGGACTTAGCAAGGAATAGTGCTATTATTACTTGAGGAGGACTCTCGCTCACTTCAACTAATAATCCACTTTCTCACAGTATGACAAAAATCACTGCCAATTATCCAATCTTGCAACGGGTATAAAGCGTTATATAAATGCACAACACAGTACAATACGAATTATTCAATGCTTTTTACCTAAAAAAGGCAGGTTCCACAAGAATATGGAGAGTTGTGGAATTATTAGATTTAAAATTTTGAGGGGGATATTCTCAAGAACGTGCGATCATCATCCCCAAAATAGGTTAACGCGAATGTTCATATTGCTGCCTGTTGCGGGAAAATAACTCAGTGTTAATGATGTATTCATAACATGGCGGTAACATGTGATAGTTTCCCGATAGCGTGTCAAATGTCTGTGATAAAATCTAAACCTGAATATGAAAAATGTTGAGATGGGCCCAACTGCAATACAAAATTCTGCGATAAGCAGCGCCACGCCTGCAAATCCCACAAGTCAGGCGGGAAAAGTCACTATAAAAGCTGCAGCAGAAAATACAAACAAAACACATACAACTGAGAAGCACCGTGGAGGTAGCCAGAGCAAGTACAGAGGACAACCAGAACCCCACATGCCCCACAGAGGACCAGCCTGGGACCATCATTGGGGAGATGGTGGCAGGAGTCAGGGGACCGGACACTGCACAACAGGACCTGAGCCAACAGCAACAGGGTGAGGAACGACCAGGGACCGAGGGGACGGGGGAGACGGAAAAAAGATAAGGGGCTGCAAAATCAGAGCTAAAGGGGCAACTCACCCACATGCAGCACACACACATAAGAATCCAAGTACCACAATATTGACAACAAAGTGATACAAACTGCAACACTTTCACAACAGAACAGAGGATACAACTCCTGCCGCTTGTGTGCAGAAAATGGCCATTCGCATTTGGCATGGCAGGAAACTGTGAGATGACAATGTACAAGTACAACCTCACATCTGTAATGGTGTATAAATGTCAACTGTCTCGCATCAAATAGGCATCTCCTCACAAACAATGTACATTGTCATGCAGTCTGTTAGTAAGCTTGTACAATGCGTAAACATACATGTGAACTCAATGTT
Source organism: Lissotriton helveticus (assembly GCF_964261635.1). Classification (NCBI taxonomy): domain Eukaryota; kingdom Metazoa; phylum Chordata; class Amphibia; order Caudata; family Salamandridae; genus Lissotriton; species Lissotriton helveticus. The sequence continues at coordinate 243,631,570 of NC_136060.1, read as the reverse complement.
AATCTGCATCACCCCTTCACATTGCAGAGGGAGAATCAACACCTCCTGCAGAGCAGAACCAACAACACAGCACTGCTGATGAAGAGGACTTTCCCAACACCAACACCGATGACCTCCAACAGCTCTGGACAACCCCGGCATCCCACCTCCAGGCACAGGGCAGCCCAGCTGCATCGAGGAGACCCCACCAATTGCACAGACCACACAGCAGGAAGCACCCACCATCATAGCTATCTCTAAGGACCTCCACGACAAACACATGGCATTCCAACACTGTGTGCTAAGAGGCCAGGAGAAGATGGCTGATCAGCTGCAGGTGGGGTTCGACCTCATGGCAGCCAAACTAGATGCCATACGTGGGTGTCTAAGTCCCATCAGGGACCACTTACAGTCCCATTGTCCCCTCCATGCTCTCCAGCAATCCATGGCTGACATTGCTGGAGTCATGACTCTCAGCCAAGAACAACTATCCATTCAGAGTGGCTCCAGCGATGTCACCCGGCAGTTGGGACACATAAGGAGAATGATGGAGAGCTTGGAGCCAATGCAGGTGGAAAGAATATTTGCCCCGGCTGCACACCAGTGAGATGTATCTGGGATCTTCCATGCCCTGCAGATCCTCTTCATGGCATAGCCACCACAAGGCATGGTACGGATGAATGCTGCTGCTACCACCCCATCCACATCTCTACCCCCTGAAGTGTCAGTGCCACACAGTGCTGCAGACATTCCACCTCTGGCTCCTGATGTGTAACTGCCACACAGTGATGCAGACAAAACACCACCACCCACATGTGAGGCACCTGCCACATCAGAGGACGAAGATGATGACGAATCTGGCTTTGTGGTAAGAATGAAGTAGTAGCATTCATCTTCGACATATGGTGTGTGTTAACCTGCGTTGTTGTCCACTCATGTAGTGGGAGTCCAGGCAAATGCAGCCATGTCCACTGTTGTCATGGGATATGTGACCAGATCTTCAAGATTCAACAAGGTGTTGGAACATGTGAAATGGGTTCCAATCAGTTGTTGCTGCAGGTATGTAGTTGCTCATCATGAAAGCAATTAAAGCTTCGTAGGCCATCATTTCTAACATGAGTTCATTGTCGACTTTATCAAACAGGATCTCAAGTCCATCCATTAGCAGGTCTCGACAAATGTGCCCCATTCACCCCCTTTCACCAATTAGCACTACAGCCCAATAGAGGAGTGTTTCAATGTGGTCACTGCACATGAGGATTTGTGCAATCTCCCAGGTCCAGTTGCCAGCATTCATGCCAAGTATCAAGGCATCCATAAACAGGTATCACAGTGACACTCCTGGTCATGTGCCAACAGGGGGCGCACACACATGTCAAAATCCAGTTATTCTACCATCCTGTTGGATAGGTAGACATCTGTGCACCACTCGAAAATGCATGATCGACAATGAAACACAGGCTGAATGTAGGTGAAGTTGGCAAGGCTGAAGCTTAGCCGGTAACTGATCCGCAGCACTGCCAATGGCAGTGCCCCCAGTAAATGCAGCATACGTGCACAGTACAGTTCCACGTGACAGGGATTGTGCATGTGTCCAGGATGTTCTGCCATTGCGTCAGTGGCTCTGGTTGAAGCGGCACTGTTCTGACCTGAACCAGTTTTGTTTATGAAATGCCACAGCTCGGATAAATGAGTTGTTTTAGTGTGCGACGGTTGTACACCTGGGATGGTGTGAGAGTAAGTGTGAAGGCAATTCCATGCAAGATAACTTTGAACAAGGACTTCTGTCTGTGAGGTGTGTATACTTTGGTCTTTTGTCGGGCTGTGCGTAGTGTGGGTGTTGTCATCAGCTGCTATAGTATCTGTCAGGGGGTGGAGATGTGCTCCTGCCTGATAGTTCAACCAAAGGAGCTTTCATCCCTAATGTCAGTTTGTCATCTGGTTGCATTCAGGAAATGTGAAGTGGCTTGTTGGGGGTGGGGTGGAATGTGTGTGACTTTGGGATTCATGTTTGACATGTCTTGCATGTGACAAATGTGCGGCATCACTGTGTGTTAGTTGCCTCACAGCTGTTCCTCCCTCCCCTAGCCTATTTACTTGTGCGCACTGCATGATTGCATCACTTGCACTCCTACGGCACACCATTGTCATGCCTGTTTGCGCATGTCCATAATCCTGACAACGACACAGTGATGTTGGCAGTTGAAGGTGGGCGGCCACATGAATGTAGGATTATGGTAAGGATAGGGCAGATACAGATCAGATGTAGAGTTCATGCCTGGCTGAACTTGCGCTGCAAGTGTGGCTAGGCATGTGGCTCTTGCTGCGGCAATACAGATACACACAACACTTGGCAAGTATGAGCCAAGACCCCGAGCGGTCTTGCGCTTCTTTATTTCTCTGTTTGTGCGAGCCTGCCCTCAGGGTGCATGCTACATTGCAACATTGTTGATTGCGGGCCAGGTGGCGCCAACACTACAACAGAGACACATGAATTAGATACTTCCTTGTCCAGGCCAGAAATGAACCACGCCCAGAGCCCCGGGCAGATTCTTCACACCTCTAGGCTGTATTGGTGTACGCCTGCCCAGCCCACTCCGCTTACGCTTACAGGGGGGGGCAGCAAAGCTACATGTCCAAGGTCTTAGCCACTGCCTGAGGTGACATGGTTGCATCCGCTGTCCACAACACAATGTAATGTGTTAGGACCCGGGGCAATCATGCATACATAATGACCAAACAGACACACTTAGATAGATAGTAGAACTGAAAACGGGCACGTGTGGCTAGCCCCTTTTTATTACCAGGATCACATGTCCAGTGATGCCTGTGCTGGATGGGTGTGGGGTGAGTGTAAGACAGCCTTAAGAAAGTGATTGGTGCTGGCAACAACTAGAATAGTGATCATCGGACCACACACACAGATTCATAAAGGGTCACCAGATCTGAAATCACACGCAAAAGATTCTAACATAAAGGGTCCATGACTTGAGTTGCACTGAGGTAGGGGCACCAGATCTGAAATCACACACAAAAGATTCAACCATAAAAGGTCCATGACTTGAGCTGCACTGAGGTAGGGGCTCCAGAGCTGAGTGTGCTCATGTGAAAGAATTGTTGATTGCGTTCCTTCTGGGATATTCCTGCTGCAGCTGCAGTGGGGTATGGTACACCTGCCTCATCTTCATCATATTTGTCCCAGGTCTTCCCCACTGCCTGAGGTGACATTGTTGTGTCCGCTATCCACAGCACGATACTCAATCATAAAGGGTCCATGAGTTGTGGTGCACAGAGTTAGTGGCACCTGAAGAGCTGAGCCTGTGCACAGCCAGCGATGATGGTGTGTCTTTGCAGGTGTGAGCCCTGCTGACTGCAGTGTAGGCCGGAGGCACCGATAAGCAAGGGCCCACAGCCATGTCGCGTTGACTTGAGCTGCACAGAGTTAGTGGCACCTGAAGTACTCAGCGGGTGTGCAGCCAGCGATGATGCTTTGTCCGGGCAGGCCGCACTGGATGCAATGTCTGTTGCCTTCTGGACTGTGCCATCAATAAATCAAGACTCAATTTGAATTGGGGGACCTGCTGATCGCAGTGTAGGCCGAAGGCAGTAGTCAGCACACACATGACTCCAGGGTGCTGTGCCGCAGGGTACGCTGAGGGCCTTTGTTGCGGAAGCCATACCCAAGGGGATGATGGACAGAGCGCTTGAGGAAATTAAACACTGACCCCCCGTCAACTGTTCTGGGTTTAATCCATCATCATTCTTTAGCTCACTCCACCACCCCAGATCAGACATGGCCATATGCAAATCAGTCTGACCCTGTGCCTCATGGGAACAATCCATCCTGAACTGCCAAGCCATGTCTTCCCTGGACAGGAAACAAGCATCCTGGGACCGGTTTCTGGCTAATTAGCCGTAATCAGCCAGGCTAGCTTGAATTTAGTGGCAAAGGGAGCAAGGGTCCCACGTCTGGGCATACCCTGCCAACTTAGGGTGAACAAAGCGCTGCCAAAGGGGATGATGGACGGAGCGCTTGAGCAAATCAAACACTCACGCCCAGTCAACTGATCTGGGTTTAATCCATCATCATTCTTTAGCTCACTCCACCACCCCAGTTCAGACATGGCCATATGCAAATCAGTCTGACCCTGTGCCTCATGGGAACAATCCATCCTAAACTGCCAAGCCATGTCTTTCCTGTACCGGAACCAAGCATCCTGGGACCAATTTCCGGCTAATCAGCCATCATCAGCCAGGCTAGTGTCATATAGATAGGCTTTGCCTTCACACTGTGTTAAGTTAGCATGAGCTTATTAGAAGTTTAAACGCCATTTTACCTTTCTGCTGCATCTGCACACGGCACATATTGTTATTAGAGCTTTGAGCCTAGTAGAATATTTTGCTTCACACGAGAATAATATGTTTTGCTATTGTATCAGCTTTGCTCGGTAAGCTATGTCTGAACAGTGAGTGCCGAGGCCTTCAAGGGTATTTCAACACACAGGTTGTTGTGAGGTCTGATCTGCGCACGTTCAAGACATAACATATGCAGCTGCGGCCAACTCTGGCTTTAGGCGCATTTAATAATGCACTGTGCAGAGCATGCACACACACTTGATGAATATTCGCATGCAGAGAGCTGGTGGAAGATGATGTGATCCCTTTCCACTAAGATCAGAGGTATGGGGCCGCCCTTCTAAAACCCAAAGAGACCTTCTTTAGATATACTATAATATACTAGCAAGGGAGGATAAGACTTAGGTGCCATTTAGCCTTCTTCCCTTTAGCATTTTAACATGCTTTCTCCCTTTGTATTTTATGGACTAGTAACTATGCAGATAACCTTGTTGTTTATAATATGTTTGCTTGTATTATCTAAGATACTGCGCCTTAGAACACGGCATTAGAAATAAACATTTCAAACTTGCACGTGTCCTCATTTACTCCTTGTTTTGGATTGGTATGTTAGTATAACGAAAGAGTGTTCATGTGTTCCACGTTACCTGAGGTGTTCTAAGTCCATGTTCTGGGTTGTCTAATCATTGGGGGTATGGAAGAACCAATGAGACACTGATTGCTAGTCTGGTAGGGGATTTTGGATACTGAGGTGAGTTTTGGTACACCCTAATTCACTGAGGTTCTAAGTCTCTATGCACAGTTCTGTGTAAGAGCAGGATCCCTGCTACACTAGCTTGCATCCAGTGGCAAAGTGAGCAAGGGAATCACGTTTGGGCATACCCTGCCAACTTAGGGCGAACAAAGCGATACCAAAGGGGATGATGGATGGAGCGCTTGAGCAAAACGAACACTCACCCCCAATCAACTGATCCAGGTTTAATCCATCATCATTCTTTAGCTCACTCCACCACCCCAGTTCAGACATGGCCATATGCAAATCAGTCCGACCCTGTCCCTTATGGGAACAGTCCATTCCTAACTGCCAAGCCATGTCTTTCCTGGACCAGGAACAAGCATCCTGGAACCAGTTTCTGGCTAATCAGCCGTCATCAGCCAGGCTAGCTTGAATCCAGTGGCAAAGTGAGCAAGGAACCCACGTCTAGGCATACCCTGCCAACTTATGGCGAACAAAGCGATACCAAAGGGGATGATGGACAGAGTGCTTCAGCAAATCAAACACTCACCCCCAGTCAACTGATCTGGGTTTAATCCATCATCATTCTTTAGCTCACTCCACCACCCCAGTTCAGACATGGTCATATGCAAATCAGTCTGACCCTGTGCCTCATGGGAACAGTCCATCCTGAAAAGCCAAGCCATGTCTTCCCTGGAACAGAAACAAGCATCCTGGGACCGGTTTCTGGCTAATCAGCCATCATCAGCCAGGCTAGCTTGAATCCAGTGGCAAAGTGAGCAAGGGACCCACGTCTGGGAATACCCTGGCAACTTAGGGTGAACAAAGCGATACCAAAGGGGATGATGGATGGAGCACTTGAGCAAATCAAACACTCACTCCCAGTCAACTAACCTGGGTTTAATCCATCATCATTCTTTAGCTCACTCCCCCACCCCAGTTCAGAGCAATCAGCTGAGGATGCTGGTGGTCACGGCGGCGGACTCGTGGCAGGGTGAAGGGTGCGGCCCTGGCAGACTCATTGGCCATCCACGAAGCGAACCACACCCAGAGCCCCGCCTATTTATTCACACTCAGGACTTGTGTATGCCAGAACAGCCCACTCCGCTTACGCTTACAGGTCTTTCCCTCTGCCTGAGGTAACATGGTTGCGTCCACTGTCCACAACACTACGAACACCAGCAGTTATGTCCACATTGACATGTTTGTGCTCTGCATACTGAAGTCTGTCCAGCACATCACAGCCACACTTGGCATTGTCTACATTTTAATTTTTGGGTGACTTGCCTCCTTCACACATTCTGCAATTGTGTGGATGGGGGTCATACCATTTTCGGAAGGTCAGTTGTCTTTTTCTGCGCTACCTCAGTGGTAGTCCAGGGAGGAAGAGTCCGGGGGGGGCTCGGGGTGGTTGCAGTGGGTGTTGTCGCCCTCTTGGGTCTCTGAGCTGAATGATCAGTAGCTCAATGGCATGTGTTGGTCTTCAGATGAGGCTCTGGCCTCTGGGCTGCGCTCCCTTTCATACTGCAGGTTGTCTTCCTGCTTAACACCAGTAAGAGGTAGGTGTTAAATCCCTGCTGCTAACAAGCCTTTTCTCCTATTTTTGGATTGCATCGCAGATCTGGTTGGTCATTGCGAATGTCGCGAAGTTGTGTTTTCATGTGTTTTTGCACAGGAACGCCTACTCTGCATCTCATTAGCGTTAGTTGTCACACTCAACAGAAGGCAATGTTTTTTGAGGCAGCTATCGCTGGAAAACTGGCGATGTCGGCAGTCTGCACCAGCTTAAGAACAGGGCGATAAATCTATCACCTCTTTTGCGGCCCTAAAGTGGCGATAAATCGGCGATAAGTCCTTGAGAATGTGCCCCTCAGTTACTAGTTTAGAAGTTGTATTTCTTAGATTGCACGAATGGAGGCTGTGGAAAGTCAACTGGGGTATTAATCTGAGAGCTGTTGATTTTTTTTCGAGGTGAAAGATTCTATTGGCCTGTGTGAAAATGTTGTCAAGGTGTCTTTTAACCGAAAATGCAAAATCAACCACCCTTTGTTACAAGAACTCTATAAAGCAGCTCACTACTCATTTACCAATGCTCTTCCTGACATGCCCTAGGATGAGGTTTCTGATTAGCAGGAATGGATGGTGTATTGTTGCATTAGTGTAGAACGTCTGGTGGGCGAGCATGGGATAGATAGCATGTGACTGTCCTAGCATTTCCTTATTAACAATCCATGCTAATAGCAGCCCTGAGTGATCGCAGGGAAATCTCTGAAGCCAATTCCTCCGAGCCTGATATTCTGCCCTTCCTGAGTGGAACATTCAGCTGCAGGATTTCCTCCTAGAGATGCTAAATTTTACCAAAGGAAATATTTGCTGAAGATTAGTATTTTAACTACTAAGGGGTAATTTTTGCTTGACCCCTATTGCAAAATGTAAAGATGTCCAAGCCGCAATTTAAACCTTACCCTCTTATTTGTCTTACCAGCTGCCTCACCAATAGTACAATCTTTGCCTAACAGGTAAAATCCCATAAGTTCTGCATGACCCTAAATGTCCCTCTTTTCCCACAAGTGAATGCACTAGTTCCTCTTCTCCACAAAAAATCCTTTGCATACAATTTTTCTCAAACTTCCCAAAATGGATGCTCCTGAGGTACCAAACTGGTCATCCAATGCCATTCCATGATAACTAATTTCTGCATTTTTGTAACACGCCAAATTACTTTTTGCAGGGAACCTTTTTTGAAAAAGTGCAGCAGTGTTGAAAGAACCTGCGGCAGAGTTCCTTGTATACCCAGATGTTTTAGGCAACAATAAAAGTGTCAGCATAATTCTGGTAATTAATGTACCTGCTGGAGAGTAATAAGCGTTTTGACTAGTGCAGTTTTGAGTTTGGATTAATATGTATGTTGCAAAGGACACGTGCTATGAATGCCACGGAGCAGTATTTTATGTGCATAGCTTAGTAGGTTATGCTTTTGTCACAGAGACACTTTTGTTACTGTGCAGTTCATTGGCTAGAGCCATAATCTAGCAGAGTGAGCTATGAAGTGTCATCAAAGAGCTGCATGTAAACTGCATGGTATGGGTTAGATTGTTACTTTTTTTCCAGAGTCTTTCACATCTTAATTTTGTGTAAATGGGTTTGTTTGGGTGGAAATACATTCTTATTATTAAAGCTAACCCTAACTGCTGTGTTTAGTTCCGAATCTTGAGTTTGTGCTTCTGCAGTCCAAGCACTCTCAAGAAATGCCTACCGGTATGGATAAAAAGAATGCTACACCTTGTAGTCCCCTTTGTCTTATGCAACATTTTATATAAACTGATTTACACATGTATGGTTCAGTGTCTCTAAATTTGTGTGTGATGTAAAGTGCTCCGTTGATCTACACTGGGATGAGATGCACTATAAAACAAATTAAATACATATGAGAGAGGGGCTGTGGAGTGGACAGTGGCACTGTTCGGAGATGATAGTGAGGGAATCCTTGAAGGGCCCCAACAAAGGATGTCCTGTCCTTCTGCACTGTAAGGTCATCATTTACAACTGGAAAAATATAGAAAAGTGTGTTGCAGAATGCACCATTTTTGCCCAGATTTTCTTGGGGGGAGAATTGCCCCAAACCCTCCTTGTAGTGGTCAGGCTCGCTTGCTGCAATCACAATGCACCCTACGGGGGCTGGTCTGACAATATTTGCCAGTGCTGATTTGGGATCCCAGTCTGGCTCTGGACACATAACCAAATCCTAGCTTAGCCTAGGTGTCCCAATTGGGTGGGGGGAGAATCTCACCCCAATAATAAATAGAGTTCAATGATGCCTTTTCCAGCTCGTGTTCTTTAATTAATTCACCAAAAAGCAATATTTTTACAAGAATAATTTTGTAGTGACTATGAGTCTGTCTGTTTGTGTTGGTTAGTGTATGTTTGTGTATTTGCGCATGTATGTTTATTTGTGTATCTTTGTGTATACGTGTTTGGGTTTGGCTATATATGTGTGTGCTGGTTGTTTGCATTACTGTGGTTTTGTGCCTGTTTATCTGTTTTTGTCTGTTTGCACATATGTGGGTGTTTCTGCATCTCTGCATCTTGGGAGTTTGTGTCCTTGTATTGTTTGCTCATATACATCTGTAGGTATATCTATCTAGACTTGAGCATCCTTTTGGGCAAATTAGCTACATTCTTACTTTATAGTGAAGTTTGTTTTATCTTATTAATAAGAAGGACACATTTTTACTTTTTATGTAAAGTCTAGAGCAGATGTTGGTCTTTGGTATACCGGGCTAATAAGCATGCTTGGCACTCTCAGGATGACTGTATATGTGAGTTTAAACACCTCTTTTAAGTTGGAAACATTTCACAGATTAAAAATAAGCATTTTATATTTAGTGGATCTGCTGGGTTGATTACTTCCCGTTACCACAAACATAGGGTGGTAGTGGAACAAGATGTCACACCTCGTAAAAGGAGCTATTTAGAGGGCATGTATTATAGAAACACAAAGTATACAGAGAATAATTCAGCAATTGTGCCACTCAGGGTAATGCCACACCCTCCCCCCTAAGATGTGATTGCACAAAGTATAAGAAATATACCATGGCACTCCACAGTTACATACAATATCTATTTACGATATCAATTGGTCTTCATGAAGATCTTTTTAATTCTTTTCACAGGTGCAGAACAAAAGAAAGAAAGAATTATTTTTTGTTATTCATTTTCTAAACAATCAATTGAGGACATAGTGCATTTGTTTTAATGTTGTTGGAAGGAATCAGATTGTCCTATCCAATTAAGGCAGCACTGTTCAGTGATGAAAAAAAACAGCCAACACATGTTTTGTCACAGATGTGACTTTTTCAAGGCTGTATAACAATGAAATAACATTTATTGGTTGGTTTAATGCCCAACCTAAAGTGAGTTTCAATAGAGAAGATTTCCCTTCTAAAAGCCCAAAGAAGAAATTATTCAGTGAATAGTAGATCAACAGTGATTGAAGTGCAGCAAGAGCAAATAGAGAATGATAGTATGCAATGGATGTGATTTTGAACTAGCCCTTCGAATTGCCTATAGGCAGTAAGAATACTAGGCATGAGAAAAGAAGACTGAAAAAGAAGACTGAATGTTGCACTAGCTGTGGTAAATTGAATATATTTCAAATATGGTCTACCTTCACAAAAGGATATCTCAGCGTGAAACAGAGAACCATGTGTAACGTGTAATATGGACAAAGAAGAATATCGTCCCAAGTATTACTTACTACCAGTCTTGGCTACTGTATATAGAAAATAACACACAATTAGGTCAAATACTTGAATCCTAATGTAGAAGGTCTAATTTATATTGATAACCTTCCAATATAATGAACTTACATTGAACCTATGCAGTCATAATATCTCCAAAATCCAAATTCCACCAAAGTAATAGTCACAATCTAGTAAGTGCCGCAGTCAGCGAATGGAGGCATTCCAAATACACTATACAAAGTAGGTAAAAAACAAAGAACAACGGGCCATATTATCAAGAAAGCGTGATGCATTATCGCCGCTTTTATCGGCAGGAAACTGCCACTAAAGCGGTGAAAATGGGCTTGAAAATATGCCCTTCTTAATTCCCATAGAAGCCCAGGTTCTGGTGTTAACCTGGGCTTCTATGGGAATTCACAAGGGCATATTATTAAGCCCATTATTGCCGCCTTAGCGGCAGTTTTCTGCCGATAAAAGCGGCGATAATGTATCGCAACGTTTGAGAGAGTGATAGGAAAAAGAAACGGGCAAAGAAAAGAAAAGATGGCAGTTGGTTAGAATTTATATTATAGTCATCCTAAAAACTAACAGAGTATCGTTCCACTGGTGTTCCAGTATTTTCAACTTGGAGTGCCGGAACCCACAAATTAAGAAATCTTTAGAAATTGTCTACAGAATCTAAATGCCATAATAGTATTTAGGTATACACTAGTGATTCACTGAAATAATTATAAAAAAAAGAACCACGTAAAGAATAGTAGATGGCATATTCCAGTATTATATGAGAAAGTCAATCATACATGGTATCCACATGAATAATTATACCATATACTGATCAGTAAGGCTTTATACGTGCGTTGAGAGGGAGGAATTCTTCCTCTAAACGTACAAAAGTCATGTAAGTGATAGAATGTGATATGTCCGCAGTAACCTCGTTGGGTTATGCCAGCTGCATATTATTCGAACTCTTAGCATTTCATCATAAGCAGGACCATGCTAAGTCCCTGTAAGAGAGCAACATTATAGTTAGGCGGGGACACCCAATCTCTGACCGTCTGCCCATGCCCCATATGACTGTTGTAAAGTTCGCACCCAGATATTCTGAAACGCGATCGGAGTTGCTCTGTGCCTGTACTATTCCCTTAAACCAAAAAGTCTATTTTAAACATCCACGTTGCCATATTTTACTTCAGAATGAAGCAGTGTGTGTTGATTAAAAAACGTTTCCCAACCGTGGCTCCTGGTTTTCTCTAGAAGGTCTTGATTTATATATAGCAGGTAAGACGAAGATAAGATAAAGACACATTACTCAAAACATACATTCAATTAGTTTTATTTTTACAGACCAATACTGTGCACTGGACAGATATCATCAGAGAGAGATCCATGTAAAATCCCTTACAGAAAATCACAACATATTAAAACTCTTTAAAACGGTACATATAAGTTAGCTGACGAACAACATTTAAAAAAAATACACGTTACTGCAAAAATGAAGACAAATGCAAAGTAAGATTAAAGGCAAAAATAAAGAAGGTTTAAAGTCAGGCAGTCTGATAGTCTGAAAGAGCATAGGCCAGACAACTGAGGGTAGATGGGAGGTGTTGGAACTGTGGAAAAAGAATAAGAAAACTCGAGGGTAAACCCAAAAACTATTTAGTCTGTTAGATCTGACAGTCGTAGAGCCGTCTTTCCCCCAACATGTTACCTTCCTCACCCACTTTTCTAACCTCGTTTTTGCTTCAAGTAGTACACTGCACAATTTATCACTACTAACTAATGTGTAAATACTTGAGCTCTCTCCCCTAAACATGGTTCATCCCCAATTGGCATATAAAAATTACATACATGTCCCTAGTAAAGTGATAATACATGTACCCAGGGCCTGTTGAATGCTACTAGTGTGCCTGCAGCACTGTTTGTGCCACCCACTTAAGTCTCCATTTAAGCATGTCTCAGGCCTGCCATCGCAGAGCCTATATCCGCAGGTTGCTCTGCCTTGTCAACCTAGAAAAATAAACCTTTAGCCAGGCCCTAACCATCTCTTTTTATACTTGTAAGCCAGCTCTAACATAAGTCCTTGGCAACACAGAGGGCAGGGAATAATGTATTTAAAAGGCAGCACATGCACTTTTAAGTTTTACATCTCCAAGACCTATCTTTCCTAAAGGATAACATAGGGAATACATTATTATATTTTATATGTATAATTTCCAATTGGTAAGAGATAAACCCTTCAAGCCTTATGTCTCTGCAATCACAGTTTAAAATTCAAATATATAGTGAAGTCATTTTTTAGTTGCAATTCTGAAAATGGCCCTTTTCGAAAGCTCAAACCAATTAAGTAAAGTACCTTGCCTGAATCAATTTAGAACAGCTACTTACTAACAATATCAGGTCATTTAATTAGGATGATCAGGTAGGTCAATCAAAATTGGTTAATCATAAACTCATTGATTACTTTTTGTATCAAAATCCGTTATGTATCATGCACTAGATGAACAGTTTATGACAAAACATGACCCAACATTTATAATACACAATTCAATAAAAGTTGTGGTAAGTTAGCTGTTTATAAACTTGGGTGCCATCCCAGAATGTCTAAGAAATTTGTAGTTTACCTTTACTTTTAGAAAGTTGTCATTTTCTTGCTTAAGCCATTTGGCGTCTGTAGATTGTCTCTGATCACATGACTGGTGTAGTTGGCAGTTGGGCCATCTTTGGCAGGATAGGAGGGAGGAGCTGGGCACAGCCTCACTTACACCTAAATAGTCTGTGCCCTGTCGACATACAAATGGCTGCAAACCCCCTGTAGTAAATCTGGAGCCAGGGCAGGGAGGGAGGACATATGTGCACTTTAAAGGAACCACAAGGTACTAGACCACAGACACCATCACTTCAGTACACTTCTTGACCTATGGATATTCTGCCAGGAAGGAGGATTGCTATGTGCTGCTGAAAGACTGCCACTCTTCTGGACTGCACTCTGCTGCACTGGGACTCTCCCTTATCCATGTCTGTGAGTCCACCTACCAAGCGGTACGACCCAAGTCTTGGACCATTGGAAGTGGAATTAAGGTAGATTGCCAGCCTCTGTGGATCCAGCAGTGCCAAAAAATGTCCTCTGCTGTGCAACACAACCCCGAGCAGTACTGCTGCATCTCTGCTGCTGTGGGTATTGGGCCAGTCGCATCGTTTTCAGAGCAGCCACTGTGCAACGCATCCCATTTCTCATTGATGGCAGTCAGTGCCCGACTCTGCATTGCAACCTCGCAGCTCTTAAGAACCTTTGCATCGCCACGCCTGCACAGCACGTCCTCGATGCCGGACACAACAGGACTGTGCACCTCAGCCTCGCTGCACCTCTGAACTAACTAATCGCTTTGGCTGTGTGATGCATCTTCAACATGGATACACGCAGCGCTCCACAAACCAGGATTTAAGGTACTGGCATAATCAGATATCAACAGTTGGCATTTTATGCCTTTTGGCACTATTTTCTCTAAAAAATAATTCAGGATCTCCAGTTCTACTAATTGGATTTTTGTCATTTTGGTCTTATATTCATTAAAAATTACTCTATTTGTATACCTGGGTTGTCGGCTTCTTTTGTGGTGTGTTTTCACTGTGTTTCTGTTTGAAGTGTTGCACAAATACTATACACATTGCCTCCAAGTTAAGCCTGACTGCTCTGTGCCAAGCTACCAGGGGGATGAGTACAGGTTAACTTGAGGTTTGCTTGTGCCTTACCCTGACAAGGATTGTGGTTTCTGCTTGACTAGGGTTCACACCTGGGTCAACCACTAACCCAATTTCTTACACTAAAATGTTAGAAAATATTTTTCCGTAGTACTATACTCTTTTATTCACCCACCCCACGTTGGGATTCTATATGGCTGATTATCTGCCTATAACACCAGACTCACTTCCAGTTCTTGACCTTTGCTCCCCTTATTTTTTTTATTAGTTATCAAACCTCTATTATGCTTGTTTTTTAACTCAGTAGGACACAGAGGTTAACCATTGAGAATATGCTATATGAATCTTTAGCATATGCAGATTACATTTTATTACTTCTTATTTAACGGGAAGTTTCAAAGTCACCTATATAATACACAATTATGCTATTGTTTCAGGCTATAGTAACATGATAAATTAAATAAAATATTACCAAAACAGATTTCCCCAAGCGTTCACTGCACCTCAGATATGCTCAAGAATACTAAATGATGTGAATACATAATAAATTCATGTATCTGTGTATATTCTTTCCCACTTATATTAGGAACATATTAAGAATGAATACATTATTCTTAGAATTAAAGGAAGTATAGATAAATGGCCACCCCACATTTAAATTAATGAGGGAGAGGTGTGGCACAATGGTCAGGGCGCCTGACTCCAGAGCGCAGGGCTCACGGGTTGATCACCGGCGGCAGGTTTGCTCAGCACCATCTGACTCTGGGCAATAGCTCACTTAATCTCCCCGACAGCCCCCAGCGCCTTGAGACCCATACAGGTGAGTAATTTGTGCTTTACATATACTGGATTTAGATTTAGGGAACATAAAATCTGTTAAATTTCCGTTATTCTTGTAATGTCTGTTTATATACCTATCATACTGCTTTTATAATTAGACAAATGGGCAGATTTACCATTGCTCTATGCAAAGCAGCACAGCAAGGCGGCTTGCATTAAAGAGAAAAAGGCAAAAATGTCCATATTATCATCGGTATGGAGCATTTCTGCTCTCTCATTGCGCTAGTGCACTGTTTGCTGCCTAGTGCCAATGCAAGCCCCTTGTACCATAGTGAAATAGTGTTTGTGTTACAAGCTGGATTGCTTTTGTGCTGGAAGGCGCACTTTCTGCCCAAAAATAATCCAAAGGACCCCCCCCTGCACCCCTGAAATGTATTTGAAAGTGCATGTTTCACACACATATGTCCTAAGGACATGTGTGTCTGTAACATGACAGTTTAAAAAATTCATTTTTTTCATTTTTGAAAGATTTTCGCAAATTAACACGAGGTTCAACCTCGTGTTAATTTGCACTTCCAATTTCATAATTCGCATTTTTTTTTAAATTGATGCATTGCATTTAAGGAATCGCACAAATACGATTCCTTAAATGCATTCGCATTCTTTAGAAATGCAAAAAAATGCGAATTAAGAAAAAAAGTTTGATGCATCCCAAAAACGTATTTAGGAAGTGCAAACGGCCGAATTTACCGATTCGCACCATTTGCACTTCCTAAATAGGTTGATGCATGTGCCCCATATTCTTTTATTGGTGCTGCAGAAGGCAGCACATGGGGAAGGAGGAATTAATAAGGAGAAATAAAGATATTTCTCCTTGTTACGCCTCTGTTGTGTCAGTGCACCATTTTGGAGCAAACCTGGGTTCACAATTCTTTGTAAATCAGGGTTTGTGTAAAAATACATGGGTGTATGCATGAGAATGCCCCTCTACCCATCACACAGTAGCGCAAGGCAGTGCTGTGCTGTGCGCTGATTACTTTGTATTTCCAAAATGCTGGAAAGCCATGCAAAGTGGCTTTGCATGGCTTAGTAAATCTCAATTAAAGACTTTCTTGCGCCAAGCAAGAACAACACAAGTCCTTAGTAAATCTGACACAAAGTTTTTTTTTGTTTAAGAATGTTTATTCTTTCTTATCTCCCAAATGAACTCAAACAAACCTTGTTAAACCATAGATCTTACTGGCATAATTAACCATTTGAAATACTCATACATCTATCAAGGAATCTTCTATTATTAAGGCCACAAAATTAGCTTTACTTCAGCATGATTGACTTTCCAAGTTATGTATAATCCCATTATTAAACTTAATTACACTACATTTTTCGAAAAACCCTGGATTTATGCTTGAATTTATTATTCAGTTTTATCCATGGAGGTGATTTTAACCTGAATGTGTGGAGTGAGGCCTACAGGCTCACTCACCTTTTAAATTGTTCCGCTGCTGTGTGCTTCACACACCCATGGACTCCATAAGGTGGATTAGGAGTGCTGAGCAGCACAGGAATAGTGACTCTACATTTGTATTTGTATGCTTGGGAAGGGTACACACATTGAGCACTACTATGGAGAACATGTGTGTGTCGCACATGTAATGGGCATATGTATACCTGAGAGGAATACATTACATGAGAGATGTTGTGATGTGCAGTGTGTGTGCAGGGAAAGCATGTGTTGGGGGCATGTGTGCTTGCATGAAGTGCAATACATGAAGGGTGAGATTTTGTGCAGCAACACATAGTGATGTGGTCCAGCCAAGTATATGGATGCCTCTACACCACCGCAACACTGCCAGGCAGCGGCGGTTCCCTAGCAGCTCTGGTGGGCTGTGGCAGTCCAACCGCCCGACTCATATTAGGGCGGTCGAGAGACGGCCACACCACCAAAAGTCTGGCTGTCAGTGAACCGCCAGGCTCGTAATTGGGCTTTAAATGTGCTGTGACTGTGTACTGAGTAAATGTGTTTGCAGGGGTGCACAATATGGAGGACCCTAGGTTCCACTTTGGGAAGTCATCTGGCTAGATTTGTTGATTGCTACATTCTTGTGAGCTGGGAGGGACACACATTGGAGGGAAAGGACATTCTTCCTTTGCACTTCAAGAGGTTGCTGTGTGATTCAGTGATAGACCACAAGGAAGGGGCTGGACATATCTAAGGAAAGGTGATGAAGCAGATAATGGAATCATAAAGAGTAGGGCTGGGAGTCTGGGTTTAGCCTTTTGATACACATATACACATATCACTGTGGCTGACTACGAATAGCTTGAGAGAAGCATCGTTTTTACGAGCATAGTAGGGGGAGGATACTCAAGGGCTTGCAAGGGAGCATAAACGTTTGGAATACACTTAAATTATCCCGGATGGAAAAAAACATTTAATAAAAATGGTGGTACTGCCCAGATGTTTCTTTACTATGCAAGGGTCCTTCTACAAAATCCCGCATAGAGTATTTAAAGAGCTAGATGTACTTCTCACGCAATTACTGTGGAATGGAAAACCCTGTAAGCTTAGATTGGAGGTGAAGAAACGAAAAAGGGACAAGATAGGTTTGGAAATCCCTGACTTAGAGCTATATTATCTGGCATCGCAGTTACAGCTTGCTATAGCCTGGTTAGATATGGACCCCTCCTGGGAGCGGTCACTACCTGCAGGCACCTATGGTGAACAGCAGCTGGAAGCACTCCTCTGGACAAACGGAACGCAACAGGGAAGATACCCTCCACTGATTGGCCTAAATCCTGGGATAGGAAAATTAACAGACTTCTTCAGGGAAGACCATATGCACCGGAGGCAGATATCTGGACCATGCCGCAATTCGCTCGAATAGAGCGAACAATGTCGACTGAAAAATTGAACGGGGGGGGGGTCTGCCTGATGGTGTCAGACTTATATCCTGAGAATAGGTTTATCACCTACTAGGATGCGGTAGACACATTTGAACTGGGGGCGGGACAAATTCTGCAATATGTCAAGATAGCAGCTATGACACAACAACTCTGGCCAGCATTTCCAGAGGCCCTAAAGCACACTCATACATTGGTCACCAAGATTGCAATGGCGGGCGGCCAAAACTTGTCACTTACTTGTACAGGGCACTGAGAGATGATATAAAGATTCAACCCCTGAAAGTAGAGGAGAGATGGCAAGAGACTGGGAAAAAATCTATGAAGGTGAGAGTGTCCATATGAAACATATTCAAACAAATACAATACACTAAAATACACATGACCTATCTTTCACTCAGGCCTCTACATGCCATGAACAGAACTAGAGACCCGAAATTCCCCCGATGTCAATATACACAGGCAGACATTGTACATATGGTATAGAATTGCCAAATAATGCAAACCTATTGGACTGCCGACCTTGAGCAATTGAACAGAGTAACGGGGTGGAAGATAGCCTTGGAGATAAAAACTTGTCTCCTCAGTTTGATCCCCAAGATTCACAAACGCAAGACGAATAGACAATTGTTTATTCTGGGGCTTACAATAGCTAAAAGGCACATACTGATTCACTGGCTGGCCCAACAGGGGCCACAGGTTGATAAATGGAGAAAAGATTTATAAGAATGGGCACTGGCCGAGGAGGCACATATGAGACATACTAGAAAAGATGATATGCTCCTGGAGGAGCTGTTTGCATGGGTGCGATGGTACAAGAGATAGAGGAGCATGACCCACATTCTCCGCGTGAATCACAGGAATGGGAACATGACACTAGAATTGGTACTCTCACTCAGGAAGCAGACCAACTTAGAAGTAGATCTAGGATGGCGATCTGGCAATAACCGGTATGAGGGGGGAATTAGAGGGGTTCATAAATTGTTAGTCAACATACTTAAGCTAAGGAATGAATCTCCGGAGGGAGAACTTGTAACACAATTATCCCTACTTTTGTAATGTGCGATGAATCTACAGTGTTACATAAGCTTAGCCTTCTTCAGATGCCCTGGAGTCAGGCCTTCCTGAGAAGAAGATGGTCTGTACAGCGATGTGTCTGCGCTGCCATGCCATGCTTGTGTATGAGTATTGACTATGTCTTTGAAATAACAATAAAGAAACTTTAAAAAAAAAGAAAATTACTGTGGCTGACAGGCAGGTGTGAATTATGTCACTCCAATGACTTGCGTTGTGGGTCACTGAGTTTCAGTGCCATGCCTGCTGTGACAGACATCTTTTATGAGGAAAGAAGTAGAGAGAAGTTCCCACTTCAAAAAAAGCAGAACCCCAGTATAAAACTTCAGAGACTCAGACCCTAAATCACATTTTGTGTCTAGAAAAGGACTATAAGAAGGGGAGGTTGAGTTCCCAAAAACGTATCATCTGCCAAGCAGCCAGACAGGCTGTGTGAGAAGGGAAAGCTCTGCAGGACGTCTGTCAGTGACCAGGACTGGGAGCAAAAACCTTCCAGTCTCCCTGCTGGTTGAGGAAACCTCACCTTGGAAACCAAGATCACCCGCCCAGGTGCCTGGAGAACCATCACCAGCCTGCTTGCCAAGATAAGTATGCTCTGTGAGGGAGAGGTGCAGTGAGGAGCCCTGCATGAGTGTTCCCTGAGTGAGGTGTGAGGCTGTGCACCAATCGGACTGTTGCCCATGTGCAGTTTCGGCTCTGTGACCCTTGTATGCCAGGAAAAGCACGTTGGTCTCAGCTGTAACAGATACGCTAGGTGGGAAGCACCAAGCTACGGCAATGAGCTGTTGTGACCCCATATGCCAGACGAGGTCACCAGTGAACTGAATTGGACCAGGTGCGCAGACTTGTGACTGCCAAAATCAGTGATCCCGTATGCCAGGAGGGGCACCGCCATATGAGGGTGATCACATAAGGAGAGTCTGCACCTGGAGCGTGATTATCCTGGTAACCCCATAGGCCAGGAAGGCAGCCAATGCCACTTTGGCCTAGGGTTTCGGTCATCTTCCAGACTGATGGAAAACTGCTGTAACCAGTGGGTCGAGCCCACACCTTGTGATTTGCGATCTGTGGAGAAAGAGCAACTTACCTTTTTGTGACCTCTGAGCGGAAGCAGCTCTGATAACTGGAACTGACTCGCAGCACTCCCAGACAGGAAAAGTCTATGCTGTCAGGTGCTGCGAGGTCCATCACAAGTGACCTGATGCCATACAGTATCCAGACATAGGAGTGCCTGAGTACCGTTGAGGACTGCCATAACACAGGAGTGGATAAGACTTAATTTGGACCTTTGGGGCCCCAAGGGACTTTCTGCTAACTGTGCTGCAGTGCCATAGACACTTTTTACCAATCCCTAAAAGAGGTAAAGGGAGAACACTGCAGTATGTCCTAATAGTGTGCATTCCTTGGATGCAGCCAGTAATGAATGTTGAATGACACCAAGCAAGTTACAAAAGGAAGGTGAGACAGGGATTTGCCTGATAACTACTAGCACACCAATCTCAAGGGAGGATTGATAGTAAAAAGCAAGATTGCGCCAGTGTAGGACGCGGACCAGGTAGCTCCTGCCCGAAAAAGCCCAGTGGAAGTCAATTAAGCAAGAAAAGGAATATTTTGTCTGGCAATGATATCCGGCCCTTGCCTGCTCTCGCGGATCAGACATTGTGTACCGGAAACTATTCCTCATTCGAAGCTAGGATTGAAGACGCTAGCTGACTGCTCTGTCTACATTGCATGCGCCAGACGCTACTCACACGGCTCTGACGTTCTCTGCTACAGTGTTGCTGGGGAGGTGACGGTAAACCCAAAACAGTCAGAATGCTGGGCCGAGGAGTGAAGAAACCCATCCTGAACGCTGGATCATCAGGGGGGCTTCCTTCCTCATCCTCCTCCCAGGATATCGGTAAGGGGAGGATGAGGGGAAAAAAATCAAGTAGGGGGTAGGATGAAACAGGGTGTAATGCTGTTAGCACTGAAAGCCGCACCTGGACCCGACCAGGAAAGACTGATATACCTGGTCAATCTTTGTTCTCTACTCTGTTTTTGGGCAGTAGCAGGACAAAAGCAGCGGATTCCAATCTGAGTAAGGGGCAAAGGAGTGCCTAAGGCAAGCTTGTCTGCACCTGTTAGCGTCCTGGAGGCGACCGGCACCGGCCAGGCTGCCGGTCTTCTCACATATGGCGGTCAGCATACAAGTTACAGCTGTGCCGTGCTATTTGACATTGGTAAAAGATTATGCTACCCCAACCATATTGCGATAAATCCTGAGAGAACCATTCTGAAGTGCAGACATTGTAACTGGGCAGTCTATAACCAAAATGGGGGAACTAACCAGGGCATGGAGGATTATGTAGACAGGGGCAACAGAATGGGCTCCCTATACAGCAAAGGTGATCATTTCAAGGCACGCGATCCAAAAGGAGATGATGGACGAAGCGTTTGAGCAAATCAAACACTCACCCCCAGTCAACTGAACTGGGGTGGCTGAGTGAACTAAAGAATGGTGATGGATTTAACCCAGATCAGTTGACTGGGGGTGAGTGTTTGATTTATACAAATGCTCCGTCCATCATCCCCTTTTGTATCGCTTTGTTCGCCCTAAGTGTGGCAGGGTATGCTCAGACGTGAGTCCCTTGTTCACTTGGCCACTGGATTCAAGATAGCCTGGCTGATGAGGATTATGAATCCGAAACCGGTCCCAGGATGCTTGTTTCCGGTCCAGGGAAGACATGGCTTGGCAGTTCGGGCTGGACTGTTCCCATAAGGCACAGGGTCAGACTGATTTGCATATAGCCATGTCTGAACTGGGGTGGCTGAGTGAACTAAAGAATGGTGATGGATTAAACCCAGATCAGTTGACTGGGGGTGAGTGTTTGATTTATACAAACGCTCCGTCCATCATCAACTTTTGTATCGATCATTTCAAGGCACTCCTATGTAACACACCCTCCTTAAGAAAACATGAACTACATGTTTCGGAGCTGCTGCAAGAGTCCAGCCCAGACATTATGTTTCTGACAGAAACGTGGCTTACTGAGGCCTATATCCCCACCATTGCTATGGCCATTCCCACAGGATATCAGATCCTGAGGAAGGACGGTGTGGGGAGCAAGGGGGGTAGAGTTGCAATTATCTCCAAAAGGGATATCTTATGCAACATAGTTCATACAGGAGAGCTGAATGGAGCTGAATGCTATGGCTCCCACTATGTATTATCAGAAACCAATCCCTGACTGGAGTCTTAATATACAGGCCCCCAGGCCCAGCTGGTAACCTTCTCAAATCCCTTAGCGAGCCAATCTTACCCATAGTCCCCAAGTATAAGCACTTTTTAGTACTAGGTGACTTTAATGTCACATGGACATACCTACAGAGCAGTATACCATTTCACTGATGGAATCCCTTGCCATTTTTAATCTGTCCCCATATGTCTGTAACCCCACCCATGATAAGGGTCACACACTCAACCAGATATTTTCGAACACAATGCTCCAAATTGATGTACCTTTACCCTTATTATGGTCCGACCATTACCTGATTACTTTTAAGGTGCGTAAGTTGGTAAACATTCCTTCAATCACATGGGAAGCAGCATACAACTACTTCAAGACCCTTTCATCAAATTACTCCAGCAGCCTTGAGCGAAGTGCTTGTTGACTATCCGCTTTTACTCAGTCATAACCCAGAAAATGATGCTCTATACCTGGATAATTGGTTGCAGCAATGCTCCATGGGGCTCGCACCTCCTTCCACTCGCTCTACTAAGTCAGCGAGAATTTCCGCACCGTGGTTTAATGAAGTTCTTAGGCAGAGGTAAAGCACCTGTAAATGCCTAGAAAGAGTCTGATGCAAGAATTCTAACTCAGAGGATAAAGTAAACTATAAGCAAGCCTTAAAAGTCCACCACAACAATATATATGAGGCAAAAATATCTTTTTTCTCATCTAAAATTGAGTCATCGGGAAATAAAAGAAATTTTTTAAATTGTCAAAGCTTTTTCCTCTCCGAAGGCGGCAGCCAGACCTTTCTCTCCCACCATGGAATGCACTAGCCAACTTGCCTCATATTTCCACGACAACATTAAGACCATCCAAGACTCCTTCGTGGAGACCCGCCCAGGGGAGGGAAGGACCTCAAAATATCTAACCCCGACACTCCCATTGAGGGTCCATCTCTGACGCAGTTCTCCTTCTTCCAATGGAAACTTCCTTGGAGATTATGAAAGGCCTTAAATCAGGCATCCCCATGGATCGCTGCCCTGCTAAAGTGTTAGCAACGGTGGCCAAGATTATTAACTCAGCCTCTAACTCTGTCCTCAACTCCTCCCTGAAAAATGGCTACGTGCCAAGCGGCTTGAAAAACGCTAAAATTCTACCACTACTAAAAAAGCCCTCAGCTGACCCCTCAGTGGCATCCAAATATAGACTGATCTTGCTCCTCCCATTGTTCTCCAAAGTACTAGAGAAATATGTGAACTCAGTCATCACGAACCATGTGGAAACTCGCAATCTCTTCCACCAGAGCCAATCTGGCTTTAGATCTAATTTTAGCACAGTGACAGCGCTGCTTGAAATCTCGGGGTGTCCATTAAGGAGAAGCTAGACAAAGGTAGGAGTTGATGTTGCTGGATCTCTCTGCTGCTTTTGATACCGTGCCACACAACCGACTACTGCATAGATAACAGGATTGTGGCCTGGGTGGTATGATGCTTAAGAGGTTCTCCTCCTTTTTGGGGGATAGATATCAAGAGGTCTGCTCCCCTCCTTTCGCCGCCCCATCCCTCCTCTGAACGTGGGAGTGTTGTATGGCGCTTTAGATTCTGAATGGATTTTCCCGATTCATGCCCTTGTATAGGTACAATTCACTTTGCCCTTATATCGGCATAGAAATCAAGCCCTTATTTAGGCATAGCCAATGCAACCCAAATACAGGCTTGGCTACTTCCATCCGTTCACCAAACGTCACAACGATTTCTTGGAAAACCAATTTAAGCTGTTAGGGACTTCCCGCTTGCTTGAATATTGATTTCTCCAAGAACTCAGCTAGTTTTACAATTCCTTAGGGGTTAATTCATGGCGTTCATATTCCTGACTTTACGTCAAACATAGCATTCCTAAACACCTTCAAGGTATAAATATACCTTCACTTGCTATGGCAAAGCACAGTGGTTTCTCAGCAGTTCGACAACCTACTTGCCTGACGCAGCTCGCTACAACAAGTGCCGAAGGAAGCCGAATCTCCAGCTGGCGCACTGACAAGATGCTGTCCTCCTCTGCCGAGAATCCAGCTCCAGTGTTTCTGACTCCCATTGAGGGGTGTTGGGAAATCGAGTCCCGAGACAGAGATACAGACCTCCTTCATTCTAAGGTATGGAGCTGATTAGAACCCAGAGAAACCTTTGGTAGATTCTTGGCGAAAACTAAACCTATGCTAAAGACCATACCTACTTCTTCCCTCGTACTAGACCTAGGTTAGGCACATTGGGATAGGCGTATTTAAGAAGCACCAGTTGAGTATTCTAGCCTATTTATTCATGTATGTATTTTTATATGGCTTAGAAACCAGACAATGCTATTACAGTATTATTTTATAATACTATTCTCGCTGTACGCATTATACTTTGCATTCTGTCTAACGATTGTAGCAGTTCACCTCTCTTCCATGAGAAAGAAGACTGTTCAATAAACCTTTTATTGAAAACGCCCTAGTCTCACTATTTCTCTGCAACTCTGTAGAAACAAAGCATGCACATTTGACTAAGAAAAATACTTATCTATTGTTTCCATGACTCTGAAGATAGTTATTCCAGTCATAGGGAAACAAAGTTGTCATGTTTATGCGGTTGTCAGAAACTAATCCCTTCTTGTGAATTCGAGAAAGTTTCTAGTGACCTCTGAGCTAGCTGGCACTCACAATTAAGTTTAGTAAATGCGATAGAGACCTACTGACCTAAGACCCACGTCTAATCTATATGATATATTTTTCCCATGGGCAGAACCTATTGCGAATATAGGAACTACACTGCAGGTGTCCCCAAGGGTTATATTTTGAGCCCAATATTTACATGTCCCCTCTTGCTCCCCTGGCTAAAGCTTGCGGCCCCACAATATTATCCTATGCAGATGACACGCAGCTTCTATTTTCACGTTAAAAGGACGAGGACTTTGTGGGGGAGAAGATCAACAAATGCCTGACCGGGGTTTTCACATGACTCAGAGAAAATAAACTTAAATGTAACCCAAAGAATTCTGAGATAATCTTCTTCAGCTCTCCATCTCGGGACCAATGGAAACAATGGTGGCCATCAGACATGTCACCTCCGCTTGCCTCGATTAACATGGTTAAGTACCTGGTTTTTAAGTTGGATGATACCCTGTCCATAAAGGCACAATCCAGTCAGTTGCAGAATCCTGCTTTGGCCTCCCGCGGATGCTTAAGAAATGTCTCCTCCTACTGCCCCTAGGCCAATGTCTTAATCCTTGGCCTCCCGGATTACCTTTTGAATACACTTCAGGTGGTCCAGAAAGCAGCTGCTAGGGCAGTCCTAATTCTTGGACCAAGAGCCCAGATCTCACCTCACCTGAAGGGGCTGCATTGGCTTCCCGTCCGTAAAATAATCAGTTTTAAAGCCCTGGTTTTAGCCTTTAAGACTTTATGAAGTACGGGTGCACACTATCTTAGAAGGAGAGTTGCTCAAATGTCCCCTGCAGAACTCTGAGGTCATCCTTCTGGAATCAGGTGGTCGTCCCTACGTTTTCCTGCACCCGAACTGGAGGTCGTTCCTTCCAGGTTCTGGTGGCCCGTGTTTGGAACATCCTACCAGTAACTCTTAAACAGGTGTCGTACATACTCACCTTTAGGAAGATGTTGAAAACCTGGTTGTTCCAGTACCAACCTTAAGGATTTTTCTCTCTCCTTTCAAGGTCTGCAACAGTCATAGTTTTGAGGTTTCTTAAGCACCTGGACACTCTTGTTGAGTAGCCGTGCGCTCTACAAATATCGTATATCATATCATATCATATCATCATAACCAGCAGACAGATCAAGGAAAGAGTGGTGGGGGAAGCGGATGCTCTCCCCCCGCCACCCTCCCCCCGGGAGACTTATTGGATTTGGGGAGAACATATTTTCCTAGCCCGGCGCAGGAGGAGGCAGCGAGCCCCACTGATGGCTCTAAAATTAACTCTATGAATGGCGCTGAGGGTTCGATAGAGATTTCCCCTACCATGGATTTAGGTGAAACCGCTAGTAAATATGGCTCCAACTAGACGCTCAATAATGAAGATCAGGATCAAGATGATCGTGAACAGACGCAAGTACCCAGGTAGCATAAGGAAGTGCGATGCCCAATCCAAACTATAGTTACAGGTCAGCAAAGGTCCTCAGCGGAAATGTTGCAGGACTTCCTCTGGAGGAGGCACAAGAGCGGGGGAAGGTAGCAAATGAACTATCACCATGCATAGCTATGTCTCCTGATGTTGGGATAAGCTTTTTTCATTAACGGATGAGTCAGACCTGTTGAATATTGGAGATTCATAATCCTCCCTAACCGATGATCCGGTCTCGGATTTGTCCTCTAGTGACATCCTGGAAGAATCTACCTTCACAACACAGTGTAAGCAGTCAGAGAGAAGATCTCGGGGTAAGAAAAAGAAGGACAAGAAAGGGCGAGCAAGTAGAGAAAGAATGGAGTGAGGACATACCATCTTGCAATCTTCACTCAGACTATTCTACTTCACAGCTGGGGTTCTCCAGGGGGGAGTTTCAAAGATCTGCCAAAGAATCCACGTTGGGAACATCAGATACTCAACTGTAAACCACCTCGGTTGAGGGATCTCTAGAAACAATTAACCATAAGGCAAGTTCAAGATGAAACCAGGAGCTCAAGTCGTCAAGCGAGGCTTGCTATCAAGAAGCTGCATGGGACTGTGAAGAAAATTAATAAAACCTGCTCTGACATTTCCAGCAGATTGACTATGGTGGAGGAATGCACCAAGCATTTGGAGTCTAATGTCAAGACATTAAAAGGACAAGAAGCTTTCCACGCTGCAATGATGGTCGATGTCTTATGGAAATTGGAAGAGTATGAGAACAAGCAGAAAAGCAATAATTTGTCCTAGGGATACCTGAGGGGGTGAGGGCTCTGATATACAGTGCTTATATCATCTCTCTCTTTAAAGGCGCCTTCCCAGAGAAAACTAAATGGGATTGGAATACGGAAATTAAACGTGTCCACAGGTTCCCTTTAATGATGCAAAAGTCTCGATCCAGTGATGCCGAAAGACCCAGGGCGATCTTGGTATATTTTGGGAACTTTCTGTTGCAGCAAGACATTTATGACCAAGCCCTTCCCAACTCAAGGATGATCTTCAGGGATGTGTCATTCTTTGTAAGACCTGACTTTGCCCATACCACAGTAGAGAGGTGATGGCGGATGAGAACATTGTTTAATCCTTTCCAGCAACGTGGAGCGGAAATCTTTCTGCTAAATCCTGCTTGTCCAAAAGTGACTTACACAGGACAAACACAAAGCTTTACTTCTGAAATTAGTGCCCAGGAGTATCTGGAAGGGATAGGGGAGGAATCACTGATAGAATATAGCCCAGAAAGAGCAATGTGGGATTCCTGCTCCTTATTTTGCAGAGATGGATTGCATAAATTGTTTATTTCCCTATGTATAATTTAGCTAGATAGTTAATTTAAGATATTTTTCTCTATGAATATTTCTGATTCCTTTTTTTCTTTGTTTACCTAAGGGGGGGACACGGGTTAGGAGCGCCCAGAGATGCTTTCTTGCATAGGTGCCATCCTTCAGGCTTTCTGCCTGATTGCTTGGGTGGTGAGGGGAGGAGGGTGGGAGTTCTATGGGTTGGGGAGGACTAAACTAAGAATCACTACAGTGAACATCAGCGATCTTAATGATAAAAAAAAGAGCCAGGGTAACCTTGGAATTTCAAGCTTTAGAGGTGGATATACTTTGTCTCCAAGAGACGCACATTGAGGGAGCGCAGCTGTCTTTATTTGATACGCTAGGTTTTAAACTTATTGCGGGCACACGGCAAATTACACAAACTTGTGGGGTGGCAGTTCTTGCCAAAGGAGATTTCGCTCAATTTTTTTCACATATTAGTACAGATAGTCGGGGGAGATGGGTGATTTTGGAATTTCAATCTAATAAGTGCACCTTTACACTGTGTTCTTTATATGGGCCAATTCTTGATGATGCTGGGCTTTAAAACAGGTTAAACAATGAACTGGTGTCTTGGCCAGCTTCCATAATTTTATGTAGAGATCTTAACATCAATTTGGCAAACAATTGGTCATGCGAGGGACACTATAAATATTATGGTAGGAAACCTAGGGTATTTTGGGCGCTAAAAAATATGTGCAAAGACTATACCTTGATGAATGTTTGGCAGTGTATATGGCCATTGTGCATGGTTTTATCTTTTTCTCATCACCCCATAAATCACATGCACGTCTCAACTTCTTTTTTGTTTCACATGCTATAATTCAAGATTGCGCTATAGAACTCTTCCCCCGGGTCATATCTCACCACAATCCGTTAGTCTTGGTATTTGAGGAGGGGGTGTCCCGCAAAAGTAGTAGTCAATGGAGTTTTAAGCGGGCACTACTGGTAAATGATGAATATGTGACGCTTATGAAAAATGGATTCTGAGGTTCCTTAGTGAAAATCTGGAAAGTGGGGATTCGGGGGGGAAACTCTCCAATTCTCGCTAACTACGGTAAGGAAAGAGAAACAAAAGCTGTGAGAATTATATGCCCTATTAGCCCTGGAAGAAAGAAAATTAAGAACAGATACACTACAGGGGGTAATGGTCAGGAAGAACAGATTGGAGTCATGATGGCTAAAGCAACCATAAATGATATTGCGATTAAAAAAACAGCTGCAAAATCTTTAGTTTGCTGTGAGCAAGCGTACAAACACGGTGAACAAATGGAGCACACGCTACCTATAAGGACTGGGCAAAAAAATGGCCAGAATGAAGTTAGGGAAATAAGCGACCCAGATCAGGGCATTGTTTTTGATCCTGGCGGGATAAGTTCTGCATTTAAAAGATGCGACCAGAGATTGTACTTGAAGACTGGGCAGGGGGGGTTTGAAGGACATTTCCAATTATTTAGGTTCTAGCACTATCATGAAACTTGATGATGATGATCAAGCAGGGTTGGAGGGGACTCCCCCATGGGAAGAGATCCTGACAACAATCTCCTCATTGGCGACTGGGAAAGCCACTGGGGAGGATCATTGAAACAATATCGATGACACAAATATAGAACTACCTAAATATCGAGTAAAAAATATAGAATACAAAAATATCGACTTCCTATTTCCAAACAGGTGAGTACAAAATATCAAATCAAAAATATCGTTGTAAAAAATATAGATAGTCAAAATATCGATTTTTTTAAAATGCTTTAAAGTAATTAAAAATTAATGAAATAATAAATATAATTATCTTAAACATACTTAATATACTTAAATAACATTAAAATTAATAAATAATTAATGTAAGTTAAAAAAAACATACAAATTGATTTATTAATACACATATATATATATAGCTTAACAGAGAATATGTCACGCTTCATAGACAATATTCTTTTCCCTTTGGTGTTAAATTTACAATCATATGTAAGGGATACGAAAGATTTCCTGGTGAAAATTCAAGATCTACAGTGGAACCCGGGATACCTACTTGTGGTGCTTGACATCACAAGTTTGTATACAATCATTGAGCACCAACAGGGCCTGAATGCGATAAGACATGCTCTAGATCAGCGCCAGATGCGCTTCGCCAGACATAATCTCATGATACTCGAATTCATTGAATTCTGCCTAACCCATAATGTGTTCCTGTTCGAAGAACAACTGTATTTACAGAAGTCTGGGACGGCGATGGGTACTTGCTTCGCCCCCAGCTACGCGAATCTCTTCGTGGGCTGGTGGGAGGAGCAAGTGCCCAGGAGCTGCAAGGTGGGGCAGGAGGTGGGCACCATCGTGTGCTGGCATCGTTATATCGATGACCTCTTCATCGCGTGGAATGGGAGTGTTACAACAGTCACTGAGTACATCAAGTTGCTCAACAACAACAACCTTAACTTACACTTCTCGGGCTCTGTTTCTACTGTGGCAGCGGAGTATTTGGACCTGAGGGTGTTTGTTGAGGATGGGCAACTACACACGAGCCTATTTAGGAAGAAGACTGCTGGCAATTCTACACTCTTTGCCAGCAGCAGCCACCCACCACAATTAATCAACAGCATCCCCTACGGGGAGCTGTTGAGAATTCGTAGAAATTGTTCCAGAGATTTGGACTTCGAGGCGGCTGCCTCGGAATGTATATCCCGCTTTAAGGTAAGGGGATATGGTGAAGATCTTCTACAGGATACGCTGAGGAGGGTAAAAAAGATAACGAGAGGGAGTCTACTCACTGCCAGACCAGATGGATCAGGCCGTAACAAAAACAGTACCACCACTATTAACAAATTCCGGTTGATCACTCCTTATTCGACTGGAGCCAATGACCTAAAGAAAATGCTAAGAAAGAACTGGCATATTCTGCAAACGGATAGCGTATTAAAGGATGACCTTCCCCCTAATCCGTTAGTCACATTCAGTAAAGCAAGGTCTGTGGGTGATATGCTGGTTAGGAGTCATCTGGAGAAACCTCCCCCAAAGACAAATACCTTGAAAGATCAAAAAGGGGTTTTCCCCTGTGGGAGATGTAAAGCGTGTGCGAGTAGCAGAAGAGTTCTGTCGTACACTATTCCAGATACAGGAATGACCATTCCAATCAAAAAGTTCATCACCTGCAGTACACAATATGCTGTTTACTGTTTGCACTGCCCATGTGGCCTCCGCTACATAGGCAGCACTATTAAAGAACTAAAGCTAAGGGTTTTGAAACACTTGAGAGCCATCGTCAAGGCAGACCCCATCTACCCAGTGGCCCGCCACTTTGCGGAGGTCCATGGGCGAGACCGAAAGCTACTGCAATATTTCGGCCTTGACACTGTACCACCCAATGTTAGGGGCGGAGATCGCCTCAGACGACTCCGTAGACTTGAATCCAGGTTCATTATAGACCTTTCTACGAAGTTCCCGAGGGGCTTGAATGCTGGGGAGGAGATGGCTTTTCATCTGGGAAAATGAAATCAATAGAACGTCCCGTGAAGGCCGTGTAACACCTATAACATATCCATAATACATTTATATCACACCCAACATATCCCTAGTTTTGCTGGAACTGATATGACAGCACAGGTTATTGTGGTCCAAAATACTGTTGCGATGTAATGTAGAATTTGAGGTTCAGTTTATTGGCTGCGAGCTTGCCTTGTGAAGGTAACGATAATGGTTTATTGAGCATGTACCTTCCAGGGACTTTTGTCGCATATTATGCACGACACTCACTATATGGCTATAAACCATCATGTCTAATGTATTTGATCATTTTATTAGAGTTCTCCTTTCTGTCCAGAACCTTGATATGATTTGATATGTAGTAATGTCGTGTTCTAGGGACTGAATGAACTCTTTCTTTCTTTCTTCTTCCATTTTTAAGAATGTTGAAGTATTGGGTTTTTAAAAAATTTGAGTTGTATCGTAACTTTTTGCGACTTATTTGGTAACATGAACTGTTGAATGCCTGCAGGTATAACGGTGGACCATTATGCCATCCATTAGTTAGAGGACCTTAGCCGATCCACGGCTTGATTCTGTTGTTTATCTCAGAAACTTATAATTTAATGTTTATACCCACTAAGTGTATGGATTAGCCCATCTAGGGGCCTTATTGTATAACCTGTGAGCACTATGAGGTTATCCATACTGATATTCCAAGATGGTGCCCAGAGTGACCATAGTGGGGTTGTCCTCTGTCTATTTCTATGTATGAAAAATAGAAAGTGAGAATGGTGTATTTAAGTCCACTCGAGAGCAAAAAATCACTGTAACCACACTGACGAAGGCGACACGCCGAAACGCGTTTGTGGAGAGTGCCTGCGAATAATAAAAACCTGCGGTGTTGAAAAGTAGCCCTCGAGTGCTGTTGTCTTCTTGTGAGTCGAGAGGATTTGGAGCGTCATATATATATATATGAACGTAATATTAATAAAAAATATAACATATTTTTACCGTAGGATAGCGGAAAGAGTAAAATTTACTTTTACCACTCCAGTGAGTGCAACAGTAGAGAAAACATTGCATAGCGTAGGGGTAAAAATTACTATTCCCACTCCAGAGAGGGCAACAGTAGGGAAAGAGTTGGATAGCGTAGGGGAAAAATTACTATTCCCACTCCAGAGACTGCAACAGTAGGGAAAGTGTTGGATAGCGGGAGGGTAAAAATTACTATTCTCACTCCAAAGAGTGCAACAGTAGGGAAAGCGTCGGATAGCGTTGGGGTAAAAATTACTATTCCCACTCTAGAGAGTGCAACAGTAGGGAAAGCGTTGAATAGCGGTGGGGTAAAAATGACTATTCCCACTCCAGAGAGTGCAACAGTAGGGAAAACGTTGGATAGCGTAGGGGTCAAAATGACTATTCCCACTCCAGAGAGTGCAACAGTAGGGAAAGCGTTGGATAGCGGGAGGGTAAAAATTACTATTCCCACTCCAGAGAGGGCACCAGTAGGGAAAGCGTTGGATAGCGTAGGGGTAAAAATTACTATTCCCACTCCAGAGAGGGCAACAAACAGTAGGGAAAGCTTTGGATAGCGTAGGGATCGAAATTACTATTCCCACTCCAGAGAGTGCAACAGTAGGGAAGGCGTTGGATAGTGGGAGGGTAAAAATTACTATTCCCAGTCCAGTGAGTGCAACAGTAGGGATAGCGTTGGAATAGCGTAGGGGTAAAAATTGCTATTCCCACTCCAGAGAGTGCAACAGTAGGGAAAGCGTTGGATAGTGTAGGGGTAAAAATTACTATTCCCACTCCAGAGAGGGCAACAGTAGGGAAAGCGTTGGATAGCATAGGGGTAAAAATTACTATTCCCACTCCAGAGAGGGCAACAGTAGGGAAAGCGTTGAATAGCGTAGGGGTCAAAATTACTATTCCCACTCCAGAGAGTGCAACAGTAGGGAAGGCGTTGGATAGTGGGAGGGTAAAAATTACTATTCCCGAGTGCAACAGTAGGGATAGCGTTGGATAGCGTAGGGGTAAAAATTACTATTCCCACTCCAGAGAGTGCAAAAGTAGGGAATGCGTTGGATAGTGGGAGGGTAAAAATGACAATTCCCACTGCAGTGAGTGCAACAGTAGGGAAAGCATTGGGTAGCGTAGGGGTAGAAATTACTATTCCAACTCCAGAGAGTGCAACAGTAGGGAAAGCGTTGGATAGCGTAGGGGAAAAAAATTCCTATTCCCACTCCAGAGAGTGCAACAGTAGAGAAAGCGTAGGATAGCGTAGGGGTAAAAATTACTATTCCCACTCCAGTGAGTGCAACAGTAGGGAAAGTAAATACTTCATATATTAATTAAAAAAATTAAATAATAATACCAATTAAAAATGAATTAAAAATAATTACACATTTAATATAATATAATAAAAATACAAATAAAAATTATTTAATAATAATCATTACCTATAAATACACTTTAATTACCAATTTACAATTAATTAATTAACATCATCATCAATTAATCAATTATTAAAAATTCATTACCAATTATAATTGAATTAAATACCAATTAAAAATGAATTAACAATTAATTCCAGATAAATACCACTAAATAAATTAAAACATTTAATCAATTATAATTAAATTACTTCCCACCCTATTCCCATATAAACCCACAACCCGCTACAGAAAAAAAAAATACAATTGACATAATTATCAATGAATCAATTAATAAAAAGTAACACCAATTATAATCTAATTAATTACCAATTAAAAATATTTGACAATTATCTCAAGATAAATAATAATGAATAAATTAAAACATTTAATCAATTTTAATGAAAATTACTTCCCACCCTATTCCCCGATAAACCCACAACCCGCTACAGAAAATAAATTAATACAATTAACAGAATTATCAATTAATCAATTAATAAAATGAATTACCAATTATAATTTAAATAATTACCAATTAAAATTTAATTAACAATTAATTCAAGATAAATACCAATAAATACATTAAAACATTTAATCAATTATAATTAAATTACTTCCCACCCTATTCCCCTATAAACCCACAACCCGCTACAGAATTAAATTACGCAAAAATTAAATACCATAAAATTCATTACTTAAAATATATTATAAAATAAATATACACTTTTCACACATATACTAACATAAAAACACTTTAAAAAATTTGATATTATTAAAAAATCAAGATATTTTACATCTATATTAAATACTTCGAAATGTTGACTTTCTATATTTATGTAAATTGATATTAACTTACTTACTTCAAATTCGATATTTTTGTTGTCTATATTCTGTCCATTCGATATTTTGTCCATTTCATTCGATATTTTTGTTGTCAATATTCTGTCCATTCGATATTCTGTCCATTCTATATTTTTAACTCGATATTAACTTAATTCTATATTTTTTACTCGATATTTCGACTGTATACCCACTGGGGAAGATGGGATTCCAGTGAAATTCTATAAGACGTTTGCATAAGAGCTGAGGGATTGCTTTGTGGGGCTGTTCAAACATATATTTGAAGGCAATGAACCTCCCCCTTCTTGTTCCAAAGCAAAGATTGTGGTGTTCCCCCCAAAAAACAAATCTGTGAGAGAGCTTGGATCTTATAGGCCGATTATGCTTATTAACGGGACACTAAAATGTATTCTAAAATTCTAGCCTCTCGGTTGTCCCCTGTCTTTAGCAAAGTAGTGAGTGGAAGGCAACAGGTGTTTATACCCGGTAACAGTACCACAGATCACATCAGGTAGGTAATAATGTTATTCAATGCTGCTCAGATAGCAGGAGACCCTATGGTCTTAAATTTATTAGACGCCGAGAAGGCTTTTGATAGGGTCCCCTGGAGCTACTTATGGAAAATGCTTGAGCGAATCATCAAAGGGCCTGAATTTAGGCAAGCACTCAAGGCGCTCTATTATAAACCTGAGGCCAGGGTATTTGTAGCTGGGGAACTCTCAGAGTTATTCTTAATTTTAAGAGGGATCAGGCAAGGCTGCCCCTGTTCCCCTTTGCTTTTTTCCCTCTACATAGATCCGTTCATTCGCAGACTAGAAACTAACATAAGGATTGTGCTGGTGAAATACAATGAATGGGACAATAAAAGGTTTGCGTACACTGACGACATCGCAGTGGTTACACCTGAGCTGGAGACTGCAATGTTGGAAATGGAGAAAGAGGTGGGGGAATTTGGACATATTTCAGGTTATTTGTTAAACAGGGGCAAAAATGTAATATTGGTTAACAGTATGCTGTCTTGGCAGGACCCACGAGTGGCCGTAAATATATCTGGGAGTCACTATCACACCTAACATGGATTCTATTATCGGGGATCCTTTTAAGCCGTTAATCAAAAAAGTCTGAAGAGACTCAATTACCTACACTTTTCCCTGGCAGGATGATGTAATGTCATTAAAATGTAATGTAATGTAATGTAAAATAGCTCTTCTATAGCGCAGTCTATCACTCCAAGGAGCATCTTGGCGCTTGATACCAACCCAGAGTGAGAAAGGTGGTTAGCTGAAGCAATTCCCAAGAACAGAAACCCTTACACTAAAGCTCTACAGGCAGCGTCTGTAAGCGTGAAGACCCAGGTCTTCAAAGCTTTTCTAAAAAGAGATTCTGATGAGATTTGCCGGAGCGCAGGAGGCAGTTTGTTCCATGCTCTGGAGCCTAGCACCACCAAGGATTTTCCACCTTTGGTGGCTAGTCTGAATTTTGGGACAACTAGCAGATTCAGGTGAGAGGATCTCAGATTCCGGATGGGGAGATGTTGTTTAAAGTTTTGTGAGAGATACCTAGGTCCTTGTGCGTGATAGACTCTGAAAGTAATGATCAAGATTTTGAAGAGGATACGCTTATGAATGGGAAGCCAGTGGAGGGCATGTAGTGCAGCTGAAGCAGATGATTTCCTGGGCCAACCCAGAACCAAGCGGGCGGTGGCATGCTGGACCATCTGCAGCCTGTGGAGCACGGACTTATTGGCTCCCGCATACAGGCTGTTGCAGTAGTCCAGTCTTGATGTAATGAGTGCCACCGCTACCGTTTTCCTAGTGGACAGTGGGAGGAGGTCAAAAACTTTCTAAGCATTCTGATGATGTGGAAGCATGTACTGGCTACCCCAATGACTTGTTGCTTGAATGATAATGCATCATCAAACTTAACGCCCAGGTTGCGGGCAGAAGAGATGGTATTTGGGGGAGCTTCAGCATCTTCAGGCCACCACAGCTTAGGGGAGAACAGATTTTGCGTACCAAATGGTAAGATTTCTGTTTTCCCAGAGTTGCACTTAAGATGGTTGGTCCTCATCCATTCAAATGTAGCAGTCAGGCATGTTTTAAGATTTTCTTCAGCTCCTGGTAGCTCCCTGTCAAGTACCAGAATGAGCTGCGTATCGTCAGCGTAGGATATGGTGCTGATCTGATACGAGGAAATGAGCTCGATCAGGGGTACCATATAAAGATTGAAAAGTACAGGGCTCAGAGTAGAGCCCTGAGGTACCCCTGTGCTGATGGATTTTTCATCAGAGCTAAATTCGCCTAACACCGTGATTTGTCGTCTTTGGCTAAGGAAGTTTTTAAACCAGTCTAGTACTACTCCTCCTAGCCCTGAGCTAAATAGACGGTCAATCACGATGGTGTGGGAGACCGTATCGAAGGCCGCCGATAGATCGAGTAATATCAAGACGGCCTTCTTCCCTTGGTCCATGGCGGAACGCAGGGATTCAGCAGAGAACAGTTTCGGTCGAGTGCTTGGACCTAAAGCCCGATTGATTTGAATGCAAGATGTTGTTGTCTTCCAGGAATGTTGTAAGTTGACTGTTGACAAAGGATTTGGTTAGTTTAGGCAACAACGGCAACAGTGAAATAGGCCGCAAGTTAGAAAGAGTCGTGGGGTCAGGTAAAGGTTTTTTCTGAAGAGGTTTGACCGCGGCTAATTTCCATTCAGGTGGGATCTCTGCAGTCGCCAGTGATGAATGGATGATACCATTAACTATGGGATTAACCTCATTGACCAAGGCTCTTAAAAACATGGGGGGGCAGGGATCAAATGGTGATCCTGATTTACTAGAAAGAATGGCCTGATGTGATTCCTCTAGAAAAATAGGTGCAAAAACATTTAGAAGGGACTTGTTAGGGTCGCTCTTTCTATTTACTTCCATCATTTTATTGTCGAGGGAGGTCGAGGTTGGAGGAGTGAAGTCCTTAACAATAGCTTGAATTTTGTTTTCAAAAAAATCAGCTATAGAATTGCAGAGGGATAGCGAGGGAGGGATATCTTGTGCAAGTGCCCTGGGATTAGTGAAGCTATTGACAATCCTGAATATTTCTTTTTGACCATTTCCCGAAGAAGCAATGGCCTCTGAGAAGTGGATTTTTTTTGCTAATTTAATTGAGGCATGGTACTGCCTGCGTGCTGCTTTATAGATCTTACGGTCTTCTTCCTCATATCTTCTGCGCCATCTACGCTCTAATGATCTTACTTTACCCAATTCAGTCTTCAGGGTGGGGGAGAACCAGGGGGCGCTCCTTTTGTTTTTATTGCCACCTGAAGTTTTAGCCTTCATTAGGTCTGGTTGCTTACTTAAAGCTGTGATCCAGTCACAGAAAAGTTGATTGTCTGTCGTAGTATGGCCGGATAGTATGGGTTTGGTCTCTGTTACGTTCATTAGAAGATCTGGTTGAGCAAGGACTTTTTTCCAATCAGGTTTATTACCTCCCGTAGTTCTTATTTTTGTGTCTCCTTGGATATTATGACTCAGATTGTAAGTCAGCTCAAAAGGAATGAGTTTGTGATCTGACCAAGTTTGGACCAGTGGGGATTTACTAGTCAGCAAGTTAAAGTTTGAGCAGATACAATCCAATATATGGCCTGCACTGTGAGTAGGTTCATTGGTCAGCAAGGATAGTCCAAGGACATTAATTATTTCCATGAAACACATTACTCCTGGGTCTTTAGGGGAGTCTAAATGGAGATTTAGATCCCCTAGTAATGTGAAATGGGCAGATCTGAGCGTGAGATTGCTCAGTACGTCCCCAATACTCTGCAGAAAATCATGGGGTTGTCCCGGGGGGCGATATACTAGAGCTCCAGAGAACGTCAAGGAATCGTGTATGTTTAAGCAGAAGGTCACAGCCTCTGCCCCCTTAATGTCTGGCAAGTCCTGTATGGTACATGTTATGGTATCACGATGGATAATGGCCAGACCCCCCCCCTTTGTTCTAGTCTGTCTAAACATTGGATTTGGAATCCTTGTGGGAGAGCCGTTACTATGTCTGGATTACACCAGGATTTTAACCAAGTTTCTGTAATAAAGAGCCAATCAAGGTCCCTTTCCGTAATTAGATCATGGATGTGTTGTGCATTTTTACACATTGATCTGGCATTTATCAGTCCCCCCCGCAGGGTGTAGGATTGTGGCTTCCTGTTAAATGCTGACTCTGGCCAAAAGGTAGTCTTGCAGTGTTGGCAGTGAATCTTTTAGACCCCAGGTCATAGGATTGACGGGAAAGTGCTTTGGTATGTTGAAGATGATGAGGAAATTCCTCCCTTTAATATCTCTCCAACACAAAAAAATCATAGTTCAAGCCCTGATAGGTTCACGGTTTGACTATGCAAATGCCCTTTACCTAGGCCTTCCCAAATATCTCTTAGCTCGTTTGCAGGTTGTGCAAAACTCGGCCGCTAGAGCTATCTTTGGTCTGCCGCGGAGGGCTCATGTGTCAGAGCTGCTGGAGAAATTGCATTGGCTTCCAATTGCCAAGAGTGTCACCTTTAAGATCCTGACTCTGGCCTTCAAAGCACTTCACCACATCGGCCCCAAGTACCTCCGGAAACGGATGGCCTTTTATGTTCCAA
Organism: Lissotriton helveticus; assembly: GCF_964261635.1. Classification (NCBI taxonomy): domain Eukaryota; kingdom Metazoa; phylum Chordata; class Amphibia; order Caudata; family Salamandridae; genus Lissotriton; species Lissotriton helveticus. The sequence goes on along the minus strand of NC_136060.1, from coordinate 243,592,762 downwards.
AGAGAGCCTTGAGGTCTGCACAACAAGCTAAAGCCACTGTCCCCATAATTAAGCGTGCCCGCACTGGAGGCCGCTCTTTCCGTTATCTGGCCCCTTGCTGCTGGAATAGGCTCCCTATTGCCCTGCGATCGATGTCCACCTTGTTTGCCTTTCGAAAACATCTGAAAACGTGGCTTTTCACCCAGTAATATTGTTGCCATCTGTGTAGAGCACTGTGTTATGTACTGACCTTTTTTTCTCTTTGCCAAAGCGCCGGGACACTCTTGTGAGTAGCCGTGCGCTATAAAAGAGCTTTTTAACATAACATAACATAACATTGGGCCAGACCATGTGTCAGGTTTAAGGGTATTGTGACAGTTCGGGGAGGGGTTATTAAAGGATAGAAGATATGCTCTAGATAAACCAGAGCCTCTGTTGTGTGAGACATTACTCGTGGCCCTTGGTGCTTCCTTAGCGCTGACGGGCGCAGACGGGCAGGACTCTGGCATGACTCCGGCGTGAGTCCGGCGCGTCCGCCAGACGCGTCCGCTACGCGGAGAGTGGACGTCCCCTTTTATAACAAACTAAAGCGCGTCAGAGCGCTTACCACCCCTAAGATGGCAGCTGCGTTTCACTTCGTCTACTCGGGACCAATCTCTCAGCGTCTATGCTCAGCTGAGAGTGGCCCGAGTAGCGGAGGAGGGAGGAGGGAAGTTTCATAAGTGAGAAGCTTCTAATTTATTTTAAAAGTGCCACAAAATACAAAAGTAGAATACGCCGCTTATTAAGTCAAGCAGGGTACTGTCAATTCGCTAAAAAGAAGCTTGAGTAAAGATAGTGCAGAGAAACCTCCCCGCTTCCGCCTCAGGAGGGTGAGAGTGCTCAGGCTAGAACAGGCGCCGAAGCAAGAAGCCCCTTTTATAACAAACTAGAGCGCGTCAGAGCGCTTACCACCCCTAAGATGGCCGCTGCGTTTCACTTCGTCTACTCGGGACCAATCTCTAAGCGTCTATGCTCAGCTGAGAGTGGCCCGAGTAGCAGAGGAGGGAGGAGGGAAGTTTCGTAAGTGAGAAGCTTCTAAATTATATTAAAAGTGCCACAAAATACAAAAGTAGAATACGCCGCTTATCATTGTCAATTCGCTAAAAAGAAGCTTGAGTAAAGATAGTGCAGAGAAACCTCCCGGCTTCCGCCTCAGGAGGGTGAGAGTGCTCAGGCTAGAACTGAAATATTTAGAAATGAATATTTTTCCTAAGATTCTATGTTTTTTTAGAGTGATCCTGTTAGGCATAAGAAGTTTATGGTTTAAGAAGCTAAATTACATAATTTCACAATTTGTATGGGCTAATTTTAAACACCGGCAAACCATGAAATTCTTGACGCTCCCTAAGGACTGGGGAGGGTGGGGGCTCCCAAAACTTAAAACTGTATTACTGGGCCACGGTGCATAAAATCTTGACCCTTTATTACATGCGAAAAGTCAATTGCATGCACGTACTGTTTACTGATAGGTGAAGGGGCGTGTTTTTTTTTTTATTAGAGGCAAATCGATATAAACTATTTCGAACACGTTTGTTTTAAGACCTTGCGAAATGCATTTGAGATTTGATTTTCAGTGCGCAAACTGCTTGGTTTAGGTCAACTTAACTTCTACACCCCCTTGAGGGATAATCTAATTCTTCCAGGAATTTTGTCAGACATATATACCGCCAGGTGGGTTAATACTGGTTTAAACAAGGTGAGTCTATTTTTCTCCAATAGGGGGATAACATCATTTCAAGAGATCAGAAAAGAATTTGAGCTGACACATAAGGATTTGTTTTTATTTTAGTAAGGGATTTCCTCGTCCGAAAACTGGTGGGGCTATAGGGTTTCAACAGTGTAACTTGGTCGATGCTTTAGTAGCTGAGTATAAGCCATCAAGAGGATTTATATACTCCTTTCTTATTGACTAAATGAGGGATGATGTAGAGAAACACTCGCAGAGATGGCAAGAACAACTGTACCTCTCAGACGCCTCTTTTCGGGAATCTTTTGCTCTTGCTCAGACATCATTTATTTTAGCTAAGCTACATGTTCAATATTACAAAACGCGTTTCAAGTTATATTACACTCCTAGTAAGATTATTAAACGGGCGACGGTAAAGGCACCTGTTGCCCTAGATGTCATCTTAGGGGTGCTGATATTGTGCATGTTTTTGCTATTTCAGATTTCGGATTCCTGTCAAATAAACTAAATATTTCGGTAGATCTATCCCCTGCTGTGATCCTTCTAGGAGTGTCTGAATTTGAGAGACCAACAAGAGGCAGAGAGCTTTTTTTATTGTTATGAATGTTTTTCGCCTATGTAATGCTTCTGCCTGGCCAGATAGCAACCCACCTTTGTTTCAACAATGGTTAGCAAGGGTGCTAACTCTCTGTAATTCAGAAAATAAAATTTTCCTAAGGAAGGCGATTTGCAATAAAAGTAAGGGATTGTCGAGGTGGGGTCCGTTATTAGAATGAGTGGATATTAGGACTTGCTGATGGTAGACATGATACACTTTAAGTTGGTGTTTAACCCCATTGCTGCTGCCGTCGGCCACTGAACGTTCGGAGCACTACCTGGCTGGTGCTGCGAACGTTCAACGGCCGACGCGGACCCGCCCACTCTTTGGAAAGCCCAGCACTGCGCCGAAATAACGGCCGCAGCTAAGGCGTTAAGTAAGCACTTTTGTCACTTTATTGGCAGCTTACAGCGTTGGTTATTTTTGCTTGTCTTGTCTCCTTCTATTCCCCTGCAGGTCTTTTAGCGTTGATCTATCTAGGGTATTGCAACTGTGATTACATTCTCTGGTATCACATTGTGTAGCGGGGTGGCTGGGTGGGTGTTTATACTGGGGGTGAAAAGGGTGATCTTATCCTGCTTGTTTTTTTCTGTATTATGCATTCATTGCTGGTAATTGATAATAAAAAGATATATTTTTTTAAAATCAATGTAAGGATTGTTTTATTGCTTATGAGCGTTGTATACCTTTTCATGTTTAGAACTAGAATACAATTATTTTCTTTTCTTGTGATAAATGAGTTTTGGATTGTAAATTGATAAATTGTGTTCACTGTTTGCATTTTGAGTTATGAGTCATGTTCACTGACTTGTATCTACATCCCCCCGAAAGAGCATTGACTGCTCTACCACGGCTACCATTGAGAGTCAAGTGCAAGTAGTGTACTAGGCCCAGTTGTTCGGGACTCATACTAGGCCAGGTCCCAGGACAGTAGGAGTAAAAGGCCTCAACCACCACAGTGGGGCCCAGCCCCTGCGCACCCAGTGGTCCTCTGAAAGGGTTTCTGACATTAATGTTATTCTTGAAGCTTAGTGTAATATTCATTCCTTAGGTATCATCCCGAAATTAGAAGTTGTTTGAATATATTTATATATTTGGTCACAGTTTGCTTCTAAAGGTCAGATATAGCTTTCAAACACAGACAAATTTGCAATATATCAAAAAGTTTCGGAAAGCTGAATTATTGTTAATATTATCTTTCGAATACTGGCAAATAAAATGGTCCTGTAATATTTCTAGGTGGCTAACGGTTTGTAGACAAACTTATTTAAAATATTTAATTGTCTATGATCTCCCTATAAACCTTTAAAAGCTATACGCTTCTACAATCTAATATGTTGGCATTGCAAAGCTGATGTTGGTTCTTTAAAACATCTAATATTTGATTGCCCTAATATTTTAATATTTTGGTCTGTTGTTTGGAAATGTAATCGTCGATATTCTTGTTTTACAAGATATCCAAACGAATAAAACACTTCTTTGCAAATCATTTGCTCTCTCAAGTTTATCATCTATTTCACACATGAAATAATTATATATTCAAAGAAATCTATCACTTCAAATTTTAAAGAAGCTAAATGATCATTTGTTGATATATGGTGGACATAGATCACATTTACTGGACAAGGCAATCATTTATCTATTAATAAACTTCATGAGTTTCATATGTCCCATACATTTTTGGGAAACCGATTGATACATATGTTATGTCCACTATATTCATGAACATACGTTCTATATTTCAGCCAGTAGCTCAACTTTTCTTTTTATTTCTGTCCTTAGTTACTTTAAACTACAGGTAATATGTTATAAGTTAATGAAGCTTGTAAAGCGCACTGCTACCCAAAGGTGTCCTGGCACTGATATGGTATCTGCTAGGATATAGCTAATAGGTGTATTATATTATTATTTTGTTCACACATTCGGAATTTTGTTTTGTGTTCTTCTTTGTATTAGAACAATAAAATATTTTGAACACAAACAACACAACCATCACCTATGCCTTCTAAACTTTCTCAATGTTTAGTGTATTTACTTAATAAATGCATAGACTATTACATTTGACAAAGGCTTGAAACTGACCCTATTCTTCAGTGCTTTGCGTCATGTGAAAGTTGTGAGGAACCTAAAGCAATTCATTCAAGAGGAAAGTGTTTGATAATTTGAAACAGACAATCACTTTCTTCACAATTTTGAGTACATTTCCTGCTTCGCAAAGCTTATTTGGAAATAAGAGACGCTTATATGAAATGAATGGCCTAGATTCAACATGAGAGAAAAATAGTGATTAAGGTAAAACGAAGTCGACTTGGTTAAAACTACTGTGGTTTGATATAGTGCTCATTTGCTTCATTTGCTCTACATTATTCACGAAGCGCAAACTTAAATATCTTAGAAGCACATGTTCAGTTGATAGACTTACTGTACATAAACAGTGATGCAGGTCATTATGAGAGAATACCAAATCAATCAACATCCCAAATGAAAGCAACAGCTTCGCAAAGGTTACCTCAGGATGGTGGAAACTAGCATTATGTCTAGCTTAGTTTCAAAGAAGTCCTAGAACGCTGTAATCGCTTGAATTCTTGGAGAAGAGCACTTTTGCAACACGTTTGCAAAAAGGGTAACAGTTTGGGCAAAAAAGCCTTGCTCATATTGAACCCTTTGATCAGAATTTTTCTACACTGTTAATATAAAACTGAATGAGTGATGTAACATTAGGCCCGCAGCCCCGACGGTGTGGGGGCCTCGACCTCCAGGCAGATGCTTCTGGCATTTGGCGTGGGTGGTGGGTCAGTTCCCTGAGTGCTCCTGACTGGGTCCAGAGCGTAGGGGCTCCCTCCATGTATTTTACATAGGATCCCCCTCATATTTCTTCTAACCACTGACCTGAAAGAGTCATGCAGTTATCGTCCCAAGAATAGAACAAGCATTTGCAATGCAATAGGTCTCGCAGCATTAAAGTTTGAGTTATTGGCATTGTATATGACAATGTGTTCCATTAAATTTTTTAGCAAAGTCTGTATTGGTGTATAAAGATGATTTGCAAGATGATAGCTGTTGCAAAATATTAAGCAATGTTGGCCGTGTCCTCTCTAAGGTCAGTAGAATTTCTCTTGCCCAAAGATAGGAATTACGTTTCTTGCCACAGTACAAGGAACCTGACCAGGCGCCTGCCTCAGTTTAACCTTTAGACAAACTTGAAATAAATCAGTGTCTGGAGAAGCTTATTGGTACTTCCTGAGATTAATCGAAAACGAGCAGTCCTATCAGTTTCCATCTAAAGACTGGAATATGATATAGCCATACTCACAACCCTGCATACTACTATGACAGCACCTCTAAATGCCATTATCAGTGCTGCTTCGAGACTGATCACCAACTCACGGAAATATGAACCCATGACACCAATTTTAATCAAAATGAAATTACTCGCTCTTTAAGCTTGTTGCCTGTTTTGATCAGCCTACATCATCATTAAAAAACACTTACACTTAAACACTGTGTTTCCCTTTTGATAATTATACTATCTAAATAAATGTGTTGCTCTTTCATTGTGTGTGTGATCATATATGTCAAATGCTTTTACAACCGCCTAGCTTTTTCTGTAAAGAGCTCTAACGTTCACCTACATTATGTCTGTGTTAATAAAAACCTAAAGAAACCAGTGAGTGAGGCAGCATAGAAGAGCTTACTTGCTATATTACACGTGCCAACAGTATTTGCCTCTGCGTAACCCATATACATACATCAGAAAAACAGTCAAACAGCCTAGGAGTGCTTAGCGGCATCTATAACTGAACCAGTGCGTGGCAGACCACAAATACTTACTATTGGTGAGCGTACAATATTGACGCGTTTTGGGTTTCCTCTTTCAATTCACATGTGTCATCTGTCATTTCCTTTCCCCCGGTCCCTTCATTTCCTCTCACTCTCCCAGGCTCTTATGAAGCTTCGGTGCTTCATTAAACACTTTACTAAGAAAAAGGTGAATCAACATGAAAGAAGCTGCCCTGACTACAGGAATTATGTCCAACATGTTTCCTATGTCAAAAAGTCCTTACTAGTTCCAGGTCCTTAGAGTTACACCGTTCAAGAGTACTCGCCATGACAGTCAGTACCAAAACAATGTTTGCCACATCCCAAAGTTATTTGATGACACCAATCACAGATGCCATTAGATCTGATTCAGGAGAGAGACTCCGATTTTATAAGCCAAACAAACGAGTGTAGGGATTTAAAATCCGAATGCTCCCCAGATGCGCCGCAATGTCCTGACGTGTGATGAACTACAAAATGACGTCATAGCGTAGACGTTTGTAGTTCGCACTCCGGAAGCCCGCGCACACGCCCTCGGATGGCCAGAGAAGCAGTGCTGGTGACGCGGGGCTCCCATGCCCGAGGGAGAGCCCCGCGGAGTCTGCAGAAGTCAACAAAGCCGGTAAGTGGGGCTTAGTTGGAGGGGGGAGGGGGGATGCGCTTGTGTGTGCAGCAGCGGCGGCGGCGGCGGGGGGGGGCGAATCTCTGTATGTGTGTGTGTGTAGGTGCGCTCATATGTGTTTGTGTCTGTTTGTGCGCATGCGTGCAGGGGAGGTGTGCCTGTGTGTTTGCGCTTCCCAGGAGATAGCCACGGCGAGCGCGTTCACGCGCGCGTGGCCTGCGCCGATCGCCTTTTGCGAGATGCGTGCGGCCAGGTACTGTCTCCTGGGAAGCAGACCCAGTGACAAAAGATCTCTGGCGAGACAGCGCTTACACGCTGTTACGCCACGAGACCTAAAAAGGGTTTAAAAGGGGTAAGGCCATTGTGCATAGTAAAACTCTTCTGACCACTATGGCTAGGAGGAGGTACGTGGGTGATGGTAGGTGTATGTGGACTTTAACACAGTTGATTGTGCTTGGCTGTGAGAATAACTGTTTTATAGGTGCCTAGGCAGAGATTATGATGATTATAATTAGTTAAACACATTCCGATAGTGCCAGATAAAACTCCACACCCAAAGAGTAACACACTCAAAATGTAAAGATGTAGCTGAAGCAGGAGTCAAATTTATGAGCTTGCCCCATTGTTCGATTTGTACATGTGCAATACCAAGAATGTGGTGCTTTACCAGTTGGCAAAACTCGCTATGCTTTTTTTCAGTAAATCAAATCCCAACTAGATAGCAGAGTTTACTCGGAGGCAGATTTCTTATATTCTCATAGAAGCCAGAGCGGCAGACGCAAATGCTGCACTGGTCTGCATTAGGAGAGTGTCATGTTTACAGAAATATGGCACTCTCCTCCCCTCTCTCTATCGCCAGTGCAGAAATATGCTGCCATGCACCATAGACACAACTGTGTACCACAGTGCAAGGGGCACCCCAGGAGTCTAGCGTAGGTTTCGTACTGTAAGGAAAGCCTTCAAGAGCTAAATACCATGCTTAGACTAAATTTAAACCTTTGAATGTGTTCTGTACAGTGCATGTTGAATTTTGTTGAATTTTGGAGGAATAGTGCTTTCCAGGAGAGGATTATGACAAACTTTGGAGGGAGTGGTCATGCTCTGGGGTGTTGACTTGCATCTCATTGGACCGGAGTGCTCTCCTGCTTGACCCCATTGAACACTGACTAAATATGTGAGAGGTGCAGAGCCTCTCAGATCTGCTGCTTCAAACTGAGGGCCAGATGTAGGTGAGGGATATTTACCGACTCATAAATACCGAATTTTACAGATTCTGTAATTATGAATCGGTAAATATGAAGGAGGGAGATGTAGCTAATTTTTTATTTAGAAATACCGAATCGGTAACATTTGGTATTTCCCGATTCGAATCGGGAAATACCAAATGTTACAAGGGTGCAGGGGGTGTCACTTTGACACCCTCTAGCACCCGAAGTAATGGCATGTGTGACATGTGGCACACGTACATGTCTGTGTGTCACATTGCACAGTGTGCATGCACAGATGTGCATGCACACCTGAATTCGGTATTTTACAACACAATAGGATTGTGTGGTAAAATACTGACTCTTAAGGGCCTGTGACACTCTCAGGAGGGTCACCTAGATTTGGATCTACCGAATCGGTAAAATTACTGAATCGGTATTTTACAGAATCGGTAAATTTACCGAATCGGTAAATTTACCGATTCTGTAAAATAATGGCCCCTACATGCCAATTCCTAAATACCGGTCGGTAATGGCCGAAATCGGCCGTTACCGACCGGTATTTGGGCTCCTACATCTGGCCCTAAGAGTAGAAGGAGGATTGCCATTCTAGAACCTTGATTTGCACCCCCAGGCCCTGCGTTCTGACTGACTGCACCTGGTGCATTATCTGGAACTACAGCTCTGGAGATTTACCTTGCTTCTGAAGGATTGCAGAATGGACACCCTGTAAGCTAAGGTTAACAGAGCTCACCTGCAGCATCACCACCAACAATCCCATCTCTGGAGTGTGCAAAGAGCACTTTTAAGGGATTTGTCAGGTGCATTTTGAGAAGAGTGGTCCCAAACTTTCAAGGACCATCTTGGAACTTCCAGACCCTTGGATTGTGTTTTGGACCCTTTGGGCCCTCAACAGAAACTTCAGGAGGAAGTTCCAGTAGTTCTTCAGACGTTCAGAGAAACTTTTGGAAAAGAAACTCAACAAGATGACGAAGTGCTAAAAAGTGTTTCTTCTTTAAAAATGCATATCTCCGATACACTAAATTGGATTTTTGTCATTTTGTTGTCATTTTAAAAAAGTAACTATTTCATATTTTTATAAATTGATGTGGGTTTTGTATTCTGTGTTGTGTCTTAATTATTTACTTAATTTTTGTTTTTAAATGCTTTACATACCTGTCTCCTAAGTAAAGCCAGCTTCCTCGCAGCCAAGCTATGAAGGGTTAAGCATGGGAATAATTTTTGGGGACCTATGCTGAGCTCTAAACCATTAGTGGCCTTATTGCCAGTGGTAGATGCATATCAACCACTACTAATAACCCACTTTCCATGACATGAGAATACCCATGCATCAACTATGATAAACCTCCTTGGTTCTAAGTAATGAGCTACTTTTGTGTGGTTTTCCAGTGGTAAATAAGTTTAGCACTGGAAAGTAAATTACGTTGGAGATGTGCAAGTCTCAACTTTTGAGTAACTTTATACTTGTTTTTTGTGAATTACCACCAAAAGTAGTAAAGTTATTTAAAAGTGTAAGGTGTTAAGTTACTTACTCACAAGAGTAACTTACCTTTCATGAATAGATTAGATACACAAATCGAGAAATCAACTATAACTTTCAATGTTTCCTATTTCAGCGATATGCAAGTAGTCCTTGAGCTGTTCAGCACTGCATCCTAACTCGAGTCAGCGTTGGTTTGAGGAAACCTTTATTCAGGGAAAACTGCTGCTGTCACAGGGAGTCAATGAAAGCATAGTGGTGGTGCCAGATTCACAACGTGTTTCGGGCTCTTCCGTTCTTCCTGGTGAGATGCCACTGCAGCTACCCGCACCTGCATGTATTTAGTCAAATCTGCTCTCCAATGGGCCAATCAGGTAAGTGGACCTCCTCAGATGGATTCTGGGAAAATGCATTGTGGGTGAATTTTCGTGCCTCAATATTCCTTCTGCTATAATTGTCGCATCCAGCCATGAATGGGCCTCTATTGACAACAGCAGTAAGAAATCATTCAAAAAATGCTGCTCCCAGGAACTTGCGAAATCCAAGCCCCCTGGCCCCCTACAATCAGGGGGGCAGTGCAGCTTCTGGCGGCTGGACGTCCACGATTAACATCCAAAAAACAGTGTGCCCATGCACAGAAGCGCACTCGAGTCAGCGTTGGTTGGAGGAAACCTTTATTCAGGGAAAACTGCTGCTGCTGTATATATATATATATTACCTACTGGCGGACGCCAGTAGGTAGTTATAGTTAGGACCTATTATCCATAGGAAATCCACAACATTCTATTTGGAAAAACTTTGATGCCGGTTGATGAATCTGCGTGAAAATTTCCAAACTTCTGGCCAACTCTAGTCCGCTACTATCCTGAAAGCTTCACGATGATTCATCAAGCGGGGGCCAAGAAAAAAGGGGGGTGCCAAAACGTATTTTCCCCATGCAATTTCCCATAGGACCTTTAGCCGCAGCTACAGCTCGAACTGCTGAATGGAATTACACCAAATTTGGCAAAAAGGTAGTCCTTGGTTCAGACTCATGCCTTGTTTAAAAAGGGTGGGGGGGTCTTAGACCCCTCAGCCCCGGGGACCACCAACCCCCGGAGCTTCAAAACATTAATTGAGGGGTGCTCTGAGGCCCCCCCAGCCCAGGGGACCTTAACCCCTAGAGCCCGTCCTGGAGCCCAAGAAGGCCCTGGGGACCGCCACTCCCCAGGGCCAGCTCCTGCAGTGTCCCGGGGTGCCCACGCCCGGGACACTGCTGTTTGCAATGGCAGGGCGGGAGCCTCGCGACTCACACCCTGTCTTTGCAAACTGCTTTTCTATTTGGAAGAGAGAGCAGGAAACCTGCTCTCTCTTCCAAATAGGAAAGCAGATTGCTTTTCCTCAGGGGGAGCAGCATGGTAGCTGCTCTCCCTGAGGAAAAGCAATGCTGGCTCCCGAAGGACGCGGGGAGCCGGCTGGGACCGTGGGGGCATTGGGGCTCCCCCCACGTTCCTCAACGTATTATATAAGCCCCGGGGGATGGGACCCCGTGTAGAAAATAGAAACCTTCTCAGGGTTCCCATTGATACGTGGTCCTTTTAAACCAACAAAGAAGAAATTGGCACAGAAGCTGAAATATAAAAGTAACATCTTCATTAACCTCAAGTGAGGGAGACTACGTCACACAGAAGCCTTAGCAAATGAATGAGGCAGTCTGAGGAGTACAGAAAACCGAGGCCTTATATATGCTTAGGGTTACATAGTCAGCATAAGACCAAGGGGCAGTTCTGGCTCATGTAAGCATGCAAAATGACTAATATGGACATGCAAGATCTGCTTGCTCAACAAAGTGGGAGGAGCTAACAGTTGCTAATTCTGGTGAACAAATCCTGACATTTACAAACTAGAAACAGTTGCAAGGATAGCTGAAAGCTCAACTGAGCATGTGCGAAGGTGGAAGATGCTAAATATAGTTCATTTCTAGGCAGATTACAAGAGCAGTCAACACTGAGGGAGGACAGAGCACATGGCGAGCACATGGCAGCACATGGCAAACAAGATGGCTGCCAGAAATACAAAATGGCTTTCAGCTCATGCTAACAAATCCCTCCAATATTTAACACCCGGGGATAATAAAAATTACTGATAGGGGGTAATTTTCTTGTATGGTAAAATTAGGAGTCGCACACCCAGCGCGGCCCCTGGTGTGCACACGTTGGATGCGCGGCATTTAACCCATAGGGTATGCGACTCCAGCGCGTGTGGTGCACGACTTGTATGTGTTGGCTGCATGACTGTGGCGCGTTGGGTGTGCAACTCCAAGCAAAAAACAAATAATATTTTTCAGATATACATCAAGCTTATGTGTTTAGTTGTTAGGTGGCTCTAAATAGAGCCCTTGTGTTTATTGAGAGATTTTATTACCTACAAGTAAGTACTGATGCAGAGTCTGAAGTTCAAGAGGAGAACTCTGTTCCCTTCATCTATAAAATGTACACCATGTCTCCTATAGATGCCATGCATATTCAAACACAGATTGTTGTGGTATATGGACCCCATTTTATAGTATCAGAGAAAAGCAGAAACAGATTTATTCACATGTTTCCTAGCTTTCTCAATCTGTGGACACAATTGATTGGACCAGTTCCATTTCTGCCTTTGGCATATGTTAGAATAGACAAAGGCAGTTTGGGGGAAAAGTGACATCAATTCTCCAAAGGTGTCCTTCATAAGCATTTCCAGAACTACCTCAGTCAAAGTGCCCAGGTCATTGCCACCACAGTGCACAATTATGAGGTCAGGGTGTTGGAGGTGCAAAAAGGATTTAAGCAATGGCATAAATTGGTGCCACTTTAACCCTCTCTGTCCAATCCATTTAATGTCTACATTTGGTAAATCTAGGTCTTTGTGAATTCCTTTCTGTTCTGCGTACCTTTGACTCCAGAAAATATAGCTGTGTCCCACAATCCACACTCTATGCATCTTGAAGGGAGGTCTGGATGCACTCAGGAAGTGGCAGTTTGAAAACTAAGATTTTTCTAAAATGGTGGATAACATGCAGTGTTGAAAAACAGAAAAGAAATCATTGGTTGTTTGACAACGATCTACCTGAAAACTAGGGTGCATGTTTCTGTTTTTTAAACGCATGATTTTTACTGGTTATCAAAAAGTGATTAAAAAGAACATTATATAGGATAAGCTGGTATATTGAGCAGTCAATCACACTTGATGTTTTGATTAGCAACATTGTGTGATGAACTTTTGACCTGTGTGCCCAGTTAAGTGTTCCATGAACTGTTTCTATGGTAACAGGCAGAAGGCAGATAGGGGGTAGGGTTGAATTATGTAATTTGGAAAGGGATGAAATCTGTACCCAATAGAAATGTGTGCTTGCTTTTGATTTAATGAGGGAAGCAATGTGATTTGATGTGAAGGTGTATATGTGTTCAAAATGAGAGGGAGACTGTGCCTTTCTTTGGTGAGAGGTGTTTAAAACAGAGATTCTGTATAAGAAAATCTGCTGTGTGACTGATATACTTCTTATTCTACATAACAATTTGGAAGGTGAGTTATTAATTTGTGAGGGAATGTATGTGGTGCATTTTGATTTTAATCAGAATAATGTGTTGTTCTGCTAAAGTGCAGGGAATACTTTCTTTCTCTAGAATTTTATTGTGAGTGTGCGTGCATTTAAAAAGCATTTGTGTATTTTATGTGCTTGCAGACAGATAACTATGCTATTCTTATGTTTTGGTAGAATTAGAAACTAGTTTTTTTTATTTATTTGCAAAAATGACTCAAGTTTCTACATTAAAATGCAGTACTTATTCTAGACTATGAAATGTGTTTTGGTAAAATGCAATGGATAGAGTTGGTTGTCTAGATTGTCACAGCGAGTCTTGTGTGCATTTAGGAATTATACCGATAGAAGCACTCTATACTAATGAGTAGTAGAACATTTTGTTAAATGTATAGAGTTACCTAAAGTCTTGTTGAGTGGTAAATGTATTTTGGTAAAAAGCAAGGAATAGAGTTGCTTGAGTAGAATCACAAAGTGAGTCTGTGCATTTAGGAATCACTCTGAGAGAAGCTTGTTGGTAAGTCATGTGTTTCCTGACATGTAATTGGTTAAAAGCGTATTGTGTTCTCACATTTTGGTAGAATTAGAAAATAGTCATTGGTTATGTGTTTCCAAAATGAGTTTAGTATTAATAGTAAAATGTAATTTAATTTAATTTAATTTAATTTAATTTAATTTAATTTAATTTAATTTAAGAGGCTAATCCTGTTCCTGAGGCGGAAAGCCGGGAGCAAATGTTTTGAGACATTTAAAGCTTGCGTGCAGCAGACCTTACCGCTTCCGAGGCTTGAGACTACACCCGCCGCCATTCCACACTGGCCCACAGGCCACGCCCCCGAGGCCACGCCCCCTTTCCCCCCGCAGCTTACTTAGGCACGCTGATTGCAAGCGTGTGACAGAGGCTAATCCTGTTCCTGAGGCGGAAAGCCGGGAGCAAATGTTTTGTGACTTTTAAAGCTTGAAAATTGTATTGCTGTTTTAATTTACCTGATCCCTCTATTCTGGGCATCTCTCCTTTATCACCAGCTGTGGCAGCCCCTCGTGCAGCGGACCTTAGCGCTGCCGAGGCTTGAGACTACACCCGCCGCCATTCCACACTGGCCCACAGGCCACGCCCACGGCCGCGAGGCCATGCCCCCGTTCCTATAAATATGTGCAATCCTCGTCCGCGACCGACCGGGGCCAGGGGCTCCCCACTATGCGCGTTTTGAACAACTGCATACCCTTAATAAACATTGGCCGCTAAACCCTGCAATCTTGACTTATGTTCAAAACCTTGGCATTGCCTCTCCTATGTGCACTGTGCCTCCTCCCCCCCTCCACCACTGTTCTCCTCCTGAACACAAGATCAGCCGTCAAGCATCAGATGAAATTTTCCACCTTCTAGATTCCAACTCCCCTGACCTACTGTTCCTAACTGAAACTTGGTACAGATCTGATTCCCTACCGAGTGTACTGGCAGCCCTCCCACCTCATTACTCCATGCTTCGCGCAGATAGACCTGAGGATAAAGCAGGTGGCGGTGTAGCCATGATTGCCCGCAAGGAATTCCACTTTCAGATACTCCCGTCACCTAGGATGCCAGCAGCTGACTGCCTCGTAGTACGCTCAACCTCGTCTAAGACCCCTATCACCTGTGTGTTGATGTATAGACCACCCCAGCCAATTCCTGACTTCCTCTCTGCTTTCCAGGACTTATTGGCCACCCTGGTAGTCAATAACGCCGCGGTCCTGGTTTTGGGGGACTTTAATTTCTGGCCTACTGACCCCGCTGAAGACATCACTTCCAAAGACTTCACCCATCTACTCTCCAGCCTTAATTTCACTCAGCATGTCCATGGCCCTACTCACATCAAGGGCCACATTCTCGATCAGATTTGGACATCAAATATCCCGACCTCCACTCCTACCATATCGCCCTGCCTATGGTCAGATCACTTTCTGCTCGCCTTTTCATTGGACTTAAGCCATAAAATAACATCTTCCGCCCCTAAAAACACCTGGGCAAGGAATTGGACTCAAGTCGACATACCATCCCTGTGTAACTCACTAACTGCCACCTGCCCGGATCTATCGGGCCTAGCCCCATACTCTCAGGCCACTATTCTGGACCACTGGCTCACCAAAGCTTGTGACCCAGTGGCTCCCCTGAAACGGGCCATCATCAACCGCACCCACAATGCTAACAAGTGGTTCAATCCTGGCCTCAAAGCCAAGAAACTAGAGCTACGGCAGGCTGAACGAGCCTGGAGAAGGACCTACTGCCCGACCCGAAAACTGCTCTTTATCACCCAACTCAGTGAATATAAACAAGCTATCCTGACAGCCAAAACAGAATACTTTTCTGGGCGCATCTTAGCCGCAGAAAACCAGTCTCGGGAGATTTTTTCCACCGTCCACGAGCTGGCATCATCAGACAGAACCTCTCCCAAGATCCCCCCATCCCAGTCCCTATGCAACTCCCTTAACGAGTTCTTCATCGAAAAAATAGTCCGCATCAAAGCTAACATCCCTCCTCCCTCGCCCACTTTCACCCATCCACAGCTACCGGACAATAATCGGTCCCTCACTACCATTCCCTCACTGACAAAAGAATCTTTGCTCCCCCTATTGAGGCGTGTCAAGTCGGGCTCCCCAGCTGACATCTGCCCGGCACGCATCCTCTGTCAGATCTTTACTGTATGCCCAGCCCCCGCCCTTACCCTCCTGAATAATTCCCTTACGCTTGGTTCTGTCCCTGCTTCCTTTAAAACTGCCATAATTCTTCCAATACTAAAAAAACCGGGCGCCGACCCATCCTCCCCGGCAAACTATCGCCCCATATCCCTTCTCCCTTATCTGGGAAAGGTAGCTGAGTCCCACGTCACTCAGGTGCTCAGCTCTTTTATAGAGGACAGTAATTATCGTGCACCCTGTCAGGCGGGCTTTCGTCCCCGCCACTCCATCGAGAAAGTGGTCATCTCGGTCATTGACCAACTCAGGGAGGGACTTGACACCAACACCCCCCAAGCCCTGGTCCTCCTAGATCTGTCCGCCGCATTTGACACGGTGGACCATTCCATCCTTTTGTCCCGTGTCAAGGCGGCGGGCATGGGGGAACAGGTACTGACCTGGATAGGTTCCTTCCTTGCCGATCGCACTCAGGCAGTCCATCTTGCTGAATTCTCTGCCCCGCCCCGTAGGGTGAATTGTGGCATCCCCCAGGGATCTTCCCTTTCCCCCCTCTTATTCAAGTACTACATTTTCCCCCTTATTTCTGCACTGCAACAATTGGAGGTCACAGTCTACAACTATGCTGATGACCTCCAACTCATTTTTAATTTCTCTTCCCCCCTTTCCGGCGCCGCTAGCCTTCAGTCCGTCATGCTGTTTATCCGGGATTGGATGAATGCAAACCATCTCAAACTCAACCCGGATAAGACAGAACTGATTTTGACTGGAGGCAGTGGCAACCCCTGGTCTCCTTCCGTCTGGCCCCCTTCCCTTGGCTCACCTCCCATTCCCTCTTCTTCAGTCAAAACCCTTGGTATTATTCTTAATCAGGATTTGACACTCCACTCTCACATCAGTTCTGTTGTGTATTCTTATTTTTACACCCTACGCATCATCAGGAAAGTATCCCGGTTCTTTTCCCCCTCTGCACTGAAACTTATAGTGACGGCCATGGTCTTATCCAAGATCGATTACGGGAGCATAATTTATAATGGTGCTCCCGCCTACGCACTCCAGCGCCTCCAGCTGGTGCAGAACCAGGCTGCCCGCCTGGTACATGGCCTATCCAAATATCATCACTCTTCACCCCTTCTTATTGCACTTCACTGACTCCCCATCAAACAAAGCGCTCTTTTCAAACTTGGTTGTCTCACGTTTCAAGCTCGGGCGGGCACTGCCCCTGCTTTCATCAACTCCACCATCGCTAATTACTGCCCCTCTAGAGCGTTACGCTCCTCTTCTAAATCTTTATTAGTTATCCCCCGATTCAAGAAAAAAAGATCGGGAGGTCAGAAACTCTCGGTTCTTGCACCTACCTTCTGGAACTCTCTCCCACCCCAGGTCTGACTCTCCCCCTCCTATCTTGAGTTTCGCAAAGTCCTCAAGACTTTTCTGTTCCAACAAGCTTTCAGCCCATAGCCCCCAGTGTTCGCCTTAGCTCAAGAAACCTCTAGCGCCAAGAAACTGCACAGTGAACGCGCGCTTTATAAATTGTTTAAAATTAAATACTAAAATGCAGTTCTGAAATATATGGAATACATGCTTGATGTTTTTGCAGACAAATAAGTACATGTAGTCTTGCAGTGACGCTACCCCCAGTATGATTTCCCACATTACCCAAACACCACTGCACTACTGTAAATTCTTAATCTACCTCCAGCATGACCACCTACACTACCTATTCACCACTTTTCTACCCTAAACCTTAAACCTACCCTAGCACAACCTCCTACACTACACAAACACTACTTTATTTCCTAGAACACTACCCTACCATGACCCCCTACACTACACAAACACCACTGCACTACCTTAAACCCTAAAACCCTATCCCTAGCATGATCCCCTATGGTACATAAACACCATTGCACTATGCTAGAACACTACCCAGTATGACTCCCTATACTACCTAAACACCATTTCACTACTCTAAATCTTAAATCTATCACACCAGGACCCCTTACACTACCCAAACAGCACTATACTATCCTACTACTTTATGCATAAGAAATATTGTTATTTGTCTAGAATCACACAGTGAGTCTGTGCATTTAGGAATCACTCTGAGAGAAGCATTTTGGTAATTCATGTGTTTCCCGACATGTAATTGGTTAACAACGTATTGTGTTCTCACATTTTAGTAGAATTAGAAAATAGTCATTGGTTATGTGTTTCCAAAACGAGTTTAGTATTAATAGTAAAATGCAGTTCTGAAATATACAGAATACATGCTTGATGTGTTTGCAGACAAATAAGTACATGTAGTCTTGCAGTGACACTACCCCAGTATGTTGTCCTACACTACCCAAACACCACTGCACTACTGTAAATCCCTAATCAACCTCCAGCATGACCACCTACACTGTCTATTCACCACTTTACTACCCTAAACCTTAAATCTACCCCAGCACAATCTCCTACACTACCCAAACACCACTTTATTTCCTAGAGCAATACCCTACCATGACCCCCTACACTACACAAACACCACTGCACTACCTTAAACCCTAAAACGCTATCCCTAGCATGACCCCCTACACTATTCTAACACCATTGCAGTACCCTAAACTTTAAATCTATCCCAGCATGACCTCTTACACTACCGAAACTCTACCATAGCACGACCCCCTACACTATTGAACCACTATTACACTACCCTAAACCTTAAATCTACACTAGCACGACCTCCTACACTACTGAAGTACCACTGCACTACCCTATAACAGTACCCCAGCACAACTCCCTACACTAGACAAACGACACTGCACTACTCTAAACTCTAAATCTGTACTGTTGCAAAACCATAGTGACTGTTTATGTATCATGTAGTAATGTATTTACTAAAGTAAAATTGAACCAATTATGAATTCACTCAGTGGCTTTCCTTATAGTATTGTGATCATTTAGTAAATATGCATGCACTGATACAGTGCTTCAGGTTTTAGTGTTATGGAGTGCTTCAAACTGCTATGCACTAAGGGCCTCATTTATGAAAGCCTTGCGCCACCGGTGCGTCAATTTTTCCCATGTTAAAAGTGACGCACCGGCAGCGCAAGTCCGTCATAAATAAGGCCCTAGTGCTCTTACAATCTTCACAGTTGTGCTTCAGGACTACAATTTTTTTAGTCAGAATTTATATGAAAAGTGTTTGTATAGTAATAAAAATTTATAATGTTTTAAAGTTGTTAATAAATACTTATGTATGTTTATTTTTTACAGATACTGTTTATCATCCTTAAAATAAAGTTATTATGCTGGAGAAACAAAGAAGAAGAAAAGGTCAGAAAAAGGATACTTACTTGAAAAAACCTCAAACACAAGTATTGGAAGACAAACATAATGTGGCTAAAAAGAGAAATATTTCTGGTAAGACCACAAAAGACGTCATAAAAAATATTACCAGATTTTGAAAAAAAATGCAAATGTGCAAAGAAGTGAAAATGTTCCAAGCATAAAAAAAGTGCAAAGAATAGGAAAGGAAAAAAAGGCATTGTAAAAACAAAGGATACAGCTTATAGTAAAAGAAGAGAAAATCAATATAAAGAATTGTGCAAAAACATATTTTACAACAGAGTAGTCCATAATTTACTGAAACATGCAAAGAAATACAGAAAAAGAACACAATTTTATAAAAAGTAGAAGCATATCTAATCCATTGTTGAAAAGTCTTTTGAAGTTAAGAGGAAACTCTTTATTTTAGTAATAAACAGAATTCGGTCACTAGATAAACCAATCCATTTAATGACGGCCAAAAGTAAGAGGAAAAGAGTAATTAACTGAAGTAATTTTTGTGATTTTTTTAAGGGGAATGGAAGCACTCTTCAAGTTCTGACCCCTTTTTTAATGAAGAGAGTTATATACAGAGCAATAATTTGTTGCATACAGTTGACACCAGTGGTCGAGCTTATGAGGTTACAGATGGTTGTCCAATTGAGAAAGAGCAAATGGTTCCTAGAAATGCAGAAGAAGTGATAGCTGATGAAGTTCTAGGCAGATGTCCTAAAGCCCAAGTGTACACTTGGGATTGTAGTAGTATTTGTAGTGTACGACGAGAATCTATTGAGAAATTAGGCAATTTCTTACATGAGTATTGTAAAAAATTGTGTTAAACAAAAGATGAAGCTGTTGCAAGGACTAGACCCTTGCAGAGTGAAAAAATATACTGGTTTGCATGGTGATTCTTTGGCTTGTCTTTGAATTGGTAAATACCATTCACCCAGAACTGATAGATTTAAACACGTATGAATCTATTCTCATTCAAAGTGTGCACCCGTTTCAGGCTATTGTTCGTATGGAGCGTAAAACAGGTAAACTACCTCCTTCAGATTTACAGAGAGGGTTAAAAGGAAGAGTTGTGTATTTACCATTAGATTTAACCCCTTCCATGCTGATGACGGCCCCCAGCCATCATGCATCACGGTGGGCGTGTGCTGATGATGGCTGGGGGCCGTCATGAACCCGCCCACTCATTAAAACGTCCGCACAGGCGCAGAATGGCGGCCGCGCCCAAGGGGTTAAAGCAAAATATTGAAACTATTGGTGTAGAGAGTTTAGAAAGTGAACCTCTAGTTATTCTCGTTAATGGTGTGCCGACTAAGAATAAGAAAATCTGGCAGGAGTTAGTGGATGTTAGGAAAGGGCAAAAGGCAACATTGTATTTGATAAAAAACAATACATACTATATGAATGTTTATATAGGAGAAGAAGAAATAGTTTTAGCAGAAGATACTGAAACGTCAAGTGTACAAATTGAAAAAGTGGATATGTTAAGATGTGAAGAAATCTATGAACGTTACAGTGTGCATTCACTTCATTCAGAAGCAGTGATGGGGAACACTATTGATTTGTTCCAAATGAAAAAAGCAAAAGGAACTCCCATGAGTGTATAGGAAGAGAGCTTGGAAGCCCGTTGTTTTCCACAGTTGTTCTCAACTGGAAAAGGAGGACGATATGATGAAAGTCCTGTGCAGATTCCTGCATCTGGATATCGGACAACAAGGTTATATGCAGAAGAACCAAGATTTCCACAATGAATCCCTTATATATTTCATCTGTTGTTTGAAAGTGACTTGTCTGAACTTTCATGTGCAGTCAATCATATTCTAAAAACTGGAATACATCTGCAAAATGTATCTGCAAAAGATTGTATGGTTAAAGTGCACCAGAGAGATGAGCATCTAAAATCTCAGCTCATTAATTTGATGGCATGTCAGTGTGGGACTAATGAATATTGGTACCGTCATCATGGAGAACTGAAATGTATGCTACAGAACTTAGGAACTCCAACATGGTTCCATACCCTAAGCTGTGCTGAGTACGCTTGGGATGATTTACTAGAATTTCTTCGAGAGGCAAATTCTAATAATTTTTTTTTAATACAAGACACCTAGAGAATTGTGCTTTTTGGATCCTGTTAATGTATGCAGGTATTTAAATCATAGATTTGAGGCTATGATGTCTTTTATCTGTAATAAAAAAATCCTCCTCTTGGAGAAGTTGTGGATTTATTTTGGAGAAAGGAGTATTAAGCAAGAGGTGCTTCTCATATACATATGCTGTTATGGATTAAGGACGCTCCCAAGTTTGGAACAGATGTGAATGATACTGTTTTGAGTTTTATTGAACAATATGCAACATGTGCTGTACCCAAAAGCACAGAAAAAAACAACTTAAGAGCACAAGTCTTACGATTCCAAAGCCATCGTTGTGGAAAATACTGTCGACGAAAGTACAAAGCCAAGGACAAGTTCTACACCAAATGTTGTTTTGGATTTCCACGTCCTGTAATATCAAAAGGAAGAGTGAACAGTTGTATGTCATCTTTGCGACATACTATCATGAGAAAGTCTCCAAAAAATACCCACAACTTAAGAAGAAATGAAGAGTCAAAACACATAAATGACTACAACCTAGTTATTATATCCATTTGGAATGCTAACATGGATATTCAATATGTTGCGGACAATTCCATTGCTGTTGCTAGATATGTAACATCTTATATTACAAAAAGACAAGAAAAGACAGAATTGAAAGACATGTGAGAAGGGATTTCTCACGAGAAGACTCTAAGTAAGAAATTATACAGTTTCACTTTGAAGATGTTATCGCATCGAGAAATTGGAGCATATGAATGCTCAGATCGGTTATCATCTGCAAGTCTATACTCCAAATCTACAAGAATCATTTATGTGAGTCTAGATCTAGCAGCAATGCAAAATCAAGTACTGAAATCTGTACAAGAAATTGAAAATTAGGCAGCAAAAGATCCAGAAAGTACAGATATTTTGAAAACGAATATGTTGGACACATATTACCCAAACAGAAGTCATCATCTTGAGAACATGTGTCTCTATGAAGTGTTGCAAAATTACACTTTTAAATGGAATAATACAGAGAACATCAATGATGGAAAATATGGAGTCATTGGTTCCGAAGGATGTTTGGTGAAACAAACTAAAAGAAAGTTGATTAATCACAGAAAGCTGAGTTGCAACACTGCTGATAAAAGGGAATTTTACTATTTAGCCCTTTTACAACTATTCAAACGATGGCGTTCAGAACTGGAATTTCTTGGAGATTTTCAGAGCTATGAAGATTCCTTTAATGCTTCTAAAGATAGCATTCAATGCAGTGCTTTTGCAAATTATGTGAAAATGTTGAATGATGAAATTGATCAAGATGATGCCTCAATAGCAGCTGAGATTGCTAGAGACAGTTCTCAAAACAGTCAAAGTTCTGCTGCGCTGAGTCAGGATCCAGTAGGACAACCAATTGTTGAAAATGAAGCAGCATCAATCAATCGCCATGAATGAGGTGGAAACAGCAATGCATTAAGCTCAAGAAGATGTAACTAATTTAGCAAACTTGGAAGAACGACTAAATGTTGAGCAAAAACAAATATATGAGCAAGTGAGACAACAGATTGACAATGGATTACTTCATGAAAAGAAAAAGTGCTCATGCACGTCATTTCAACCTATCCGAATGTATGTGAGTGGACAAGCTGGAACAGGAAACGTTTTTTAATTAAAGTAATTACAAGTTATCTACAGAAAACAACTGAGTCGCATTTGTCTTGTGTTGTCACTTCTGCAACTGGGTTGGCAGCACACAACATTAAAAGGAATTACTTTGCATCATTTACTAATACTACCAGTAGAGCATGAAAACAAATTGGAATACCATAAGCTAACTGGAGAAGCATGTTGTGATGTTTCAAGAGTCTTGAAGAAAATGAAACTTCTCATTATTGATGAGGTAAGCATGGTATCAAACTTAATGCTTGCCTTTGTGCATTTAAGCATGCTGCAAATTCTTAAAACAGAATATGACGTGTTATTTGGAGGAAAACACATCTTAGTTTTTGGAGATTTATTTAAAACACTTGCGCATGAAGACACAAGAATGTCTCTGGATAGTGCTAGAAACGTGAACATTTGGTCATATTTTGAATACAAATAACTCATTACAAACATGCGACAGGCAAATGATGTTGATTATGGATCTATTCTCCAAGATATTATTATTATTTATTTAGCGATTTGTATAGCGCCTGGTGACCCAAGGGCATCCCCGCGCTGTAAAAAGGTTGATATCCATTGAGGGAAGGGAAGGGAGGAGGGACATTTATTTCGGGAATAGGTGCGTTTTCAGTTTTTTGCGAAAAACCAGGTAACTGGATTCCAGTCTGAGGGTGCGTGGGAGGGAGTTCCATCCCATGGCCGCTCGAACCGAGAATCGTCGTCCTCCTGTGCGTGTCCTTTTGAATTTGGGGATGTTGGCTAAGTGCTCATTCTCCGAACGGAGGGATCTGGATGCTTTGTAGGGGGTGACCAAGCTGCTGAGGATCGCAGGGCCAGATCCGTTGTTTAGTTTGTGTGTCGTGCACATGGCTTTGAATTCCACCCTTTGGCGCACAGGGAGCCAGTGCAGGGCCTTGAGGGCTGGTTTTGCTGACACTCTCGAGGGAAGGTTCATGAGCAGACGTGCCGCAGCGTTCTGTGTCCGCTGCAGTCTCGTCAATGTGGCCTCTGGGGCTCCCAGGTAGACCATATTGCTATAATCCAGACGGGACAATACTAGTCCCTGGATAAGGAGTTTCCTGGAAGCAGGTGGTAATAAGGGGAGAATCTTACGGGTAGTACGCATGAGCCCAAAACAGGTACCCGCAGTTTTGGCCGCTTGCGTCTTCATGGTGAGCTCAGGTTCGAGCCACACTCCAAGGGTTTTGATTTCACGCTTCGGAGAAGGGATTTCTCCGTACACGTCAGGCCAGACTGTTGGGGGGATGGTCGCCCATTGTTTTCCCAGGAGCATCACTTCCGTTTTAGACCCATTTAATTTTAATGATGAATCACTCATCCAGCTGTGGATTTGTGTGAGACAGTTGGCCAGGTTCTCTGGGTGGTCGACTAGTTGGGATAAGGAGACGAAGATATAAGAATTGGACTACCGGCTGAACATGGCAAACAAGCTTTGCAGACTCGATTACGTTCCAATTTGTTTCCAAATAAAAACGTAGTTCCTGAGATAATATACATGGAAATTGCAGAAAAGAAATCTGTAATCTGCTTAATGCCAACACTGTGTGAGTGCTCTGTATTCAGTGAACAACTTTTGACACTGGAAAATGAAGAAATAATAAAAATGGAAGCCATCAATAAAGTAGAGCATGAAGGAATCACTATAATTTTGACCGAAAAATTGAAGACAAAATTAGATTCTTTAGAAAAATCAATATCTAAAACTGCTGGTTTAGAAAAAAATCTATATGCATGTAGAAACTTTTGGATAACTTTAAGGCGTAATTTGGATGTAGAAAAAGGTTTAGTTAATGGGGAAATGGGCAAAGTTGTGGATTTTGTTAATTATCAAAATGAAGATGCTATTGAATCCTTAAAAATTAAATTTTATCAGATTGAAGTAGTTAAACAAATTGGTCATTGTTCAGTTCATTGTTTGCTTGTTAAAGATTTATATGTCCATAGAAAACAGTTTCCAGTTTCTCTGGCATATGCAGCGACTATTCATAAATATCAAGGTTTAAGTGTTGACAGTGCTTTGGTGAACATTGGAAATACTATGTTTAAATAGGTTATGGCATATGTTGCTTTGTCGCGAGTTAGAACATTATCTGGTTTGTTTTTGATTGATTTTGATGATACAAAGGTTACTGCAGATGACAACTGTGTCAAAGAGTATAATAGGTTAAGAAGAACATATGTTCCTAATTTAGGTCAATATCCTGTATTTGAAAACCGTGTGGTTGGTCGAAAAAGAAGGTATGAGAATATCTGTACTGAAGGTGTAGAGAAGGGAAAAAAACAAGATAATGTTGTAATTGCAAGCAAAAAGAAAAAGAACACTGTTGAAGAGATTGTTGGTTATCAGTTTGAAAATAGTTTTGGTGTCAACTGCTATGCTAATGTAGAGGTCAATGTTGTGTTTTTTTCTTGAAGGTTTGCAACAGTAAATTATGGAGAATCGGGAAAAAATATTTTGTTCCTTGTTGCATTCTGTTTATGGAAAATTGAGAACTGATAAAAGTGAAATACAAAGTGTTTCTGATGTTCGTAATCTTTTGGCTGTATGTTCTGGTTCTACACAATTTATACAAAATATCCAACAAGATGCTCAGGAATTTCTAATGTATATGCTTACTGTTTTGGAAAATGAAGGTGTAGACATAGAGAGTATTTTTGGCCTTTGTTATAA
This sequence comes from Lissotriton helveticus, assembly GCF_964261635.1. Taxonomy (NCBI): domain Eukaryota; kingdom Metazoa; phylum Chordata; class Amphibia; order Caudata; family Salamandridae; genus Lissotriton; species Lissotriton helveticus. The sequence goes on along the minus strand of NC_136060.1, from coordinate 243,567,324 downwards.
ATGGGATCATTATTGTGAGATTTGTATGTATACATGTAGCACTAATGTAGACACTGAAAGATTTCTATATTTGACATTACCGGACTGTAAATCAGTATCTTTCAATAAATTAGTTAAAGCTGCAAATCAAAACATGGAGTGTAGCCAATGCAAATCAGAAATGTCATCAACATTATTGATACAAAGATATGGACAATATATAATTTTAATGATGCAACGTTGTACAGCTGATGGAAGAAAATTGGATACTTTAATAAAACATTTTGTAGCTACACAACTATCAATAGCAGGAAGGACTGTTGTAGCAGTAGCAATACTTTTCCATGATGGTCTTTCAACAACATCTGGACATTACACTGCCTATTTAAAAAGTGAGAAAGGCTGCAGCCTTTGTAATGATGCTGAGTTGGTTTTCAAACAATGTTTGCCTTCTGAATTACCAAATTCCTACCTAATATTTTTAAAGACAAAGTTTTAGGAAGATAATTCAGCCTCTGAGGAATTTATTATTATGATTTAATAGGATTACCATTGGACAATGTATATAAAAATTACTGCAAAAATACAATTTGGCCTCAAGGAAAGGTATTTCTTTGAGTTATATACTTTTTGTTGCACATTGTCTTGGTGTATAATTTTAACTGACATCATTTATACCATTTATACATTTAAGTTATAACATTTTCTTACCAGTAATCATATATATGTGTGATTGGTATTATCTGGTGTTTTACTATAGATAGGTTGCTGTTTTTTTTTAAACAATCTAATTGATTGGTTTATTTTGCCTGCTGTTATGTGATGAGTACAAGTGAAATCACTATTTCTAGTGAAATTCAATATATTCTGAGAACAACAAAAAAGGCAAAGAAATTACTTGTGTTATTACATGTTATAACTATTTTTTCTTTTCTTTTACAGATCTTAATTTTAAGATTTGGATTTTACCACAATTTAGATTATAAAAAATAAGTGAATAAAATCTGTAGCATTTTTTAGGTGTATTACTATTCAGGTAAGTTTTAGTAAGTCTTAAAATGCACAATGGACTGTGTTAACTCACAGTTGAAGAAAAGGAAGATGGGTGGACTAGATTTGTGGCACAAAATTCCAATGCAGACAAGTATGAAATTGGGGACAGCTTAAGAACACATGTCTGCAAGATACATGGTATAGTACAGAATAGACTGATATGGTTGTGTTGCAGGTGCTGGTAATTTTAGAATTAAAAGAAATGAAACTCTTTAACTTAAACCACATCACTAGGGGGTCGATTCCGATCCGGTAAAATCCCCGTCCGTACGAATCGTATCCGGAGCCGTTTCCGTACGACTCGTACGGACGCCGTACGACCGGACGATTCCGATCCCGATCGTCCGACCAGGACGCGATTCGTACGGAACACATCGATTCGTACGGAAAAGCGCACGATCACCTACACACCGTACGGCACGTACCCCCCATGATCGCAGGGGTACGCGCCATACCCCTGCGATCATGCGGGGTACGTGCCGTACACCCAGCGCACATGGGGTACGTGCCGTACACCCACCGTACATGGGGTACGGTGCGTACCCCATGTACGCTGGGTGTACGGCACGTACCCCGCATGATCACAGGGGTACGGCGTGTACCCCTGCGATCATGCGGGGTACGTGCCGTACCCGGGGGGGGCGTCCCGTACCTTTTTCGGCGCGAACTCTGCGTTTACGACTGTTTTCAGCTCCCGTAGGAAAAGGGTCGTACGGTGCGTACCCGACACGAATCGTACTTGCTGGGTCGTAAAAACCAGCCGCGAACCGTAGTGATGTCGCGTACAGCGGGTTCCGAGTGAGACTCATATGGAGATTCGATTCGTACGGAGTCCTGTACGACTCGTACGGAGTTCGGCTCCTGGTACGGATCGTACTTCGTCGTACATACGGGACGTTTACGGGTACGATTCGTACGGGCAAAAAACGCTCCATACGACGATTCGGAGCGCATTTTACCGGATCGGAATCGACCCCTAAGTGTTTTTGCAGTTGTCATATTAGGCCGCATACCTTCCCTTCAGTAATATATAAATATGTCCTCTCAGTTCCCTAAAACGTAAGTAGTTGTAAATGTATCTTGTTCTCTGTTATCAATACAGCAATTTACTCGTATAATAACAATTGGCCTAGCCATTAAATCTCTTTCTTATTTAAAAGGTGAGGAAAAGGGATTCTGTATACCTTTTCTTTTCCATGTAAATATAATCTCAATATTCACAGCACCTTGCGTTGAAAAGGTGTTCTATAGGTTTTGCTGTGTGTGTTTGCGCAGAAGACACATAGAACAAGACACATCTCCAAATTATCAGAAATCATGAATCTGGACTTTTTTGTGAATGATGCACCATCCTCCTATTGGTGTAGCAAAGCACAATGAGGAAAATAGTTTTCACTTTTCCTCATTTGTTCACATTCAATATATGCTACAATGCACAGCATATTTGAAGGAGAAAAATGCCTTTACTGATTGTTTTTGTGCAGAAAGGTGTCCCTTCCTGCACAAAAACAATCTCTGCATGACACGGACATCCTTGCACCATGGTGCAAGGGTGCCTGTGTCACCAAATGGCTGCAGTTTAAACAGCTGTGCAAAGTGAAGCACAGACCTGCAACATATTTATATACATATGTTGCATCGCTGTGCTTCAGAAGTACCACAGCATGCTGTAGTTAAACAGTTTACAGTGTCATGCTGTAGCACTTCCTTATAATTTTGCACAATTGCATTCACCACACATCACAAATATATTTTTACAGTCAATTATGCACTACACATACATGATGTCATCAGTGATGTCATCTGAGATGGCATGAGAGATGTCATCAGTGATGTCACTGACGATGTCATGAATGATGTAATATGTGATATCATCAGCAGTGGATTGCAGCCGAGCTAGTTATAGTTAGTACAACTAACTATAACGGGGGAAATTCAATGGTTTCATACAAGTGAAATGTCTAGCTAACTATAAGACCCCTAAAACCTATGGTGTTTTCAGTAAATTTCTAAGTTTTTTTATTTTAAATGCTAATTCCTAACTATAACATATCTGACACCTATGGTTTTTTCAGTGAATATATATATATATATCTATATCTATATTCGCTGAAAAAAACATAGGTTTCACACATGTTATAGTTAGCTGGACATTTCACTCATACAAAACCATTGAAATTCCCCTCTTATAGTTAGTTCAGCTAACTATAACTCGCGCAAACGCAATGCACTGTTGGTGACGTCACATATTACATCACTCATGACATGGTCAGTGACATCACTCATGACATCACTGATGACATCTCAAATGACATCACTGATGACATCATCCAGTGAATGTGTGTCTTTCTGAATTTTTTTATTTCTTATATATGTATATCTAAAGGTCGACAGAAGAATAAATGGGTAAACAAGTGTCTAAATGGATGTTTTTTTCAAAAAAGATTGCATAACTGACTTATAAAGTGTATCTTAATGAATACATGTATTAGTGAGTAATGTTTAAATATTTAAATATCAGTATCAGTGTCTCACTTTGTGTATAAGTGGCTGCATGGGTTGGTAAGTAGCTACATGAGTGTGTATATGAATAATTAGTTGTTTTTTTCAGTATTAGTATGAGTGTCTGTATGGTTCGGTGGGGGATAATACTTAGCGCATAGATGCATGAATGAGTGACTCACTGTTTGTATGTGTTTTGAACACAGCATGTCTGCATGACTGTATGGGTGGATGAATGTGTGTATGTGTGTGTTAGTGAGTGAATGACTGTCTCAATAGTGTCTTTATGAGTAACTACATATGTTTTAAACTAGTATATGTGAAAATTGATGTATATAAGTGAGTATATATGAGAGTGAGAGATTGAAAGAGTTCCTGTATAAATAAGTATGTGTTTCTATAAGTGATTGTTTAAGAGAGTAAGTATGTGTACGTTTCTGTAGAACTAAGTGTAGTGGTGTATGTATAGCCGTATATGCAAGTAAATAGATGTTTGATAGTTTTTTGAATGTGTGAGTATGTGTGTGAGTACCTCTATGTCTGAGTGTAGGTGTTTAACAGGATGTATAGGTGTATGAGTACATATGATGAGTGAATACATGTATGAGTGACGATATAGGACTGTTGGTGAATGAGTGGATGTTTATGTGGATTTTGGAATTACTGCATAGGTTGTTCTAACTGGTATTGATATCTTCATTGTTTTGAAATTTTTAGTTTCTATTTTTGAATGTGTGTATCAAGGGTTATATTACACTGAGAGGAGGTCTGCCACTCTTTCACAAGGATGATGTCATCAGTGATGTCATTTGAGATGTCATCAGTGATGCTATGAGTGATGTCACTGACCATGTCATGAGTGATGTAATATGTGACGTCATCAGCAGTGCATTGCACGCGCGTGAGTTATAGTTAGCTGAACTAACTATAATGGGGGAATTTCAATGGTTTTGTATGAGTGAAATGTCCAGCTACTATAACATGTGTGAAACCTATGTTTTTTTCCGTGAATTTCTAAGGTTTTTTTAAATGCTAATTCCTAACTATAACGTGGCTGAAACCTATGGTTTTTTCAGTGAATTTCAAAGGTTTTGTAAAAGATAATTTTTAAATGAATTAAGTATTATATTTCTTTCTTTTTATACTAATTTCTTAAATTTTTATTAAAAATATTTATATTTATTTTATTTTTAAAGTTATATTTCATATTCATAATGTAAAATAATAACAAAAATACATTATTTTTTTTTATAAATTAATTTTTTTTACAATATATTAAAATGTAATTCTATATAATTCCTTTTTCATTTTTTTGTGGGTAATCAAACCGTACGCGTACCGTGTTCGCACCATACTTTGTACGGTAAATCATCCTCTGTGCGTACGTTACGGATACCCTTTGACGTTGCGCGTCACATCAACGCTTCCGCATGACGTCATGTACTGTGCCCCGTACGTGCAGGCCGCGAAAGTTTCTAATTGTTCAAAAACATATATTTATGTTTTTAATGTACATATTAAGGGAAGACATTATCTGGGATAATCATGAAACGAGTAACCACCATGACTGCACGGAAGGACTCTTCTTCAGAATATTCCTCTGAGGAACATTTTGTATCTGAGGAGCCTCAGAAAAAGCGAAAGGAAGCAATAATCTGGACTTTTTTTACATTTCCCCAAGAACAAAAAAAGGTCAATGCTCCCAAGGTGACCTGCAAAATTTGTGATGTTACTCTTTCAAGAGGTGACCCGACCAAGAAGTACTCTTTCGGCACTGTAAGCATGGTGCTCAATGTCAAGACTCTACATCCAAATAGTTACGCTAGAGCTGAAACTAGAAGGTTGCAGGAGGACCAGGGATCTGCTCTTCCCAGTACATCCAGTGCAGCACGACCACCACCACCGAGCGGTATGGTTGCAAATATACAACCTGAATTTGGAGACCTGACTATTCGTTGTAAGTTTTGCAATGAACTACTGAGCTATGGAGAACAATCCATTAAACGTATTCTCTGCACGAAAAGGAACCACCGTTGTTCTCGTCAATAATTTTTTTTTTTACTGTTTTGTTGATGTTCCACACGTTTTTGGGTTCTAGTTTCATTTTTTGTTTAAAAAAACAAAAACATAAAAAAACAAAAAACTTTAAAAAGAAAAAGAAAAAGAAAACTACAAAGACAAAAAAAACTGTTCTTCTCAGAACTACGTACACTGGTCAAAGAAAGAGATATATTTTTATGACAGTGTGTAAAACTTTGTCGGAATGAATGTGTAGTGCATAAATGAATGAATGAATACATTACTAGTGTATGGTGAACGTAAAAGTGCAGAAATATAAGTAAGTGCTACAGCATAAATCTATAAGGTGTTTACCTATAGAATACTGTAGTACCTCCGAAGCACTTGAATGTAACATATGCATATAAATATGTTACAAATGTATGCTTCAATTTGCACTGCTGGTGGAGCTGCCTGGGTGAATTGGTATGTGTTAGGAGTGGATTTACATTCCCCTTGTGCCTCTTTTACACATCTGTTGCGTCACTTTTGTGATGCAGCGGTGGTGCAAAGATGTGCCATGGTGTGTGGTATTTACAATGAGATGCATATGGGAGGTGCATCACATTGTAAAGCCCTGCGCCAGAAGGAGGCTTTCCAACATACAGGGAAGGGTGGTGGTGTTCTGGCACAGGAACGTCTCCTAAAAGTGACTAGGTGAAATCTATAAAATTTCATTCAGTCACTGTTAGACTTATGCTGCGTCAATAACCCTGCATCTGCTTGAAACAGGTGTAAGGATAGACACAGCATTCTAAGCATAGGGCCCCAAGAGCATTGCTGGATCTGCATTGTGCTTGCAACGCAAGTCAAACAATGCACCACGTACACACCACAAATACATCACATATCTGTGCCATTTTTGCCCCATAATACACCACATTGTAAATACAGTGCATCCATTGCAGTGATGTCACAGTGTACAATAACTGGCATATTTCTGCGGATGTACCACTTATTGTACATCTACTGATTACTGTTTGAATGTAGTGAAGGGATTACTACACACTGATCAATGAGTCACTACAAAACTATAACAGGAATGACAGAGTGTTTGGTGGAAGTGTAAGAATAAAGACTGGGGAATTGAACATATAAAAGGTAAATTTGCAGGTGCATAGAACAGTGCATCCATAGTCTATAGGAGTTTGAAGCAGTCCATGTTCTAAGGCCCACTTTCACCATGAGTACTTAGGTACTAGCTGAATGATTACAATTCTGCAAGGAGAGTGTGTGGCTGAATGTATAGCACCCTTACTTTTACAACAGGGTATAGAAAAGCACATACTGCTGTATGGTTCACTACAATACTAAAACAGTAGGGTGAGAGTGTTTAGGGAAAGTGTAACGATACAGACTAGGCAATTGAAGGCATAAAAGGCAAGTTTGCTGGTGTATAAAACAGTGAATGCATAGTCTATAGCGATTTGAACCAGTCTATGCCCTAAGGCCTACTTTGGTGCATGACTACTTGGAAACCGACTGAATGTTTACACTTCTACAAAGAGATTGTCTAGCTGAATATATAGCACCTTCACTTTTAGAACAGTACATACATAAGAACATACTGATGTATAACTCACTACAATACTAAAATAGTAGTAGTAAAATGTTTGGAGAAAGTGTCAGGATGGAGACTGTTCAATTCAAAGTTTAAAAGCCAAGTTTCCAGATGTTTAGAAAAGTGCATTTATTATCTATAGCTCTTTGAAGCAGTCCATGCCCTTAGGCCTACTTTGCTGCATGACTACTTGGATAGTGGCAGAATGATTACACTTCTCCAAGGAGAGTGTAGAGTTGAATGTATAACAGCTACACTTTTTGTACAGTGTATAGACAAGCATATGTTGCAATAAGGCTCACTACAATACTGAAACAGCAGTGGCAAAGTGTTTGGACAGAGTATGACGATAGAGACTGGGTAATTAAAAGTTTAAAAGACAAGTTTTCAGGTGCATAGAACAGTACAAGCATAGTAAACCGGAGTTTGAAGCAGTCCATATACTAAGGCCTACTTTACTCCATGAATATTTGAGTACTGAGTGGATGATAAGGCTTCTGCAAGCAGTGGCAAGCTGAATGAGTAACTGCTTCACTTTTAGAACAGTGTATAGATAATTACAGCAATGTGAGAGTGTTTGCTGTAAGTATAATGATATAGAGTGGGGAATTGAAGGTATAAAAGACACGTGTGCTGGTGCATAGAAGACTGCATGCATAGTCTATAGGGTTTTAAAGCCTAAGGCCTAATTTGCTCTATAATTACTTGGATACTGACTGTATAATTACAGTTCTGCAAAGAGACTGCATTACTGACTTTATAAGAGCTTCATTTTTAGCACAGTGCATAGATAAGGACATTCTGATGAATACCTCAGTACAATACTGAATCAGCAATGACAGAGTGTTTGCTGGAAGTGTAAGGATAGAGACTGGGAAATTGAAGGTATAAAACACAAGTTTGCCGGTACATAGGATAGTCAAAAGGGGTTTTAAGCAGTCCATGCCCTAAGGCCCACTTTACCTCATGGGTACTTGGGTACTGGCTGAATGATTAGAATTCTGCAAGGAAACTGTCTGGCTGAATGTATAGCAGCTTCACTTTTAGAATAGTTTATAGATAAGCACATAGCATAGTGCTGTATGGCTCAATATAATACTGAAACAGTAGTGTGATAGTGTTTGCTGGAAGTATAAAGATACAGACTGGGACATTGATGGTATAAAAGACAATTTTACCATGTGCATAAAACACTGCATGTAAAGTCTATAGGAGTTTGAAGCAGTCTATGACCTAAGCCCTATTTTAATGCATGAGTACTTAGATACTGAGTGGATAATTACAGCTCTGCAAAGAAAATCCCTCACTCAATTTATAACAGCTTCAGTTTTACCACAGTACATATATAAGGAAATACTGCTGAATGGCTCACTACAATATTGAAACAGTAGAGTGAGAGTGATTGCTGAAAGTCTTATGATACAGACTGGGGAATTGAATGTATAAAAAGCAACTTTACAGGTACATTGAAGACTGCATGCATAGTCTATACAGGTTTAAAGCAGTCCATGGCCTAAGGCCTACTTTGCTCCTACTTTGCTCCATGATTACTTGGGAACGGACTGGATAGTTACAGTTCTGCAAGGAGAGTGTCTGACTGAATTTAAAATAGCTTCATTTTTAGCACAGCGCATAGATAAGGACATTCTGCTGAATAGCTCAGTACAATACGGAATCAGCAATCACGGAGACTTTGCTGGAAGTGAAAGGATATAGACTGGGAAATAAAAGCTATAAAAGACAAGTTTGCTGGTGCATAGAAGAGTGCATACATGATCTATAGGGGTTTGAAGCAGTCCATGCCCTAAGGCCCACTTTGCACCATGAGTACTTGGGTACTAGCTGAATGATTACAATTCTGCAAGAAGAGTCTCTCAAACCATTATTATTATATAATATTAAATGTATTCTTGTAATATTTCATATTTTAATAGAGCTTCTAAAATAATTTTATCAGGTATTTCATTTTCTTGATTATCAATTTCAAAAGTCATATGATCAAACTCGATGTCCTCTAATGCTTTCACAAAATCAGCATCCAAGGTTTCATCTAAAAAATCCCAGCTGATATCTGCAGCACTAATATTTTCATCTACATTCTCGCTGCCCATGAAAGGTATATTTAGCTCTTCTATGAGAGTGTTACTAATTTCGGAACTGTCTTCTATATTGTTCTGTTCTTCATCCATAGTAAATTTTTTATGTTGTAGATTCCTGTACAAAAATATACACACTTTATTTTATCGTTTTTCCTATTACATAATACAAAACTAGCTTTATCAACTATTTTGCCCTTTAAAAATATTATGCAAATACCAATATCAACTACTTTATAAGATTATATAAATAAATTACTTATATGAATTTTTAGTTATAAACTTTTCTTACATTTTCAAACCAGTCACTCCTTATCACTACAGGAAAAAAATAAGGCTATTATAAAAAAAAGCAGTACAAAAAAAAGTGAAATATCTCTATTCACCTTACCAGTTCCAAAGTGGTAGATGTGTTGTAGTAAAATGCAAAGAATACAGGTACACTCAGTATATATATTTTAATTTCTTCAAATGTGTTTAAAAGATACAAACCATCTTTACACACTTATGTACTCCATCCACATTCTGTTACTTCAGCTCTGTGGAAGTACATCCCATCGATAATTTTTAACAGTTACTTATACTTACCTTCAAAATAATAAATTTAAAAAATATATGTATTATAAAATTAGCATCTGTAGAAGACAAAAAACATTTTATTTGCCTTTTTTGCTGTTCTCAGAATATATTGAATTTCACTAGAAACAGTGAATTCAATAGTACTCATCACATAACAGCGGGCAAAAAAAATGCTATCAAGGAGAGTATCTTAAAAAAAACATTCAACATTCTCAATAACAATCTAAAAAATAGAAATAAAACATATGTTACATTTTTTTTTCTAAGAGAAATTTCTTACGTAACTATGAGGTATGTCAAACAATCTTAAAATAACAAAACACTATCATTAATTTTCATACACTGTAAATAATGTTACTTACAAATATATGCTGACAAAGTACACAACAAAAAGTCCTTAATGGTTTCAGATACTTTTCCTCATGGCCAAATAGTATGTGTGAAATTCTTAGTTTGAAAGTTGTTCAATAGTAATCCTGAGCGTCTGCCTCACAGCCTTCTGATCCAAAACCACTGACATCATTTGCACCATCCCCCAGTGCTCATCCCTCAGCTCGACGCTATTCAACATCTTCATGGCCACCCTTACACAAGTGGCCCGCCATCAAAACCTCAACATCATCTCCTACGCCGACGACACCCAGCTCATCCTCTTCCTCACCAAGGAGCCACATACCACAAAAACCAACCTCCACGACTCAATTAAGGATGTCACCAACTGCATAAGGAGGAGCTCTCTAAACCTGAACTCGCACAACATGGAGGTACTCATCCTCAGATCCACCCCCTCAGTCTCGGATGAGTCCTGCTGGCCAACTACACTGTGAACTGTACCAACACCTTCCGACCATGTACACAACCCACGATTCATCCTCAACTCCTCCCTCTCAATGTGTAAGCAAGTCTACAGCATCTCCTCATACTGCTATAATACCCTCCATATGCTCCGCAACATTTACAAGTGGATCATAACCAAAAGAAAAAGAACAGTAACACAGGCCCTCATCAGCAGCAGACTACACTGTGGCAACACACTCTACACAGGAATTCCAGCCAAACACCTACAACGACTACAACAAATCCAAAACACCTCCACCTGACTGATCTTCAATGTCCCCTGCTGCAGCCACATCACTCACAACCTGATACGCCTACACTGCCTCAACATCAACAAGAGGATCACCTTCAAGCTCTTCACCCTCACTTACAAAATACTCTACAACACAAGACTAATCTACCTTAACAGGAGTAATCCTGAAAGGCCAAATTTTGTTCTTAAAATGTTGGCTTAAAAAATATTAGGTAAGAATTTGGTAACTCTTTAGGAAAAGGTTGCTTAAAAACTAATCGACTATCATTACAATGTATCCAACCTTTCAGCCATTTTAAATAAACAGTGTAATGTCCAGATGTTGTATAAAGTCCATCATGAAAAATAATTGCAACAGCTACAAAAGTTCTTACTGATATTGATAGTTGAGTAACTACAGAATTTTTTATTAAAGTTTCCAATTTTCTTCCATCAGCTCAACAACATTGCAGCATTAAAATTACATTCTGTCCATATCTTTGTATAAATAATGTTGATGACATTTCTGATTTACATTGGCTACACTCCATGTTTTGACTTGCTCCTCTAACTAGATTGTTAAAAGACACTGATTCACAGTCTTGTAAAGTCAAATATATGAATATTTCAGTGTCTATGTTAGTGCTACATGTAAACAAACAATTTTCATAGTAATGTTGCCATTTATAAGAAAGGCCATAAAGGTATATCTATTCCTTCATCTTCCAATACACCTAGCATAAACATTAAAAATTCCTGGCACTCTTGCTGAATATTCTGCGTAAATTGAGTAGAACCAGAACATATGTCCAAACCATTTCGTATATCAGAAACACTTTGTATTTTACTTTTATCACTACTACATTTCTCATAAACAAAATACAACAATGAACAGAATCTTTCGGCCCGATTTTCAACAATTTGCTGTTGCAAACTTTCAAGAAAAAAAACAACATTGACAACTACATTAGCATAGCAGTTGACACCACAACTATTTTCAAACCGATAACCAACATTCGCTTCAACACTGTCCTTTTTCTTTTTGCTTGCAGGCGCATCTTCATCTAGTTTTTTTCTTTCTCTACAGTTTCACTACAGATATTTTTTCTACCTACCACACGCTTTTCAAATACTGGATATGGACCTAAATTGGGTGCATATTCTCTTCTTAACCTAATATACTCTTTCACCCAATTTGCATCTGCACTAACCTTTGTCTCATCAAAATCAATCAAGTACAATCCAGATAAAGTTCTCACTCGAGACAAAGCAACATATGACATACCCTCTTTAAACACGGTACTTCCAATAATCACTAAAGCAATATCTACACTTAAACCTTGAGATTTATGAATGGTCACCGCACATGACAAAGAAATAGGAAACTGTTTTCTGCATACATATAAATCTTTTACAAGCAAAAACCAAGCTGAACCATGACTAAATAGTTGTACTTCACCAATTTCATCAAATTTGATTTTCAAAAATACAATCCCATCTCTATTTCCATAATTAACAAAATCAACAATTTTACCCATTGCTTCATTTACTAAACCTTTTTCCACATTCAAGTTACGTCATAAAATTACCCTACAGTTTACACATGCATACACATTCTTTTCTAAACCAGCAGTTTCGCTTATTGATTTCTCTAAAGAATCCAATTTCCTCTTCATCTTTTCAGTCAAAATAATAGTGATTCCTTCATGTTCTACTTTATCAATAGCTTCCAATTTTATAATTTCTTCATTTTCCAACTTTAACATTTCTTCATTGAATATAGAACATTCACGCAGTGTTGGCATTAAGCAGATTACAGATTTGTTTTCTGCAATTCTCATATATATATTTTCTCAGGAACAATATTTTAATTTGGAAACAAATTGGAAAGTAATTGTCTCTGTGAAGCTTGTTAGCCATGTTCTGTCACTTTTCCAATTCTTATATCTTGAAGAATATTTCCATAATCTGCATTGTTTGCCTGACACATATTTGTAATATGTTCCTTATATTAAAAAAATGACCAAATGTTAACATTTCCAATACTCCCCAAAGACTTTCTGGTATCTTCATGTGCCAGTGTTTTAAACACTGGTTGTCCTTTTACAGGAGTAAGTTGTAGTAGATCTCCAAAAACTATGACGTGTTTTCCTCCAAATAATACATCATACTCTGTTTTAAGAATTTGCTGCATTCTTAAATGCACAAAGGCAAGCATTACGTTTGATACCATGCTTACCTCATCAATATAGAGAAATTTCATTTTCTTCAAGACTCTTGAAACTTTGCAACAAGCTTCTCCAGATAGCTTGTGGTATTCCAATTTGTTTTCATGCTCTACTGGTAGCATTAATAAACAATGTAAAGTAATTCCTTTAGCATTGTGTGCCGCCAACCCAATTGGAGCAGTGACAACACAAGACAAAAACGACTCAGTTGTTTTGTGTAGATAAGTTGTAATTACTTTAATTAAAAAACTTTTACTTGTTCCAGCTTGTCCACTCACGTACATTCGGATAGGTTGAAACGATGAGCAAGAGCACTCTTTCTTCTCATGAAGTAATCCATGGTGAATCTGTTCTCTCACTTGCTCATATATTTCTTTCTGCTCAACATTTAGTTCTTCTTCCAAGTTTCCTAAGTTTGTTACATCTTCTTGAGCTTGATACATTGCTGTTTCCACCTCTTCCATAGCAGTTGCTGCTTCATTTTGAATAATTAGTCCTCCTCATGGATCCTGACTTAACGGAGAAGAAGTTTGACTGTCTTGAGAACTGTCTCTAGCAATCTCAGCTGCAATTCTAGCTTCTTGCTCAATTTCGTCATTCAACATTTTCACATAATTAGCAAAAACAGGACATTCTATAGTATCTTTACTTGCGTTGAGGAAATCTTCATAGCTCTCGAAATCTCCAAGTAAGTCCAATTCTGAACGCCATGGCTTGAAAAGTTGCAAAAGAGCTAAATAGTAAAATTCCCTTTTGTCAGGTGTTTCGCAACTCAGTTTACGGTGATTAATCAAATGTCCTTTTCTTTGTTTCACCAAACATCCTTCAGAATCACTCATGGCATATATACCATTATTGATGTTTTCTGCAATATTCCGTTTAAAAATATAGTTTTCCAGCACTTCATAGAGGCAAATGTTCTCAAGATGATGATCATTTCTTCTTAAATTGTAGGTATTTTTTGGAGACTTTCTTGTGATATCATGTCGCAAAGATGACATAAAACTGTTCACTCTTCCTATCGATATTACAGGACGTGAAATTCCAAAACGGCATTTGGTGTAGAATTTGTCCTCAGATTTGTACTTTCGACGACAGTATTTCCCACAACGATGGCTTTGGAATTGTAAGACTTGTTGTCTTAAGTCCTTATCTTGTGTACTTTTGGGTATATCACATGTAGCATATTCTTCAATAAAAGACAACACAGTATCATCTGAGTCTGTTGCAAATTTGGGAGCATCTTTGATTGATATTAGCATATGTATTTGAGGAGCACCTCTTGCTTGATACTCCTTTCTGTAAAAGTAGTCCAGAACCTCTCCAAGACGATTTTTTTTATTGGTGATAAAAGACATCATAGCTTCAAATCTATGATTGAAATACCTGCATACATTAACTGGATCAAAAGAGCACAATTCTCCAGGTGTCTTGTATTCAATATTTAGTATATTTGGATTTGCCTCTCGAAGAAATTGAAGTAAATCATCCCAAGCATATTCAGCACAGCTTAGAGTAAGGAACCATGTAGGAGTTCCTAAGTTCCTTAGCATAAATTTAAGTTCTCCATGACGACGGTACCAGTACTCATTAGTACCACGCTGACATGGCATGAGATTAATTAGCTGAGATTCCAAAACATTATCTTTCTGGTGTACTTTATCCATCAATTCCTTTGCCAAAACATTTTGCAGATGTACACCTGTTTTCAATATATGGTTTACTGCTTTAGAAAGTCCAGACGAATCACTCTCAAACAAAAGATGAAACAAATACGGAATACATTGTCGAAATCTTGGATCTTCTGCATACAATCTTAATGTATGGTATTCAGATGCAGGAATCTGCACAGGTCGGTCATCATATCATCCTCCTTTTCCTGTGGGAAACAAATAAGGGAAACAATGAGCTTCCAAGGTTTTTTCCCATACACTAATGGGACTTCCCTTTGCTTCTTTCATTTGGAATAACTCTATAGTATTCCCCATCACGTCTTTAGAATGAAGTGGATGAACACTGTAATGTTCGTAGATTTCGTCAGTTCTGAACACATCCACTTTTTCAATTTGTCCAGATGGCAAGTCACTATCTTCTTCTACAGTTATTTCTTCTTCTCTCACAGACACATTTTTATAATATTGATTAATTTTACCAGATACAACGTTGCCTTTTTCACTTTCCTAACATCCACTAATTCCTGCCAGATTTTCTTACTCCTAGTAGGAACGGCATTAACAAGAATAACTAAAGGTTAATCTTCTACATTTTCTACACCAATTTGTTCAATATTTTTCTTTAAATCTAGAGGCAAATATACAACTCTTCCCTTTAATCCTCTCTGTAAATCTGAAGTCGGCAATTTCCCTGTCTTAGACGCCATACGAACAATAGCCTGAAAATAATGCACACATTGAATAAGAATACACTCATAAGTATTTAAATCCATCAGTTCAGAAGGAATATTTACCAACTCAAGATTATTATGCACAGCTCTAGAAGGCATTTTGTTCTCATCTAATTTCTGATAACAATATTTACAAATACGCTGATCAGAACTCAAATTAAAACAATTCTCTACCAACAAATAAGTTGCAAATTCCATCCACTCATTATTATTTTCCTTTTCACATTTTAAATACAGATCAACAGTCCTGGTCTGATTTTTATCATGAGTACGTCAACAACAAATGCAAGAATAATTTGGTGTTTCAGCTGAAATCACCTTGAACTTTGTAATTTCTTGCTCAAATTTTTCTGTACTACAATGTTGTACATTCTCTTCTACATTTCCTTCTATTAATGTATCAATTTCTGCAATGTCTTCTTCGGGACCAAAGTAACTAACCTGAATTTCATCACAAACGTTCATTACATCTGCTACAGATCCACGCCAAAGAGCACTGTTCAACTTTTTTAACATTAGGGCTGGACTTTTTTGCATAATACAACGTTCTAACTAAAATCCTGAAATGGTGAAAAATACTTCGACGTACTTTTTTAGAAAGTCAAGCCAGAGAATGACCTTGTAAACCAGTATTTTCTCTCACTCTGCAAGAGTCTAATCCTTGCAACATCTTAATCTTTTGTTTAACACTTTTCTTAGTATAGTTATGTTAGAAATTGCGTGAAAAATCAATAGATTCCTGCCGTACACTACAACTACTACTGCAATTCCAAGTGTACACTGGAGCTTTAGGACGTCTCCCTAAAACCTCATCAGCTAACAGCTCTTCTACATTTCTATGAACAATTTTCTCTTTCTCAATAGGACAACCATTTTTAACCTCATAAGCATGACCAGTAGTGTCAACTGCATGCAACAAATCATTACTCTGAAGATAACTCTCTTCATTAAAAAAAGGCTCAGAACTTGAACTATGTATCCATTCACCCAAAAAAAGCGCAGAAAAATTACTTCTGTTAATTACTCTTCTTCACTTACTGTTGGCCTTCATTAAATGGATTGGCTTATCTAGTGATCGAATTCTATTGATTACTAAAACAAACTGTTTCTTTTTCAATTCAAAAGCTTTCTCAACTACATTTTCAATACATTTCTTCTTCTTATAAAATGCTGTTTTTTTACAAATCTTTACTACCTTAGTCAAATTCGACACAACTCTATTATAGAACATCTTTTTCCTTATTTCCTTATATTGGTTTTTCCTCCTTTAACTATACACGGTTTTCCATGGTTCTACTCTTTTCTCTTATTTGCAGATACACCAATACTATTTTTGACTTTGTGCACACTACTCTTAGGGCCCCATTAGGATGACAGGCGGACATTGTCTCCCCGCCACCCTATCGTAGAGCGGGACCGCCCGCCATAAGGGCGGGGGTCCCGTGGGGGGAATTAGGATGTGCCCGCCATAGTGGCGGGCACATCCTGTAGTTATAGCATTGTGGCAGGCGGTGCACTCTGCACCGCCCGCCACAATGCTAAAAATGCTTTTTGGCATTTGCATATGCAAAGCGGCAGGATCCACGCGGTGCCTGCCGCTTTGCATATGCAAATGTGGGGGGTACCATAGGTGCCCCCCCCGTCCTCCCCTACCTCTGCCTACACCAGTGGGGCCCGCAGGGGGCCCCCGCAGCAAACACCGCCTGCCTTTCCGGAAAGGCACCTATTGCTCTGCATCATAATATGGCTGGCGGTGTCCAGTGGACACCGCCAGCCATATTATTCCCTTTCCGCCGTGGTCGCAAAGCGACCGGGGCGGAAAAGCGGCGGACGGTCTTTCCGTCCGCCGCTGTACCCCTGCCATACTAATATGGCGGGGTGAACCCAGGTAAGGGTGTCGGGCGGATTGCCTCCGCCAGGCCGGCGGTGGCCACCGCCAGCCTGGCGGAGGCAAACCACCCTACATCATAATGGGCCTCTAAGTGTTTAATAATTTTCACAGAAAAGTCTTAGTTTTGTTACCAGGACTTTTTTTCTTTTTGTTAACACATTGTTCTTCAGGTAAATCTTGTAGATGACTTCTCTTTAAATAAACTGCTTTCTTTCCTTCTTTCCTCTTTTCAGTTTTTGTCGGCATGATGATTTTTTTTCAGTGTTGATCAAAAGAATCTATCAAAAAAATATATATCACTTTAGAAAAATAAATATATGAAATACACTATTATATTACTTATAAGAAGAGAGGGGAGATTATGACGACAAACCTGGGAGTATGAAAATAGGAGGAGTTACAACAAGAGAAAGAGGACTATGAGACAACAGGAAATATAATCAGAAAAGAGAATAAAAGTAGACACTGCAGTATAAGGGGATAAAGAGAGTATGAAAAGACTGGAAAGTATGAAGAGATAAGGAGGAGTATGGGGAGAAAGGTGGCAGTATGAGGAGAGAAGGGAGAGTATAAGAAGAAAGAGACAGAGTGTGAGGAGACAGGGGGCAGTATAAAAAGAGAGACAACGACTATAAACAGAAAACAAGGAATATGTGGAAACAGGCACTAGTATAAGGACAAAAAAATAATATAAGGAAAGAGGGGTGTATATAACAAGAGACAGAAGAGTACCAGAAGAGAGCAGGGATAATGTGAGGAAAAGTGGTGCATAAGAAGAAAAGGGGTGTACAAGAACAGAGGATACACTATGAGGAGAAACGAAGGAGTATAAACAGATGGTGGATTATGACGAGTGAAAAGAGTATGACAAAAGAGGGAAGAGTATGACAAGAGAAACACATATAAAGAGCGAGGTCAGTATGAAAAGACAGGGAGTATGAGAAAAGTGCTGCAGAGTATACACAGGGAGTCAAGGCATGAGTTAGTGAAGAGAACAGGCAATATGAACAGAAGTGAAGTGTGAGCAGAGAGAGGAGAGTATGAGAAGAGAAAGAAAAATAAGAATAAAGAATGGGAAGTATGTGCAAAGAAGAGCGAGAATAAGAAGAAAGGAAGAATATAAGGCGAGAAGACTGTGTATGAGAAAAGAAGAAGGAATATAAAGAGAGTGAGAGACAAAAATGTGGAGCAAAGAGAAATATAAGAGAAGACTGAGTGTATAAGGAGAGAGAGAGTACTATGAGGAGACAGTAAAAACTATGGCGACAGGGGTGAATATAAAGACAGGAGAGATTATGAAGAGTAGGGGAACTATGCAAAAAGAAAGGCAAGTATGAAGAGAAACGATAAGTATACGAATATAAGAAAAAGGAGGTACTATAATCAGAGAGGAAGGAGTAAGAGGATAGAAGAGGGAGTGTGACAAGAGATTGTAGAGAATATGAAAAAAAGGGCAAATATAATTCCTTAATCTACACAGAGACACAGTGTGATATTAGACAAAAAAATATGACACCATGCATTTTACCAAAACAAATTTACACAACTGTAAAAAGTTTAAGTGACTATACAAATTCCAGGTATATAACTACTACATTTCAGTGGACAACATTGACTCATTTTGTAAATACATTTCCAATTTGCTGCATTATTTTTGCCAACATTACATCCACAAATTTGACACAATAGAACAAGAAAGAGGCCCAAGGGGCTTGTAAATATGCCCAAGAGTGTATGCAGCAGTCTATGTATACTGACTGGGGAATTGTTAAGAGCGAGGTATGATGAGAAAGGGAGGATTAAGAGGGCAGAGGAGGGAGCATAAAAAGAAGGGGGAGTATAAGGAGACAGAGGAAACAATGAGGACAGAGAGGGACTAAGAGGACAGGAGGGACTATGAGAACAAGCTGCACTATGAGGAAAGACAAGTGAGAATAAGGATAGAGGGGAAATATCAGAAGAGAGGGGACAGTATAAGCAGAGAGAGGTAGACTTTGAGGAGAGACAGGAGAGATTATTGAAAAAGGGGAAAGTATATTTCCTTAATGTACACAGACGCTCAGTGTGATTTTAGACAAAAAATGTAAAACTATACATTTTACCAAAACACATTTACTACACTAAAACGTTTAAGTGACTGAACACATTCCATGTATATAACTACTAAATTTCAGTGGACAACCCTGACTCATTTTGCACATACATTTCTAATTTGATGCATTATTTTTGCCAACATTAGATCCAAAAATGTGACACAATAGAACAAGAAAGAGGCCCAAGGGGCTTGTAAATCTGCCCAAGAGTGTATGCAGCAATCTATGTATACTGACTGGGGAATTGTTAAGAGGAAGGTATGATGAGAGAGGGAGGATTAAGAGGACAGAGGAGGGAGTATAAAAAGAAGGGGAGTATTAGGAGACAGAGGAGACAATGAGGACAGAGGGGGACTAAGAGGACAGGAGGGACTAAGAGATCAAGCAGCATTATAAGGAAAGACAAGTGAGAATAAAGTAAGAGGGGAAATATCAGAACAGATGGGACAGTATAAGCAGAGAGAGGTAGACTGTGAGGAGAGACAGGAGAGAATATTGAAAAAGGGGCAAGTATAATTCCTTAATGTACACAGACGTTCAATGTGATTCTAGACAACATTAAAACCATACATTTTACCAAAACACATTTACTACACTAAAACGTTTAAGTGACTGAACACATTCCATGTATATAACTATTACATTTCAGTGGACAACCCTGACTCATTTTGCACATACATTTCCAATTTGCTGCATTATTTTTTGCCAACATTACATCCAAAAATGTGACACAATAGAACAAAAAAGAGGCCCAAGGGGCTTGTAAATCTGCCCAAGAGTGTATGCAGCAGTCTGTGTATACTGTTGGGGAATTGTTAAGAGGGAGGTATAATGAGAGAGGGAAGATTAAGGGGACAGAGGAGGGAGTATAAAAGAAGGGGGAGTATTAGGAGACAGAGGAGATAATGAGGACAGAGGGGGACTAAGAGGACAGGAGGGACTATGAGAACAAGCAGCACTATTATGAAAGACAAGTGAGAATAAGGAAAGAGGGGAAATATCAGAAGAGAGGGGACAGTATAAGCAGAGAGAGGTAGACTGTGAGGAGAGACAGGAGAGATTATTGAAAAAGTATAATTCCTTAATGTACACAGACGCTCAGCGTGATTCTAGACAAAAAAATTTAATCCATGCATTTTACCAAAACACATTTACTACACCAAAATGTTTAAGTGATTGAACACCATCCATGTATATAACTACTACATTTCATTGGACAACCCTGACTAATTTTTCAAATACATTTCCAATTTGTTGGATTATTTTTTCCCGAGCCAGAGGCGCAACCACAGTCAAAAATATCGGGGGGGGCTAGAACTTTTTTTCGGGGGAGGCTTAACTTCAAGCAAAAAGAAGAGTGGAGCTGCAGGGGCTGTAAGCGGGGGGGACATCAAAGCCTCATTAACAAGCAAAATGTATTTAAAAGACCTGTGAAGTACTCTGGTGCGAGTGTGTGGGCCCAGGAAGCTATCTCATCCTAGCTAAAGCCCCGTTAGCCCAATGTGTGTTTTGCGCGCCTGCTGCATACTACACATTCTCTCCTTTCACAGATAACTTGTTGTTCTTTTGGAAACAAGCTTCTTTGCTCACCTTGTGCCAGTGCCGTCGTCCTTGTTACATAATCCATCCTGAAGCTATACTTCTAAAAGATATTAAAAGAAAGATGTTATGATTGGTAATTGTTACTATATTAATTTGGAGTTAGATAACATTGCGCTTTTATACACGTTCCTTCTCACATTTCTACGAACTGTTTGTATTGGTAATATTCCGGGCATTTCAGCGATTATAAAAACGTTCCTGCTATTGGGACAAAAATGTATACATGTAAATTAATACACTATATAGAAGTGCGTTCGTCTAAAATACTAAGTCACGTTTTTTTATCTAGTCTGCTACAACCCTGACTCCCTCCGATGCATACTCAAGCCTCACTGCTCACCTTTTCGTGGATAAGACACCTTCTGCATGATGTAGTCCCGATCTCCAACAAAGAAGTCCCAAATATGGTGCCGAGTCTTGATATCTCTATGGCTAACGACATACTCCTGCTCCCATCATCCTCATTGCAGGTTCTTCACCCGCTCAGTGCTTCGGGCACCACTTACTCAGTGACCAAAGAGGCCACGCATGTAGTAGTGGGCCCCTTGTTCGGTACTTTGGGAACAACTCTAAAATGGCGTACAACACGGGCGCTCCATCTTTTTTATACATAGGGTCACGTGTGTAGTGACAAATGTGCTGGATGGGTGTGGTGTGGGTGCATAACAGCCATGAGGGAGTGTGTGTATCAATCTGACAACTAGACCTGCAACTAAGAAATCACTACAATAGAAATCTGGGCCTTGTACTGTTGTTGTGTTTTCCTGGTAGCGTAAGCACAGTAGGCTGTGCTAACGTATTCAGTCTCGATTAATTTACCACCTCCCCCAGGGGCTTTTAAATGTTGGGAGAGGGGTCAATAATTTTGCTGACTTTTCTCCTTTAGAGTGCAGTACTATATTGTTTTATAAAATGTATAACTCTTCAAACTATCTTTGCTCTTATGACGTATGGCCGCTATTTCCGTAATTGCTTTTAAAAGTAATATACGCTTATTTAAAGTTTTAAAAAACAATTTTCATGATTATCCCAGAGAATGTCTTCCCCTAATATGTCAATTAAATACATAAATATATGTTTTTGAACAATTAGAATCTTTCGCGCCATACGTGTACGGGGGCGCTGTATATGACGTCAATTATTATTATTTAGTTTTTTAAACACTGGGTACGCATTTTGGGTGAAAAAGAAAAAAAACGCGAAGCACGCTTTATTGTTAATTAGCCTCCGGGGGGGCCAAATCCCGGGGGCAATTTTTTTGTCATAATGGGGGCCCAGAATGTCCCCCCTGCGCAGGGATCGCTAGCCCCCCGGGTCTTTAACTATATGTATGCGGGGGGCTCATGGCCCCCGTAGTTCCGGGGACCGCCTCCCCCCCCAAGAACCTCCCTGAGGCCTCTTTTTATTAAAAAAAACTGTGCAAGGGGGTTGTAAATGTGGTATTTTGCTTTCCTTTCTGTCTTGTAGAGGATCCAGGTTAAATATAACGTTTTTTTGTACAGCCAGTACCTTTCTGCCTGTTACCATAGTAACAGTTCATGGATCACTTCCGTGAGTACAAAGGTTAGAAGTTCACCACAATATGTTGCTAACTGAAATAGTTACTGTGCTAGAGATTTATATTGATTTTTTTCATAGGAACGGTTAGTCGTTCAAGAAGTCAGTGGAAAAGTTTTGTAAGCGATTCCTTCCTGTTCGGGGAATATTAGGGTAACGTGCTGCAAGCGGGACTCTACGAAGCTTAATGTTCATTGGCTGTGAAGTATTAAAAGTAGAAGGTTTGGCAGTCATTCCTTGCTCGTCTGTGGAATAACATGGACATTTTATTGGGTAAAGTGTTCCGAGCACAAGTTTTCTCCTTATTGGGTGGGAACGGTTCACTGTTGTCAGTGATATTGTGATGCATTTTCCAAAGGAGTATCGGGAAAGAAAGTAGTAGAGGGCAGATTAGGAACACTATTAACTCTGGACAGTGCCTATAAGGTGGTGGAGAGGGATTATGAGGGAAACATTTTTTTTATATGTTTCAAGGGCCATTTATATAATTGGCATGTGGTGTCTAAATCACAGCGGAAAAATTACAGTGTCTTGCGCTGTTTTTTTAATCAAGTTTGTTGGTGACATACTTCTTAGGAGTACTATTTACTTATAATTTGGTGTTTACTTTCCTGATAGGGAGGTGTGGTTGCACAGCAAAAAAATCAGTCTAGGTTTGAAACTGTTTTTATTAAGCAAATACAAATATACTTCCATATCACAACCGCTTTCCTTTTTTGCTGAGGCTGCTCTGGAACAAATTCCTCCTCTGAAGAGTGCTCAGAAGAGGACTCCACAAGTGCAGCCATACTGAAGACTGGAACTTCACAGAAGAGATGGTTCTCCTGAGAAAGTCAAAGAAGAATGATTAAAATGGGTGGGGTCTTTCGCCATTTGGAACAGGAAGACTTATGAATCAATAAAACCTGTTGTTTTAAAGTCACATGGCTTTGCGTATGCTTACGGTGCACTTACGAAGTGCGTACGGACAACGTATGGCCGCGATATCCGTAATTGCTTTTAAAAGTAATATACGCTTATTAAAAGTAAAAAAAATATTATATTTTCATGATTATCCCAGATAATCTTACCTTAAAATTTACATTAAATACATAAATATATGTTTTTAAACATTTAAAAACTTTCGCGCCGTAGGCGTTCGGGGCGCCGAACATGACTTCACATGGAAGCGTTGGTGCGACGCGTTACGTCAAAACGTGGTCATAACGTATGCGCCGGTACGTGCAGAGTACGATTACCAGTACAAAGTATGGTGCGATCGTACACGTATCGTACGATTACCCCCAAAAAATGAAAAGGGAAATATATAGAATTTAATTTTAATATATAAAAAAAATTAATTAATAAAACATTTTTGGGTGAGTTTTGTTTTGTTATTATTTTACATTAAGAGTATGAAATATAACTTAAAAAAAAAAAATAGAAATATTTATAATGCAAATGTAGGAAATTACTATAAAAACAAAGAAATATAATAATACATTTTAAAATTACCATTTACAAAACCTTTCAAATTCACTGAAAAAACCATAGGTTTCAGCCACGTTATAGTTAGGAATTAGCATTTAAAAAAACCTTAGAAATTCACTGAAAAAACCATAGGTTTCACGCATGTCATGAGTGATGTCACTGACCATGTCATGAGTGATGTAATATGTGACATCATCAGCAGAGCATAGCGGGCGCGCGAGTTATAGTTAGCTGAACTAACTATAACGGGGAATTTCAATGGTTTTGAATGAGTAAAATGTCCAGCTAACTATAACATGTGTGAAACCTATGTTTTTTTCAGTGAATATATATCTATATATATGTGTGTGTGTATATTACCTACTGGCGGTGGACCTAGTTTCCATTGAAAAAGCGTTTTTTGTTTTCCCAATAACTTTGGCGCTGTTTGAAGAATCTTCGTGAAACTCTCAAAACTAGTGGTCCGCTCAAATCAGCTCTGTAGTGTAGCTCCTATTTTCCCAATAGGCTCTGCGCATTGGAATAGTGCCTACAGCAGTAAAGGCCTAGGCCAGACGTTAACTAGGTCTACTACTGTCGATACTAGACTTAATTTTTGGGTTTGCCAGCTAAGCTCAGAGTTCGCTAGAAACTTTCTCGAATGTTCAAGGAAGGATTAACTCCCCTGATTAGACAAGAAGGGATTTAGTTTCTGACAACCATAGAACATGACAACTTTGCTCTCCCCTAATCAAGAGTCAATCTCGAGAGTCGTGTGAGCACAAGGCAATTATTTTACTCAGTCAGTACGTGCATTCTTAGTCTCATCAGAATGTAGAGAAAAGGAAGAGACGGGCGTGTTCAATAAAAGATGTTATTTATTGATCAGTCTCTTTTCTCGTACAAGAGAAATGGATCGATATTATTGCAATACTTATAGTTAAGTAAAGTGCATACATTAGAAGCAATAGTATAAAATAATACTGTAAAAACATTGATATGGTTTCTGAGCCATATGATGTTTAAAATGATTAAAATATATTTACATACACATATACATTTGACTAAA
Organism: Lissotriton helveticus; assembly: GCF_964261635.1. NCBI lineage: Eukaryota > Metazoa > Chordata > Amphibia > Caudata > Salamandridae > Lissotriton > Lissotriton helveticus. The sequence goes on along the minus strand of NC_136060.1, from coordinate 243,542,134 downwards.
CGTACTCAACTGGTGTTTCTAAATACGCCTACCCCGTGTACCTGACCTAAGTCTAATGCGTGGGCGGGAATAGAAAGTTACAGTTTAGTTTAAGTTTGTTTTTGCCAAGTGAATAACTAAAGAATTCTCTAGGAGGGGTTATTCAGTTCTGTACCTGGAATTTAGGATGAATGAGGAATGGTATCTCTTTCTCTGCTCTCGATATTCCAGGCTGCCTGCGAGGGCTGCCCAGAAGCGCCGGTGCTGGGTCTCTCGGCTTGAGATAGCAGCGCGTCTCTCAGCGCGTCAGGAAGGCGGGGCTGCTGCCTGCGGGGTCTGCTTCTGCTCTCGGCTTCGGCAAGTATGGCTGCTCCGTCTTGTCACCACGCGTGTGTTTGCATAGGGCAAGGTCGGCAATATTTATACCTTAAAGGTGCCGAGATTGACGTAAGGATGGACATAGGTACGTCAATAAAGATGTCATACGACTTGCTCGTTAGCACATTCTTTACTAAAGTTCTCTGTGAAATCAAAACAATGGCCGCACGGATTATCCAGGTTGTCATAGGTTTGATTTGTTATGAGAACGTCGTATGCCTTATCAGGGGCTGGAGGAATGTCGCTTGTCTAATTAGATCTCAAGCGTTATGACCTAATCAGATAACACGTTCCTGTGCCGTAGTGTGACTGCGTCAGATAACGGTATCTGCATCATGGGGGTTTTCTTGCCTCATGGGCTGACTGTTAGTTAACTAGCTAGTAAGTTTAACCAGAATAGGGTCAGGAATAGGGGGATCGAATCAGAACCTATAGAAATACACGACACCCACTCCACGCTAACTATGGTCATATCTACTAATCTATGCATAGTATAACATAGTACAACATACTATAGAGTATAGTGTATACCTTACCACCCCAAAATACATAAATGCATTTCGAAATTTTCAAATATACTGAAAAATTGCAGTCATATATATTGTATGCACTTAAGCTATGAATTAAATGCAAAAGTAAACACGCATTGTTATGCATTATTGCTTGTTGGTATATGAGAAATACACATGAAATGGCTCTTAATATGGCTATACAGAAAAAAAGTCGAAACCATTTCATCACATAAAATCTATTGCGAACATACCAGCGGGCAGCTAAAGTCTATAAAGTCTATAAAGTATCTAAAATAGAAATCTTAGTTCTCTAGGAATAGTCTCTTACTTTAAGCAGAAAATCAGTGTCCCGGGAAAAAATATATAGAAAAATATTTTAGGGGCTTGCTGAAAAAAGTTGCTGTCCGTGAACTGGATTGTAATTGTTCATGTGACTTTATTTTTAAAGTTGAAGGCCGAATTCAGGGAACGCCGTGTGCGAGTTTACTCAAAAGTCTCTATTTCTGTTCCGGAGAGAACATCATATCATTCAGGCTTTCGAAAAAACTGTCAACAGCTTCATGGGAAAGTTCCTCTAAGTCGGAAATAGGGGTAACCATGCATTCATGCGCATGATTGTCTCCATTGACATTCTGATTTGCATTGCTGACAGAAGGTCGTACCTGTTCGATGCTGCTTTCATCTTGAACTTCACTACTCTTCAATCGCAGTGGTGAAGATTCCAGGAATGCCGTCATCAGAATTGGCAGCCTTTGAGGGCAGCACAGTGCGTGAACCTTGGTAGGAACCAACAGTGTATCTGCATCCACCGGCGCATCCGATTGTAGCGTCAGACAGGTGTCTAACACGCATTCTTCTCCGCATAGCAGACACCTTAGTACAGGTAAAACACACCTTTGCCACATTGGTCGAAATGATAGAAACCAAGTCATGTTTAGGTCTCTAAGCCGGGATAGTCCCAGGATTTTTGATATCCGGTCCCGGTATCCAATGGCTAGGATCGTATCTTCCATTGTCGCGAGAGTTTGATCTGTGACATGGGTTGCCATAACGAAAAATAAGGACTAGGAATAGGATTCCTGCAATTAGTCCTAGGATCAGGGGAAGTCCGCCAAAAATCGAATGGACGAAGTCTGGAAAAATACCCAGTATGGCTTTGAATGGTGTTAATGCCATCGAAAATACTGTCTTAAATACCTTTGAGACCCCAGTGGTATCAGAAATATTTAAGATTTCGCTCAGGATTTCCGCGAAATGTACGGGGGAATTAGTTGATAATAATGTATGTATCTCTGCAGTCGTCCTTGCGACTTGTAGATCATACGTTTCTTTAGATGACGTGAGCCTTGTAGGCGTCTGAAGAAGCACTGTTTTCATTCTGCTTAAAGTGTCTATTCGAATAGAAGTAATTTTAAAACCGGGCCATGCCCTTGCCTCCCTGTCTGGAAAGGAGCTGGGAAACAAAGAACGTCCACAGCACTTGACCTTCGCCGTCGTAGTGACGAGATAAGGAGTCCCGGGCATAAGACTACAGCATCTGCGGTCTACAATAAGAATGTAACTCCCATTATAGAGTCTTTGAAAGAATGGTTCTATTTCAGTTGCAGGTGTGCCTTGCTGGTGACATGAAAGGTTGTATGAATTCCCTTCACAGGCTCCGTGCAAACTAATACCGTTACACAGAAGCGTGCCGCTTAGTGACATAGCACAATTGTTGCCACTAAGAAACACTTTCTGTCCTTTGTTACTGACACATGCATGTGAATAGGGCAGGTTCCATGTTGTTTTAAGGTACCCCTTTCCCAATTTCTCGTACATGCCAGCCTGTATATATTTTTGGCAGTATTGAAACCTGAAGGTTGAGATTGGAATATTTATGATTCCGTGGATTATCCATTCACTGACAGGTCGTTCTGACATTGTCAACGGTAATCTTTCTAGTTTTTCAATGCTCAAGATTGTATAATCAGCACCCTTCTGAGCCATACCGATTTGTCTATCAGTAAGGTTAAAGATTTGGAATAGTGACGTTGTGTTGATTAAACGCCAAGGCACATAGCCTGAACGCAGATTTTGTAACGTCCAGCCAAGCTGTACAATAGAACGCAATTGTGACTGACCATGTTGTAATAACAGTAAGTCTTGCGATAATATATCGATTGCTGAAGACACAATGCTGTCCAATGAAAAAATTCTGGAGGACAGAGTCATTAACCCATTGTCCACTACAGAAAGTGATTTTTCCAAATTAATACGGTCAATTTCCCGTATTCTTTCTGCTGTCTCAATTTGAGTAACCTTCCAGGCCTCATTGTATGCTGCATATACAGAGGCTGCTATGAAACGCTTTTGACGCTGTTTGCGTGGTCCCATTATGAAATCACGCAAGTCAGCACCATCAGTAAGTAAAGTTAGGTGTTGCTTAATTTCAGGCAGTGTGGAAGTTTGTAGCCATTGAAGGCATAATTTGCCCACACTGTAGGTTGTTATTATCCCTGGGTGATGTCTTTGGGGATATCTAGGGTCTGGCCTGTTCATTTTGAAACCCTGTGTTTTATTCAGGAATCTATCTTGACAGTTATTTGTATCTGTGGGCCAGATCAACCATTGTTTCCAATCAGGATGTGTTCTGTTTTGGTTAAGTATATGGTTTATGTCTATTTCTTCATCTGTTTCAGAGTTATTGCTAAACATTGTTGGCTTTGGAATAGACAGGTTATTTAAATCTTTGATTTTGGCTAAGCCGAGACAGGTGGTTTGTTGAACGGTGTCATTTAAAAATATCATTTGTTCTGGGATCATGCAGGCTCTAAACAAAGCTTCTATACCCTGTACTTGCCATTCTTTTGTACCCCAAACACTTTTCAAATCAACATGTTTGTCCCAATAATCAAATCCAAAAGTATTCATTTTTTCAAAGAAAGAATCTGAATATATCAATTTTGTGTTGGTTATCATGGTTTTCATCCCTGTCTTGTTTGACAATTTGTAATAAAATGTTTCAGCATTAGTTATGTTAAAACCTGAAAAATATGAATATTTGCCATACACGGTTCTAGAGCTCCCTTTTGGAGGTGTAGCACAATGTTCCCATTGATTAAAATTTAAAACATTTCTAGGTTGTGCAGATTTATGCAAGAAATGGTTACCATAATGGTTATAGCAGTACATGCTGTCATAATTTGTAGAACCCTGTAAATAATCATGTTTTGTAAATTTAGCAGACATTACTAAGTCAGACATCATATTGTTTATACTTTCAAAGTCCCAATCATCAGCAAATGAGTTTGGTTTTGCAAAGTCACTCAAGGAGATCTTGATTTGGTGTGGATATTTCAGGATCTCGACCGGACCATAAATTTCATAGTCAGTGTTGTCCCAGGCTACCCCACCAGGTATTGGAATTGCTGTGAAGTTGGCTGAAGAAAGTTCTGAAGAAAGTTCTCTTTTCTCGACGTGTGAAGATGTGTGTGGTTTGAGGACCAAGTTGATGTTCTGACTTGCTGTGTCCATTTTAGCATATTTTCCCTCAATGAAGCGTCCCAAGGTAAATACCATGATGAGCCAAAGTATGAGGATAAATGCACCAAAATCCACCCAAAATTCAATCCATGGAGAAACTAGATATGTTTCTTTCAGTTGTTTCAAAAGTTCCTTAGCTTTGTCTCGAAAGGATTTTGATGATGGCTGTGTCTTTTGTTCACTGAAGCCGTCAGAGGAATCATCGAAGTTGATGAAGTAACCGGATGCAGTTCTGTCAATTGTTCCAATTGGTTCAGGATTTTTGTTTCTCGCATTTTCACTTGGTACTTCTGTATAGATTGGTGTGTCTCTGCTAAATGTCTTTATTTGGGTTTTCAGAGGTCTAAGTTCTATTGCATTGTTGCATAGTCCTTGTTGTTCTTCCGTAGGCGTTTCGAATGTGATGAGCCTCTTTGATAGGACCTCTGTACTGGTAGCAAACCTTGGTGTTCTGCTACTTATTGGGAGTCCACTTGGCCTACTGTTGGTTATCGGCCACATGTTGTGGTTTTACCAGGTCGATGGATACAACTCGGTTCTCCTTTTTTCCAGCAAGTGGCGGTAGTACAACTGATCTTGTCCCGTTGACAGACAATACAGGAACTGCTTTTCTGTAAGAAGGCCCAAATTCCTTCTTTACCGCGATCTTCTCCCTGACTAGATCCCCGACTTTTGGAATCCAGACAGGTCTTGCTGGGACAGGTGGTGATTCTTCAGTGGTCGTTGGCTGTTCTTTCAACTGTATGTTGCTCAGGTCTTTTCTTGTTTTGTTTAAGTCCTGCAAAATAGCCAAACGGTCTTTGACATCAAAGCTTTTTTCTGTTACCACTGAAGTCTGACTATCAAGGTCAGAGATCAACATCCTAGTTCCGAATAATAATTCGTACGGACTGAATCCCTTCAGAGAATTTCTTGGCAAGTTATTAAGACTACGTTGGACACTTATTAGATGTTTGACCCACCCAGCTCCCGAACCTAATATCCTTTCTATTATAGATTGCTTTCTGTCTTGGTTTTTTCTTTACACCATCCCATACCCTCAGGAAGGAAGTGAGAAGATTCCCGCTGGGCTGTGCTCATTTGGCCATTCTTTCCCCCCCCAGGCTGGATTGCCTGAGAAAAGTAAAAAAAAAATGGTCGAACGTAGCATGCTCTTAGCGTATATGCCATTTAGACTCGCAAATCTTGTATAACAGTCCGGACGTCAGCCGAGTGTTGTGGATCTACATTATAAGTGGGAACTAGCCTGTATATGTTAATCGCAAGCCATTCTTTTTAGTGGTGATGTTATCTGCCTTGATACGACGAGGTATTAAACTGCTTCTCTCACCACTGCGATCTCTGTTGCAGTTTGGGCAGTTTTTTACAAACATGGTGTAGTGCAGGCTCATGCCTGGCCACCAGTACCGTGATTGTAATTCTTCCAGAGAATCCTTTAATTTAAGGTGTCTGAGACCCTCGCCCATGTGTGCGTCTGCGATTAACAAGTTTCTCCTGTCCATGTTTGGAATCACTCTATCCCCCACTCCAGGGATTCGAGCAAAAGGAATGGAGTTTGCATCTATGATGTATGTGTAATTGAGTGGATAGTTGATCGGTAACGCCGAGCAGTCGCCTTTTGATGACGTTTTTACTGCCAGCAATGTTTCGCCGTCAATGTATTTTAATGTACGCTTTTTTCGATCTACGGGAGCCGGTTTACTGGCTGCCGCTGCGGCTGTTTCAGCCAATGAATTCCCTACAACGTGAACGCCATCACGCTGGTGACTCAGTGAGTGTGTCACGTGAGTCTTTGGTAGTTCTTTTTTCAAAAGAGCTACTTGTTCCCAGAGAAGTCTCTGCTTTATTGGTGCACCTGTGTCATCTTTGTAACCGTTCTGAATCCATGTCTGCAAATCCTTGTTATATGCTTTGACGCAGAAATATGAATCTGACACTATAAGTGTCGGGAATTCGCGATCCGCATTATCTAGCGCCATTTTCAAAGCTAATATTTCAGTTTGTAGTTCTGAATTAGTTTCTACTGAGTGTGATTTTGTTAATAGAGGTCTTAGTTTACCTCCGTGCCACACTTCTTTTGTAATCTCACATGTGGGATTGTATGCATGTTCTCCCCAAACGGAGGGTTGAGCCTGTCCGTCTGTATAGATTACACAGGCGTAATGTCGTAGAGGCAGAATGTCGATTGGCAGAGGATACGTTTTTTCATATTTTAGATTTTTTAATTCTTCTAGTTCTGGATCAAAGAAGTAATATACTTTGTCCGTTGTGATTGAATTTACCCATTGTAACCATTCTGGATCCAATGTTGTTGTTGGTAAATTACACGGTGTTGTTAATGCCTCAAAAGCTGATTCTGCTGTTCTGACTGTGATATGTCTACCGTCAGCTATGTCTTTTTCTCTAGCTATTGCGGTTTGAACTGCTTGAACAATTTTTCCTTTGTTGTTGAATCTCTGTTCAGCTTTTGTGTACAAATGTGATTTGAATGCAATTGGTACCTTATCTCCCTCATTAGAGGTTAGGTATGTGAATCCGTATCTCCCTGGGATGACTCGGATCACAAGGTTGCGTGTATTATCACGGGTTTCTAATTTTGTTTTTATTAGCATGTCTGTTTGTAAGGATCTCAAAATTTCTGTGTGTGCTTGAGTCCAACTGGATCTTTTAAAGTCTGGTTTAATTAGATCGTAAAGGGGTTTGACCCTTTCTGCGTAATTTGCAATGTAAGTTCTTCCGAAATTTAGGAAGCCTAGAATTGACTGTAGGTTTTTTAGTGTTTTAGGAGCTTGGATTACGGCACATTTCTCTAGGAAATTGTCTGCCAGGCTTTTGCCTTCACTTGATAACTCATATCCTAAGAATAGGACCGTCAGATGGGCAATTCTGGACTTTTTGAAGTTGAATTTGTAACCCTCTGCAGCGAAACCAAGTATTATGGTGTTCACTCTTTTCAAGTGAGTTTCCAAGTCATCATCTGTTAAGTAAATGTCATCGACATAAGATAATGCTTCATCATCATATAGTTGTAGTAATTCTGTTACTCTTGCTGAGAATACCCCCGGGCTGTTCTTGTACCCCTGGGCTAACCGACAGAATTGTTTTTGAGTGCCATTTACTGAAAATGCAGTTAAATATCTGCTCTCTGGTGCTATGTTTTGACAAAAGAATCCGTTGGAGATGTCCAAGGTTGTTTTGTATTTTTTGCGCACTATGTTATTCATTAGTGCAGCACTGTGTGAGTTTTGCACTGCAAAAGTTTTGCAACATGTGTTAAGGTGTCGGTAATCCAAAACTAGACGGTACGAATTGTCTGGTTTGGAGACCGGAAACAAAGGATTGTTCATTTGTGAGGTGCAAGTTTCAATCACCCCTTGGTATTCTAGCTGATCTAGTATTTCATTTACTTGTTTTTTAGCTTCTTGCTTAATTGGGTACTGCCTTTGTGCAGTAGGTTGTGATTTTAACTGGATTTTGTGAGGAGGAGAATCCTCATCCCATCCTACATGTTTTTTATATAAAGCAGGTGCTAAGGCCACTGCCCACTTTCTAGCAAGTGTATATTTTTTATGAATCGGTATTTGATTCGAGAAGGCAGGCATAATTACTTCTTCGCCATGAGGGCACTCCCTGACAAACTCCGGTGGCCAGTCTTTTTCAGCTAGAAGGATGTCATAGCCCTTGGATAGGTTATCCCAAAATAGTCCCCTTATTTTCCTAGTCTTATCTCCCTCTATACGTAATGTTATCTCGTATATTTTGTGGGGCTTGCTAACTCTGGTATCTGCAGTTTCCACTTGAAGGTATTCATTCGTGTCCACTGTCTCCAGATGATTCATAAGGACTTTGCGAGCTATGCTCACCTCTGCTGCGCTGTCTAGCATTGTCTGAGCCCATTCTCCGTTTTTCAGTTGTGTCCTCAGTATTCTCGGCATTGTTAACTACCTTGATACTGGCTACCTTCTTTTTTGGAAATTGTGATTTCTTTTTCAGTTGAGCAGGTTCCTTGTCTTTGGACTTGGCGTGCTCTTCTGATCGTCCTCTTCTTTCCGATTTCTGCGAGGAATTCTGAAAAGATTGAGACGGACGTGTATCAATGTCTTGATATCTATCAGGTTTTTTAATATTATCCCTATTTCTAAGGTTATATCTATTCCCAGAGGGTTCACTCTGAGGTGACCTTTGTCTCGGGTTCGGAGATTTCTCTCTTCGCCTAGGAGACCTTCCTCTGGACTGGAATTTCTTTTCTTTAGGATTGGATTGTTTATTTCCATCCCAGTTCTTTTTTGGTGTATTATTATTAAAAAATATTTTTTCTGGACTTGTAGTCAGTTGCGGTTTTACTGGTATTCCACCTAGACTATCTCTGCCTAGTTCTTCATAGGATTTTTCTATGATTCTGGCAATTTCAGCTGGTTGGTCTGCTATATCTGTCTCTTTTAACCTCTGGCGGATCGCCACGTTTGCTGCTTCACCCTTTATGTTGGCTAGTAATATAGCCGAGACCTGCTTGAAGTCTTTCAGTAATTTCATACCAAGAGTTAAAGCAGGTTCTGGACCGTATTCATCTTGAATTTGTTTTAGCACATCTGGTATCACCGAAATGGATGGAACACCGTGCGTTTTTGTATAGATGGAAGCAAAGACTGTACCCCAAGTGTCACAGTCCTCAATGTGTGGTGCGATTCCCATTGGGAGACATATAGTCAGAATCCTGTGTTTTTCTAATGGGGTGGTGTCAGGAAACACCGCCTCTATTTGGGTAATTTTCTGTGCCAACCAGAATGGTATTTGTTCCCGTTTAGCTGGAACTTTACCTAGGCAGGATTGGATGTTCTGTGGTGTGATTTTATTTGTGTTCCCCTGGTGAGGGGTCAGCTGTGGAATTTTAATCGCTGGCTGAATTGTTGAAGTCCGCATTACATACTGAACTAATTGTCTATGAATTTTTAGTAGTTGTTTTAGCTGTATTAATAGCTCTGCTGCAGGCATTCTTTCGATGTCTGGATGTGGTGTGTATCCGGCTAGGACCGGCCACGTTGCTCCTGGTCTTCCTAAAGGACCGAGCCTTGTAATGTGATTGTTATGTATTAGGGCGCCATCAAATAAGAGCAAATGCTCTTGGAATTTGAGTGGTACTTCCACCTCCTCGAAAGGAGTGTACGTTTCAGGAGGTTCCTCTACTTTGTAATAGTGGAAGTACTTTGTTACAGCATTTGCTGCTGGAAAATGTATCCATGTATAGTATACCTCTGTCTGCCGATATTCGTGTGCCTCAATTACGAATATGACTGTGCCACCTCTAGGTGTCAGTCCATTTTCTATAAGTTTTAAGGTTATAGATCTCCTTTTAATGACCGGAATAAGTATTATATCCGCGTCTGCTGCTTGCATGGTAGCATCAGCATCTGCTATTTCAGTAGCTAATCTAATTGCCTCTCTTTCTCCATCGCTGTCTCCCATTTTACTGACAGGATGGTATTATTTTTGTTTGCAGATCAGGTTTCTTTATGGAAACAGAGATTAGGTGCACAATATTTTGGAACTGTTTTATCCTTCAACGTTGACTGGACCAAGAACCATACATAGGAGTTCCCTCCTGCGAGGTTTTGGAGGATATTATAACCTTTCACCCACTCCAGACGTCTTTGGAGTATTTGGGAAAAGGGGTCTGAGTGAGAAAGCACGACTGAGTTACTCTAAATGTCTTACGTTAGTTTTATCGCCCTTTCCAAACGCGTTGGGCGCCATGTAGTGTAGCTCCTATTTTCCCAATAGGCTCTGCGCATTGGAATAGTGCCTACAGCAGTAAAGGCCTAGGCCAGACGTTAACTAGGTCTACTACTGTCGATACTAGACTTAATTTTTGGGTTTGCCAGCTAAGCTCAGAGTTCGCTAGAAACTTTCTCGAATGTTCAAGGAAGGATTAACTCCCCTGATTAGACAAGAAGGGATTTAGTTTCTGACAACCATAGAACATGACAACTTTGCTCTCCCCTAATCAAGAGTCAATCTCGAGAGTCGTGTGAGCACAAGGCAATTATTTTACTCAGTCAGTACGTGCATTCTTAGTCTCATCAGAATGTAGAGAAAAGGAAGAGACGGGCGTGTTCAATAAAAGATGTTATTTATTGATCAGTCTCTTTTCTCGTACAAGAGAAATGGATCGATATTATTGCAATACTTATAGTTAAGTAAAGTGCATACATTAGAAGCAATAGTATAAAATAATACTGTAAAAACATTGATATGGTTTCTGAGCCATATGATGTTTAAAATGATTAAAATATATTTACATACACATATACATTTGACTAAACGTACTCAACTGGTGTTTCTAAATACGCCTACCCCGTGTACCTGACCTAAGTCTAATGCGTGGGCGGGAATAGAAAGTTACAGTTTAGTTTAAGTTTGTTTTTGCCAAGTGAATAACTAAAGAATTCTCTAGGAGGGGTTATTCAGTTCTGTACCTGGAATTTAGGATGAATGAGGAATGGTATCTCTTTCTCTGCTCTCGATATTCCAGGCTGCCTGCGAGGGCTGCCCAGAAGCGCCGGTGCTGGGTCTCTCGGCTTGAGATAGCAGCGCGTCTCTCAGCGCGTCAGGAAGGCGGGGCTGCTGCCTGCGGGGTCTGCTTCTGCTCTCGGCTTCGGCAAGTATGGCTGCTCCGTCTTGTCACCACGCGTGTGTTTGCATAGGGCAAGGTCGGCAATATTTATACCTTAAAGGTGCCGAGATTGACGTAAGGATGGACATAGGTACGTCAATAAAGATGTCATACGACTTGCTCGTTAGCACATTCTTTACTAAAGTTCTCTGTGAAATCAAAACAATGGCCGCACGGATTATCCAGGTTGTCATAGGTTTGATTTGTTATGAGAACGTCGTATGCCTTATCAGGGGCTGGAGGAATGTCGCTTGTCTAATTAGATCTCAAGCGTTATGACCTAATCAGATAACACGTTCCTGTGCCGTAGTGTGACTGCGTCAGATAACGGTATCTGCATCATGGGGGTTTTCTTGCCTCATGGGCTGACTGTTAGTTAACTAGCTAGTAAGTTTAACCAGAATAGGGTCAGGAATAGGGGGATCGAATCAGAACCTATAGAAATACACGACAGCTCCTGTCCTGGAAGTTTCGGGGTGATTCATCAAGTGGGGGCGGAGAAAAAAGGGGGGTCCCAAAACACGTTTTCCAATGTAATTATACATAGGAAACTTTAGACAAATGACGGAATTACACCAAATTTTGCAAAAAGGTAGTCCTTGGGTCAGAAAGAGTCCTTTTTGTTAAATGGTTTAAATCCATTCAGTAGTTCCTGAGAAATTAGAAAAAGAAAAAATATCGATATCTAGGGCAGCGATGGGTTCGCAATCCCTCCCGAACACATGTTACATTCTGATTGGCTACCAACACTCCAAACCAGGACCTATTGGCACCCATCCTGTAACAAGAAAACAGTAATACATATTAACAAACACGAAAAGGGGGTGCGGTACAAACACCCTGACTGCCTAGGCTTGTCCAGGGGGTCCCACAAGAACCCTCATGGCCAAAAAAAGCATTTTTAAATAATTTTGGTGGAAAGCACAATGGGGTCGTGAATCCTGCCAAAATTATTTTAAAAAATTCAGCGTGGGCTCCCGCGCTCAATTTAAAATAAGCCCCTGGGTGGCCCAGGTCCAGGTCCTCGGGGCATTGCCAAATCTTTAATAGTGGGGGCCCGTGGGAGCCGCCACAGCCCTGGAGACCACTACCTCCCTGGGGCAGAAATAAAAATGAGTGGGGGCCTCACAGGAATCCCCAGGGCTTTAGATGTTTTGGAAGGGGGCTGCACGGCCCCCCTCCTGGATCCATTGATGGCCCTGGGGACCGCCACAACCCAGTACCGGCTCCTGCAGTGTCCTGAGGTGCCTAACCTCGGGACACTTCTGTTTGCTATCACAGGGCGGGAGAACCCCTTCCTGTCCGGGAGCAGACCACCTGCCCTGTCAAAGCAAACCCTGGTTTGCTTAGTTGAAGCGTGAGCAGGGAAACCTGCTCTTGATTCAACAAAGCACAGTAGATTGCTTTTGAGTAAGGGGGGAAGCTCCTCTTGCTCAAAAGCAATGCCAGCTCCCGCAGGAGGCAGGGAGCTGGCGGGACCGTGGGGGCGTTGAGGCCCCCCCATGGTCCCCAAAGCAGAGGGCCGTCCCTGTGGAATGGGGTCCCGGGGCCAACAATGGCCCGGGAAGGGGGCACACTGCCCTCTCCTTTAGAAAAAAAAATTAGATTAATGAAAGTGGATGTTTTAAAAAAAAAACAATTTGGTGTTGTGACCCCAGCGTGGCTTAGTTAGCTCTTCATGCTCTGCTGAGATTCTTCTCCAACGTAGAGAAACTTAAAGACAAACTAGTGGCCTGTGGCTACCCAAAAAGATTGGTAAAATTCGCTCTCAAAAGAGCATGGTGTACACCAAGAGAGAAAAATACACCTTTATTATGTGTACTTACATATGACCCCAAAGCAAACAGAGTTAAAAAATTGATTCAATAAAATTGCAAACTGATTGAACATCTAGGAATTCCTAAACCGCTCTTTGCTACTAAAAAAGGAAAAAAACATTCAACAACAACTGGTGTGAGCGGTTAGAAAATCTGAATCCCCCCAAAAAGATCTAAGAGGGTTACTGAAGTTACCTCCAGTAGTAGAACATTATCGATGTCAAAATTGCAGAGTATGTAGGCTGAAGAAAGGCTCGAAAGAGCTAGATATCAATGGCCAGATACATTACCAAAGAACATTTTCGAACTGCAACTCTAAAAATACAGTTTTTTGTATTAAATGTCCATGCAATAAGTTCTATATAGGCCAGACGACACAAACCATAAAAATCGGATTTTGCAACATAAATCACGGGTGAAGTGCAAAGTACAAGGGGCCCCGTTGGTGCACCATTTCCAAACTTTAAACCATTCAAAAAATGATATGCAATGGTCAGTCTTATGTGTATTGGGCAATGTAAACAGAGATGAAGTGGAAACTAAACTGAATAGACTAGAAGCCAGACTAATTGACAAGTATCACACTGCGACAACTGGCCTCAATGATAGAGATGAAATTTAGGCACTTCTACAATGATTCCATTAGAATTAAAGTAGATATATACCATTACATTGTTAGACTATATAAAGGTGACATCTATTGTGTATCATCTGACTGATATGTAAAGATTGTAAGGAGTGGCGGCATAACACTGGGCTATAAGGTGTCTGTTTATTATATATATTTTTAAAGTTAGTTCTTAATGACTGTAAATACCAATATAAGTAGATAAGGTGGAAGAGTGGGCTTTTGCCTTGCCTCTTGTATAGGTTACAAATATGTTTTTTATATATGTAGGGAGATACATTAATATGGCTTGAAGGACGATAGCATAGAATGTGAATACATTTATTAGTCCACTTCTAGGAGCAAGTGGGTCAGTTGGTGCAAAGGTTCAATATTAATATTACACGCCACTATTTATTAATGGGTGATGTGGCGGTGATTTAAAATCGGGGAGATTTGTACCCCCTTTGCTGAATTATAGAGCGACATTGAGGATTGGGAGTGCTCATATTAGTACTCTTTTCACTGCAGTGTTTTCACTGTAGTGTGGTTTTCAAGTAGTCCTCAGTTTATTTCCATGCCTTGAGGTCCGAGATTTGTTCGCTTCCGCACCACGTGATAATGTACACGTCGGTGGAGCGGGATGGCGACTGATGTAAACCTGATTCTCCAATGCGGAAGCCAGGTATGATTCGCTCTTGCGCGTATACTGGGAGATTATGAACCCAGAACGAAAGCTTAGACACGAGGAATTCATGTTGTCTTGTCTGCAGGGAGGATGGTGAAATCGATTTCGACCCCCTGATTCTATGTAATTTATGATTAGAGGTGGCAACAGTAATTAAGTGTTCTGCAAGCTGGGTAAGTCATTTTGATAAGCGAATCCATTATTTAAATACTCTACAGCTGGTGTTTTTTGATAGAGCACGTGGACAATTTGGTTTTTAGTGTTTATTTTTCTTCTTTGCTGTTAGCTGTTTCTAGCTCCTTGAAGTAAAGAAACACGGATACTCTTGACATCTGCAGAGTATGAGATAAAATACATTGCAGTATTGAATTTTCTTGGTTATATTTAGCGTTAGTTGTTGTAGACTTTATTTCTCTTAAAGAAAGGCAGTTGTTTGAGTGCTCTATCTATTTTTAACAAAACACTCTTCTGGATGAGGCACCTCATTTTGGAGAATGGTGTCGTTTTAAATGAATCATTTGGGTGTTTTTAGTTGCAACATGCTTGACCACTCCGAGGATTTGGTATTAAAATGAATCAACTGTAAATGTGATTTTTGTTCCTATGTATTGGTACTGAAGTGTATGAACCAATAGTCCTTAGTGCATATGTAAACATGATTCCTTTGATTCGGTAGGCGGATCCTTGAAAGCCCTAGTCCTGATGAGGCCGGAGAATAATAGGGCTGAAATGCATCAACATTTGTTCTGAAGACACCATTGAAAAAATCAAGAATATAAAAATTAAATTAGAAGGAGTATATAAATAATAGAGATTTAAGTAATCAACCTCCTAGGCTCCTGTGTTTTTGAGTGATCTTCTTTTGAAGGAGTGCCTTTTGTAAAATAATTTTTGAAGCATCCTTCTTTTGATAAATAAGGGCTATGACACATAAAGGTCCAAAATATATGATAGTTTGTCAAAAATGTAAATAGTGTGTGTATATATTTGTCTTTGTATTTAGTATATTTGTTATGTATATATATGTTCTAAAAAGAAGAACCATTTATCTATATTCATTTTGGAAGAAAATGGCTAAATAAACAAAAAAAAGTTTGTTCTTGTAACTGTTTTTGGGTTGCCTTTGGTCTTAGATGGTAAAAAGACACAGCTTTTTTATGTGATTAAATCAGAATAGGAAGGGATAATTCGTTGATCTCTATCCTTTAGTTTTTTATTATTATTTCCTAGGCATCATTTGCTTTATTGAATTTCCTAGCGCAGCTTTCAGCGCGGCCCCCTAGTGTGAACACGAAGGGTGCGTGTCTCTCAGCACGGCCCCCTAGTGAGAACCCGAAGGGTGTGCGGCTCACAGCACGGCCCCCTAGTGTGAACACAAAGGGTGCGCTGCCCTCAGTGCGGCCCCCTAGTGTGAATGCGATGGGTGCGCAGCTCCTGAAGTTGCGGTGGGTGCGTGACTCCAAATAATCAAGATATTTTTTCAAAAAGTACGTTATATGTGGGGTTGTTGGGTGGCTCTAAAAAGAGCCCTGTTGTTCATTGGGAGATTTTTGTAGCTACATGTAAGTGCCAATGCAGAGCCTTAGGTTGTTGAGAAGGACTCTGTTTCCCTTATCTGTGAAATGTACACCATCACTCTCATAGATGCTATCCATATCTGTTAGAAGGTGGTTCTGACACTATTGGCCGCCTGGATTTTTTGCTTTTGGGCACCTAATTGTTGAGCTTTTACTGTGGGAGAGCCTCATAAGTTGGGACACACTCGCAGTGAACTCATGATGAAAGAGACTGCTTGTGGATTTTACTGGTGTCCCCCTAGCTTGACTAGGCCGCTGTGACCGGGCTGGTCACATACAAACATAGTTGTACATGCGTGTGCGCATGTGTACAGGCGGCACAGGGGAGATTCCTGGTGTGCGCAGCCCAGGAGCAGATACAAAGTGAACGGTGTGGCAGGACTTATGCAGAATTGGTTGATGACTTGGAATAGGCTTTATACACTGGTAAGAAACATGCCAGGGAAAGTCAGTGTGTTTTACTGTTTTCACTTCATTATTCTCCTATGGGGATGTGGAGCCCATGGGCTAGATTAACTTTCCTAAAGATTACAGATTCCAGACGCACTAAAGTCCACTGTCACGGGTGTGAGTTGAAGTATTCTGCAGAGTCCAAAGTCATATTCGTACTGCTTTTGGGTCATCCAGAAATGTCATATTTCTCTGATTCAGCCATAACCAGGGCCTGGCTGGGGGCTGACCTCAGCAGGCTGGATTGATAACCTTTCTTCCAGGAGCTAAGGCCTCCACATCATCAAGAGAAGATGGGTGGAGCTATAGGTTCATCCATCAGTAGCTGACACATGGTGTCAGGCACCAGGCCCCTCTGGAGGGAAGGCAGTCTGGAGGGAGGGACTCTCAGAGACCATGTGGCAGGAGACCCTGTATAATACCATTTTGAACAAACCCAGAGGCCTGGGCAAGAAGGAGGGTGCAGGGGCAGAGAAGTGAGGTGTTGCTGTGTGATAGGGAAAACAGAGACTTCCTGCCAGCCTCCTCCCAACTTCTTAAAAAGAACTTGTGCAGGAAGAGAAGCTCTCTCTGGGGTGTGGTCTGCTGAGGCAGAAGGTGCTGGAGCCTGGCGCAATGGGCAGTAGGAAGAAGGAACCCCCTGACTATCCCAGGATCCTGAACAGTGCCAGGAGAAGAGACCAGTGCGCTGAAGCAGGGACCTCTGCACAGGGAGAAGAGAGGCCCAGGAGGAGAGACCGGCGAATGGCTGGTGCAGGGAGCCAGTGCAGACAGCTCCCTGCTGAATCAACCCTACGTGTGACCAGGAGGGCAGGGAAAGTGCTCCCAGTGGCTGGGGTGCACCACCAGCAGCAAGAAGAGGCCAAGATAACCTCGGCCACCTGGGGGCCGAGATATGCCTAAATAATCAACAAAGACCACCTGAAACAAATATATTCAGTATATATTCCGATGTTGTTGGAATATACTCAGTGTGTTAAAATACCCCTCACACACCAAAAGGGCCCTTGGTGTCATGCTTCATCATCGGGGTCTTCCCGCCCCCGCTGCGGGACGGGGCAGTGCTGCGACAAGCGGCTACGCCGGAGCACCTTTTTATTGTGAGTACTATGTGAGTGATAATGGAGTGAGTGTCAGTGGGGTCAGGAGTGATAAGCAGTGAAGTTAAAAGATACCTGGCCTGGTGTATAGAAAAAATTATTTAATAGGCACTGGCTGGTATCGTTAAAAGGGGTGAGGCGGAGGGCAAGAACGAGTTACTAGTCTTGCTCTCCTGTGTGGGTCAACATGTTTCGGGGCGACATGCCCCTTCGTCAGGACCGGGTATATAGATCCCCCTGTCACTCACTAATGCGCTCCCACAGATAGAGAGTGAAATGTATGATCAATGTGTATGGATAAATTTTATGGATACACGTGAAAAAGCTAGCTCAGTACTACTGATGATATAAGCTTTTTGTATGAGGAGACAATGCCCCATGAGCCAAGCTGGGCGAAGGGTAAAGAGGGTCCAATCAACCCCCACACCTCAATGCTTCCTCCTTCGTCAGTGGCTTCCGCCGAGATATGCCCCCAGATGGTAGGCGACCTTTGACCTCTGGAAGGACCAATGACAAAACCCGTGGGGCTCTGCCGCTGGTCAATGATGTGCCCCGGGGGTGGGTCAAATCCCAGGGGCTGCCCCCAAGAGAAGTAAAGTCGGGGTGCACCGTTGCGCAACCCGTGAAGGTTCCCACGCGGGGTGGAAGGAGCCCACCCTGGCCCTCGCTGAACATGAGGCCGGGGAGCGCTACCACACTCCACGTGAAAATGTTCCGAGGGAGGAGTGTAGCGATCACACTAGGGGGACTGGGAGGCCAGGCAGGCAAAGCACCCATTCACCGCATTTCCCTCCCTTGTATGCATGGACACTGGTTTGAATGGAATAGGAGCCCAATGCACCACAACTCCCAGAAGCCTTTGAGGCGCAGCAGGGGAAAACGGATCTGCTGTCCTAAAGGAATCTGCCCCCTATAAAGCACCTCCTCTCCTGGAAGGAGGTGCTTGTCAATTTGGCTTGTTGTTCCTCGAGTAAAGCGGAAGGTATTCCCCACTGGATTTTCTATTCGCATGCACCTTTGTTTTGCTGTTTCCTGAGGATTGAAGAGCTCGTTGAGCATGGGGGTGCTCGGACTGTCTGCACGCCTTGTTCTAGACTCCCGATATGGGGAGTCTTCAGGTACCATAGACCCAGGCAGGGAGGAGCGCCAGAGAGCTTCCCTCATAAACGTGACTATGTGTTTTTTTCTGTTAACGCGTGCTGAGATTCCACCAGCGCCAACACCAGCTTGTACTATCATAGTTAATCAGAAGTGTGGCCGGGTGTAATTGCGGAGCGCTATCGTTGTGATGGAACAGTGGTGGGGTGCCTTTATTTCATTTACAGAGCACTCTCGCTGTGATTAGAAGAGCAGTGAGGTGCCCACGACTCTCCAACTATGTCTGTTGACATTATTCCTGTGAGGCTTACATGCTGTGAGTCATACAGTGGTTGGGGGTCATTACCTTGTTGGTGTCTACCACAGTGACCAGTGAGCTGTGACTGCTCATTGGTTAATTCTTACCTATTTAGAGATAGCGGATTTGTGGCTTTTCCGAGAGGGTCTCTGAAGCTGCAGTATTGGTGTTCTATATGCATGATATGTGTACTGCTGCAGGGCTCCTTGTGAGTGTATGACCAGTTCCATAACTTGTTGTGTGTGTCTGTATGACTCTTCCCATATTGCTTCTCATACTTTTCTCTCCTTCCTATATATACTGTAGTTTTACGAGGAGTGAAGACATCCGGAACCCTAGACCAAACGTAGAGAGAACAGGAGCCATCCCTGCAACAATTTTTATTATTTTATCCCCTTCCCTTTCCCACAGGGAGCTCCCATCCATAGCAGTGTTAAGCACTCTGTGGGGGGTACGCCCTTGGGGAATAGGGGGGCTCCTCTACCAGCCATCGTCCTCCCTGGCTGATCCTAGAGGTTAGTGGCGTGTTTCTTTCTTGTGCTGCTGACACATCCTGACAAGGAGGAAGCGGGGGAGCGCCATTGCGCCCCAGCGAAGATCAAGTCAGGGGAGCTCCATCACGCCCGTGAAAATGTGCCCCATCCCCGGGCCCCGAAGCAAAGCTGAGATCTCCTCGTCTGCCCGCCGGAGACTGCAGACTACAATGGATGCGCCGGCTCCTGCGGCTGCACACAGAGGTGCGGGCCAAGGGGGGAGCCGGCAGGAGCAGCCGGTGGTGGGCTCCCCAGGCTGCCCTTCAGCCTGGTGATGAGGGAGGGCCCAGGTGGGGCCGGGCCTCCCTGCAGCAAAAAGAGGCCAGGGGGTGGGCTCCCCGAGTCACCAACCCTTACCTGGGGGTCTGGGTGGGACAGGGCCCCCCAATGGGCTGCATATTTCCTCACTTGCGGGCCCCCAACAGCTGAAGATGTGGCAAAGCCGCCGGAAGCCTAATTGCGGCTCTCCCTTGCTCAGAGGAGGAGCCACTAATAGAATATTCTCAGCAAGGAACACGGAGCACCCCATAATGCCTTGCAAGGCATGAGAACACCTACGATTGTGGGTGTTTTGGTGGCCACCCCCATTTGCTGGAGAGGCGCAAGGGGAGCTGCAGGAGCAACGCAGTCTCCCCAGCACGAAAATGGTTGTCCCCCTAAGTGTCATGGGGATTTGAAAGGAATAACCCCTCAAGGGCTCAGCCAGCATTTCAACACATCCTGGGCTGGAACTTTTGTTCTACAGCTGGGATTTATGGAGAAGTGCATCAAGGAGTGAAGGGCTGAGTTGGGGATGTCTGGAGAAGGGCATCCCATGGAGGTGAAGAGTTGTAATTACACCAGAAATGCATTTACTAACGTTATTTCTTTTAGCAGGACTGAAAGTCACATGTGTAATGTGAAGTACCTGTGTAAGGTGATGTCAAAGCAAAGTGGGGTTATGTTGTCGGACATTCCTCCTAGAGTGTCAGGCTGTATATGCGTAATCCGGTGATTATATCTGTGATGCCTTTAGGGGCTGCATTGCAATGCATTCTAATGATCCACAAATGTGATGTGTTGAGTACTGTCAATCTAAAGTGATGCTTAAACATGTATTCTTGCTGCTGTGCTTTGGTGAAGAACCCAGACTCCTAGCCCTTAAGATGTAGAGGTGTATACTTCATAGTCAGTAGGAAATGCTCAGTCAGGGCTATGTGTCACCAAGGTAGGGTTACCTATTTTAAATGCTTGTTGAGATAATGTGGTGGGTCGCCACTGGGATGGTGCCAGTGTGCAGGGCCCTCGGTCCAGGTTATATTTAACTAACTGCATTGGGGCAAGATGATGTGCATACATGGGAGTGGTGGTACTAGACCCCACCCCCCCTTGCGGGAGGGGTGGAGATGCTAAGCAATGTCACAAAGTAATTCCAACAGCTTATGTATATTTGTAAATTGGTGCATAGTATTGAGTAGTGTGTGTGTTTAATAAATGTACTCTTACTTTTGTAAAGCAAAGTACAGACTGGACAATCAATTATTGAGAGTTATTTCTGTGCACCTGTAAATGGCGATTACCAGCCCACACCACCTCCCTTGAGTAAGCCTCAGACTGCTCTGCAACCCTACCCTCAGAGAGTCAGGCGCTACAATTGGGTTTTTTGTTCCCAGTGAAGGACAAATGTAGTCATGTTATTTGTGCAGGCCTCACAGATACTGCCTCGTGTTCCAACAATATCAAAACGCAGATTGTTGTTGTATATGGAGCCCATACTATGGTCTCTGAGATACAAAGAAACAGCTTTATTGACATTTGTTTCTAGCTTTCTCGACTTGTGGACAGAATTGTTTGGACAGTTTTGGGGAAAAGCAACATCAATTCTGCAAAGTTGTCCTTCTTTAGCATTTCCAGACCTACCCCAGTTAATGTGCCCAGGTCATTGCCACACAGTGGATAATCATGAGGTCAGGGGGTTCTAGATGTAAAAAGGTTTTAAGCAAAGGCATCCATTGGTGCCACTTTAATCCTCTTTGTCCAATCCCTTTAATGTCCACATTTTGCAAAGCTAGGTCTTTGTCAATAGCTCATTTTTCAGCATACCTTTTGCACCAGAAAACATGGCTGTGTCTCACAATCAACACTATAAGCATCTTGAAGAGAAGTCTGGCTGTAAGGAAAAGATTTCTGTATCTGATGTAGTCAGTTGGCAGAATGACAATATCTAAAATAGTGGACAAGATGCAGTTTAAAAAAAAAGAGAAATGATTGGCTGTTTAAGAACATTGTACATTCAAAAATAGGGTGCATGTTATTGTCATTAAAAAGCATGTTTCTTATTGCATAGGATAAGCTCATATTTTGGAAAGTCAACCACACCTGCTTTTTGTTTTTTCCAACAGTGCGTGGTGAACTTGAAAATTTGCTGAACTTGTGACCTGTGAGTTCAGTTCCATTAACTGTTACTATAGAAACAGGCATTAAACAGATTGGGGGTAGGGTTGAAAGTTAACTGTGGCCTTAAAATTTGAATTTGTTATAATTATTAAAGTAATGTCTTATTGCAGTGATATTTCCCAAGTCAGTGATATCTTTAAAAGTGGTGTGTTATTAAAATTAAGTAGTAAAATTATTTGTAATATATTTTTGAACTCCCGTATGGATTCGCGGTGACATCGCTTATGGTGCACGGTGGAGTTGCGACTTCAAAAAATTCCGAAAGCAGTTTGAGTTCATTTAGAAGTCAGTTGGCAAGGGTTCATATGTGTAACCAATAGAAATGTTTATTAGAATTTGAAACAATCTGGGAAGCAATGTGATTTGGTATTTAGATGTATATGTGTGGACTAAGAGAGGGAAACATTGCCATTACTGGTTTACCTTTGCTAAGAGCAGTGCAATATATTGAGTGTGTGCATAAGAAAATCTTTTCAGAGTTTCTGATACTTCATAATCTATTCAAATTAAAAGGTGAGTTACAAATTTGTGAGGTGTATTATGTGTTGGCTTTGATTTTAAATGTAAAATATAAATCATGAACTTTGAAATTGACATATATGTTTAAATGTAGAAATGTTTACTACAGTTTGTTGTAATGTATTAAAATGTTGTTTAATATATATTTTGTATAGTATTAAGTATATTTTGGAATATGGATTGCTGATTATGGTAGTTTGTTTCAGTGTGTGGATATGTACATTTGTAGTATACCGCATAATTTTAGGTGTTGCTTTGAAGTTGGCAGTGTATATGTTGAGTTTAGGGAATTAGTGATTAGACTAATTTTTATAAGTCTCTAGAGAGGTACAGTTGAAATATGCTACACAAATGTTGGTGTTTGGTTCATATTTGAAGTTTGTTCTGTGAATTTATGAGGTGTACTTAGTGTTGTGATACAGTGATATCCATGCATGTTTTCAGGAATATGGTGAGACTTATAGCAGAGACATGTGAAAGGTTCCCGCTTTCTATTTGGCTAGGTGTAACATTAAAACTAGTTGTAAATTGGTAAAGCAGTAGCACAAACTCTTGCACTGCTACAATCCCCTAAGCACAACCCTTACAGTGCAGCCATTGCCCTGTCACACCCATGCACTCCTCCAATCACCCATCCAGCCCCATGTACATATCCGATCACGTTGCCAATACCCAAGCACCTATTAATTCACTATGCACTCTCTTTCCAGCACTGTAATCATCCAATCACTACTCACGTACTCCTGCAATGAAGCAGGCACTAACATATGCATTGCTACAATCCTCTGTGCACTATAAATGTAGACCTCTAACGAGCTACATACTACTGTTTCACTCCTCCAACTACCCAGGTAGTACCCATGCACTCCAGCAAACTCCTGTCACTACCCATGCACTCTTCCAATCACCCATCCAGCATCTTGTACTTATGCAATGACCCAGGCACTAACACATGCACTGCTACAATCCCCTGAGCACTTCCCATGCAGATCTCTAACCACCTACACACTACTGATTCTCTCCTCCAATTAACCAGGTAGTACCCATGCAGTCCAGCAATCACACTCTCACTCCCCAGGCACTCCTCCAATCACCCAGACAGTGCAATGTCCTTATCTAATTATCCTGCCAAAATCCAAGCACTTATAAACTCACCATGCGCTCTTGTTGCATTACTCTAATCATCCAGTCAGTACCCATGTACTCATGCAATTACCCAGGCCCTAACTCATGCCCTTCTACAATCCTTTGAGTGCTACCTATCCAGTTTAGTAATCTCCCTGTTACTACCTAAGCACTCTTCCAATTACCCAGCCAGTCCCATGTCCTTATC
The DNA here is from genome assembly GCF_964261635.1 of Lissotriton helveticus. Lineage (NCBI taxonomy): Eukaryota > Metazoa > Chordata > Amphibia > Caudata > Salamandridae > Lissotriton > Lissotriton helveticus. The sequence continues at coordinate 243,518,617 of NC_136060.1, read as the reverse complement.
CAATCACTCTGCTAAAACCCAAGCAATTATAAATTCGCCATGCACTCTCCTTGAGGCACTCTAAGTATCCAGTCACTATCCATGTACTCATGCAATGACCGAGGTACTAACACACGCAGTGCTACAATTAAATGTGCACTATCCATGGACTCCTCAAACCACCTACACACTACTGATTCACTCCTCCATTGACCCAGGTAGTACCCATGCAGTCCAGCAATCACACTGTCACTCCCCGTGCACTCCTCCAATCACCCAGTCAGTACCAATCAATCGATCAATCTATTTGTAGAGCGCGCTATTTAACCGTGGGGGTCTCAAGGCGCACACGGGAAGGGGGGGGGAAGCTTCGCTACTGCTCGAAGAGCCAGGTCTTGAGGAGTCTTCTGAAGGCGAGTAGGTCTTCGGTCAGCCGTAGGTGGGTAGGAAGGGTGTTCCAGGCCTTGGCGGCGAGGTAAGAGAAGGATCTGCCGCCTGAGGTTGTTCGTTGGATGCGGGGGACGGCTGCGATAGTGAGGCTGGCGGAGCAGAGCTGGCGGGTCGGGGTGTGGAAGCCGAGTCTGCTGTTCAGGTAGGCTGGTCCGGCGTTGTGGAGTGCTTTGTGTGCGTGGGTGAGGAGTTTGAAGGTGATCCTCTTGTCGACGGGGAGCCAGTGTAGGTTTCTCAGGTGGGAGGTGATGTGGCTGCAGCGGGGGACGTTGATGATCAGTCGGGCGGAGGCATTTTGGATGCGCTGTAGTCGTCGTAGGTGTTTGGCTGGGATTCCGGCATAGAGTGCGTTGCCGCAGTCCAGCCTGCTGCTGACGAGGGCCTGTGTCACTGTCCTTCTTGTTTCGGTCAGGATCCACTTGTAGATCCTGTGGAGCATGCAGAGGGTGTTGTAGCAGGAGGAGGAGACGGCGTTGACCTGTTTGGACATGGAGAGGGAGGAGTTGAGGATGAATCCGAGATTGCGTGCATGGTCGGTGGGTGTTGGTGCTGTCCCCAGAGTGGTTGGCCAGCAGGAGTCGTCCCAGGCTGAGGGGTTGGCTCCGAGGATGAGGACCTCCATCTTGTCCGAGTTCAGTTTCAGACTGCTGCTCCTCATCCAGTCGGCGATGACCTTCATTCCGTTGTGGATGTTGGTTTTGGCGGTGGGTGGGTCCTTGGTGAGGGAGAGGATGAGCTGAGTGTCATCGGCGTAGGAGATGATGTTGAGGTTGTGGTGGCAGGCCACTTGTGCGAGGGGGGCCATGTAGATGTTGAACAGCGTCGGGCTGAGGGAGGAGCCCTAGGAGACGCCGCAGATGATGTCGGTGGCTTCGGATCGGAAAGGTGGGAGGCGGACGCTCTGGGATCTGTCGGAGAGGAAGAATGTGGTCCAGTCGAGGGCCTTATCTTGGATACCGGTTTCTTGGAGGCGTGTTTTTAGAGTGCGATGGCAGACCGTGTCGAAGGCGGCCGAGAGGTCCAGGAGGATGAGGGCAGATGTTTTGCCGTGGTCTAATTGTTGTCTGATGTCGTCTGTGGCGGCGATGAGGGCTGTCTCGGTGCTGTGGTTTCGGCTGAAACCGGATTGGGACGGGTCCAGGATGTTGTTGTCTTCGAGGTGGCGGGTCAGTTGCATGTTGACGATTTTCTCGAGGACCTTCGTCGGGAACGGGAGAAGGGAGATGGGCCTGAAGCTCTTGAGGTCCTTCGGGGTACGCCTTGGGCTTTTTGAGGAGGGCGTTGATTTCGGCGTGCTTCCAGCTTTCCGGGAATGTCGCTGTCTCGAAGGAGATGTTGATGATCTTCCGTAGTTAGGGTGCGATGGCTGCGTCTGCCTTGTTGAATATGTGGTGTGGGCACGGGTCTGTCGGTGATCCTGAGTGGATGGAGTTCATGACCTTGTGTGACTCAACGTCACTGACGTTGGACCAGGTGGTCAGGCAGTTGGCGCTGTTGGTGTTCGGGAGAGGGGTGGAGTCTGGCGTGGTCGGGTCGGTCGTGGTGTTGAAGCTTTCGTGGATGTCGGTGAACTTGCGGTGGAAGAAGATGGCCAGTGAGTTCCACAGTTCCTGTGAGGGTGGGATTTCATTGGTGTTGGCGCTGGGGTTGGAGAGTTCTTTTACAATGCGGAAGAGCTCTTTGCTGTCGTGTGCGTTGTTATCCAGGCGGTCTTTGAAGGAGGATCTCTTGGCTGATCTGAGGAGGTGGTGGTGTCTTCGGGTGGCGTCCTTGAGGGCTGCGTGGGTGTCCGGTGTGCGTTCATAGAGCCATTTCTTCTCCAGTTTCCTGCGTGCGCGCTTGGAGGCCAGGAGCTCGTTGGTGAACCTGGTGGCTCTCTTGCTGGTGTGGTTGTTGGAGGGTTTCTTCAGTGGGGCGAGGGTGTTGGCACAGTTGTTGATCCACTGTCTGAGGTTGCGGGCTGCGGCATCTCGGTTGGTGGGGTCGGTGGGTAGATTCTGGGAGAGGGTGTTTATCAGCTGATCTTCGGTGACTTTGCTCCATCAGTGGCGAAACAGCTGTTGGGTGTGATGGTGCGTGGTTGGTTTTTTGAAGGTGAAGTGAATGCAGCGGTGGTCGGTCCAGTGTGGTTTGGTGGTGTGGTTGAAGGTGACATGGGTGCTTGTGGAGAAGACGGCGTCCAGCGTGTGGCCGGCGGCGTGAGTGGGCGCGGTGACGAGTTGTCTGAGGCCGAGGTTGGCCTATGTTAGACCTGACCCTGTTGCCCTGGGTTTCCCTTCCTGTTTTTGCTGTTGCTGCACGTGTTATTGCTGGTTGTGGATGCTTTGGGCACTAAGCCACTGCTATTCAGTGCCACATTGCAAGTTCTCCCTATTGTAAATTGATGTATGGATTAGTGACTCCATGATTGGCTGATTTGGTTTACTTGTCAGACCCTAGTACAGTGCACTGAGTGTGCCCAGGGCTTGTAAATGAAATTCTGCTGGTGGGCTTGCAGCAATGGTTGTGCCACCCACAGAAGCAGCCTGTAAAGTGTGTCTCAAGTCTGCCATTTCAGAGCCTATGTACAGTCTGGTATCGCCATCATGACTGGGCAAGTGCACCCACTTGCCAGTCCCTTAACCTTCCCTTTTTTGCATATTAGTCACCCCTATGGTAAGCCCAAGGGCAGGGTGCATTGTAGGTAAAAGGTAGGACACGCCCTGATGTGGGTGGCATGTCCTGATAGTGAATTACAGCCATTTTTATTTTTCACTATTGAAAGGCTACCTGTCAAATCAAATGGGCAGTTTGATTATAACATCTTATAATCCTAACTGACTCAGGGAACCAGGTAGAAATTCGAATTTAGTATGCCTGAACTTGGAATGATAAAATACATCTTTTAGTGGAGGTGGTTTTAACATCTGTGTTTGAAAATATCATTTTTAGAAAGTAGGTATTTTCTTGCCTAACTGTCCAAACCTGCCTCTGCTAGGTTGTGTATTCCTTGTCTGGAGTTTGAATGACAGGGGCTGGGGGAGTCCAGGACCCAGGGTGAGTCAGCACAGGGCTGAGTAGAGCTTTCTACATGTAGATGGGTGGGAGGTGTTGCACCTGGGACCTGAATAGGGCTGGGCCTGCCTTCCATAATGCTGGCTCCACCTCCAGTGGTGCGTCTGATGTCCCTGGCCCACACTGTCAAAGAAAAGAAGAATTCTTGTAAAAAAAATGCTCCAGGACTGCACAGAACTGGTTTGAACTGGGTACAGGACCCTCTGCCTTCAGAGGACAAAGGATTTGCTTGTGTAAATGTGAGGACCCAGACCTCAGAACTTTAGATCACTTTTTGGGAAACAGGACGAACCTTTGCTGAGGAGAGGAACCAGAGAAACTGAGGAGGAGACTATCCCTAAGCTGAGTGCTGTTTTGGGGATTGGCCTGCAGTGGTGACCTGACTGCCAAAGAAAGGAGAAAGGAGCTAGGAGCTGGAAGCGTGACTTAAGATGAAGAAGCGTGTCGCCGCTGAAGCCGTTGTCGTCACATCACTGGAGAAGAGTGTCGCCATCGCAGCAGACGCCGTTGCATCATCGGAGAAGCGTACCGCCGCCGTTGTTGCCGCCATAGCATCACCTGAGGAGTGCACCCATTGTACATGGGGTACGGTGCGTACACCCATCGTACATGGGGTACAGTGCGTACACCCATCGTACATGGGGTACGGTGCATACACCCATCGTACATGGGGTACGGTGCCTACACCCATCGTACATGGGGTACGGTGCGTACAACCATCGTACATGGGGTACGGTGCATACACCCATCGTACATGGGGTATGGTGCGTACATCCCATGATCGCAGGGGTACTCACCATACCCCTGCGATCATGGGGGTACGCACCGTACCCGGGGGGGATGTTCCGTACCTGTTTCGGAACGAATTCTGCTTTTACGGCTGTTTTCAGCTCCCGTAGTAAAAGGGTCGTACGGTGCGTATCCGACACGTATCGTACTTGCTGGGTCGTAAAAACTAGCCGCGAACCGTACAGATGCCGAGTACAGCGGGTTCCGAGGGAGAATCGTACGGAGATTAGAATCGTACGGTCTCTGTACGACTCGTACGGAGTACGGCTCCTGGTACGAATCGTACTTCGTCGTACGTACGGGGGACGTTGCAGGGTACGATTCGTACAGAAAAAATGCTCCAAACGGCTATTTGGAGCGGTTTTTCCCGAATCGGAACCGGCCCCTAAGTATCCAGTCACTATCCATGTACTCTTGCAATGACCCAGGCACTAACACATGCAGTGCTAAAATCGCACGTGCACTATCCATGCAGTCCTCTAACCACCTACACACTACTGATTCACTCCTCCAATTACCCAGTTAGTACCCATGCAATCCAGCAATCACACTGTCACTCCCCGTGCACTCCTCCAATTACCCAGCCAGTATCATGTACTAACCCAATAACTCTGCCAATACCCAAGCACTTATAAATTCACCATGCACTCTCCTTGCGGCACTCTAGGTATCCAGTCACTACCCATGTACTGATGCAATGACCCAGGCACTAACTCATGCACTGTTACAATCCACTGTGTACTACCCATGCAGTCCTCTAACCACCTAGACACTACTCATGCACTCCTCCAATTACCAAGGTAGTACCCAAGCACTTAAGCAATCTGCCTTGTCACTTCCCATGCACTCCTCCATTCACCTAGCTAGCACCATGTACTTATCCAATCACTCTGCCAAAACCCAAGCACTTATAAATTCACCATGCATTTTCCTTATAGTACTCTTATCATCCAGTCAATACCCATGTACTCATGCAATGACCCAGGTAATAACACGTGCACTGCTACAATCACATGTGCCTTGTCCATGCGGTCCACTAACCATCTACACACTGCTCATTCACACCTTTGTTTTCCCAGGTACTAATCATGCACTCCAGCAATCACATTGTCACTGACCGTGCACTCCTCCAATCACCCAGCCAGTACCATGTACTAATCCAATCACTCCGCCAATACCCAAGCACTTATTCACCATGCACTTTCCTTACAGTACTCTAATCATCCAGTCACTACCCATGTACTCATGCAATGACCCAGGCTCTAACACATGCAGTGCTACAATCACATGTGCACTATCCATGCAGTACTCTAACCACCTTCCCACTATTATTCACTCCTCCAATTACCAGGTAGTACCCATGCAGTCCAGAAAGCTCCCTGTCACTTCACATGGACCCATCCAGCACCATGTACTTATCCAATCACTCCGTAAAAACCAAAGCACTTACAAATTCACCATGCACTTTCCTTACAGTACTCTAATCATCCATTCACTACCCATGTACTCATGCAATGACCAAGGCACTAACACAAGCAGTGCTACAATCACATGTGTACTATCTATGCAGTCCTCTAACCACCTACACACTGCTCATTCGCACTTTCATTTTCCGAGATACTAACCATGCACTCCCCCCACTCCTCTAATCACCCAGCCAGTCCCATGTCTTTATGCAATCACTGTGCCAAAACCAACACACTTATAAATTCACCATGCAGTCACCTTGCAGTACTCTAATCATCCAGTCACTACCCATGCAATGACCCAGGCACTAACTCATGCACTTCTACCGTCCCTTGAGTACTACATATACAGTTCAGTAATGTCCCTGTTAGTACCTATGCACTCCTCCAATCACCCAGCAGTCCCATGTCTTTATCTAATCATTGCACCAAAACCCAAACACTTATAAATTCACCACACACTCTCCTTGCAGTACTCTAATCATCCAGTAACTACTCATGCAATGACCCAGGCAGTAACTCACGCACTTCTACAATCCTGTGAGTACTACCTATACAGTTTAGTAATCTCCCCTGTTATTACCTATGCACTCCTCCAATCACCCATCCAGTACCATGTCCTTATCACTGCGCCAAAACCCAAGCACTTATAAATTCACCATGCAGTAACCTTGCAGTACTCTAAGGGTTCACATCTCCTGAGGCGGAAAGCCGGGAGACGCTCTCTTTTACTGTGTAATATTGTGATTTTAAAACTTTATTTGCTGCTATTTGCTCTGTTGCACCTCGAGGGCTCCGTGTAGCGGATCAAGCGCTCACGTGACACCCTCCTGCCGGCTGGCCACGCCCACCTTCAGGCCACGCCCCCTTCCCGCCCTTCTTAAGCGCCAGTTCTCGAGCGCTCGCTGGGTTCACATCTCCTGAGGCGGAAAGCCGGGAGATGCTCTCTTTTACTGTGTAATATTGTGATTTTAAAACTTTATTTGCTGCTATTTGCTCTGTTGCACCTCGAGGGCTCCGTGTAGCGGATCAAGCGCTCACGTGACGCCCTCCTGCCGGCTGGCCACGCCCACCTTCAGGCCACGCCCCCTTCCCGCCCTTCTTAAGCGCCAGTTCTCGAGCGCTCGCTGGGTTCACATCTCCTGAGGCGGAAAGCCGGGAGACGCTCTCTTTTACTGTGTAATATTGTGATTTTAAAACTTTATTTGCTGCTATTTGCTCTGTTGCACCTCGAGGGCTCCGTGTAGCGGATCAAGCGCTCACGTGACGCCCTCCTGCCGGCTGGCCACGCCCACCTTCAGGCCACGCCCCCTTCCCGCCCTTCTTAAGCGCCAGTTCTCGAGCGCTCGCTGGGTTCACATCTCCTGAGGCGGAAAGCCGGGAGACGCTCTCTTTTACTGTGTAATATTGTGATTTTAAAACTTTATTTGCTGCTATTTGCTCTGTTGCACCTCGAGGGCTCCGTGTAGCGGATCAAGCGCTCACGTGACGCCCTCCTGCCGGCTGGCCACGCCCACCTTCAGGCCACGCCCCCTTCCCGCCCTTCTTAAGCGCCAGTTCTCGAGCGCTCGCTGGGTTCACATCTCCTGAGGCGGAAAGCCGGGAGACGCTCTCTTTTACTGTGTAATATTGTGATTTTAAAACTTTATTTGCTGCTATTTGCTCTGTTGCACCTCGAGGGCTCCGTGTAGCGGATCAAGCGCTCACGTGACGCCCTCCTGCCGGCTGGCCACGCCCACCTTCAGGCCACGCCCCCTTCCCGCCCTTCTTAAGCGCCAGTTCTCGAGCGCTCGCTGGGTTCACATCTCCTGAGGCGGAAAGCCGGGAGACGCTCTCTTTTACTGTGTAATATTGTGATTTTAAAACTTTATTTGCTGCTATTTGCTCTGTTGCACCTCGAGGGCTCCGTGTAGCGGATCAAGCGCTCACGTGACGCCCTCCTGCCGGCTGGCCACGCCCACCTTCAGGCCACGCCCCCTTCCCGCCCTTCTTAAGCGCCAGTTCTCGAGCGCTCGCTGGGTTCACATCTCCTGAGGCGGAAAGCCGGGAGACGCTCTCTTTTACTGTGTAATATTGTGATTTTAAAACTTTATTTGCTGCTATTTGCTCTGTTGCACCTCGAGGGCTCCGTGTAGCGGATCAAGCGCTCACGTGACGCCCTCCTGCCGGCTGGCCACGCCCACCTTCAGGCCACGCCCCCTTCCCGCCCTTACGGCCATCTATAACAATGTGCCATTTCAGTACGCGCAGCGGACGAGCGCAGCGGGAGCGCCGACTTCGCGCCGAAGTCGCGCATAAGTCAAGCCCGTCTGCGCCCGTCCGCGGCCGGACGGGGCCAGGGGCACGTCACTATGCCAAAATTCTGTCCTACACATCTAAGGACCTCGTCGCCCTCCAAGGCCCCTGGCCTCTCCCGGATTCCGTCCATAGACTCGTCTCTGCACTAGGCCTTGCCCCTACCCTCCCTACACCTCCGCTTCCCCCGCTACGCACCCCCCTGTCACCCTGCCCCCCCCTCGCCGATCCCTGCCCCACGACCCCAGCACTATCTGTCATCCTACTTAATACCAGGTCAGCGGTCAAGCACCAACACGAGTTGTACGTCCTACTCGATTCTGAGAAACCGGACTTACTGCTCCTGACCGAAACCTGGTACTGCGACCCCTCCCTCCCCGCTCTCCTGGCTACCCTTCCGCCTTCCTACGTGGCCCTACGTGCCGATCGCCCGGCGGGCTGGGCTGGCGGTGGGGTAGCCTTAATCGCCAGGTCCGATCTGCACTTTCTGTCACTTCCTTTTCCCCCTATGCTCCCTGCTGACTTCTTAGTAGTCCGCTCCCTCCTATCCTCCCCTCCCATCACTTGCCTTCTTGTGTACCGTCCTCCTCAGCCCTCACCTTCATTTCTACCAGCTTTTCAAGACCTACTGGCCAATCTGGTGGTCAATTATGCCTCGGTCTTGGTGCTGGGGGATTTTAATTATTGGCCCGCTGACCCACACGAGTGCCCGGCCTCAAAGGAATTTACAGAATCCTTACTATCTTTCAACTTCATCTCACATATAACTGACCCCACCCACTCCCACGGGCACACACTTGACCAGGTCTGGTCGCTCAACCTTCCATTGGCCTCGGTGGCTGTTTCTCCATGCCCCTGGTCCGACCATGCCCTCATCTCCTTCTCCATCCCCCACAACCCTATTTCCAGAACACCGCGTGCCAAAAACACCTGGGCACGGAACTGGAACAGGCTGGATCTCCCCTCCCTGACCTCCCTGCTCCGTAATTCCATTCCCTCCTTCTCTGGCCTATCATCTGCCTCTCAAGCCAAGGCCATAAACACCTGGCTGGCGGGAGGTTGTGACTCAGTGGCTCCCCTACGTCGCATTTCAATCCGTCGACTCAAGGACTCCAATAGATGGTTTAATGACCACCTAAAAGAACTCAAACTGAGCACCCGACGGGCGGAGAGGCAGTGGAGGAAAGATTATAGCCTTTCATCTAAAACTCACTTCCTGGCATCACTGGCTAAATATAAATCAGCAATCCTGGCTGCAAAAACCGTCCACTTCTCTACGAAAATAACGTCTGCCGATAACAAACCCAGGGTAATCTTTGGCATTGTGAATGACCTGGCATTCTCGGACCGAACCTCGTCCCAAATCCCTCCCTCCCAGCCCCTCTGTGATCAACTTAATCACTATTTCTTGGACAAAATCACAACTATCAAGGCCAATATCCCTTCACCCTCGTCTGCTTTTGTTGATCCCTCCCCCCCCACTGTCCTAAACCCTCTCACCTTCATCCCTCCCTTCACTCAGGAATCTTTTCTGGCCATACTCCCTAAAGTTAAGTCGGGGTCTCCGGCGGACGTCTGCCCCGCACGCATCCTACAGCAAATATACTCTAGCTGCCCTGATCCCCCTATCGCCTTTCTCAATAGCTCCTTGGCTCAGGGTGTCGTGACCCCTGCACTCAAGGCCGCCACTATAGTGCCTCTGCTGAAGAAACCCGGAGCGGACCCGTCCATTTCGGCTAACTTTCGTCCCATCTCCCTGCTGCCCTTCCTGGGCAAGGTGATGGAACGCCATGTCACCGCGGTACTGAGCGCTCACACCGAGGCGAATGGGGGGCTGGCCTCTCGCCAGGCAGGATTCCGCCCTAGGCATTCGACCGAATCGGTCGTAGTTTCAGTCCTAGACAACCTCAGAAAGGGTATGGATGACAACAACCACCAGGCACTGGTCCTCCTCGATCTCTCCGCCGCCTTTGACACGGTGGACCACACCATCCTACTTGCCCGTGTCAAGGCGGCCGGTATCGGGGGATCAGCTCTGGTCTGGCTCTCCTCCTTTCTGAGGGACCGCACTCAGGCGGTCCGTCTGGGCGATTTCACCTCCACCCCTCTCCCTGTCACCTGTGGTGTTCCCCAGGGTTCCTCTCTCTCTCCCTTACTTTTTAATCTCTATATCTTTCCTCTTATCTATGCACTCCAGCAGCTGGAGGTCACTGTTTATAACTATGCGGACGACCTCCAGCTCATCTTTGATCTGTCCCCCTCTCCTCTCTCGGTCTCTAATTTTCAGTCGACTATGACATTTATCAGGGACTGGATGAACCACAACCGCCTTAAACTGAACCCCGACAAGACCGAGTTGGTTCTTACTGGTGGTTCATCCAGCCCCTGGAATTCTCTTTTCTGGCCCCCCTCTCTTGGCCCGGCACCATCCCCCTCCACTGTGGTCAAGACACTGGGTGTTAAAATGAATAATCAGCTCACTCTTCACTCACAAATTAGTTCCGTGGTTTCCTCCTGTTTCCTCACTCTCCGAACTATCCGCTCTGTCTCCCGCTTTTTCTCTCCCCAGGCACTTAAGATCATCATAGCCGCCCTGGTAATCTCACGATTGGACTACGCCAACGCCCTCTATCATGGCATTCCAGCGTATAGCCTGCGTAGACTCCAAACCATCCAGAACCAGGCGGCCAGGCTGATATACGGCCTTCCACGCTATCACCACTCCACCCCCCTTCTAAAAGAGCTTCATTGGCTCCCCGTGAAACAACGCTCCCTTTTTAAGATAGGATGCATGGTTTTTCAGGCCCGCCAGGGCACTGCCCCCTCCTTTATCGCCGCACTAATTAAACCCTATGTCCCCGCTAGAAATCTTCGGTCTTCCTCCAAGTCCCTTCTTCAGATCCCCCGCTTCTCACGCAAAAAATGGGGCGGTTCTAACTTCTCAACTCTGGCTCCTACCTTCTGGAACTCACTTCCAGACAATCTCCGTTCTGCTACTCAGTATCTTTCTTTCCGCAGAGACCTGAAAACGTTCCTCTTCAGCCAGGCTTTCCCCGCCTAACACTTATTCCACCCTTCCTTGGTCTTTCTCCCTCAGTTCTGAACCTCCAGCGCCAAGAAACCGCAAGGTGTACGCCGCGCTCTACAAGTGTTTTAAATTAGAAATTAGAAATTAATCATCCAGTCACTACCCATGTACTCATGAAATGACCCAGTCACTAACACATGCACTGCTGCAATTCCCTATGCACTTCCCATGTAGTCCTCTAACCACTTACACACTTCTCATTCGGTTCCCCAGGTAGTACCCATGCAGTCCAGAAATCACCCTGTCACACCCCATGCACTCCTCCAGTCACCTAGCCAGTATCATGTACTAATCCAATCACTCCGCCAATACCCACGCACTTATAAATTCACCATGCACTCTCCTTGCAGCACACTAATCATCCAGTCACTACTAATGCATTCATGCAATGACCCAGGCACTACATATTTCAATCAATGAAGCTCTACACATGTACTTGTGCAATCATCCAGGCATTATCTCTCTTTTTTAACAGAGAAGGTATTTCTGAAAAGAACTATTTTTTTGCTTTTTTGTGTGTTTTTTAACCATTGTGTATATTTTTTGGTGTTTTTTTTTTAAACGGGAAAAAAGAACAGAACTAAATTTTAACTGTTGCAATTAAACTGTCATTGCAACCATTAAAAAAAATAACAGCGGTGATTTCTTGCTGCAGAAAGCACTGCATTTACAGATTGCTCCTTACAACAAAACACAGCCTTGCATTTGATGCTGTGTTGCTGTAGAGTAGCAAGTTCAGGACGAATGTCCTGACCACGAGGTGAGGAGCTTGAGGTTCTAGAAGTGCTTGGACCAGCTCCCTGGTCATTTTGCTGCATCTTAGTTGTTCAGAGGTCAAGAGGTCGAGGGTAAATTGTCTTAAGATGCTTCATCATGCTAGATGTTCGCATGAGTACTTCTTCTCACTTCTCCTTGACAGTACTCTTTTGCAAAGACTGCAGCTAACCTTGTGGACATTTACTTTTTTTCACCAACTGGAATAGTGAACAATTTCCACACAATGTATTCCTTCTTCTTGGGGTGGGTCCAACTCCTCTCCTTCGGATGGTATATCCACAAAAGGATTTGAAGAAGCCATTTCTACTCGAGAAGGAAAACACCAAAAAAATATACAAACCAGATGGAAAATACAGCAGGTGCGTCTCCTTGGATGGTGTAACAAGAATGAGAAAAATGGGTGGGTTACTTCAACTGCTAGAATAGAAAACCTTGTAAACCAAAGAAAAGCTTTCTTTTAAAGTCACATGGGAGTCGCGCAACCGCCGTGCACCCGGGGCGCACCCGACGCGACTTTGCGGAAGTAACTGCAAGAGTAATATTACTTTATTGTGATTAGAAATATATGATTTTTATAATTAATTAACATAATCTCTTGGTCTAATATACATATTAAACTACTATACATATAGTTTTTAAACAGAATTTTTTTTACAGGAGTCACGGACCAAGCACGACCCACAAGCACATAATGTTACACGGGGCGGGGCACCGCGCACCCGTCACATACCAAACGTGCACACGACGCGATCCCATACTTATATGCTGTTACGCTCGGCTAGGCACCGTGCACATGTCACATACCAAACGCGATTAAATTAATTTAAATTCATTACAAATTTGTCATCAATTTCATCCTCACTCTCGCCTGTGTCAGTGTCTTAGAATCCTCAATGTGCTTTTTCTTTTCCTTACACTTTTTTCCTACTTCCTTATCCATAACTAATTCGGTATACATATAAGTTCCTCAGCTATGTCCATTATCCAAGTTTTCTCCTGTGCATCCCATCTAGTCTCAAAATAGTGATTTAAAGTGTTTTTATTTCTTCCATGACATTGTTGTTTCTCTTTCTGATGAGCTACAAGTTCCCATTTACTAATGGCATCACATTGCATTATTCTCAGAGCTTCCTCAACCACACCAATAGAAAGTTCCCTTCACTTAGTGGTACTGCAGACAATGCCTCACACCTAGTACCTTCAAAACCACATCAGACAGTCTTACTCAGTATATGCCACAATGACATTACCCATGGGTAGTATACCAGGATCTTAAGTCACTTTGGACCTGATAACAATTTTAACTTTACAGCTCAAAGCACATCCTTCAGACAGAAACTCTACACATTTTGCAAAACCTCACACAGCTATTTACCTTAATCTAAGCTTTAAGCAATAGCAAAGTGCAAGCCTATTAATACTCAAACAAATGTCGTATTGCCTTCATCGTTCTCATCCAAAACCAGCACTTTGTAACCTTCAACTGAACATCGAGCATTGGATTTGGTCTAAATTTTAATCAGGGTCTCAATAGGGGTCTTTTTAGGGTTTCTCCCTTTATATCCTAACTTCATCGGACATTAAACCATCTGACACAATACCAGGATAAATGATGTAGCACTACTGGGCCCATAAACTATCTCCTCCTTTCACTTCTAGATTTCTTTTACTTATACTGTTCTCTTGGTCGTCCGATGGATCTTGTTTTGTGCTAAGAGGGGTCGGATATAAAGGGTCCAACAATCATCCAATAAGAAACAGGACCTGGATAATTGAACTACAAACTACAAATGTATGTAAATTACTCTCAGAACAATGCTATATAGGTATAGGATTATCACCACAAGGCCAAATCTCTTAACAAAACCTAGGTGAGCCAAAATAAATCACACCAAGGGCTCAGGTAAAGATATACAGAACAATAACATTAGTATTTGATGTTCAAAGATCTTCCTAATAAGATCTCTCCTAACCATTGTTTTCTCAGATTTAAAATGTAAATTCAATTGGATAGGAATAAATCATGATAGCTAAGTCGGTAAGGTTATGTAGCTTTATCAAACTTTGAGAAAACATATGCATCAGTAAATTAGCATCAAGTTATAAGATCATTTTTCAAATTCTGAAATATATACCAAAGCCCAAGATGTTCAGGAAGAGACATGAAATATGTCAGTTCAAGCAGTCTCCCACGAAGGTAGAGATCACTAGGCACATTGAGCAAATACATAAATTTAGAAAGGAAGCTGGGTGAGTCTGCATCAGGCAAGTCAAGATTACCAAGGAAAGTTCTGAAAAATCTCCTTTAGGTGGTGTACAATAACCCATCCATCACCCTCAGCCAGCAAGTGTGCCAATGTGCCTGAGCAAGGCAAGAGCTAGAATGAGAGAGAGTGTTTTCAGCTGAATTGGGCGATATTATTTTCTTAAAGTTTCAGGGGTTACACCCCCTGGAATCAACTCAGACCTCTCAGACCACTCAGTCCATTGCCTAGTTTGTATCGGATGAGCGTCAGGTGACATAAAGAAGACACAAAGGGTCCGATTACGATGCAGCCCATAAAGGCTCAGAGCAATGGTCGGAGTCTTCCTGGCCTCATGGTAATGGGCCGCTCGGTATGCTTCCCGACTGCAGCAAAATGATGCTGGTGGTCAGAAAGTAAACTGGGTAGTCATTCTGGCTAGCTTATGAGGACCTAATGGAGCCTGCTGGCCAGTTTGAGCTGGCTTCTGATCCCAAAGGGCGGGCCTTTCCGCCCCAGAGATTACGATGCATGGTTTCTGATATGGTTTCCATGTCGGCCTGTCCGACATGGAAACCATGTCAGAAAGCATGTGGGGAGGGCCACAGCAGGGCTCCCTTGTGCATGTGGCCTCCAGCTGGGGGCCGAGGGAGCACCTATGGTGCCCCCTGTTGATCCCTACACCTTATGGCAGGCACCTGCCATAGGGTGCAGGCATGAACAACACCTCACATTTCTCAATGGGAGCTTGTGTTACAGCCGGTTTATGGCCGTAACAGGAGCTCGCAATGAGAAATGGGAGTATGCAACCAGTGTTCAGTCACATTATGTTTAGCAGCAGCATTTTCCAGGCAGACGTTCTGGACAGTAGCAAAAATTGTTACAAAGTCTCAGGTACAAGGAAGGCGGAGCTAGCCGGATCCTAAGATGGCGGTGGAGTAAACGAGCTCCGACGACCGCCTGATTAAACCTGCAGGTGCCGGCATCATCCCCAGTTTTAAAACTTAGCAATGAGTGATCACCTGTCATTCTGCTACCGGAAAATGTGTCTCTGCCTGAGATTGAGCCAGGGCTGATACTTGAAGAGGCCAGACGACATACGCAGCCCAGAGATGAGCAGAGCTGCTACTCAGAGATGGAAGGCCGTGGCAGAGGAGCAAGCGAAAGGCAAGCAGGCCGGGTGCAAAGCATCACGATAAATTGAGCCCTGGACGCGGAGCTGAGCAGAGGAGTCTGGCCTGCTAGAGTCTCCCCTGGTCTGAATTAACTGTGCGCCGAGACCAGAATGGATAAGCTGACTGGTGTGCACAGAATCGGATGGTTCAGTGGCAATGCATCGCCTGATTACATTGACAAAGTCTGCCCCAGTACTTGGTGCAAGCGTGGGGGCCCTGCTGCATACATGGGAGGCCCTGGTGGCCACGCCAGTGAGTGTACGGTGTGACGGTGGGCTCAAATGCATACAGGAATATACAGAGTGAGGATATCGTAGTCGCAGAGTGCGTTGCAGGGGGGCCTGTGTGGTCTACAGTTAATGGAACAATACCAAGGTAGCATTGGAGGGCAGCACAGCCCAAGGTACACCGAGGGGACATAAATAATGCAGATCACATGTTCCACTGAGCTGCACCCCTGAGAGAATGCGTATTAAGTGTTCTTCAGGTCGGCAGAGTAGTGGTGTTGGGCCCAGAGTCACGCTATATCCCTTAGGAGTAATGTCTCCTCGATGCACTCTGAAAAAAGCTTTGCTGTGTTTTCAATAAAGGTCAATACATTTGATTTCAAAGTTCTTGTCTTTATTTCTTATTCGCAATAATGATATTTCATATTATTGTCTTCATAATATGTTTACAAAATGTTCTTCATATCAGCATAATGCATTTCGGGCACCTGCCCTTCATCAGGAGACTTATTTCTGAAAGCAACCAAGTATAGCACATGTTTAGCGAATCATTCTCAAACAATAGTTCACAAGTATTTACATCTCATGATCTTTGGAGATCGTGTGTTACCGTGTGAACGGATAGTTAGCTCATGAAATGAGGCGAACAAGTGACAGCGGTTCCAAATAGAAAACTGAGGAGTGATGGTGAAAAAGAAACGAAGAACAAAATGATAAAATACTGGTGCAAGTGCCCGAGTGGAAAAGGAATTGATTGTGACTCAAATGGACAGATGCATCCATGCATTATATAGATATATTCAGGGTGAATCGTGGTTTATAAAAAGTGCCTGATGAAAATAAACTATAATGCATGCATTAATAGAGCGTATACGGCAACATGATAAATCCCGGTCTGACCTGCATTGTAAGAGTAAAAGTTCACGTACGTGAACTGCAATTCCAAACAACGGTCTGAAAGAAATGCGAGTGAAGGTAACAATAATTAAAAAGCAGAGAACTGCCTTGCTCTGCGAGTTATCCAAGTTTGACAATAGCGTGCTCGCTTACCGGGGTGATGGTGTGAGAAATCTAGATATCCGATCTTCACAGCGTGTGATTATCCCCGAGTGTGTGGCACCATCTTTCAAACGCCCGTGTTTTAAAGGCCGGCTGTTCTGATAGGGGAGTCGGTGTCATGTGACTCGATAGTATGTGTAACGCGTGCCGATAGGTGAAATGAATGTCACGTGGTGCGGAATGACCGTGTTTGAGTTCAAAATACCAACTTAGTATAAAAAAACTTTATCAAGTGAGTGTGTAAAAACATGCCTGATATGGATACCAGGAACAGTACAATCAGGTGAAAGGAAAGTAAAGAAAAGTGAAGCAAAATAAAATAAATAAAAATAAATGAAAGTGATATAAAACTGATAGTGATAGTAAAGATCAAATTTCAAGATGAAATACATCTATAAGGCAATTTACAAATGAACTGCATGAACAATTCTAACAATCCAGATATAATAATTAGAGATGACAACTAAATTCCAACCGTTCATTTAGTTCTTTTGGCTGTATCGATGATAGACGATGCATCCAAAATAGTTCTCGTCTTAGTAAATATTGGGCATTGTCACGCCCAGGTAAAACAGGTACTATTTCTAAAATACAAAATCGCAACTGACTGGGATTATGGTTCGACATGTTGAAATGCGTGGCCACAGTTGATTTCGATATTTTTAAACGAATGTTGCTTTTGTGCTCCACTATTCGAGTTTTAAGCTTTCTGGCAGTCTTGCCCACATATACAAGCCCACATGGGCATTTCAACATATAAACGAGATTATTACTGTCACACGTTCCAGTTACATTAAGTATAATTTTGGTGCCATGAGAAGGATGAGTGATTACTTTTCCTTTAATTATGGCATTACAATTGCCACAGTTGTGGCAAGGAAGTGTTCCTTTGAATTCCTTTTTTGGTGTGCTGGTCCTGTAGTTTAATAATTCCTTAATGTTTTTCGTTCGTTCATAAGCAAATCTCGGATTCAGTGTAAATATGCCTTTAAAATCTTCCTCCAAAGGAAGTAGGGGCCAGTGTTTCAAAATGACTTTTTTGATGCGGTGACTTCTTGTAGAAATTGTGGAAACAAACACTGCCCTAGGTTCGGTGGTCTTACCATGTGCTGATGATAACAATTGCTCTCTGTTTAGTTCTTGTACTCTGTCAACTGCTTGTTCCAAAATGGGATTAGGGTATCCTCGATATTTAAACTTTGTGATGGTAATGGTCTTGTGCTGTTCGTAAATTTCAAGAGATGACGCGATGCGTTTGATTCACAATAACTGAGAAAATGGAAGGTGCTTTTTCAAGGATGGTTGGTGTAAACTGTGAAAATGAAGAAAGTTGTTCATGTCCGTTGATTTTTGGTATACACTAGTATGTAGTGTACCCTTTTTGTTAATGGCCATGACATCCAAAAATGATAACTGAGATTCACTGATGGTTGATGTGAATTGAAAAACCAAAGGTGGTGATGGACGGAGCGTTGACAATACAAACACTCACCCCCAGTCAACTGATCTGGGTTTAATCCATCACCGTTCTTTAGCTCACTCCGCCACCCCAGTTCATGTGAATTGAATCCTGTCATTGACTTTGTTGAGATTTTGAATCGCTATTTGCAAAGTGGTGGCAGATCCCCTCCATAAGATAAAAATGTCATCAATGTACGGTTTGTAAAGGATGAGATTGTGTTTCCATTCTGAATTGGTAAGTATGTGCTGTGTTTCGAAGTGATGCATGAAAATATTTGCGTAAGATGGAGCTGCGCAATTTCCCATTGATGTTCCTGAGCATTGTGCAAAGAATTCAATCAGCTCGAAACAAGGACATCAACGCCCATGTGCGTAAGTGTCCTATTCACATCTATTACACGGTTGCGCCGACTATTCGCACTATAATACTAGCCGTCTATACACTCGTGCGTTTACCACCTCATCACTGGTCGCCACTTCTAGTCAGTCACTCAGTAGCATGAAATCGCTGAGCATGTTATATTTATCTAATTTGTGTGTAAATTGATATGATGGGCCATAAATGTTGAATTATCGTATTTTGTTTGCAGAGCTCCTTGAAAAAGGGCACAGGAGCCCGAAATGCATTGGAGCAATCATAAAAAAATACAATGAAATGCATATGTTATACATGGATTGTTTGGGATCATTACTGGATATGAAATAAGAATATCAAAGTAGAGTAATAATGGAACTTATGTGAAAGTGATCATTAAAAATTATTTTCAACGTTTTCATTGAGTCTTCTGAAGAAGAACTAATGGTGTGCCCAAAGGCAGGGATGCGCCATAATCTATGTGCGCACATTCCTCATTAGTACTTGAAACGTATGTGGACGGATACGTTACCTGCCGGAGCACCCCACCTTTTCTATAAACTGTACAGTGGTTTACTCACCGAATTTGAAAACACTCTAATAGTTGTGCTGTGCACCGTGCTTACCCTCTTAGGCAAAGAATTGATTGTCCCATTGAAAATAACTGTGAAATAACGTAAAATGTGTTGACTCCATGAGCAGGAGTTTTAATTTTTCATCCTTGTCACTGTTTACCAAGACACTTTCTATTGCCGTAAGCCCCAAGTTGTGGGGAATGGAAGTGTACAATGATTTCACATCAATGGTGCTCATGATCATATCGGTGGTAAAGGATGATTTGTGTTCTTCCAGGATGTTCAGAAAGTGCGTGGTATCTTTGATATACGTGGGTATTTTTTGCACCAGAGGTTGTAAATGTTTATCGATAAATTTACCAACAGGTTCATGAATGGAGTTGATGGTGGAAACAATTGGATGGAACGGCGGGATGGTGGGATGTTTGTGGATTTTCAGGTTCATGTAAATGAATGGAATCGACAGATTGTTTTTGATTAGGAAGTCTTTTTCTTTTGTACTTATGATTCCTGTGTCAATGGCACTATCAATGATCTTCGTTAGAACTTTCACAAATGCTTTGGTAGGGTCACTTTCCATTTTCATGTATATTTCTGTGTCATTGATATGGTCATTTACATTCTTTTCATAGAACTCTGTATCCATTATTATGAGTGCGCCACCCTTGTCTGCCTGTGGTATGGTTATTTCTTTGTTGTTTGCTAGCGTTTGTAAGGCATGTTTCTCTTTTTGTGTCATATTCGTTGTTTTCGATCTGGGTGATTTGAAGATTTGAACAATATCTTTACTCACTACTTTTTCAAATGCGTCTAAAACTTTATGGCTGATGGGAGGTTGGTATTTGCTGGGATTCCTTAAGCCCATGAGCACATCTTGTTTTGATGTTTCTGTGTTATCCGATGGTTCGATGACGTTTTTGAAAAAGTGTCTGAGACGTAAACTTCTTAAAAAATTGTATACACAAACTTGAGTCTCCAAAATGTTCGATTGGTACGTTGGAACAAATGAGGTACCTTTTTGTAACGTTTGAATTTGGAATTCTGTAATTTTTTATTTGGATATATAATATTATCAAGTTCTGTGACTCCTTGTATTCTTGGCGACCGGTTCTAAGACAGGTCCTGTTTTTGCCCCTGGTCCTGCCCCTCCTGGTTCTTCCTGACGTCCCTGGCCTGTCTCTAAAAAAGAAGAAGCCGATGTGGTTGGTTGTTGTCTTTGGTTATCAGTTGACGTGAGGTCACCCTGGTCCTGTCTTTCCTTTCTTTGATATGCTTGTGGTCTTTTCTTGTATTGCGAGTCATCAGGCGCGGTTTCATCGGATGATCTATCCTGTGTCGGTCTTTGTTGTCGGCGTCGGGCATAAATGTCAGCCCAGGTGTATACTTCTCCTGTTCCGTAGTCGGTGGTGTCTCTTTTAAATTTTCGTAGTTTACGATCATTAATTTCTTTCGTGTATGTGTCCAGTTGCAAATT
Source organism: Lissotriton helveticus (assembly GCF_964261635.1). Classification (NCBI taxonomy): domain Eukaryota; kingdom Metazoa; phylum Chordata; class Amphibia; order Caudata; family Salamandridae; genus Lissotriton; species Lissotriton helveticus. The sequence goes on along the minus strand of NC_136060.1, from coordinate 243,498,150 downwards.
TATGTTTTTAAGTGCCTCATCCCATTTTTCTTTGTTCATCATGGTGTTAAGTTCTTCCTTTTAATTGGTGTGCCTCTATGTTGAGGTCTTCTATGAGTTTGGCCAATTCTTCAATTATGAGTAATATCAAGTCTAGCGAACATTTGTTTAATATCGCGAACCATTTCTCTGTAAAACGTGCATTATTTTTGCACAAGGTGGTTTTGAGTGATATCCTGAGGCCACGAGGAATTCTTTGTGCCTTGTGATATTTTATTAGAGTACTTGCGTGTAACCGCTGATTGATTATGCGTTTTGACATGTATATGAGTTGTTTTATATTTGCTTGTGCTGATCCTGTGCTGGTAATTGGGCCTTCATCCTCTTTGATAAGAGAATATATACTTGTTGGGCCAGCATAGACAGTAAGCAGTCTAAAAGAAGTGGGAGAGACAAGGCAGAACTGTGGTACACGCCAGTATCAGTGGAGCAGTTCCTTGCAGTAGTGAGAGCGTGGCCCCCCTCCCTTTCAAGGAAACAACAGGCATACATTGTACATGGCAAAAGACGAGGGTGGCGCCTAAGGGAGTACTGCCTTAGAGGCCTACCACCGTGCTTGACGGAGTGCGGCCAAAGCGCTGCAGCAAACACCTAATCTCAAAATATGCGGGAAACGTATAAGGCGCAACCCAAACTCAATTTTGAAAAGCGGAAAATGGCAGGCCTGCGAGATGATGACACAGACTCCACTACGACGGAACAAGAGAATGCAGATAGTGTCCATGGGGAAGATCTGAAGAAGATACTGGCATCCATGCAACAGAGTCTGACCTCTATAGATGGAAAAATTGATTCGCTGGCAAACAGAATGGATCACATGTTTGAGAGAGTTGATAAATATGCTGAGAGACTCGACATGGTAGAGCGCAGTGTCGGAGGCGGAGGACCTGCGGGTGGTGGCTGTTTCTGCCCAGAAACAGATGGGTAAGTTAATCACAGTGCTGCAAGACAAAGCAGAAGATTTTGATGCACGCTCAAAGCGCAATAATGTAAGAATTGTGGGCCTGCCCGAATCCACGGAAATAGTGAACATGGAACTGTACATAGAACAATTGCTAGTCACCATATTAAGCCGTCAGACATTCTCAACAGTATTCATCTTGGAGCAAGCTCACTGCTCTTTAGCTCCCAAACTGCCCCATGGAGCCCCACCTAGAACAGTGGTGGCAAGATTGCTGAACTACTGCGACAGGGAAGCGGTCCTCTGGAAGGCGAGGTAGCTAAGAGTCCTGCAGTATGAAGGTTCTGAGCTTGCCCTATTTCCTGATTTCACACCAATGGTTCAAGAGGCACGGAGGAAATTTGCACCTTCGAAAGGAAACTTTGCTAAATACCCTTCGAATACTCAATGCTATAACCTGCTAGATTGTGTGTCATGATGGACGGTATGACCAAAATATATCATGATCCACAGACACTCCAAAAAGAACTTAACAGGTGTAGTGTGGAGCAGAGGAAGAAAACAGCTCAGAAGACATCAGTAAGAGGATGCAATGCACAAGTGGACTCAGAATGAGTAAGGTGGTTAGAGAGGAAGGCCTCTAGAATAGACTGCAGTAACATATAAAGGCAATTATGAGGCTGTGGGGGGTGGGCAATAGCAACATAGTTCATGTGATATCATTGAACTGTATATAAAAAGGGGTAATGTGACACTGCATGCCAACAGGATTTGCCTGATGCAGAAGAGGATGCATGCTAGGGCTAATCACAGGAGACAGAAATAATGTTCAGTTAAACTGGATTGTGTGAGAAGTCGGGCGGAATAGGTCAAAGGGAGAAGTCTGGGAAACAGCTTCCACTGCCCTCTAGTGTACTCCACACTGGGTGTGAGAGGGTTAACTTTTTGAAGTACTGCCAATTCAAAGGGAATTGGCTATGGTTTGGGGGAGGGTTGTGGATGACAAGTTGTCAGGGAGCAAAATGTGTAATATTTACGTGTGTACATGCTATTCAGAAGGAAAGTTACAAACAGTGTATGTTAACTATCGGGACAGACAAGTAGATGATGGCTGACTGTAACAGAACCACTCCCAGAAAGCAGGCTAAAGTCTTGACCTGGAATGTCAGAGATCCTAACTACCATAGAAACATTTGTAAAGTTGATGCATATTTAGAGAGACATAGCATAGATGTGGCTATACTGCAGGAAACACATCTTCCACAGGGAATAAATGTGCTCTCCTCAGAAGACTGAGGGGGACATGTATAGCCTCAGAGTTCACATCCCACACAAGAGGGGTATTGGTGTGGGTGGCTAAAAAGTCTGGACTGAGATTGCAAGAAATAGAAAGTTATAGCGATGGTAGGTTTGTCAAAGCTACAGGCTATAAAGAGAATTTTGAAATCTTAGTGGTAGGAGTATATGGCCAACTCACGATGAACCCCAATTCTACTAGGCATTGCACGTGAAAATAGCATCATATTTGCCCATCTGCCAATTATGGGGTGGGGACTTTAATTGTATGCAGGACCCATACATAGACAGATCCAAAGGGCCTCTTAGAAAACCCTCTAAGGCAGACAGAACAATAGCTGCAATAGCAGAAGCGGAAGATCTAGTGGATGCCTGGAGAACTAAAGCGCCCACAAGTTGCGGCTATACACATTGCTCCACAGCACATGACACCCACACCAGAACAGATTACTGGTTTACCTCATGTGTGATTATGTTCAGCGTAAGCGACTGCTCCCACATGGCACACACTTTCTCAGACCACTCCCCTGTATTGATCAACATAGCCATAAATGTCCTACAGCGGAGGGAATATACATGCCGATTCCCACAATACTCTTTGCTGGACTCAATTTTTCGCAAAGAGCTGGGGGACGCAATATCAATCAATTGTTTGCCACAAACATAAGTAGTGTGCCCAAGATGTGCACTATATGGGAGACATTCAAAGTCTATATTCGGTACATGACTATAGCGAAGCACGTTGGGGTTCTGAGGGCCATTCCGGCACAACTGCAGAAGACAGAAAAGGCCTTGGACGCATTGGATAAGAAGTTGCAAGGCGGGGGGAACAAAGTACTAGCACAAATACGCCAGCAGATAAATGAATAAAATGATCTTGCTGTTGCAGGTGTAACGCAGCCCGGTAAATAAACAATCGCATGTATATATGCCGAAGGGGAAAGACCTAGTGTGACTCGCGCCAAACTGAAATGCGATTATGCAGATGTGCACAGCTGATGGTGAACTAGTTGGGGGGACCCCTCAAATAGTCAAGGTGTTCAGAGATTATTATAGAACATTAGATGCTACGCACAACTCTGGGATAGAAGAACCGGATGAGGAATATCTAGCTCACATCACAATGCTATGGCTGAAAAATACAGATAGGGAAAGGTTAATGAAACCGCTCCACCTGACAGAAATAATAGCAGCACTGAAAGACATGCCAAACGATAGGGCACCGGGGACTGATGGCCTGACCGTGGCTTTTTATAAAGCGTACCCAGACAAATTCATCCCTCATTTGAAAAACCTATTTGGGGAAATGGCAAAAGATGGCTGCATGCCTCCAACTATGAGAGAGGCTATATTGATCACACTACTTAAGCCTGGAAAGCAACCAGACCACTGTGCCTCTTACAGGCCTCTGTCATAGCTCAATACAGAGCTAAACTGTATGCAAAGATCTTAGTGAATAGACTGGCCCCACTGTTCCCAAAATTGATCAGAGCCGAGCAGACTGGGTTTGTCATGGGCCGCTCTCTCAGATGTAATGTAAGTACTTTTTTTTATTCCAACGCCTGTATTGACATAAAGACATAGGCGGATGCATTATTATTATTATTACATTTCTTATATAGCGCCAGAATCGACCCCCGAAGGGGTATCTCCGCGCTTGCCTTGGGAACCCGTCCTGGTTTTTCCCTGTGAGATAGCCCCTGCAGGGCATCCCCAAGGTGAAAGCCAGGCATCCCGCCGCAGGGGGGCCGTTGTGGAGATTAAGCAAGCTTAATGCCCAGAGTTGCAGAGTGTGAACCCATGATTAGGTCAGGCACCGAAGCGAGAATTATCGAGTCCGTGGACATTTGAGCTCAACACCCTGCCGCGTCGGGAATCGAACCCTGGTCCTGGGTCTGACCTCTGCTTCAGGGTCTGCCTGCTCTAACCAGTGAGCCACACTTCTCCACATTATTCATAGATATAGAGAAGGCCTTTGACTCTGTAGAGTGGCGCTTTCTCTATGCAGTCCTTAATAGCGTGAGAGTGGGAGAAGTCTTCCTTAAACTCATACAGGTATTATACACAATTCCTATTGCTTGGGTCAGACTAAATGGAGTTCTTTCTTCAAGGGTTGAGATCACCAGAGGCACCATGCTGGGATGCCTGCTCTTGTCGATACGTTATGCCTTAGTGGCAGAGCCACTGATGTGAGCAATGTGGGAATACCACACCCACAGAGGGATAAGATCCCCACAGTATAATCTAGTAATAACTGCCTATGCAGACGACACATTGTTCTACGTAAGCAACCCAGACCAAAATTTGCATCCACTGTTAAAGAAAGTAAAGATATTTGGTCAACACTCTGGATTAAAGATGAATTGGCATGAATCAATGGTGTTATGTTATGTGATGTTAAATTGGCTCTTCTATAGCGCACGGCTACTCCTAGGAGTGTCCCGGCGCTTTGGCGAAGAGAGAGACAAGGAAAAGTTTACAGCATAACATTGCTCCAGGAAAGGACAGGATTTACCGGGAAAAAAGCCAGGTCTTTAGCTCCTTTCTGAAGGCTAACAAGTTGGTAGCCAATCTTAAAGATCGAGGGAGATCGTTCTAGCAACGCGGTGCAAGGTACCGAAAGGAGCGACCTCCGATTCGAGTACGCCTGATGGAAGGGACCACAGCTTTGGCCTCATAAGCAGACCTAAGCGTTCTTCTAGGGACATAGAAGGCGATCCGCTTACAAAGATAGTTTGGGCCAATTCGGTGAAGCGCCTTGAAAGCCAGAGTCAGAATCTTGAAAGTGACTCTCTTGGCGATCGGAAGCCAGTGGAGTTGTTCAAGAAGCTCCGAAGCCCGCGCCCTTCGCGGGAGTCCAAAGATGGCTCTAGCGGCCGAATTCTGCACCACCTGCAAGCGGGCCATCAAATATTTAGGGAGGCCCAGATAAAGAGCGTTCACGTAGTCAAGACGTGACCCTATCAGGGCCTGCACAGTGATTTTTTTGTGCTGGAGGGACAGTAAAGGGAGGAACTTCCTTAGCATTTTAAGGATGCCAAAACATTTCCCTGTCAGCCCGATGATCTGGGGTCTGAGGGAGAGGTCGACATCACACAGGAAGCCAAGATTTTTCGCCTTTACTGATGCAGTGTTGGGTGGAGACATGTCGCCAGGCCACCATGACTTCCAGCCCGGATCGGGCGGGCAGCCAAAGAAAAGCAACTCAGACTTGTCCGAGTTGCACTTCAAACTGTGACCCTGAAACCACTTAAAAACGGCTTCGAGGCATTCCTGAATCCGCCCGCTGTCGAAATTTTCCCCCCTGCCACATGAAAAAAGAAGCTGGGTATCATCCGCGTAGGATATGATCTGGGCACCAAAAGACTCCGCCACCGCCGCAAGAGGGGCCATATAGATATTAAAAAGGGTGGGGCTCAGGATAGAACCCTGAGGAACCCCCACATCAAGCGGCGGCATTTCGGCGGAGAACGGAGGTGCCCAGACCACTTGCCGGCGGTTGGTCAGAAAGGACTTAAACCAGTTCCACACCGCCCCACGAAAGCCTATCTCCCAGAGTCTTGCAAGGAGACCTGCATGGGGCACGGTGTCGAACGCCGCCGACAAGTCCAGCATGACCAAGATGGCTTTTCCCCCTCCATCCAATATCTCACGAATGGCATCAGTGATTTCAAGAAGAGCCGTTTCCGTGCTAAAATTAGCACGGAAGCCCGACTGCGAGTCGTGCAGGATGTTATTGCTCTCTATAAAGGTGGAAATAGAGAGGTGCACGTGCTTCTCAATCACTTTAGCCAGCGAGGGGAGGAGGGAGATTGGTCTGTAGTTTACATGTGCAAGAGGGTCTAAAGATGGTTTCTTCAACAGCGGGAGGATAAGGGCGTGCTTCCATGCATTTGGTACCTCTCCAGAGATCAGGGAGGCATTAAGCAAGGGATTAAGCAGAGTATTAACTGCCGATGCAATTTTCCCCAAACACTTGGCAGGGCAGGGATCAAGCGGCGAGCCCGATTTAAGCCGAGAGAGCAGATTTAAAGAAGAAGCATGAGAGATAGAAGGGAAGTCCCAAAGCAGAGGGCCAGCATCCTGGCCTGCTGAAAACAAAGATGCTGGAAGGTCGGCCCCAGGGGAAAGCCCCGATGCCGAAAAAGAGCCTAGGATGAGTTTGATTTTATTGGTGAAAAATTCACCAAGTTGCCTGATCCAGGCTGCGGTGTGAGCATGTTTAGGTGTGCAGGATACAGGTGACACAAATTCCCGAACAACTTTAAAGATTTCCTTGCTCACGCATTCAGCAGCATCAATTCTGTTCTCTAAATACACCTTTTTTGCCTCAAAGATGTGCTTATGATAGAGACAAATAAGCTCCTTGTATTTGCTCTTGTCTTCCAAGTCATATCTCCGTCTCCAGTCCCTTTCTGCCCTCTTGCAGTCTTGGCGCATCCTGGCCAAGAGTGGAGTAAACCAGGGGGCCGATACCTGTCTACCCGCAACGTTACTAGGCTTCCCAGGGGCCAACTCCTCCAGTCTGGTAGAAAGCCATTTCTGAAACAATTCCAGATCCTGTTCCAGATGGCCTGTGAGCTGACAGGGGTACCGACCCAGAGCATCTGCTAGCATGTCCGCAGTGACTCGATAAAAAGGTCGGGACACTCTTGTTGCGTCTCTCACTCCTCTCGCGCCCGACGTGACTGCAGCCAAGATGCAAAATTTGATCAGATAGTGGTCGGTCCATAAGACTGGCATAGGAGGAGATGCCTGTATAATCCTAGTGGAAAAAATCTGATCCAACACATGGCCTTTGTCATGAGTAGCATTGACAACATAGGGAGTCATCCCAAATGGACACACGATGTCAGAGAGTTTGATGGTGTCGGGGTCTGAAGGCTTATCCATGTGTAGATTGAAATCTCCCAGAAGGATGCAGTGCTCCGATCTAAGACACGGCACTGCGAGAGCGGTCTGCAGATCATCAAAAAAGGTGCCCAGCGAGCCAGGAGCCCTATAGATGATAATCCCTGAGCAGGTTTGGCGGGGAGACAGTTTAAGAATGAACCCCAAGGCCTCACTGCCAGCAATGTTTTCCACTGCAAAAGTCGTGCAGGGGATACTGTTGTCCACTATTATTGCCACTCCACCACCTCTGCCGTTATCTCTATCCCTCCTAACGATGGTATAATTTGGGGGGATAGCAGCGGCAATATCGGGGGCGGAGCATTCGCTCAACCACGTCTCAGTGAGAAACAGACACGAGATTTTAGAGTCGGTAAGCAAATTCCAGATGTCTGTGGAATGCTTGCTGAGTGATCTGGTATTAAGCAGACAACAGGGGTACTGGAGGGAATTATGTCCAGGAGCACACTCTTCCTTAGGGAACAACTTCCATCCACAGGCCGAGCAGCCCTTCCTGAGCAAGCGACCGCCCGGGAAAACATGGTGTTCCCTTTTACCCTGCTAACCACGCAGGTTAGCACAGAGTATCCTGTAGAATGGACCACTGAAGCGGTGCTATATTTGGGGATATAGCTACACACAGATCATAACATAATAATTCATGAAAATAATGGCCACATAACTCAGGAGCTAAAAGAGTCCATTGACAAATGGATAATGCTCCTGTTGTCCCTTCTGGGTCATATTGCTATAATGAAAATTATTGTATTCCCTCATTTTCTGTTTTTGTTTGCAAACATACCTATGGTACTGACCAAATAATTTTTCCAAAGCATTGGAACTCAAATAATAAGATTGGCCTGGGCCGGGAAAAACCTGAGAGTCAAGTGGGAAACTCTCACCAAATCATAAGCTGAGGGGGGACTAAATGCTCCTTATTTGGGAAGATACTACTGAGCAGCTCCGGTGCATGACCACTACTGGATACACAGACCCAGAGATCTGCCTCACTTACATATTCAAAGAAATGCAGTAGCACTTAGCCCGCTATTGAGAATGCTTATGGAGGGAGCAAAGGGCACCCCGCACATAATAGACCTGACAGCCTGCACTAGGACGCAAACACAAAAGGTGGCTAAGTCACAACAGATAGAACTCATGTACACACCTAAATGGCCTGTGGAATGGTGTGGCTGGATGCCAATGGGAGAAGAAAAGGTGATTAAGCAAACTCTAAACAAATAAAAACTTGAACACATAGGGGATCTATTCCATGAGGAGGTGATGAAGAAATGGGAGCAAGTACTGGCTCAAGCCCCCAAACTAATACTCTAGATGCATATAATTACCATAGGCTGCGCCAGGCTATGCGTGTGTTGCTGGGAGAAGCGCTGGCAGAACCCCTGGAGTGGAAGACACTAACTTACTTACTGCAAACCACTACCCCGCAAAGGGGGGTCATGGCACTCTATGCACTAAGTAGAGCGTCCCTGGTCACCCCCTATCAAAAACACAGATAGAATGGCATGTGGATCGGGGGTTGAAATCACCAAAGCACAGTGGGCTAGATGCTATGCTAACACAAAGACTATATCACAAAACTGGAGACACAAACTTATGTACTTCAAATATTTACAGAGAGTATATTACACGCCTGCCAGATTATATAAATAAGGCCTGTTAGAGAACGATAGATGCCAGAGGAATAAGACGGCGAATGTAGGATTCATACACTTAGCATGGGAATGCCCAAGGACACGAGAATTCTGGAAAGCTGTTTATAACACACTAATGCAAATGCTTGCACTCCCAATTCCAAAGACACTGCTGATAACAATACCAGGGTATGATAAAGATATACCGATATGCAGATTGGCAGTTATATGCCTTCTACTGGCGAAACTGAGAATTACCACGAGATGGATTCATGGCCCATTGCCAAGGTGACTGACTGGCTTGCCGACGTAGCATACTGTTCTAAGCACACAGATAATTACTATGCCCTCATGTCTGAAAAGAGCAGGCCTAAGGAACTATAGGGCCCATATAGGGAAGACATGATTAAAAAGGCAGAGGACGAAAAGGGTGCATAAAGTTTTTTTTTTAAGTCTCAGGTAAAAAAACACTGTTGCACATTATTAGTTATATTGAGAAATATTCTCATGGGCAGTGGATTCAGAAAGTTAAGAAACTTCATGTATGTGGTTAGGCCTCTATTAATTTGAGCTAATATAAAACAATATATATATCATTCAACATACATTCATAGAACTATAAAGACGTCATGGTTCTAGTTTAACTCTGATGCACTTGAAATCATTTAGTATGGTTACAAATAACATGTGTCACTATGTTACACTGTACCATCATGTATATATATTTTAAAACATATATTCAGATTTTTGTTTTAGGTATATAACATTAGCACACATGTGAAATACAGTCTCTGAAGGTTTTACGTATGCATTGTTAATTAGGAACGTGTAACACCTCCTTTTCTTTTTTCATTTCAATGCACACTATAGTCACACAAAAGATGGATTTTAATAAAAGTCAACATCATAATCAGAATTAATCACAAAATATGATTCATTCTTATTAGTAATGCATGTACAAAAATTAGAATAAATATGATTAGGGGTAAACTCCATAATGTGAGAGTTCACCTTTTGCACATTTCTAACACATTTCTAACACAATTTAAATTAAATATTATACTTTGTCAATTAATAAATTGTAGTCTATATTATATACATAAGTGATATAATCTAAGCTATGTTCTTGCTGCATATTTTTACGATATAGTAAGTAAAATTCTCTTGTTTTCTTGAACATGTAGTTGATGCACATTTATCAATTTTCTCACAGAAATGTTGAAATTAGTTTCTGATGTCATAGAAAGTTTCAATAAAATTCATGCTCCCACACTGCTAATTCGGCATCACACATAGAAAGAGAAAAATGTCTCTTAGGACGGTTTCAGTGCAGAAAAACGAATAGTCCTATTTTGACTATTAATATCCACCCCCTGACACAATAGGCATCTTTTAAGCAAATACAGTCCTAAAACTATTTAATCACATTTGCTCATTGTAATTGTTGTGCCACTTATGTTTTTGTATTGACTATTAATGGCAACAGAATAAATAACCACTCACATTGACTCATAGGCTTACTACTTTGTTACTGCGCCTCCTTCTTTCATCCATTTCTTTCAATTTTGTTTCTTTGTTTCTTTCATTTGTTCTTTGTTTTGCACTTAATGTTTAACTAAACTTCACCCATAGACTTGATAGATCACTTTTTATTAAAGTAAAGCTGCTTCATTAAGTAATGTCAATAGCAGAGAAAAATATCAATAACAAGAAATGTGTGAACTGTTAAAATAAAGCCAACAAAATTAGAAGCAAGAAAAAGCTGTTTACCAATTTTAAAACATTCTTGGGGAAGAAAAAATAAAGGAAAGGAAGGGGAAAAATAAAAAAAGAAGACCAATCCAGCAATATTGTAAAATATCACATGAAAAAATAAACTTGATATATAAATGAAAGCCCAAACAATTACTATTAAGATAAACACATTGCAGAGAAACAAATTACTTATGACAGTTTAAAATGTTCAGTCAGATGCAACACAAGTAAGAAATTTAGGAGAAGCAGTATCTAGAAAAAAAGTCAGAGGTAACCAATATAAATCTCTATAAATAGATGGGCAGTACAAAGAAGTAAAAGCAGAGTGTAATCTATGATAATGTCGGACATTATACTATCAAGTTTTGTAAGAATTATTTGATGAGCATTTCCAATTGATGGAGATTTGTTGAAAAGCTAGGGATAAAATAAGCTTTAGCCATCATAAATTATTAAAGAATGAATGTATATCTCCAGATAGACCACCTAAAAAAGTGTCAGGGAAGTTAACAGGTATAGTAAGGTAAATATTGAGGTAAGCTGAGACCATACCTTCACCCAAAAAGAAGCTGTAAGTGGACACTGAAATAAAAAGTGCATAAGATCACCATTGTGATGATCACAGGACCAACATTCTGAAGAAGAGTACATGGAGAATTCTGCTATTGTGGAAGGGATACAATACAATCTATGATAGAGAAAAAACAAAGAGTTAGAAGTAGAAGCTGATCTGGATGTTTTGCACACCTTATCCCATATCTTATTAAAAAAAAGCCATAGTCCAAGTACATCCCAAATCTGTTTCCCATTGAGTCTCTATCTTAGTGTGTATTCTTATGGAGGAAGTTAAGTGAAGAAGTCTATAAATATGTGAAGCTTTAGAGATCGAAGTGAGAATCGAACAAAGAGGGGACTGGGGCAATAGAGATGAGGAAGTGTATGGTGAGGTATGAAGAACATCAAGAAGAGCATTTATGAGTAGATATTCATACAAGAATGAACGAGGGCATTTAAACCGCATTGAAATTGTAAGAAGGGAAGGGGATCATCATAAGAGAATAACTCTTTGATCAATATTATATCTTTTTGTCTCAAGGAGTCCCAAAATATAGATTTTTTGTTCATAGTGATACAATTATTATATCAAGGAGGAGAGTATCAGAAAGATTCCCGAGTTACAATCTGTGATTGATAAAAAGGTTTTAAGGTGGAACAAGTATGCTTAAGAGAGGGGAAGCTATGATAGAGGTATTAGTGCAGAATGATAAGATTTCTCTAGGTAGAAAAGGAGCAAGAAGAAAGCATTCAATCCCAACAATAAACGGGTAAACGAAGTTCATGACAAATATAATCACTTAGAAGACTGTCGTAGACAAAAAAAGGTTAATAATATAATATGAAATCTGGAAAATGAACTCCACCCTCAAATTTTGTTTTTCAGAAGTAAGTTAGATCATTTCTAGTTTTTTATATTTATCCAAAGACATTTTTACACTTTTCAATCCAATTTTTTTAAGCCATATTAAATTATGGGAGAGATCATAGTTTTAATAGAGTCCATACGACCCCACCAGGTAAGATGATGAGAAGCGTTTGTCAACTTTATCTAAATAATCATTGATATTTGCCAAGACTCACTCTTTAATTGAAGTAGCAAAGCAGATACCTTAATATTTCATCTTAGAAGTATTCCAATCAAAACCTATGGCAATAAAAGGTTTTCTAAAAGAAATCTTAGTAAGTGGTAACATTTCTGTTTTATCAGTATTAATATTATAGATGAGATAGAATAGAAGTTAGAAATGTATGAAGTAGTGCAGAAACAATTTGCTTAGCAGTATAGATGAGTAGAAGAATATCATAAGCAAAAGGTGTAAATGATTATTGCCATACCAAACTTCATTCATTTCTATACTATTTCGAAAACAGGAAACAAAAGGTTGCAGGACCAATATGAACGAAAGTGGGGATGATGGACAACCTTGACGGAGCCCACAATTTAATGGAAAAAACTAGATATTTTCCCATTAACATTCAATAAAAATGATTTGAAATAAAGTAATCAAATTAATGAAATAAAATGGGGACCCAAACCCCAGGGATTTATGTTAGAAGGACCAATCAAAATGATCAAATGCTTTCCCTGCATCTATAGAAATTGCTGCCAGAGGATATGAGAGAGAGGGAGCCTTGCTTAAAACAATAAAAAAAAGTCTAGAATTATCTGATGTAAATCTACCTTTATTAAAAGCTGATTGTTCCTTTCCAATCATGGAAGGTATAAAGGATTCAGGACATAAAGCTAATAATTTGGCAAATATTTTATAATCCACATTAACTAACAAGATTGGCCTTGAGTTCTTACAAAGAACAGTGTCTTTGCCCTCTTTATGAATGAGGCATATGATGGACTCCTGAAAGGGGCCCCCAGCGGAAGCAGAATTAGAGAAACATTGAAATAGATGTAATCATTTATGGTTGAATTCTTTTTTGAACAAAGCAGGAAGCGAGTTTGCATGTAACGGGCCGCAGAAAGCTCACCATGAATACTAATCAGTGCATCATTATTATAAAAATCAGCAATGAACAGAGGCGGTCCCACCCACCACCCCGAGAAACGGAAAGGGACGAAAAGAAGAAAACACAAAAAGAACCACCCTCCAACGGTCTATTCTGGCAATATGGTGCTGCGCCAAGAGGGGTATCGGTCCTAAAGGCTAGTCACCCTTTGCAGAGGACTGTGGCGCACTTAGGCGTAGAAGGCGTAAGTATCTCGGGCAGGACAGCTCCCGGAATTCTTGTTCAAGCAGAGTGAGGAGTGGCTGCCATAGGTCGCTGAAGGAGGAGCCTTTCCCGGCCAGGGTAAGAGAGATCTTTTCCATGCCTAATACGTGCCATAATCATTGATACCACCCTGTGTGTGCAGGTATACAGGGGGTTCTCCAGTTAATTAATAGGTTCTGGACCGCTGTGCCCAGTGCTATGGCTATCAAGGGGTAGGTAAGCAGGTTTGGCAGCCCCAGCAAGACATATGCAGGAAGCCTAGGGATTTCAGTTTCAAGGTGTTTGTCCACGTCATCTAGAATGTGCGTCCAGTTAGTCCGGAGGTATTCGCACTCCCATAGCAGTGTGCCCCTATTCCCACAACCAAGCCAGCAGTAAGGGCTCTGCATCGCGTCAGCTTGGTGAAGTCTCTCCGGGGTGTAGTACCAGTGATAGAGTAACTTGGTGAGTATTTCAGTGAGACCTACATGTGTCGCTGTATGGCGCTCTCAATAGCATGCACCCTCCCATTCCTTGGGGTTAAGATCACGTCCGAGGTCCCTCACGCAGCAGATCTGAAATCAACTTCTTGTCCAATGACCGCGTGAAAGCCAACGTTCATAGGGTGTGAGAAGCCTAGTCGCCTGTGAGCGATTGCCAGGATGCATAGCCCAGTGTTGCACCTGTAAGTAGTGCATGCATTCGGATTCTGGGAGGCCATAATCAGCCCGAAGCTGCGAAAAGGGGATAATGTCACCTTTGGCGAATAAGAGGTCTAATGTGCGACGTCCGGCCTCTTGCCACAATCGAAAGGACTGTGTGCCCATCCCTGGGCTAAAGTCAGGATTGTCCAAAATTGATGTGAGTGGAGAAGGGAAAGTTGTGAGGTCATGGCGTATGTTAGTCTGATCCCAGACGGTGAGGATTGTGCACGTCACCTGTGAAGCGTATAAGTTGAGGATGCAACAGGGTTTCAAGAGGAAGGGAATTTTCATGAGCGACGTACCCGCGACAGCACAATCTTGAAAGAGCCAGTGTTTCTTGGATTCAGCCTGGCTCCATTCGATCAAATTTTGGAGCTGCGCGGCATTATAATAGAGCGTGAGATCCGGAATCCCAAGTCCCCCTTCGTGAGGTGGGAGAAAACTAACCATCCATTTTAGTCGTGGCTTGCGCCCCTGCCAGATGAAAAGAGAGAGTTCTTACTGCACCATATGTAGCCATACAGTTGGGGGCAGCAAGGGGAGCATCTGAAACAGATAGAGAATTTTGGGGAGGATCATCATTTTGATAGATGCGACACTCCCAGCCATGAATTTTGGTAGTGTTTCCACCTACGTAGCTCAGTGTGGATGTGTGTGTGGAGAAGGGAGTAGTTAGATGTCCTCATGGCCTGCAAGGTTGAGGCCAAATGGATACCCAGATAGGGGACAATTTCATCAGACCACTGCAGGGGATGACAAGCCTGTTGGTCCGCCCGCTCTTAAGACGACAGGGAAAGATTCTTTGCTATGGATGTGGTCAGGTGAACCTTAAATCCAGAGGCGCTGGCGAAAGTGTCCAAAAAGGTTCCCAATGCCCTCCCAAGGTTTGCTAGAGTGACTAGCACATTCTCTGCATAAAGGCCTATGGTGTGTGTGCCCTCTGAAGCAGATGCCCATGATCTGAAGGTGGTCCCTGACCCTCTGCACCATAGGCAACGTGTAGAGAGCAAAAAGCAGGGGCGACAGGGGGCACCCCTGCCTCATGCCTCTATTAACCCCTTCGACGCTCATGACGAGCTCAGCTCGTCATGGAGTTTCTATTCATTTCAATGGAAAATACATGGACTCCTTGAACATGCCATAGCATCCAAGTGGTTAATAGGGAATGGGGTGGACGTGTGCCCGTTGATTCATGCTCTGGTAGTGTAGCAGTTAAAAATGAGCATCCGCATCTTTTACCCCAGGCCAATGTGGACCAGTGCCTGCTCGAGATAGGGCCAATGGACTCGATCAAAGGCCGTCTCCGCATTGATTGTGAGGAGCATATAGTTCCCGGGTATACGGGAGGCCTTTTCTATGAGGTGCGTGATACTTTTAGTGTTGTCACTCATTTGCCGCTGCAGTATAAATCCGGCCTGATCAGCGTCCACAAGCCCCTGCATATAAGGGGGCGAGCTGGCTGGTTAATATGCTGGGATACATCTTCAGATCTCTGTTCAAAAGCAAGATAGGCCGATATGACCCACAATATGACTTGTCTTTCCCTGGCTTAGGGATGACAGCTATCGCTACTTCCAACATATAGGAGGGGATCGCCCCGCGTGCTGCAAAGGAATTGAATAGCCGAGTGAGCAAGGGGGTGAGCGTTGTACAAAACTGCTTATAAAAGCCGTGGTGTACCCATCGGGACCGGGTGACTTGCCCAGTTTCAAATGAGTAATAGCTGTGATGACTTACTGGTCTGATCTCCCTCTCTATATGTGCTGCTTGATCTGGTGTCAGGGTGGGGAGACGAACCGGGATAAGTCTGCATCTATATCTGCTCCCTCCAGAGGCTGTTCATCGTAAAGTTGAGCGCAGAAGTTGTGAAAGTTGCGAAAGATCTCTGCAATAGTGGCGTCATCTGAGCATCTGAGCATGGCACTCCTACACTGTCCCTAATCTCCTGAACATCCTTGCGCAATCGAACCTCCCGGAGCTTATTCGCGAGTAGTCAACCGCATTTGTCCCCGCTGGTGTAAAAGGTATGCCGTAATGGCATTGCAGCGTATTCTGCCTCGTTCCGATCAATAGCAGTCAGCTGTGCCTGAGCAGCCATATGAGGGTTGCCCCGGTACGCTGGTGCATCTGCTCCAGTATCCTCACCCTCTGTGTCAGTTCCTCCATCTTTGCTTTACGGTCCGCGTTGTCTGCGGAGGAAATGGCAATGACTTCTCCCCTGATGACCATCTTAAGGGCTTCCCATCGTGTAGAGAGAGCAATATCTGTACTATCATTGTGTGAGAGGTAATCCTCTAGTGTATCCTGGTAACTGTGTCTGGCCTGTGCAATAGAGCACCGAGAAAGCGCCATTGTCTGGCCGGACGTCGGATCTGTGGAAGAGCCAATGTGGCCTCCACTGGGGCATGATCGGACAGGGCCTCCACCAATATGTCAGCCGAGAGCGTGACATCGCAAAGAGACTTTGAACCCAGAAAATAATCTAGCCTAGCATAAGTTTTGTTGGCGTTAGAATAATATGAGAATTCTTGTGACCAAGAGTGTTGGTGTCTCCATATGTTTGTGAGACCTAAGTCGTAGTCTGATGGGCCTTGTGGGTGAAATGGCGTCAACCTGGCTCGTGCACTGTGCCGACCTGTCTAAATCATTGTCAAACACCAAATTGAGAACCTACCCTATCAATACGTGATGTTCTTGAGTTGCCATGGTATCAGTAAGAGCTTCATGCAAAAATTGTTCCTGACCCTCGTTAGGGTCATAGCTAGATCCACGAATTGAGTGTGGCCCCCTACAGTAAATTGATAAGTGAGAAGTCTATCTTTGATCTCAACCCAGACTAGAATTGCCACCCCAGCTGTCTTGGTTGGATTGGAGGAGAAGAATTGGGTCGGGAAGGCCCGGGACCTAAGTCTGTGGCAGTCCTTAGGGAGGAGGTGTGTCTCTTGAAGGAGGCAAATATCTGCCCATGTGCTCTCTAGATAGGAAAGAAGTGCCCTGTGTTACATTAAGAGTGAGAATCTCAACAGAAGATGCCGGCATCTAATACCTAAAGATGGGTTGATGCCAAATATGAGCATTGGGACGAACAAGACCCCTCAGCGCAAAAGTAAGAAAATCATAGCACCCCATGGACCCAGAAATAAAGGACAGCAAAAAAAGATGAGTATAAGAAAAGATAGAGCAAAGACCTGGAGAAAGTGGAAAGCACAACAGGTACCAAAAATAGTCTTGAGTTCAATCATTAGTCCGTCATCCAAGGATGAAAAGAGAAAGAGTCTTTGGGGTTGTAAAGTGGCCGATGGAAGCCTCAATCCCATCAACCCCCGGAGCATCAATAGAAAGATACGTCATAATAGCCAGACTCAATCACATTGTTGATGCCTTGGCCAAGGCTCCTGGTAAAGCTTCAAGGGCGGCCTTTTGCTCCTTCTTGACCACCAGCGAATCCGGTCGCTCAGAGCAGCATTGTCTGCGCTGCTGTCTCCATTTCAGTCGGCTGTCGCTGGAACCTTGGTCCGAGCGCTCACCCTTGTCAGTGTCTCCCAGGAGAGGTATCCCCAACAGCTTGCTTGCTTCAGACAGAGAACAGATTTGGAACAACTTTCCGTAATGCTGGAATACGAGGCAAACAAGTCCCCCTAGGAATAGGAGATGTTTTGTTGGCACAGGGCCTCCGTGATGGGCCGAAGGTCCTACATTTCTGGAGCGTAATAGCAGCAAGGTCTTGGTAGAGGACCGGTGACTGGTTGAGGAATGTGATCAATTAAAGCAATCTAGCTTGACGTAGGATTTTTTCCTTGGTGTGAAAGTCCTGGATGCAGACCAAGATGTCTGCCGGGGGCGTTGTCCCTGTGCACTTCGTCCAGCTTAAGGTCAAAGTCCTGTGGGTTGCCCAAGATATGATTGAAGAGTTCACACACGTATCCAAAGATGCCACCAGCCTCTTCATTGGTGCTCACTCTGCGAATTCGAATATTGTGGCGGCAGGAGTGATTCTCAAGGTCCTCCAGGTGAGATTGAACGGCAACCTGCTGCTCATGTATTCAGAGCACTTTGTGTTGCATGGCTTCCAATTCGGTCTCCCAGGCATCGCTTTTGTCTTTTAGGGATGCCACTCTCTCCCCTATATCATCCACATCTTTGCAGATGTTTTTGATCCCCGCCGTGAGATTGAGCTTCACTGTCTGGAGGTCATCCCGCAGGGCAGTGAACAGGGATTCCCCGGCACCTCTGTAGTGGTGGCCATCTGTGCTGCCCCATCTGATCGGCCAGGATCCGCTGGCCCCCTACTCTGTGCTCGGGCAAAGTGATCCTTGGGCGATTTCTCTCTTGTGGCCGATTTGTCTTTCCTGCCCTGAGTGGATGTCATACTCAGCTCTCACCACTGAACTGGGCAGGCTGTGCTGGAAGTGACTACGGCTCAGTGTCCTCCGATACAACGATCTTCGCCTCGCGACTCCAGGCCCATGTGTATGCTTGCCCACTCTACACCACTCCCTGCATGTGATAGTACAGGGTATTTGCCAGTGATCTACAGGGCCCCCTCTGGTGTGTAGGGCTGTCCCCGTCCTCCAGGCCCTCAGTTGCCAACAATGTGGTGAAATAAACGTCCAGCGGCAACGGAGGGGAAAATGCAGCAGCCCCCGCATGTATAGGACCCTCCGGCTCAAGAGCGAGGTAGGATCGAGGGGGGCAAGGTAGATACACACCGGAGTGCGGCAGTAGTTTACAAGGGCAGGGCATCCTCAAAAGTGTGACACCAGTCTCTATGGGCCCGACGTTAGGAGCCGGCGGTGGCCCACCATCAATGCCCAGTAGCCACTCGCTCCACGAAGCCCGACAGCGGAGGCCCGCTCAGTGATGACCCAATGAGGGCTCTGGCAGAGTATCACTCGGCAGGCGCAAAGTGGGACGTTCTTTATGTAGGACCACCGTGAGGTTCAATGCGGTCCAGACATCCCTGAGGGCTCCGGGGAGCGAAGGCCACAGCGAGGGAGGGAAATGTGGTAGGACTCACCATGGCAGGTCCCCCGTCTGCTTCTTTAAGCCAAAGGCCGAGATGCTTCCCGATGGCTCGCTTTACGTACCGTCAGCCTCACGCACACACGACGATTGTCATAGACTCCGGCCACAAACTGGCAGTGCCACCGCCGCTCCGCACAAGATGGCGCCCGCAGTTCTACCGCCCATCACCGCCACCATTATTCGCCAGTCCCAAGCGTTTTTTTCAAGTCAGGCTCATGACTCTGGTTGGGCTGCAGCACTTCACGGCCAGGTGCTTAAGACTCCGACCCCAGTGGCCGCTGCACTGCCATCTTCAGCAGCGCGCTATCACTCCATCACTGTGACACGGCCCAGACCAAAAGCCAGAAGTACGGCCACAGAAGCCCCGGGAGTCACAGGTAGCGAGCCGCTGAGTATGCCAGAACTGCCTTCGGGGCGTTTCAGAGCCCAGGCTAGTGCTAGGCATTAGAGGGCGAAGGAGAGAAGGCAGAGCAGGTCTTAGCTCTCCGCCATCTTGGCCAAGCCCCCAGATGTAATCATTCAGTGAGAAAGATTTGAATGCGAAGCCATCAGACCCAGGGGATTTGCCCTTCTTAAGAAATTGAAGAACTTGAAGTATCTCTGGCATGGCTATTCCATCCTCTAAAGGAGACATAAATCACACTGATCACTGAGAGGGTTTTTGGTTTCTTTCAAGTAAGCATCAATCCGAGAAGACAGGGGTGGAGACTCAAATGTATAGAGAGAATGGTAATATTTAACGAATTCTGTAACAATCTCACTGTCTTTAAAAACAGGAGTTCCTTTGTTAGTATTTTTTGAGTCTACTGTTTGACCCTGCTTATGGATCTTCAAATAAATAGCTAGAAGTTATCCCATTTTATTATTCCCACCACAGTAACGAGCACTGCTGCAAAGTTGACTAGAGGAGGCTTTGTCAATGGAGATTTTTTTAAATGAAGTTTTGCACAAATAAGTTCTTGCAAATTTGGTGTGGTAGCTGAGGAATAGTATTGATGTTCTAGGCGTTTGTTGTCTAATAAAAGGGTCTGATGCTATTTTGTCTAGGATTTCTTTTTTTTAAACAAAATCAATAATGTGTCCACGAGCAGAAGCTTTAACAGTATCCCAAAGCAATTAAGGAGGGAGGAAAGAGTCAGCTTGAGAAATAATAAAGTCTTCGAAAAAAGCAGAATAAGATGAGGAAAAAGCAGGATAAAGTAAAAGAGAGTTATTAGATTGCCATCTATTAGATTTGGGATGGAAGGTAGCAATTCAAAGTCTGTAATGACAGGGGCATGATCGTAGATCACAAGGGTTTCAATAGAAGAACTAATGAGATTTTGGGAAAGTAATTTAGAAACCAAAATATGGTCAGGTATGGATGGAGAACCATGGAGTGCAGAGAAAAATGATAACTCCCTACTGGAGGGATGACAAATTCTCCATGAAATAACCAAAAGACGCTGGGTAATAAAAGAGTGAAATTGCTGGGGCATCCTATGAGTTAAATATTTAATTGAACATTGAGGGTCAATAAAGGGGTGCACTACTTGATTACAAAAGCCTTGCAAAATGAAAAAGTCATCAGCATATTATACACACTTTTTAGAGATAGTAGGCCACAATTAATTAACAAATTAAGTGGGACCATAAATATTACAAATAGTTAAGGGGATATCATTGACTGTTAACTTGACAAAAAGCTACCTGCCCTCAGATTCTTTGGAAATAGCTATCAATTTTAGTTTCTTATGACAAAGGAGAATAACATAATGTTTCTTACTCAAAGAAGGAGAAACAAAAATGGAACTCACCCAACCCTATTTAGGTTTTAAAGCTACAAGGTTCAGAGTCTCCTGAAGAAGAACAAGGTCAGGAGAGTATTTAGCCAAATGAGCCAAAATACTCTGCCTCTTTAATGGATTAATAAACCCTTTGATATTCCATTAGATAACTCTGAATGGTAAAACAAGAAATAATATATACAGATAAAAGGTCTTCTCAGAGAACACATTTAATAATAACAGAAAAAATGAGTAAGAAAGAAAGAAAAGAAAAAGAAACTGGATTGGAAGAGAAAAGGGAAGGAAAAGGAAGAAGGCCAGAAAATAAGAGACAGCACATGTCAAGCACTGACAACTGTAAAACATACCTGGTGAGGATGCAACACGAGGGAAGGGTCGCTGACAGCAAACGGTAAAGACTGTACAGCAAGGGAGTACACATCCGCGGAAAAATGAAACAAAAACAAAGTGAGGAAAGGAGAAATAACACCATGAAACTTGTAAAAAAGCAAGAGATTCGTCAATAGGTTAATAAAACTTAGATGAGCACAAAAAATTAGCTTGAGACTGTGATTGAAAAAATAAGCAAAGATTTAAAAGATTATGCAAAGTTCAACAGAAAACATCAAATACAGTCAGCTTCACGTAGAAGCAGAAGTCTCCATGAAACTGGAAGAATGACAACTAAGAAACTCTTGAAGATCTGCAGGAGATGAGAAAGAAGATGTTTTATTCTGAAACAGGGGGGGGGAACAGACCAAAGCGGGCACCTAAAGAGCATAAATGTGGCCAGAAATGTAGGAACTTTTACCAACTGGTCACTGTAGCTTTTAATACATTCTGTGTTATGAAGATACTACTCCTTTGCCATGAAATTTGCTTTTTCAACTTTGCTGCATTAGGGACTTTCAGTAAGTCAGTAAATTTCAGGAAGAAGATAATAACTCCTCTGGGATTAAGTGAAGCCGAGGAAGATTGAGAACGTTCACCAAGATCATGATCTCTCTGAATATTTAATTTCGTGGAAGAAGGTTAACCCACCAGCTGAGGTAAGAAAGAAGTGAAAAAGGACACAGGATCAATTCCATCCGGACCTTCTTGAAGATCATAATGGTGCAGGGTATTTCACCTATTTTGATTTTCTAAATCTTCAGAATGAGCTTTCAACAACGCCACATCCTTTTCCAAAGCTGACATTTTTGTCATCTCATCTTGCATATCAATTATGTGTTGCTCAAGCACTGAAACTCTGTTCTCCATTTGAAACCATTTAACATCAAGATTCTGAATGCGCATGTTGGTTTCTTCCACAAATTGATGTAGCACGTGTATTTATACAAGCGCAAGATCACGAGAGATAGGGGAAGAGGGCTTAACAGGAGAAGGCGAGTCCTGCTTGGCTCTCTTGTTTGTGGACGTTGAAGCAGATTGCCCAGTCTTAGTTGAGGACAAGGATGAAGACGGCATATTTATCTTAGATGAAGAGTTTCTCATAGAACAATTGTTGGTTTTTAAGAATAATGGCAGTTTCTGCAAGGTGGTGGCTGTTTGATGAGGATACGCCTTCATACACTCCAAAAAAAATGAAGCAGGCAGAGCAATATCAGTAGTGAGCCATGATAAAAGCCAGCTAAATCCTTTCAGTAGAGCTGGACGGAACGTTGCAGAAAAAGAGGGGAAAAAGAAAAGCACCTCAGCTTGAAGAACAAATGCATGCAGCATCAGATAACAGCAGCAACGCCAAAACATGCACTCAAATAGTGAAGAACCATCAAAGATAAAAAGTAAGTCAGTAAAAGCATGGAAAAGTCTAAGTCCTCTCTCAGCTATTTTTTTAATAAGATAAAGTGAAATGGATTATGTAATGTTCCCATAAGTCAATGTCACTTGCGGAGGAGCTAGAAATTGCTGTAGAAAGTCATTTAGAGATGAGGATATTTGATAGACCACTACCTCTTTCTCATCACACCAATGCAATTTAAATTAAACCAGAAATATGTTGTTTTTTGAAGAAATCAATGTGTTTGTCAATAATTCAATGAGTTGTTCTCCAATGCTCATGTTCTCTCCTAGGTGACAAAAGATCATAGACATTTTAAAGGAGTTGATATTCTTAGGTTGTATTTCTTCCAGAAAGACATTGTAATGGTATGAGGGGAAATTGTTTTTTTCAGGTTCTTGAATACAATTTGTTCTTTACGACTCAACAACATGCCACCACCCATTTTATCTATTTTACCCATGCCTATGGTTTAAAAGTTAATTATATGAGCAAGTCCCTTGCTGGCTGAGTAGCCTCATTTCACCATTGTTCAGTTCGTAAAAAAAAGGTTGGTTTATATCTCTTAATCAAGTTTGCAATATCGAGGTGATGTTGGGTACTGACATGCAGCTGTGTAAAATACATTAAAGGGGCTTTGATTGGGTACATTCATGGTGATGGAAGCGGTCTCTTTTTCAATGACCGTACAAGTGGTTGCCTTTTCTTTGGGAATTAGTAATTGTTGTCTTTGTGTTCATGATGGTTGGAATGTTCGAACTTGTAGAACTATTGTCTAATTTAAGGAGTTCCACAACGATTCTGTCTCAAGCGTCGAGGAGGATCTTCTGATTGAGGTTCTCAGCTATTTTACTGTCGGAGTCATCTTTGTTCCATCATGGTTAACTGTGCATCATTGATGTTTATGTGTGTCTAAAAAAAGAAAGAATAGAAAAGTGACTTCATGCATTGTAGGTTGGTACTTAATTGTTAAAATCTAAGTAGGTTAGTACATGGCCCGACTTTTTGCCACCTTTTGCAAGAATGTATCAAGAATAGGATTGTATTCATATATCTTTTTTATCTGCAGAATTATGGGGCATATTATCAAGAACAGGGGATAACATTATTGCCGCTTTATCGGCAGGAAACTGCCGCTAAAGTGGCGATAATGGCCTTGATCATATGTCCTTGTGAATTTCCATAGCAGCCCAGGTTCTGGTGTTAACCTGGGCTGCTATGGTAATTCACAAGGGCATATTATCAAGGCCATTATCGCCGCTTTAGCAGCAGTTTCCTGCCGATAAAGCAGAGATAATTTTATCACCTGTTCTTGATAATATGCCCCTATCTTCCTTATCCCAACAGGATGAACACATTCAGGTTGATGATAATTTACACTTCACTACATTTAGTGGGTTGGATGAAATCTTCTTCTCCCCTCAGCTAATTGTCTGCAGGGAGCTCAATTGCTAAGCCATACTTTCCGGTGGCAAATGTCTTGCTGTCAATCTGTGATCACCACTTATTGAGATTGTTGGGAAACATTACCTGCTATCCTTTTTTTCATTAGAGATTTCATTAGCCTGCCATATGTTCTGATGATGGTTATTTTTCCACTTGATAGCCACTGTTCTTGAACTTTTTTAAGCTAAATGTTTTTGAGCTGGTTCGGCAGAGTCCCTGAGATTAATAATGAGACCATTAGATCTGATTGTTGTTTTGTTCTAGTGATTGACATGCATATCTTTGTCTTTCTTGACAGTTAGAAATGATTCAAAGTGTACGTTGTCAGCTGAACCTGGATTCCTCATTTTATCATTGTTATAGATGGAGATGGAGATTTTGGCTTTAATCAAGAGAGAAGGATCGATGTATAACTTATACCCACATATAATTTTATTGAATCAGGATTATGGGGTAAGAAATCATACTAATTATCAGAATGATTGATGAAATATAGAAGGTCATGTTTTATGCTCCTTTCCATAAGAAAATGTGTTTCTCAAAAACTAGTATCCAGATAATTTGATAACAGGTAAAATGTAATGGCAGAGAAAACAATCCCAATGTTTGATTTAAATATATCCTGAAGTACCACGGTCAAGAGTTTGGAATTTTAAATACCACAACTTTTCCATCTTGTAATTTAGTCCATCCCATGCATGACTGCAATTCCATATTTAACATCACTGACCTCATTTAAAGTTTATTAAAGTTTGGCAGACCAAAGAGGAATCAATTTGACTGTTGTGCTTTTATCTGGTTCTAGGGCATTTGTAATAATAAATAAGCACTGTAAGATTAAGATTAAGCCTGCGCCACATTTAGTAACTACATAAAACTAATACAGAACTTTCAAGAGGTGTAAGAAATAATATATTGCCCTATTTGCATAGAGGGATATAAGCGATTTTCCAATACCCTTGACTGCGATTTGAGATTTATGGCTTCAGTGACGAACTCCCAATTCACTTGCAATCTCTCCTATGCGCACAAGATTCCAAGTTTAGTAGTAACTACTCACACATGCAGCTTTTCCCAGACATTCTTCAGCAAAAAAAACCAGACGAAACATTATGTGTGAAAAATTGTTAGACAATAGGCAAGGCCGATTGGTCTGGAAAACATGAGTAAACCTACAAGTTTAAATTACTAACATGTGTAACTTACCTATGAGAATAGCCCCATCAGTACATACATGCTGTGCAAGCATCAAAATAAAACACACAAAAGACAAATTGCAGCTATTCCTCCCTTCACCTTTTGTGTGTTTCATGTCCTGCCCTAATAGGCAAGGTGTGCCCAGCAGTGGGTTCCATGTTAACTGTGTCACTTGAACCAAGCTGTACCCGCGGATAAGCCCATAACTAGGGGAAAACTGGTCCTGGGTTGCTTTTGTTCTGGTTCAGGGAAAACGGGCTTGGCAATTCAGGCTGTGATGTTCCTATGAGTAGCAGGGTCAAGGTTGATTTGAATCGAGCTGGTCCAAAAAGGTGACATGGAGAGTTAAAGAACGATGGGTTGGGATGCTACCCGAGAGATTGCCATTGGATAGAAAATTGCAAACATTTCGCCATCACTTATCGTGTGTTTCATGTACCGCACTAAGGGCCTGATTAAGATGTTGGTCAGAAAGCAATCCGATCAACTCCACGTCAGAATCAATTCTGGGACGACTCGCGTTCGGCGAGTCCAACCGATCGATTATGATGGTTCCGTAACAACATTCAGAAAGTCTCCCATTGACTTCAATGGAAGTCTGAGAGTCTGTGTTTCAACCAACAACACAGACTCCCATAGAAAAACGGGGTGGTTGTGGAAAATTTGCACACTTTTTTAGACACCCCATGGTGCCTGCCACACTGTGCATGGTTTTAAAAAGGGTCCCTTGGGTACCCCCATGGACCTCAGCCAGAGGACACAGGGAGAAGGGGGGGGGGGGGCTGCTGTGTGCCTCCAAACTCAGTTTACAACAGCCGTTCCATGTCTGACAGACTGATTCGCAAAGGCTGTCGGAATTCAGCATCGTAATATGTCGGTCGGAAACGCGGTACGTTGAATTTCCAAATGCCGATCGTAACTGAATCAGAGTGAACTAACGGTTACCTTTCCATCGTAAACAGTGAAGGGGAAATGTTTCTGAGTCAGTCGGAAACATAGGTTCCAACACGGTTTAGAAGAATCCAACTGCCGTGTAGAGCCTTTCCGACCGACATCATAATGTGGCCCACAGTAGCATGGCTATGCCCAGGCATGGGTTCCATGCTCACTCTGTCACTGGAACTAAGCTGTACCCGGCTTACAAGCCTATAACTGTGGTGATAAAAGCCCTGGGATACTTGTTTTCTGGTTTAGGGAGACTTGGCTTGGCAGATCGGCTGGACTGTTCCCATGAGCAGTAGGGTCAAGGCTGAGTTACCAGTGGGTGGGTCCAAACTGAAGGGGCATGAAGAGCAAAGGAATGATGGGTTGGGATGCTACCCCAAGTAATTGCTAGTGGTTAGACACATCGCAAGCATTCCTCCCATCACCTTTAGTAAGTTGTAGGCATCAAAATACTCATGTAATCTCCATATTTCACAAGTAATATGTGTCAGGTTGAAATTATTGCACTGATACATTTTAAAACCAGGGGAATTAGATTCTAATGCGTGTGATAAATTCTGAATCCCCCAACAGGCCTCTCGAAATGAGGCTGCAAATATTTTTTAAGTCTACCCAATGCTCTAGAGGTAGATGCAATATATGGAACTGTAGGGATTTACAGAAATTACTACAATTCAATGGCTACATTAATTGTGAACGTGTCGCATTTTCCACATAATCTCTCATCTGCAGCATGATTTGCAGATTTTAACGAAAAAAATTATTCTAGCTCAAACACATTAATAGTTTATTAAAAAACATAGAGACATTTGTTGCTGTGCAGTGGGAGGCCCTTCACAAAGATTGACTACTCACCTCTCTGTTACCTTTCAGTGTATTTGGGTTTTAAACTCGGTGTGCCGAGACAATGTTTATATGTGAAAAAAATAAAGTAATACTAACACACAATGTGCCACGCTTACCTGCATATTGTGTAGAGCACTACCTGGCAACATATTCACACTTTAAATCATGCAGGGTTTTCCCTTATAGTTTACAACCCACTTCCCGATTTTCGATTAATCCTTTGCTGATTTGCCTCTTTAAAGCAAAAGAGCATTGGAACGTGACGTCATGCAACTTTATGATAACAAGTAACAAAAACCCATGCGGTGAGATTTGAAAACTTGAACAAGGCCAGGTAGCTTCCTAATTTGCCGCAAATTCTTGAAGCTGCAACTGAGAATGTAACATTTCCGCCGCCTTAAAAACAATCATAGAGGAACAGATACCATAGTCTCCTCCTACATTATGCACCTCTTGATCAAGTCTGCAGAGCAACTTTGCAAATGTTTACCTTTTCGAATGTTTTGCTACATACTGCGCTCAAACGTCTGCGCCAGTTTCTGAGAGTAGTCTAATTGGACATATTGGAACATATATTGATTTGCTCAACTTTCTGAAATGTAATGCGCCATCCGAAGCACTCTTCGCCGACTTCTGATCGTTGTCTTAAAAGAAAAAGAGAGCTTTTTAGGAAACAACTGCCCTTCGTGTGTTGTGTTTCTGAAAATATCTTTAAAGTGGGCTCTATTTTGTTAGATAACAGCGCACCACCGAGCTCCGAAAAGGATCAATAGCAGTGCTATTTTAAAGTTTGAACTCTCTCACCTCTCGTTAAAATCCATATCAGTGCTCGCTTTCCCCATGACCATGGCGCAGTTTGAAATAGGACCAACCAACAACGGATATCTAATAGAACCGTTCATTTCAGATTGAGGGCAGCATTTGGAATTGTTTTGCTCTTGCTTAATTTATTAGACTGCCACTAAAGTACTCTATTGAGAGCACTTCAGTACTTTTACCAAGTATGCAACAAAGAACATGTGTAAGGATTCACATTACAAAGTAAAGTAAAATATCAACAATCAGTACCGATAAAAAACAGCATTTTTGCTTGTGGTCTTAGTGGTTCTTTTAAGTAAAGTAGTTTGCAGGACTGAGGTGTGTTGAATTTCTGTAGATATATATTTGAGACAATCTTAAAAGCAGTGAGGTGGTGTATTATAGCCTGAGTTATAGGCCTGAACCCAGGCAAGGGTCTACAACGTAAGGAGAGGGCCCATATCAACTGGCAGGGCTGTTCTAGGATTCTTGGGGCCCTGTGCAGGAAGGGAATGTGCAAGGCCTCTCAAACTTGCATATACGTGACACATTCAGGACTGTTTGCATATCTCTCTCAGCCACCAACAAGTACCTCTTAACAGCTCATCAAGGGCTGAAGGTGTGAGTGCTGCTTATCTGCAGAGAGGGTTAATACTGCCAGGGAGCTAAACAGCAGGGTTATAGCCATCCCACTGTGCCTCTGCGTGTGTGGAGGTGGAGGCCTAATTGCTGGGCAAATGTGTCTTCTTGCAACTGGGAATGGAGGCCCCCCTTCCCTCACGTTCCCCTTGCTACACCACAGCAGTGAGGCCAGAGGAGGTGGCCTATTATGGTGGTGCACTTGCAAGGTGGCACATTTCATGCAGTGGTCTGATTCTGTCACATTGGTGCAGGGCCCCAAGTTGGAGGGCTGACTATGGGGCCCTGGGCAGCTGCCCACACTGCACATGCCTAGCGTCGGCCCTGTCAACTGGTACAGCCATCGACAACGGGCTGCAAGAGTCAAGAAATCTGGGTTAAATTCATCGTTCTTTGGCACACTACGCCACCCCAGTTTGACACCAGCCAGATGCAAATCAGTCTTAACCCTGCTTCTCACGGCAACAGTCCAGGCCAAAATGCCAATCCATTTCCTCCCTGGAACGTAACCAAGCTTCCAGGAATCGGTTTCAGGCTATCAGCCATCATAAGCAGGCTAGCATGAATTCAGTGGCACAGTGAGCAAGGTACTCACGTCTGGGCGTACCCTCCCACTCAGGGCACAAAAATCTGCGGCAACAAATTATTGACAGAATGCAACCCCAGTTTAGACCCAACCATATGCAAATTAGTCTTGACTCTGCTTTTCATGGGAACAGTCCAGCCCGAACTGCCGAGACAGGTCCTTCCTGGACCAGAAACAAGCATTCTGGGGCTGGTTTCAGGGTATCACCCTTCATCAGCCAGGCTAGTTTGAATCTAGTGGCACAGTATGCCCTGGACCTATGTCTGGACATACCTGCCACACTTAGGACAAGAACGCAAAAGACACACAAATGATGGGCTGAATGCGGAACGCATCAAACATTCACCCCCACTCAAGATATCTGTATTAAATCTATTGTTCTTTTGCTCACCAAGCCACTCCAGTTTAGATGCATCCATATGAAAATCCGTCTTGACACGGCTCCTCATGGGAACAGTCCAGCCCGAATTGCCAAGCCAGGTCCTCCCTGAACCAAAAACAAGCTCCTGGGCCTGGTTTTTGGGTATCACAGCCCAACTCATGGTGAGACCCAGGTACTCACTACTAAACTTTGTATTTTATTATTCACCTCTGGACCTTTAATACATATGAACAGATCTATACCTTTCCGCAACTAGCACCTCCTGTTTCAGTAAGTTACTCTCCCACATTTCATACCACCGTGTTTGAATGATGAGAATTAGGTCTACAGTGAACCTCACCCAGTTCGTTTTACCATGCTGATTCATAGTAACAATCATGATGATAATCTCATATACACAAATTGCAAGATTAACTAAACGCCGGCTTAGTTTTCTTGATTTACCAGTTACCATCTAAGACGACATTTCTTAGCAGCATTCTCGTTCCTCAGATATGGGTTTTTGCACACTATAAATTTACCAACACACCACTAAATTTTTTCATTTTTCGGTGGCACTTTTTTCCGTTTCACAAGTATGCATGCTGCATGTGTTTCCTGGTCACAACGTTCAAGTTTTTCTTTTTACAGATTTCTTTTTGACTGTTATCAACATGCAGGATCTATTGGGGATATATGAGCTGTCGCTCTTTATCACCATTAATAACATGATTAATTTATGAGAATGTAAGTATTGTACAGTAGTGAATTGAGTTCAAGTTTCTTCTATTTTCTTAGGATTACGCCCCTGATGAAGGGTGCAGACCGAAATGCATTGGGCATATTAATGTTATGGATATATGAGTTTGAACAAAATTAACTAAAAAGATTATGGACGCTGCAATGTGAAACTGAACTTATTCACGGAAAGAAAACAAAAATAAAGATATTTCTTGCAATCACATCAATGAATGAATGAATGAATGAAAGAATATTTATATAGCGCCTATACTACCCGGAGGCCACCAACACATCTTGAATAAATTATTTTGAATTCAATTTCGAGTGTGGACTGGGGATGCTCCCCATTTACTGGGGAAATCGCATTTATAGTTCCTGGTTTTAGGGTATCACCCCTCATCAGTCAGGCTAAATCGAATTCAGTGGCATAGTGAGCCTGCAACCCACATCGGGGCCTAACCGGCGCACTTAGGGCGAGACAGCAAAACGTGCACAAATGATGGATAGAATGTGGAACAAATCAAAAATTCACCCCAGACATTAGATCAGGGTTATATCCATTGTTATTTTGCTCACCATACAACCCCAGTTTAGTACCACCCACACGCAAACAGTTTTCATTCTTCTTCTCATAGGAACAGTCCAGCCCGAACTACCAAGCCAGGTCCTCCCTGGACAAGAAACAAGCATTCTGTGACCGGTTAAAAGGTATCACATCTCATCAGTCAGGGTAGCTTGAATTCAGTGGTACAGTTTGCCCTGGACCCATAGTGCACTTAGTGTCTAGGCACACAGTGCCTAAGTGCACTGGGCATACCCAGTGAACATAGGATTAGAAGGCAAAAGACACACAAATAATGGATGGAATGCAGAACAAATCAAACATTCACCCCAGCCAAGAGATCTGGGTTAAATCCATGGTTCTTTTTCTCACCAGGCCATTGCATTTGTCAGCCTAAGTGGGAAGGGTATGCCCAGACGTCTGCCGCGTGCTCGATACGTCACCAGATTCAAGCTAGCCTCGCAGATGAGGGGTAATACCCCAAACCAATCCCAGGATGCCTGTTTCTGGTCCAGGGAGGACCTAGCCTGGCAGTTCGTGCTGGATTGTTCTTGAGGGGAGACGGGTCAAGACTGATTTGCATATGGCTGTGTCTAAACTGTAATGGCGTGACATGCAAAAAGACAATGGATTCTTTTTGCATTTGTCACCCTAAGTGGGAACGGTATGCCCAACCATGGGTCCTGTTTTTCCTTTGCCACCAGATTCAAGCTAGCCTGGCTGATGAATGGTGATACCCTGATACCGATCCCAGGATTCTTGTTTCTGCTCCAGGGACAACTTGGCCTGGCAGTTCGTACTGGACTGTTCCCATCAGGAGCAGAGTAAAGACTGATTTGCATATGGCTAGGTCTAAACTGGAGTGGCGTGGTGTACAAAGAAATAATGGATTTAGCCCAGATCTGTGGCTGAGGGTGAATGTTTGATCTGTTCTTTTTGCTGATGGAGATCTGGGCAACATCCCTTACATGTGTTAAGCAGGAATCAACTGGGCTGGAATTCCAGCATGGGTCGACCTCACAGTGATAGTGAAACGCACCTCTTCCGGAAGAAAGGGTTGATATGGTACATATTATACCATCATCCATATTGCCATGCAAATGCCGCAGACAGGCTGCTGTTTTTTTTCTATTGTGATAGCTCTGTCGCCGAGTGGCCAATACAAATAACAACATCTTATGTGTTGAACTTAGCCCTTGTGCAGAATTTTAAAGGTGTTTTGATAGGGTGCATACGAAGTGGCAGTGTAAGAAAAAGTAAGCTTGAAGAATTTTATCCTGCATGTGCAAGGAAATGAATGTGTGTCAAACGTCATTGTGTTTAGGGAGAGAAGGCAACTTAAGAATGTGAGCATGTAAAAATGGCATTACAAACGGGGCCTAATGTAATCATGTGACACCATATAGAGGGACAGGGCAGAAGACTGAGTTCTTTTATAAAGTTATGGAACTCTGAGGTGACTTGCAATATCATTCTCATGTACGCCAGGGGATACTATATCACACCATCACCTTTACAAAAACCACTTAAAACATTAGGAGTAGCTCTTTCATATCAAAGAGCCAGCATGTTTGTGAACATAAAGAATACAAATAAAACCTCTAGTGCAAAATTAGCACTTTAAAAACCTCTGAGATATTTGTTGCAAATAAATATTAGAAACCGTTCAATGCATGTCAGATTCTTTTTAAACAAACAAAAAGCTGCACTATTTCGAAATGTCTAGAAACAGGCAGAACGATTCAAGCTTTTCTCTAATTAGGTGTGCAAAAAATAAACATGTTCGCTCTGGTTGTCACTGTAAGCAAAAAAAAGAAAGAAATGCAATGTTATATTTTTGTTGCATTAAACCGCTGCTTCAGTTATCCCTGGTGACCTGATCTGTTTCCATCTCGGCTGCTGGCTCTGCAGCGGGCCACGTGACATCAGGACTCAACTGTAATAACTTATGACTGTCGAATTCTGATGACTTTTCTTTATAATCGGCGACTGGGTATGTCGCAAGTCGCCGATTATGAAGAAATTAGAGACTGGGGCTTATGCATAGATTTTAGAATCCTGTGTACTATAGATCTCTTGCACCTAAGCTGCAGCATGAGAGAAACATGATTATTTGGAAAAAGAACCAAAGAGCCCCCAACAACCGGGTCAACGCTTTAAGTATTTGCTCCAGACATCTGCTGTGCTCTTCAAGTAGAAAAGTGGGTAGACCGACTCAGCCACTCATGCTTCCAAAGTCGAAATATATATTAGCATTAGATATTTGTAATATGCGTCCTTTGCAACCAACAACTACGGTATAAAGCAATGTATTGGCAGTATTATTTAAGATAAATTAACTATATT
Organism: Lissotriton helveticus; assembly: GCF_964261635.1. Classification (NCBI taxonomy): domain Eukaryota; kingdom Metazoa; phylum Chordata; class Amphibia; order Caudata; family Salamandridae; genus Lissotriton; species Lissotriton helveticus. The sequence goes on along the minus strand of NC_136060.1, from coordinate 243,465,109 downwards.
AACAGAGGGAATTAAAAGTAACACGCTAAAATCAGGGGCACTTTCTCCAAGTCCTTTTAAATTAGAGTGTCTCGCTTCCAGGACCTTATTGCGATTTCTGCTCTTTCATAACAATAAAGATGATACTGATCATAATCAAAGCGAAAAACACTTTACAGTATAGGAAGAGATAAAATACAAAACAACAAAAGGTGACATGTATTTATAAGGTTGAAGTTTTCTATTCCCAGCTTTAAAGATTGATTTTAAAAAATCCTTTTGACTGCAGCAGGAAGCAAGCCCTGAAGTGCCAATCTCGGCGAGTCTGTTGCGGGTGCAGGCATTGCTGTCACTGTGCGCTGGGCTCACAATGCATGAAGCAGAACGTTTACAAGGAGGAATTAAAGGTAATGTGAATGGATAGATCTGTTATCAGGCGAGGGCTGGTGAAAATGATTAGCCCAGTTCACAGCTTTACAGAAAAGCCTCTCAGGTATTTTTCCCCAGCTTCCTTTGCAGAGAAAGTTTTTCGGATTTAGATTTGTGTTTTTGAGCTGAGATACAGTAGCTGGAGCGGATATAAGAATAAATTCTCTTAAGCCTGAAAATAATCCAAAGCCACAGTTCTTTTAACCACCCAAGCATCAGGTAAAAATTCACAAAAAGGCATTTCAAGGAATTTCCTGGCGCATTGCTTATAAAGCACACTCCTCTTGTAGAATACACATTAGAAAGTCTCTATATTTTACACTGAAATCTTCCCTTTTGTATTGTGCCATGTGACACACTCACAGCTTCGCTATCTATGGCACCGCACAAGTGTTTGGATTAAAATACTAACTGCTGTTAACTTTCATTGAGAGCCACTTCTCTTCTGCTATTGAATATCTAATGTTTACACTGCACTGAAGCTCAGAAATGAGTGTTCTCACTGCGTGCATTGAACAGAGTGCAGATAACCCTTCTGATGGGACACAAGTATCTCATAGACTGAGAGTCTCTTTTACCTATTCCAATTCCCAAAAATCTTTATTTCGATCACAAGATCATAAAAGATGTACATAGCATCACAGAATATTTCATTTTAAAGTTAAAAAAAGCATTAAACAACATTAGTGATCAAAATTAATAGGGGTATGCCAGAAATTCAAATCTGTCCTGAATCGCCAAGTCTCTTAATGCAGCGATTACGGGCATACCACATTGAGGTTAAAAATTTAGATAGTGCAAATACGGTGGTTGGGGCTAAGTCTGTCTTTAAAACTCTGTAAGCGGGTAAAAAACTTCTGAATCCCATGTTTTTGAGCAGAGGAACGAGCCAATATTTCCTGCTCCTCTCATAGGATCGGCAGAAAAAGACCACATGTGCATCGTTCTCCTTTCTATGGGCACATGCCGGGCAAGTTTCTGTGGGGGAGCGCCCGGACCATGTTGCTGTAAAAGATGCCAGGGGGAGAGTCCCATGTCTCCAATGCAGGACTAATTTCCTAGTTAGTACCGGAGTCATGGCATCTAGGACACTTTCCAATCGATACCTATTCAATTTATGTGTCAGTGCTGGCTGGACCTCCTGCCTCACAAATCTGTTCATTTGACCTTTGAATCACCCTTTTCGGGTTAACTGAAATGGAAATCTGCATAATAATAAAATATAACCCACAATGGAAGACGGGAAGTGTAGCAGCTGCTCATCATGGCGAGCACCGGAAGTGATTGCGGGCAACAGGACTCCATGTGGTGAAGAGAATGCACATTGGAAGCTCTTAGTAAATGCCATTGTGCATTCAAATTGGTTTTAGCTTTACTGGCTAAGATTGTCACGCAACAGAACTTTGGGAGAAGGCATAGGCCAGTGCAAGGAGAATGTTGTGATTTGTGATGATAAATACTTTTTCAAAGGAGGTCTTGAGTGAAATGACCGATTAGAAAGTCCATCTGCCCCTCGTGTTCCCACATTATATTTTGTTTGTGGACTTTAGTGCAAAATATACTAATCCAATGATGTGCAAATTGCACGCTGAGTGGTTTGCAAACAGGGATGCAATTTGTGAGGTGGCATATGTATAAAGAGATCGCATTGTAAATTGTCCATTCACAGGGGGTCACAGAATGACTTGCCTTATAACTATTACTTAGTCAGGTTGCAGTTTGCAAACAAGCCCATTCCCCATACACAATTGGCTGCGAGTGCAAAGGCTTTGGCATGAGGGGGAAGCAAACCTCTATCGCTGCGTTCCCAAATGGTAAATATATTTTTCAAGCAGCCCCTACATTTTAAAACATTAATGTGTAAGCACAAGACCTGTGATTTTACAGATTCCAAGGTTTGTGATGTCAAATATGTTTCGTACACTGGGCTCTTCGACCTTTATTGTACTCTGGGGGCTGCTGACCAAGCTTCAGGCAATGTAGACCCCGTCTAATGTAACTCACTTATGTTGCTTGTTAATTTAGGATAATGTTAACAGTATGAGGACTCCGAACCGGCACTGGAAAGTGTAAAATATTAATCAGCAGAATATTATAATTAATGCAAAAATGTAAATTAGTAGGGAACAATGGTGACTAAATTGTGTGACATGAAATTACAAATTATGCGATGTAAAACAACATATTCTGTGGCAATATTGTTTTTGTATTTGACTATTTTAATACATAATAATGCAAAATGGGCAATGTTACACTTTATATATGACAATTTAACACCTAAATCTATAAATATGTGGAACACAGTGTAGGCAGAAAATTATATAATAGACGTGGCACTGACTGTAGTTTATTTGTAGCAGTAAATGGACATCTGTGAGGAATTGCATATGTTTTGTTGTGGCACAGCATTGGCATTTTCCCCTCGAACAGGTGCTGTGCATTGATATGCCACATTGGGCTTATTTAACATCTGCATATAATGTACCTTCAGCATGGAAAGGTAAAGGACATGTGGGCTGCCATGTGCATTTACACTACCAACATATATGGCAAAAGTATGTGGCTGAAGGGAGCTCCTTCTCGTCTGTAGGTTATATGTACTGCTGTGCCACATAGCAGGGAAAGTGCCTTGGTCATGGAGCAAATGCCTACTTCTCAATATTGATAACTCACCCCTAAAGTCCAGAGGGTTAAATTCTAATATATAACATTTGGTATCCTGCATATTGGGCACCCTCACAGTCAAATAACTCCCAAAAGCTGTTTTCACTAAATAGTTTGTGCAAATGTTTCCATGAACATGCTTACATATCGTTAAAATATTGTCCATCTCTGCCTAGAAAAGTGCTAGATGTTGGAAAGTGGGATGTTGGTAGGGCTAAATATGCACCTACCACTAGTAATAGGGCCACCAACACATTATAAAGTCCACTGAAGGTCTCAGTAAATTAGCTCCTTGCTGAACCCTTAGTAGCTGACCAGGAGCAGTCAGGCCTAACTTAGGAGACAGGTGTGTAAATCACTTAAAAACACCAATACATCAAGTTAGTAAGACTCAACACACAAAAAAAATCCCACACAATGTATAAAAAAGGAAATATTTTTATGAACAAATAGACACCAAAACGACAAAGATCCATAGTAGGGAACCGGATATATGAATTTTTAAAGATTAATGACTTTATAGTGCTTAATCTTTATAGTGCAATGGAACGTGTAGATGGGGAACATGGCGGTTACTAGCTAGACGCTGGCGGTCACGGCCACCATTACGGGGGAAGTGCGGGCAGGAGCGAGGCCGTACACAAGCTGAATTTGCATAGAAACCAGCAGCTGCGGGCCGTGGAGGGAGTTACGGTGGGGCAGGGAGGCGGGGAGGGGGAGGGGCGGGGTGGAGGGACCTAAAAACAGGCATATGGATCATTGCAGGTAAGTACACAATTTAATTAATAAAACAAAATTCGTAGCGCGCACAGCATGGCAAAAAGCAATGCTGTGCGCACCACGAATTTCGTTTTATTAATTAAATTGTGTACTTACCTGCAATGATCCATATGCCTGTTTTTAGGTCCCTCCACCCCGCCCCTCCCCCTCCCCGCCTCCCTGCCCCACCGTAACTCCCTCCACGGCCCGCGGCTGGAAACCAGAAAGAGAGCCTTAGTTACTGTATATCCCGAATGATCCCAGAACGTTGTACTTTGTTGTTTGGAGGAAGAGTAGACTGGAGAGGGCTGCGTGGTCCCCAGGGATGCGTTGGTGCGAGGCAGCAGGAGATCTCCAGCGAGCTTGGCAGACAGGGATCTGAACTAGAGGCAGAGGCAGAGTCAGCACAAGTCAAGCCTGCCTGCAGCATGTCAAGGAGGTGGAAGGCGAGGAGAGGAGCTTGAGTAGAGTGGAAAAACAGCAGAAGCAGTTGAAGGGTGGAGAGCTAAGTAGTTGTGGGGGGCTGCATCTGCATATAGAGACAGGAAACAACAAGGAAGACGAGGCTCTCTCCAGGTACACGTTGAGGACCAGGAACATTGGAGGTAAGGCAAATTTACTTCCTATATCACCGGACACACTGCCTGAATTGTTACAGAGGGTTAAAACCACTATTAAGGCAAAGCGGGAGAGACAAGGAGGGACATCGCCAGGCAGAGGGCTAGGAAAGTCTCCAGTCGGAAAACCTAAAGAGGGGAAAGGAACAAAGAAATCCGTTAAAATTACCCCCTCTCCTAAATCTTTTTTCCATGTGCTCCCAAGTATGCAGGAATATGGGGCCAAGAGGGTAAGCCCCAGCTCAGAAGAACGTACCTTAAATTTTACCTCAGTAATGCCTGGGATCAGGGCAGGGAGCAGGGCTAATGCTTCAGATGCTACTGTTAACATGGACAAGAGCGCAAACAGCACCGATGGTTTGGCGGATCTGAGCATGCTAAGGAAGGAGTCTGGGGCATCCCAGGGAGACAGTATAACAGTCCCTTTACCCCGTACTGGCACTACCTGAAAAGCATGAAGTTCCACACCATGAAGCAAATATGGGAATGCCTGAAGCAAGCAGAGATGTAGGAACTTCGCAGGCAAGTATATTACTGGATTTGAAGAGTGATATAAAAAAGCGCTTTGAGGTGTCAGAACCAAACCAACTAGGCATTCAAGCTTCATGTTCTGAGTTAACGCTGAAGCTCGATGAAGTATCCCAGAGAACTAAGAAGTGGGAAGAAGAAGTAGGTGCGGTGAAACAGGATGTGGAGAAGAACGTATCTGAGATCTCTAAACTTGGAAGGCAAAATCAAGTTCTAAGAGAAGACCTGGAGAGAGTGGAGAACCATTCGCGTAGAAATAATCTAAGGTTCCTGAATATCCCTGGAACAGATGAAGGGTCAGACATTAAGTCCTTCATCATCTCACTCTTACGGAAAATGATTCTGAAAGATAAGGAAGAGATCAATCTTGAGTATGAAATCCAGAGGGCACATAAAGAGCCGTTCCAACGTAATTTGCAGAGAACTAAACCTAGGAAGATCTTGGTTAATTTCCTCTCCTATACTACCAAGAAAGAGATACTTAGTGGAGCTCTGAAAAATGGTCGCTATTCTGTAAATGGTTATTTCCTGCCCATTAGATCGGATGTCGGCAAGGGTACTGAACAGAGGCAGTTGGAATTAGGCAGTAAGATGGAGGAGCTTCGGAAGATGGGAGCAAAAGTCCAGCTAAAATGTCCTCAATGCTCCGCATTATGTTGAACAATCAAATGTTTAACTTTAGAACAGTTGAGGATGTGGAATCATTAATTGACAGGATCAGGAAGGGAGATACTGCTAAATGATAAATAAGGTTGCAGGATAGGTCGCTCTAAGGTTGCAGGATAGGTCGCTCTCTAGAGTATGAAAGTTTGAAGGGATTCCGGAATTCCCCCAATGGTAGGCCCATAGGCATTCTTTATGCTTAAAAAGATATGGAGGGTTCCCAGGGGATGGTGTAGGAGGGTGGGATGGGAAGGTGGTGGGTTAGCATGGGTGGGAAGCAGTGGGGAAAAAACACAAAAAAGTTCTTAGCACCTCCTATGCAAGAGAATTGCAATAACGCAGTGAAGAAACTAGGAAAAGAACAATCTGGGAAGTATTATGACTAAAAATCTGACTATCGTTATTCTTACATGGAATGTGAATAGTCTTAGGTCTAAACCCAGACAGAGGAAAGTGATGGAGTATTTAAGAAATAGACATGCGCAAATTATGATCCAGCAGGAGACGCACTTAGATGCAAATGAAAGTAATGACCTGTTTGGTAGGTGTGGATGGGTTCAAATGTTTATTGCTTCAGATCAACCACAATGCTGTAAGGGTGTGGCAATCCTAGTTAGGAGTGGATGCTGGATAGAATTTAAGAAGGCTAGTACAGACAGCTCAGGCAGATGGGCTTTAGCTTGTCTAAAGTGAGTGGATAGAGATTTCATATGCGTGGGATTCTACAGGCCCAACGAGGATAATCCACAGCATATTGTAGATTTAGAACTGAGGCTGGCGGGTATTTCAGCTCCTGCAATCGTGGGCGGGGATTTTAATATACTGATGGATCCTGTATTGGACCATTGAACAAGCAGGGAGAGTGCATATGTTCCTAGAATGAGGAGCGCCTTGAAAAGTATGGTACGGGATTTGGATTTTTTGGATGTTTGGAGATATTTGAAAGGGAGAATGAGGGGGTACACATACCATAGTAAAAAGCATCATCACTTTTCTAGATTAGACTATTTTTTAATTTACAGATGTTTTGCAACAAATGTTCAAAAGATCAAACACCTTCCAGCGCACATTTCAGATCATTTAGCTGTTATGTTAACACTAAAAGCATTTGGCCGGTGCCACCTAAGAGATGGACGCTAAAGCGTGCCTTGCTTTTAGAAGAGGGGGTGAAGGTAGACCAGAAGAAAGCAGCAACAGAGTACGTTATTAGTAACAAAGATTCCGCCTCCCCTGGCATCGTACGGGATGCCTTTAAAGCATATATGCAGGGGGATCCTAAAAAGCCTCACCTGTGCAAAAAATCGAGAAGATCAGGCAGAATTAGCGAATATGGAAAAGGAGGTTGGGATTCTAGAGGAGGTTCTCCATACTATAAGTGCGGGAGAGGAAAGAGATAAGACCAAAAGAAGGGTAGAAGAGTTCCAACTAGAATTTTAAATCAGGCTGGAACAAAAGTGCAAGGCAAGGTGGGAAGCTGCGAATACTGAAGAATTTGAGTATGGGGAGAAAGCTGGAGCTTTGCTAGCCTGGGAGGCCTGGGTTGAAAGATCAATGAATGATATAAAGGAGTTCAGAACTGATGCAGGGGTAAAGCTGGACAGCTGGGGAACTATGCAGGAACATATAGTAGCACTGTTTTCACAACGCAAGAAGGAGAACATCATTCCGGATTCCCCAAAGTTAAGAAGGTGGCTTAGCTCGTGTGGCCTTCCGGTATTAAATGAGGAGGGGAAGGAAATGATAGAGGCCCCAATTACTCAAGAAGAGATCAGGGGAGCGATTAAAAGATGTAAAAATGGAAAGGTGGCGGGGCTTGATGCTGTCCCTTCAGAAGTATACAAAATGGTAACAGAAGAAATACTACCTGTCTGGGAAAACCTGTTTAATATAATTTACAGGGAGGAGGAGCAGGTCCCAGAATCCTGGAGGGAGGCCTCTATAGTTTTGATTTTAAAACCGGCTAAGGACCCGGTAAAGGCGGAATCATATTGGCCGATTTCACTGCTGAATGCAGATTATAAGATCTTTGTCAGCATTTTAGCAGGGAGATTGTCGACAGTTGCATCTCAGTTGATACATGAAGATCAAAAGGGGTTCATCTCCGGGGGACAAATGCATTAATTGACCCAGCAATTAATAGGATTTATTGATATATCTACAGTGAGGTTGGCGCCTTTGTCGTTGGTCACATTGGATGCCGCCAAGGTGATTGGCCACGTTTTCTGGGAGTATCTATGGGCAATATTGGAGACTATGGGGTTCGGCCCCTTTTTTGTAACTACATTAAAAGCTCAACATCATGAGTCTACGGCTAGGATTTCCTCAATGGAGCTCTCACTAAGAGTTTTTTGATATCTAGAGGGATGAGACAGGGCTGCCCCATTTCTCCTTTGTTGTTCAACATATGTATTGAACCATTTGCCCAGGCACTCCACCAAAATGACGTGGTTAAGGCTTTCCGTGTGGGAACATTCGGTATGAAAATCGCCTTATATGCGGACAACTTAATTGTCTATACAGCAGACCCTGTTACCACAATCCTTAGAGTAGAACGACTAGCTGAAGAATATGGGGCCTTTTCAGGATACTTAGTTAACAAGGAAAACAGGGGATTATGTGTTGGAATAGCTCAGATTTAAAGGGGAGGGTCCAAAGAGAGCTGGGGTATTTGGGAATAAATATTCTCAACACACTGCAAAATATACCGCAACATAACCTAGAGAGGGTTGCTAGGGATATCGAAAAAACATTGACCAGGTGGAAGAATCTCCCATTAACGTTATATAGAAAGGTTAACCTTATTAAGATGGTGAAATTGCTGAAGCTTACATTTCTTTTTAACTGCATACCTCTTACCTTCCCAAGAGGGCTGATAGATAAAATACAGGGCAAATTGGGCAGTTTTATTTGGGCAGATAGGGGAGCACTTCTGACCTGGAACAAATTGCGGCATAAATTGGCTGATGGAGGGCTAGATTTAACGCTATACTGCAAGGCTGTCCAGTTTAAGAATTGTAGAGTCCTATTATGTACACCGGGGCACAGGGAGTGGGGTGGATTGCTATAGGAGATGGTGTGAGAACTTAGCCTGGCATATGTTGTCCACTATTCTAGTGGGCACCTTGCACCAGTCTAAACGACCCTTATGATGGTGGTTGTAAAGTCAACCTTATAGATCAGCTATCCTAGTGGTAGCATGGACCAGCGGTCTTAGGCTAAAACTTAAGAGAGCATGTGAAGCCAGCTGTTTTTACCATATATAATCCCTTGAATACCGAATGAAAGGACACCACACAAGGTATATATCAATTATATATATATTTATTACTAACACAACCCCTCTGCAATCTTTATGAGGTCAGAGTTAGAGATACGTTACAAGTTACTCATTTAGCATACTATAAGTTGCACAGATACAATTCTGCCCTAGGGGCCTCAAGAACCATATACTAAGTAAGTGGTATAGGACCACTTCAAGAATAGTGAATAGGCCTAGGGCCTAGGGAATCGCTGGGGCTACACTACAGAACCAAAGGTTAGGAAGTAGGAGACCCATGGGAGACGCATGCAGTGTCGGAACACAGACGAGAGTTACCATAGAGTTATAATGGGAACGTAAAAGTTACAAAGTAGTTGATTAAGGACACTTCCGGATGGACTACGGTAAAACCCTTTTAAACTAGGACACTTCGAGAGTCAACACCCACGGGAGCACCGGAGTACTCGAGTTACCTCACCCAGGGACGCCGGGTGCATAGGTGTTCTTTCGTGTCGGGTTTTGTCGCTGTTTCCTATGGAGACCTGCAAAGAAGTGCTGCAGGCGACCAGGAGAAAAGTGTCCGGGTGGAATCAAGGATGGATCGAAGATGAGAAGAACCTGAAAGTAGAGGGGACAGAGTCTGGGTCAGCAGCCAGTGACCAGGAAGGAACCAGGAAGGAACCAGGCGATGTTGAGATGCAATCAGGTGATGAGGTGAAGCTTGTCTCTGCAGCCACGAGGACCAGGAGGCGTCGACGACAACCAGGAGCTGGATTCAAGCTGACCCACAAAAGATCTAGTTGACTGCAGTGTTGGTATCCGGATTGGACCCAACAAGCCTTGGCAAACGCAATCCACGCAGGAAAGGAAGACTGGCTTCAGGTCAGACCAGCAAGGTCTGGGAGCTTCTCCTTCGCAGGGAAGCTTAAGCAAGCCCGGAGCAACCAGTCAAGTGGTAGTGTTTAAAAAAAAAGTCTTCGGAGGGCTAACGAGCCAACGGGTTAGCAACTGGGAAGACGCACCAAGCTGAAATGCAAGAGTGGGCCCCATGTGGCACTTGTGGAGTGTGGAGGGCTGAGCTATAGTGCAAATGGCGATTGGGTCTGGCGCTTCTCAAACCCCAATGCACAACTTCGAGGGTGCCTCAGAAGCTGCACAGTTTAAAAAAGAGCAGGAAGTCAATGGTGTCTGGTTCCACGTCTCTCGTGTCCGCCACGGGTCTCAGCTTTGCTGTGGATGTGGATCGGAGTCAGAGAAATCTGAAAGTCCAGTCCCTGACTCACTGAATCTTCGGGTTCTGGCAGGAGCATCGACAAAGCAAACCGGCAAGTTACTGGTGGTGTCTGTTTGCACAGGGTGGTCACTCCTTGACCACAAAGGAGATGTCTTCAGTCTTTTAGTCGATATAGAACGTCGAAGGTCCAAGAGTTCCGTTTCAGAGTTTCAGTCCAGGATAATCTAATGTCTCTAGACACAGCTCCTACCTTTATACTAATCTAAGGGGCTGGATTCCCTGCTAGGTCCCTCCTATGGATGGTCCCTGGGAAGGGGATGGTTTCACCCCTTTCTCTTTGTCCAGTTTTGCACCAGAGCTGGGCTTGGAGTGCCCCAGCAAATGACTTGTACCGGGCTATGCATGGAGCACCTTGCGTGCCCCAGGCAGTGTCTGGAAAAGCATCTTTCCATTGAACCCACCCTGCCCCAGTACACGACAGGCTGTCTGGGCACAGGAAACCTATTGTCCAGGCCTCCCTTGCCAGAGTTTTGTCCAGCCACAGTTCCTACAGTGCGCCTGGCTAAATCCTTAAAAGTCCACTGGATGCGCTACAGGATGGAGACTTTCAGAGGAGAGGATGCAGGTGGGCTCTGTTAACATGTAGCTTGCAGAAAGTCCACTTTTTAATCCTTCGTGAAGCAAGGCACAGTCCCCAGGGCTGTAGTACCAAACTGTGGCAGGCGCAGTCATTCAGAATACAGGCATTGGGGTGCAAATTTCAGCAGGGCAGTCATTCTTTACCGTGGAGTTTCAAGCAGCAGATCTGAGATATTATACAGCTCTCACATATGTATTCATTGTTCTGCAGTGACAAGCAGGAGGGCACCTCCGTCCAATGAGATACTGGGTGCCATCGAAATGCATGACAGTTTTCTCCTAAGTGTGTCATCTTCTTATCCCACAAAGCACTGCACTTCCAAAATCCAACATGAATGACTTCTTTTCAGAGGAGAAAGAGCCAGCTAAACCAACCCACAGTGTGGCTCATTTCCATTAGCTCTCCTCCCATTGCCCTCTGCAAATTCCTATCCTAAGACTGCCATCTGGCTGAGGCAAAGAATGTGAGCGTAGGTACACCTGGCATTCCTTACTGATTTGCTCTCTCTCTGAGCTCAGTTTGATTTACCCAGCCCCCTCTGCAAGACCCATTCTCCCCAGTTGCAGAGCTCTCGCCATCAGATAACCTCTGCACCTGCCAGGTCACTTTTCACCTAATCAAAGCAGCCTGGCTAAGCCTGTTACGGCTGTCTAATCAACAGAGCCACCAGAAGCCTGGGTTTTGGCTTAAAGAATAGAAAGTTCCATAATGTCTCTTCTGTACTAGTTACAATAAATACAACAGTGGCAAGTTGTTGCATTAATCAACACCAATCTTTTTAGTCCTTTCCTAGCAATATTTATATTTACATAAAATATTACAATGTTTGCCTGTGGAGCTCAGCAACTACAATGACGTAAAAAATGACATGGGCCGCACTTTCCTCACCAGGGCATATACAACTTTTTTATAAGGTCCCAACTTTAATTACATGGTGGCTACCCCGGGACACCTAAAGGAGACATATGGGGAATGCATAATATATACAAATAAGGCAGATTTTCACATTTAAAGTGCCCATACCACCTAAGTTGAAGTTGCACACAATTTTACTTTAAAAAACAGTCTACACGGCCAGGCTGCATTTAAAATGACAACAGGCTCTCAGCCACGAACACAGGTACAGGAAATCTGCTGGCCTCAAAATGCCCTTTCCCTATTACATACTAAGGACGTATGCATAGTTTAGGCCTCCTAGCCCTATCATATACTTGGGACTTATAGGGGATGACATCTCCGATTGAGTGAATTTACTTTTAAGGACAGGCTGCAAGGCAGGACTGCCTTTTAAAGGACAGCAGACACGCAGAAGCACACACATGCAAGTGCAGGAAATTTGCTAAGCACCTAAACCTCCATGCCCTATTATACACTAGAACCTTATAGCTAGATTGCACCCCTTGGTGCTATTATCTACTAGGGACTTACAGGATCTGTCACTGTCAATTGAAAGTGTATCCTATTACATGTACCTTTTTACACATAGCACTAGGCCTGGGCCTGGTTATCAGAGTCTGTAAACAGCAGTATCCTTTAGCAAAGAAATGGGGGTGACCTGGGCAAAAGGATGACTTTCTAACATTAGAGAAATAATTCATTTTTGTTTTATAAAGCTGCTTTCAAAATTGTATTCAATATACACAGGGCACAGCATGGAATCAGCCATGACTCACATTATTGATGATGCACTTCAAATCCTAGACCAGAACGGCTCATGCCTACTCATCCTGCTGGACCTATCCTCAGCTTTTGATACGGTCAAACAGGAGAGTTTGCTGGATCTGCTTAGACTGAGGATGGGTCTTTCAGGACCTGTGCTAAACTGGCTTACCTCCTTTCTTCATAACCTAACACAACAATTCAAGATTAACAACACTCTTTCAAACCCAGTTCCAGTAAGGCTGGGCGTCCCACAAGGATCCTCACTCTCCCTAAGTAAGGCTGGGCGTCCCACAAGGATCCTCACTCTCCCTGACATTGTTTAACTTGTTCATGGAGTCGCTCACCGAAATTCTTCAAGTGACTAACGTTCAATATTATATGTACGCCGATGATACATAACTGTATCTAAAGATTAACACCTTAGAAGATATTAAACATCTTAACTCCACACTCATGAACACACAAACATGGTTGACAGAAAATCATCTCAAACTGAACGCTCTTAAGACTGAATTCCTCCTTATAGCCCCCCGCTAAAATCCCTTTGATGCAAAACTTAATCTAACATCTCACTGCACTTAACGGGCAAACAACTATTGTGGACTCAGCAAAATCACTGGGAATAACTCTGGACAGCAATCTCAGCATGCAGAAACACGTCAGCAACGCTACAAAGGGAGCAAATTTCCAGTTAAACATTCTAAGGAAGTTGAAACCATTCTTACCTGTTAACGACTTCAAACAGGCTGTACAAGCGCTAGTTATCCCACATGTGGATTATGGTATTGTCTCTCTATGCGGCCTCCCAAAAACGACTACAGCCCCACTTAGAGCATCAATAAACTCTGCAGCAAGACTCATCACCGGTTCGAAAAGAAGTTCCCACATCCCCCATGACCTAAAATCCCTGAATTGGCTCCCGTTCGAAGCAAGAATTCAGCTAAAAATTGCTTGCATGACACATAAGGCCTTACACCACAAGGCACCCATTTATCTCACACAGAAATTGACACTCTCTGGTGGCTCAAGGTCCTCTAGGGGTGCAGATAACCTGCTTCTGAAACCTCAAAGATTCAATTAAAAAAACATATAAACAAATCTTCTCTGGGATGGCGCCTAGGATTTGGAATACTCTTCCCCCTGAAACCCGAAGTAAAAGCGATTCTCATGGCAAAATTCACTTGACCACTCTTACCGGCCCTGAACCTTTTTCATCAAAGACTCGCTGTTTATGTTCTTGGAACAACTTTGATCCCTTGCTTTGGTATTTTTACGATTCTTTCTGTGTGTTTTATTTTATTTATCCTATGCTTGTTCTCTATATTGTGTCTTACTATTTATTTTGTATAATCATCTTTGTTCATCGTAAAGCGCTCTGATATGCGCAAGGATCTTGTTTGTGCTCTATACAACCCTCAAAATAAAAATAAATAAATAAATATACTTGTGCTGCCTGACCCATAGATGGTCTATGACCAATTTATCCACTATCCTCAGAGTTGGAGTACACAACCTTGGTTGGATGAACTAATAACTCTGGCTCCGAAGTTGTTGGATTTTTCTTTGCTAAGGAATGTCATGGTGGTATACAATTCTGGCCACTTGTCATGGATTACATATTTAGGAGTGGTGCCAAATACATGTGGCAGAACATAGGGTAGTCTTGACAATTATTCTTTTTAGTTGGAGATTCGAGAGAGGGCTTCTACTATTTTATCCACAGGACACTACAAGACAACTACATTCCTGTCACAGTGAGAGAAAGAACCAGTATGGACCCCATCAGGTGGGAGGTACGGTCATCAAACTAGGGGAGTGTCTAGGGAGCTATTGGGAGGCCTGCCTGGTGGCACAAAGGCTCTCCAAATTTTAAACAGGGACTCATGATATATTTTATTATGATGCAAAGAGGTGATACTGCAGAAAAGGTTGGGCATAGGTGAGAAAATAGTCATGATTGGGTAGGAAAAATTCTAAATTCACTGACAATTGCACATGATAAGATTGGCACCTTACCACCACCTACTTACTACAATCCTGTACCTGGAAGGAGTACGCCAGCAGAAGAAGGCAACGCTGCCAGAAGAAAGAAGACTGCTGCCTCCTGATTTAAGAAGAAGAATCAAGGGGTCAAGTACACATGCTGACACCAAAGGAAAGGAACTGCTCTACAAGGGTCAAGTGGCAGGCCTTCTGATTGCCTTTCACTGGGGACTAAAACATTGAAATGACTCCTAACTCCAAGAAGGTCCAGCTGACTGCAGAAGACTAGACCCTACAGGATACCTGGCTCAAGAGACACCTTGTGCCTAGAAGCTCGACTTGTAGAGATGGCTACCATCCGAGGGTCCAGATACAAATGTAATTTTTTCCACCACAGAGCACTGGACATGATGCTGATGCTTGTCCCAGGAGGTCACACCTAAGGTGAACAGGATAACTAGGATTGCATCTATGCTTTTTGCAATGCTCTAAATGGCTGCTGTCTCCTGAATTGATATCACAGATATTATTGTGCTGGTATTCTCTGAGCTATGAATTTCTGTGAGGTCTGCCAGATGATTCTGAAGGTGCCTGAGGGCCATTGCCTGGACTGGTATGGAGTTGCATGTTCTCTTGGGTTTAACTCAGCCACTTAGATAATTCTGTTCTAGATCCGGCACCTGTAAGATTGATGAGGAGCCCCCAAGAAGCAAAGAAAATTAGAATCACGCTGGAATAGGTGGAACACTTGACGAAAAACATAATCTGGAGGAATTGGAACCAAGCTAAAACAGCAGCACAATAAAAACAAAATGGCACACAGTTCCTGCAACTGAACCCACAGACCACGCCCAGGAGGCCAGAAGACAAAACACAAGTAGTACCACTTTGGAAAGGCAGAGAAATGAAACAAGATGAGTAATCGCATTTTGTAAATGAGAATCATATGTTATAGCATACGCAACTAATGAGGGCAGCTTGGAGTGGGAGCCATGGCAAGAGCAAGGTGCCAGTAGGACAGTGGTGAGGGCACGGTCCTCCTGATTTGGTGGTGAATGGCAAAGGGAGAAAAATACTCTTCCCCTGTACACCTGGAAAAGGAACATTGAGGACAATAGTGGAATGCACAAAGAATCTTGTGTAGGAGATGCTATACGCATCTATTACAAAAAGGAGACTGCTACGTGGTGAGCAGTACGAGGAAATGAACTCAGCATATGCAGATATCAAAGCTGTCTCGATGGGCCGCTAACCATATGCATCAGCAGAAGAGAAAACAGCAGGAATCAGGGTCTGAATGTCTACTTTGGATTCCCCTCATGCCCTTCGTTGCACAGAGAAGAGGGCTACACATACCAAAATAGAAATAAGCAACTCTAAATAAACAATCCTGAGATGCACATAGGCATTTAATAAAAGTAACCTTTGAATGCTAGAGCAGCCCCTTGTTGATCCCTGCAACTTGTGGCAGGCACCTTGAGGTACCTGCCATGGGGTGCAGGGGTGAACTGCACCTCCCATTTCACTATGGGAGTATGCATTATGGCCCATTTACAGCCGTAATGCATGCTCCCATAGTGAAACATAGGAATACGACCGAACAGTGTTCAGTCGCATCCTAATTGGGCAGTCGGGACCAACGACCTCTAGACCAGAGTGGTGCCAAATACATGTGGCAGAACATAGGGTAGTCTTGACAATTATTCTTTTTAGTTGGAGATTATAGAGAGGGCTTCTACTATTTTATCCACAGGACACTACAAGACAACTACATTCCTGTCACAGTGAGAGAAAGAACCAGTATGGACCCCATCAGGTGGGAGGTACGGTCATCAAACTAGGGGAGTGTCTAGGGAGCTATTGGGAGGCCTGCCTGGTGGCACAAAGGCTCTCCAAATTTTAAACAGGGACTCAATATATATTTTATTATGATGCAAAGAGGTGATACTGCAGAAAAGGTTGGGCATAGGTGAGAAAGTAGTCATGATTGGGTAGGAAAAATTCTAAATTCACTGACAATTGCACATGATAAGATTGGCACCTTACCACCACCTACTTACTACAATCCTGTACCTGGAAGGAGTACGCCAGCAGAAGAAGGCAACGCTGCCAGAAGAAAGAAGACTGCTGCCTCCTGATTTAAGAAGAAGAATCAAGGGGTCAAGTACACATGCTGACACCAAAGGAAAGGAACTGCTCTACAAGGGTCAAGTGGCAGGCCTTCTGATTGCCTTTCACTGGGGACTAAAACATCGAAATGACTCCTAACTCCAAGAAGGTCCAGCTGACTGCAGAAGACTAGACCCTACAGGATACCTGGCTCAAGAGACACCTTGAGCCTAGAAGCTCGACTTGTAGAGATGGCTACCATCCGAGGGTCCAGATACAAATGTAATTTTTTCCACCACAGAGCACTGGACAAGATGCTGATGCTTGTCCCAGGAGGTCACACCTAAGGTGAATAGGATAACTAGGATTGCATCTATGCTTTTTGCAATGCTCTAAATGGGTGCTGTCTCCTGAATTGATATCACAGATATTATTGTGCTGGTATTTTCTGAGCTATGAATTTCTGTGAGGTCTGCCAGATGATTCTGAAGGTGCCTGAGGGCCATTGCCTTGACTGGTATGGAGTTGCATGTTCTCTTGGGTCTAACTCAGCCACTTAGATAATTCTGTTCTAAATCCGGCACCTGTAAGATTGGTGAGGAGCCCCCAAGAAGCAAAGAAAATTAGAATCACGCTGGAATAGGTGGAACACTTGACGAAAAACATAATCTGGAGGAATTGGAACCAAGCTAAAACAGCAGCACAATAAAAACAAAATGGCACACAGTTCCTGCAACTGAACCCACAGACCCCGCCCAGGAGGCCAGAAGACAAAACACAAGTAGTACAACTTTGGAAAGGCAGAGAAATGAAACAAGATGAGTAATCGCATTTTGTAAATGAGAATCATAAGTTATAGCATACGCAACTAATGAGGGCAGCTTGGAGTGGGAGCCATGGCAAGAGCAAGGTGCCAGTAGGACAGTGGTGAGGGCACGGTCTTCCTGATTTGGTGGTGAATGGCAAAGGGAGAAAAATACTCTTCCCCTGTACACCTGGAAAAGGAACATTGAGGACAATAGTGGAATGCACAAAGAATCTTGTGTAGGAGATGCTATACGCATCCATTACAAAAAGGAGACTGCTACGTGGTGAGCAGTACGAAGAAATGAACTCAGCATATGCAGATATCAAAGCTGTCTCGATGGGCCGCTAACCATATGCATCAGCAGAAGAGAAAACAGCAGGAATCAGGGTCTGAATGTCTACTTTGGATTCCCCCCATGCCCTTCGTTGCACAGAGAAGAGGGCTACACATACCAAAATAGAAATAGGCAACTCTAAATAAACAATCCTGAGATGCACATAGGCATTTAATAAAAGTAACCTTTGAATGCTAGAGCAGCCCCTTGTTGATCCCTGCAACTTGTGGCAGGCACCTTGAGGTACCTGCCATGGGGTGCAGGGGTGAACTGCACCTCCCATTTCACTATGGGAGTATGCATTATGGCCCATTTACAGCCGTAACGCATGCTCCCATAGTGAAACATAGGAATACGACCGAACAGTGTTCAGTCGCATCCTAATTGGGCAGTCGGGACCAACGACCTCTAGACCTCCCTCCTACATCCTCTCTACCCTTCAAACCCTTAAATAACAACCATTAAAGAGGACTTGCATGTTCAACAAAACCTTATTGCAACCTGGATCCCAGAAAATAGACTAAAAATTACACAAATATACTACAAAATAGAAGGTAGTGGTAAAAAAAAATGACTGCTAAATTAAATTTAAACAAAGACTATCTCCCCGTAGAAATGAATGGGAACTAATGTAAAATTGTTGAATTTAAAAGAATGTATATAAAACATTATTAAACATGTAAAACTGTTTTTTTGTATTAAAAAGTGAAAAAGTTGTAAAGTATAAATTCAATGATATTATAAAATACATTTACAAATATTTAGTATATACTGTACGAACTCTACTCAAATGGTGTCTGTTCCCTGGTTGGTATACGTCAAAATGCATTTTTCAGCTTTGATCTGAGCAATATATTTGATTGCCCAGATAGTATTAACTCAAGGTCTAATGTGTTGATAAAAGAAAAGTTCCTGGAGGATAGAGAAAATGCTAGAATTGCTCAGGTTCTCGACATGACCAAATTAGTAAGGTATGTGCCTATTACTACCTCAATGGAGATGGAACATACCAAATCTGGATGACTAATGTTGAGCATAGATACTGTCTCACATGTTTACGATTGAATACGGTTCACTTCTTAGTAGCATTTCTTAGGACAGGATCCTGGTTTGCTAGGCTACCATGTTACCCTTGTGAAGCTGTTTCCAACCAATTCATATCTTTTTTGTATACGGTATTGTACGTTAGGAATCTGTTTTTGCAATAAATTTAACATTATTGCTTTTCTAACCCAACAATTTGCTTCTCTGTTTTGAATTACATGATTGCTGCTTTCAAATTGAGGATTTTTAAAAACTTTTTATTCATAGTGCTTTATGCCTTCTGCGACCTTTTACTAAATTTAAATCATGCTTTTAGGGTTTCTGGATTGGGTTTTAAAATGTATTGTTTTTATTTTGTGCTTTTATGGTTAGTATTCGACTGAATAAAAGAATTATTGACTCACCAATACATACTAAAAAACATATGCTTAAATGATGTTGGACAGTATAAAGTAGTGGGGTAACCCAGTTAAGTGCAGAACCTGGGGATTAGTACATTAAGAGAACAGTGGTTCTGCCACCTATTAGCTTTACAAAGTGTGTAACTTATACGTGCAATTGGTCCCTCTATCAAGATGAGACATGTTGATTGAGGGACCAATTGCA
Organism: Lissotriton helveticus; assembly: GCF_964261635.1. Classification (NCBI taxonomy): domain Eukaryota; kingdom Metazoa; phylum Chordata; class Amphibia; order Caudata; family Salamandridae; genus Lissotriton; species Lissotriton helveticus. Next base: position 243,445,791 of record NC_136060.1, on the reverse strand, counting down.
CAAATAAGTTACACGTTGAGTAAAGCTAATAGGTGGCAGAACCACTGTTCACTTAACCCCTTTCGTGCTCCCATCGGCCGTTGGCCGACAGAAGCACTCCCTCCCCAGTGCTGCCGAAAGCCAGCGGCCGACGCAGCCCTGCCCACCCTTTAGAACGCCCGCACCGCGGCGGAAAAACCGCCACGGTTAAGGCGTTAATAAATGATGTTGGGAACATTTATATAAAACAATATGAGAAATGTTAAAGAAATGTTAAACAATGGAAAACAATTGGAAAATATACCACATGCAATACTATTTAAATATGATTTAAATTTGTAATGATCTAAATATAAAACTTTATTTTTAGTTGAAATAGATACATTTATCAGTGTAAAAATATACATTAAATACACTTTTAAATAAAAACATGAATAAAATGTGAAAATTGTGCGACATGTGTTTATTCTATAAAAAAATATGTGATTATTATGTAGGTATGAATAGCATTTATTACAAGCATACAACTAACTATATTATTATTATTTTCTAAACAATACTAATTAAATAAAGTAAGCTATTTCAAATACATACAAATACAATTAAATGAAAGAATTTCACAAACAATTATACAATTAAATAATCAGACTTCAACGTAAACCATTTTTAGGAAAATGCTGGGCACTAATGGGGTGATATTTACTATTCTTGCTTGTTCTATGCACATTTGGAGATTGTGTTGGACACTAAAGGGGTGACATTTACTATTGCCACTCCAATTTAAACTAATTTAGGGAAGGGTTTGGCTACTAAAGAGGTGACATTGGCAATTCTCACTACAATCTGAAACAATTTGGGGAAGGTTTTGGACTCAAAAGTGTTGACGATTACTATTCTCACTCCAACATAAACCATTTATAAGAAAGTGTTGGACACTAAAGTGGTGACATTTATTATTCCCACTCTAATCTATACCAATTTGGAGAAGGTGTTAAACACTAAAGGGGTGACATTTACTAGTCACACTACAATCTTAACCAATTTAGGGTCGGTATTTTTCATAAATAAACCAATAACATATAATTTATACAAAAAATATAAATGTATACATCAGAATTTGTACATATTTATATTATTTTCATATTATAATTGAAGAACATTTTTGAAACATTGCAGATCAATGTAAAAATAAAAATTAAATATGCCCTAAAAGGTTTTACATTTACATTACAATTTTCAAAATAGAAATAGAAAAATATTTTTATTTTGAAAACAATTCGCATATTTGTTAAATCCTTAAAATATAAAATATATTGTTTTAAGTTACATTCATAAAGTCAATTTTGATACATTCTTATTTGTCATAAATATGTTATGATTTTATTATTATTATTTTTTTTTAAACTTTATTGTAAACATTAAAATCTGCTTGTACAAGTAACCATCTGCAAAAACACTTAATTACATTACAGCTATTCCATTACATGTCACCACGTTCGGCTTCACAATTCCTCTTCTCATTCTTACATGTCATCTTCTGGGTCACTTTTTTCCTCGGGGGGGGGGGGTACATATATCTCCTCTACACGTATTCCACTTTCCCCATACCCTACCCCATTTTTTTGGGACATTTCCTATTCACAAACATGGCCTTCTTTGCCACCATTGCCACATCCAGATATTTGGCCCATTGCACCACAGATGGTATGTTTTCAGTCCCCCATTTTTGTGCAATGTTTTTCTTGGCTATTATCATGCCTGTCATAGCCTATTTGTCTTTCGGTGTGTGTAAGATCCATAGGTCCCATATATATTATATAAATTTTAATATAAAAAATATATATCCAAAATGATTACCAACTACAGTCTATTACAATTACTAATCTAGCAAAATTCATGGAAAAAATTTACTATCCTAATTTGCCTGTCATTAAAATAATGAGCATTACATTTAAATGAAATTGTCCACCTTTTAAAAATCCCCTCGTTCTAATCCCCTAAAAACGAAATATCCTGCTTCTAAAAAAACAAAAAACAATTATTTTTAGACATAGACACAACTAAATATATGAACTTCAAAAAATGTAATTATTAATAAATTATATTTATAAAAACACAAATAAAAAATGATTAAACAGATATTATTAAACACACTACAATAAATTACACACAAAATAACACAAACAATACTATATTCAACAATATTTTCTGAATCAATATTTTTACAGCAATATTAAAAACAACGCTTAAAACAGCATTCTTACCTACAATCTTCCTGATGATGACATTCTTGCCATCCTGATATTCTTGACACAATATTTTTGTAGCAGGATATTTTTTATCCAATATTTTGTCCAAACACCTGCATCTTATGAACCATCCAGAATATTAATATGTATCTGGCTTAGCTCAGGATCAGAGCCCAGGCCTTTTGTCTGCAAGCTAGACTATGTTATTTTCATTGCTCTCCAGCAGAAGGAACAGCAGAAGGAACAAAGGCCTCTCTAAACAAAAGGAGCAATTAACAGTGCTTCACCCAGCTCCTGAGGAGGAAGGGTGGGAACGACAATCTGCAGACATTAAATGGCTGTCACAATGTACCAGGGCTGGGACAGACCAGATCCACTGAACAAAAGAGGGAGCCAAGATCTCTGGATCCAACACAGAGGGGGCTCTTGCTTGAAGTTCTGGTTGGAAAAGGCCCTGGTAGTGATGTCAGCGAGGGGTGGAACTGATGACCTAGAGTAGATGCAACCAGTGACTCCTGGATGGCACTGTCGTCAGTTGTCCCTGCATTCTGTGCAGGACGGTTGGGTCAGGGGTGGAGAGGTGATGTGGTACCCTAGGATTGGCCAGGTGATGGCTGCTACCACCACTAATATACTCATGCTCAAGTGGGAGAGGATGCCATTTGTTGAAGTTGGACATTGAGACTATACTGTAGCAGCCAGAAGGAGGAACCCCCTAATGCCATCTTGGACAAATGACTCTGACTACAGTTCACCCCAGGACCAGGGAAGTTGGTCCACTTTTGTCCCCTAAGTACCTGCTGGGGGAAGAACTGTTTGGTGAACTGATAGTTGCGCACAAACTACGTGAGTGCGTCCCTGTTGATTGGGCACACCATGTGGGTTCGTCTTTAGAGACTGACTCCAGAAGCGTAATTAGATCAAGTTCAATTCTTTGATTTAAAGCATGTTTTTATTTTGAAAATGTCTCAAATTATCATTCGTAATTAATAACTCTTCAAACACAATTCTCCAAAGAAAATGCAACTGCTCCAATGCATTTCGGGCGTAGCCCTTTGTCGAGGAGCTCTGTTGGTGAAAATGGCACTTTTTAAAAAAGCGCTTGTGAGCACAATGAAACATCACATTATTTCAAATGACGCTTATGGTGGTGACCAGTGTTGCTAAATGACAGGTTAACAAATGCATTTCAATCGAAATGAGGGTCATTACGATGTGTTTCAGGGTGGGTCAAAGAAATCGAACAAAAATAAAGTGAAAACATACCCAGTTGTTCTTTGGTGGGTTGTCACAGTCAGGGTTTAGTGCTGTGAAGAAATGATAAGCGGGTGGGATGTTAGAATCTTAACCCAAAATAGCGGTAGGTTGAAAAGTGCGGGCCAGTTACCTAGCGGACTTACTTCATGACGAAATCGATGTCGTCTAGGGGATTCGAAATCCCGGTGGAGCGGGGGCGAAGGGCTTCACCTTGTGCAAGGTTCAAAGCGTGCGTGTGTAATTTTAACCTAAACCGGGACCCGGAAGGGGACGGCGAGTCGAAACGATGAAAATAAAAAGCGGACTGGGCTTGAAAAAAGTCCGGTGGCCATGTTAGTGTGGATTGATCCGGAAAAGTGTGGCGGCCATGGTGGTGTGGGCTGAGCTGTGTGTTGTGAACAGTGGGAGATGTGTAACGCATAACAATTAAAAAGGATAATACGTAACTGACTTTTCAAATCATATGAATAAAGATGCATGAAATGAAATGAAACCGCATTAAATTGCAATATGTCAATACTCATGATAAGTCTTACAGGTAACAACTCAGTTCGATACGGTCATTGAGACCGAAGGGCTTCAAAGATTGAAGATGGTAGATCCAGAATGTCTCCCTTTGCAATAAAGTTTTGTTGTTGTCTCTTCCTTCACTTTTTTCCACTAGTTCGAGAACCATGAACTTGAGTTGGGCTATATTGTGTCTTTGGTCATTGAAGTGCATAGCTATGCTTGAGTGTTCGTTCTTTGTCCGTATGTTTGACTTATGCTCATTGAGCCTTGTCTTGATTTTTCTCTCAGTTTTCCCAATGTAAATTTTGCCGCATGGGCATTTCAATAAGTAGATCAGGTTTATTGAATCACATGTTGCGTTGACTTTTACTTTGATGTTATTCCCTCTCATGGGGTAACTTATTGTGCTTCCTCTGATGATATTGTTACAATTGTTACAATTGTGACAAGGACGTGTTCCATTATATTTGATTTGTTCCTTAGGATCCTTGGAAAGTATCTCTTTGAGGTTAGACGCTCGAGTGTACGAAAAAATTGGTGGATTGATAAACAGGCCTTTGAATTCTGGTTCGGTGCCGAGTATGCGCCAATGATTCAAGACTATTTTTTTTAACTGGTTGCTTTGGGTGGAGTGTTGGGAGACCACCACCATCCGATTGTCTTCTTTCTTGTTGGCCCTGGTAAGGGCTGCATTGCGTGTAATGGCATTAACTCTCTCTTTTGCTTCAATTATAACTTCTTGGGGGTACCCTCTATTTTGGAATCTTATTCCCATTTCTTTGATGCGTTTGTTGTAAATGTTAGGATCTGATGTGATACATTTAACCCGTAACATTTGGCTGTATGGGAGATGTCTTTTTAAAGAGTTCTGGTGGAAGCTAGTGTAGTGTAACGAATTGTTACGATCTGTACTTTTCCTGAATAGGTCAGTTGTTATACTCCCTTCTGCCAGTTCAACCGATACGTCCAGGAAGCTTATAATGTGATCGCTGATCTGCCAAGTTAATTGGATTCCAAAGCAACCAGTTCAAAAAAATAGTCTTGAGTCATTGGCGCATACTCGCCACCGAACCAGAATTCAAAGGCCTGTTTATCAATCCACCAATTTTTGCGTACACTCGAGCGTCTAACCTCAAAGAGATACTTTCCAAGGATCCTAAGGAACAAATCAAATATAATGGAACACGTCCTTGTCACAATTGTAACAATTGTAACAATATCATCAGAGGAAGCACAATAAGTCACCCCATGAGAGGGAATAACATCAAAGTAAAAGTCAACGCAACATGTGATTCAATAAACCTGATCTACTTATTGAAATGCCCAATGCGGCAAAATTTACATTGGGAAAACTGAGAGAAAAATCAAGACAAGGCTCAATGAGCATAAGTCAAACATACGGACAAAGAACGAACACTCAAGCATAGATATGCACTTCAATGACCAAAGACACAATATAGCCCAACTCAAGTTCATGGTTCTCGAACTAATGGAAAAAAGTGAAGGAAGAGACAACAACAAAACTTTATTGCAAAAGGGAGACATTCTGGATCTACCATCTTCAATCTTTGAAGCCCTTCGGTCTCAATGACCGTATCGAACTGAGTTGTTACCTGTAAGACTTATCATGAGTATTGACATATTGCAATTTAATGCGGTTTCATTTCATTTCATGCATCTTTATTCATATGATTTGAAAGGTCAGTTACGTATTATCCTTTTTAATTGTTATGCGTTACACATCTCCCAATGTTCACAACACACAGCTCAGCCCACACCACCATGGCCGCCACACTTTTCCGGATCAATCCACACTAACATGGCCACCGGACTTTTTTCAAGCCCAGTCCGCTTTTAATTTTCATTGTTTCGACTCGCCGTCCCCTTCCGGGTCCCGGTTTAGGTTAAAATTACACACGCACGCTTTGAACCTTGCACAAGGTGAAGCCCTTCACCCCCGCTCCACCGGGATTTTGAATCCCCTAGACGACATCGATTTCGTCATGAAGTAAGTCCGCTAGGTAACTGGCCCGCACTTTTCAACCTACCGCTATTTTGGGTTAAGATTCTAACATCCCACCCGCTTATCATTTCTTCACAGCACTAAACCCTGACTGTGACAACCCACCAAAGAACAACTGGGTATGTTTTCACTTTATTTTTGTTCGATTTCTTTGACCCACCCTGAAACACATCGTAATGACCCTCATTTCGATTGAAATGCATTTGTTAACCTGTCATTTAGCAACACTGGTCATCACCATAAGCGTAATTTGAAATAATGTGATGTTTCATTGTGCTCACAAGCGTTTTTTTAAAAAGTGTCATTTTCACCAACAGAGCTCCTCGACAAAGGGCTACGCACGAAATGCATTGGAGCAGTTGCATTTTCTTTGGAGAATTGTGTTTGAAGAGTTATTAATTACGAATGATAATTTGAGACATTTTCAAAATAAAAACATGTTTTAAATCAAAGAATTGAACTTGATCTAATTACGCTTCTGGAGTCAGTCTCTAAAGACGAACCCACATGGTGGGCCCAATCAACAGGGACGCACTCACGTAGTTTGTGCACAACTATCAGTTCATCAAATTAGCGTATCTGGACGGTAACGCAACCTGTAGGAGCACCCAAGTCCACAAATTGAGTTATTTAGTTTTTACAACTTCCCCCACAACACGTTGCTGTGCACCGAGCCATATCTAATTGGAAGAACTGTTTGGCCCACACTAGAAGATAGAAGCACCAGATGACATGAAAAGAAGAAAGGCTGACACATGGAGCCAGTGAAACCAGCTCCCTGCAGATTGTGCTACCTTAGAAACATGAAGGCCTGGTGAAAAGGCTACAGGTGGCTATAGCTTGCCTCCTGAAGCAAAACGATTGCAAGATTGTGAGAATTGACCCAACAGCACCAAGATATGGAGAAAATAATGCTCTTACCTTTGACCCCACCCAGCCAAGGAGCTTACCCTGTTGAGTCGTCAACCCTCCCCAGTGTGGGCTAGGGCCTGGGGAGTCAGTGCAAGGATCATTTATAATTAAAGAGCCTGGGACGGCGCATTCATAGCACCCACTCCCCACAGTTCTGGAGGTCCACGAATCCCAACCCCCGGGGCAGGTCATGTACAGGGGGCCAGGAACCCATCTCTGGGCCCACACAAGCAAGGGGGAGGAACATTGTGTCGCCCCAATGAAGGCGTGGAGGAGCCATCTCCAGGGTTATTATGCAAGAGGAATGGGGAAGTGCCATGAAAACCCCCCAAAACAAATAATGGGGCCCGGGACCCCATCTCCTAGGCCACAAAGACCAAGGATCAAGGGGGTGTGTCACTGCACTCTCCCAGTTGTGGTGGGCCTGTCCTTCACTCCCAATGCATATGTCTGTAGGTGGAGTGGGATGGCCAGCACAGAGAATACACTTCCTGCACACAGGAGCAGGCAGAAGAGAAGAGTGCTACCAGCTCATTTGCCAGCAGAAGGAGAATACCAACCAGATGAGGAGCCAGCAGGGGCCGAAGGGGAGGGCTGCCCCAGCTGCCTCCAGCAAAAGGAGCCATGCAGAGTACCCAGGTGGGACCAGGCAGCCCCCATAAAAAATAAAGAGAAAAAAAGGAAGCTTTGTGGCACAAGGACATGCATCAAAACAAAGAAATGCAGCCAGAGGAGCTTATCGGATAGGCACACTTCAGCTAGGGAGTGCCCTATAATACACTGTGGGGAATCTTCAGGCCCACGTTTTCATCAATATGATTGCCCCAGGATGGCTGGGGCACCACCAACAAATGAAAGGGAGTTTTGTGGGGCTGCAGCTGTGCTGCAGTTCCCCCCAATGGAAATTCTAAAAAGGTACTGATCCTAAATGGACATGGTAAAGGGAATTATAACACACAACAGTGAATAGCGTTGCTTTGCATTACTTAGCGCCAAGGGGACATTCCCATGCAGGCTCCCAAGGTTTAACCCTACTCACTAAAAAAGTTAGGAGAACATAGAACCCATTTCAAATAGGCATTATCACACCGATTTGCTTTCATTTCTCATTTTTTCTGCAATGTACAGCACACATACAAAGTGGGAAAAGTTTTAAAATATTATTTTGCACTGGCATTGTATCCTTCCAGTACAAAACCTATGCTAGACTCGTGCAAGAGCCTATTTCCCCTTTCTTTTCTGAGTTTGCACGTGTGCTGCACTGTACAGCACACATACAAAGTAAGAAACATTTTAAAGTTAAGCTAAACATAGAATTTTGCATTGGAATTGTATCCTTCCAGTACAAAACCTTTGCTGAACTCATGCAGGGAATCTTGCACTATGGTGCCAAGTTGTGTGCATGGTGCACAGCTGTCTGGTTGAGCGCTAGCACTAAAAAGAGGGAAGGAGAGAAACATATTTCGGCAACTATAGTGCTCTCCTTCTCTATCCTTCTCAAGCAATGCAGCACAGCATTTTTGGTGGCTGTGCTTCATTGCATAAAAATTTTGAAAATCAGTGCGCCAGAGTATTCTTGGTTTGTACGAATCCTAGTGTGTCTGATTACCCAGAATTCCCTAAAAACATATGGGTAAAAAATCACCATTTCATCACGTTTCTGTGACAGAAATTTAGGCAAAGGGCCAAAGTCTCACGAACCAATGTTCCTCTACTTTGACTGATAGAAACTGCACCCAACATGGGTAGACCTAGTGCATGGGACAAGAAGAGGCCAACTCCTTAACAGTGTGAAGACAATTTGTACCACACTCTAGCTTCACGTTTTCACAGTTCTGAGCTGTTTAATTCCATTATACAGTGCACTGATTTGTAAATTTTTTATACTTCTAATGCATACTTGAGTGTACTATTTTATATTTATGACTTAATTGAAATGTGTGTCTTTCCTTGCTAATTCACCTCCATTATTTCTCTCTGTTTACCCTCATCCTCAGATGCATCCCTTTCTTGAGTAAAAATATATATATATATTTCTTTCATTTTGTTTTTTATTTGAAAGGCTCAGCAGCTCCAAGGTGCTCCTAGAAAATGTGTTGTTTTCTCTCGCTTTTCCCCAAGCTCTCCTCTTTTGGTATTCTCCTTATCCACTCCCCTATCTACCCCACCTCACTCTTTATCCAGCTCGCCCAATAGCAGTTCATATTTTTATATTTGCAAGCTTCGTGGACACTTACATCAATTTGTGGGTTTTGTTTGCTTTTTTATTTGCTTATTTTTTCTACATTTTGATTTACTGTTTTACAATGGCCACCGTCCATGTTAGAATAAGAAAATTAAAATGGCCTCATACAAATGAGTCACGATGTATGCGTGTGAACCGAAGACCATGTTGGAATAGGTTTTCTTGAATCAAAAAAACATTTCAAAATTGCTTGCTATTGTTGCAGGGCTTCTGCACATAAAGGGAACTATGCGCAGGAAACCAGAACCTCACTGTGTTGTGATGTAGCAAAAACCCACCTTAGTGCCCGGAACCCAAATCCAACTAGCTATAGTGTCTCATTCATTCTCCGCACTACAGAGAAGCTACCAATGATTAGACATCTTAGAACATGTAACTCTGATCCTCCCAGGAATCCTGGCAGCAAGAACGCTCTTTCGCTCCCTCACTCATACTTGAATACGTGAATATTCAAAGACACTGTATAGTTTAAAATATTTATTTTAACTAACATGCTCTATAACTCAGTATACGAGCCAATTCTAGCAGCAAAATGCATAAACACAAGATAGTAAGCATTGTTACAATTCCATAGAAAATAAACAGGGATATCATTTTATAAAGATAGTGGAAAAAGGACTACCGCGCCTTCCAACCCTCCCCGTACTTGGAACTAGTTTATTATAGAAATAGACAACCTCTGGGCTTTGTCAGGGGGGGCCCCATTCCTCTAGGTTGAGATGCTAAAGTGTACATCTCTGTTCAAGCACAGATCCTCTTTCTGGAAGGGTATTCTTGAAGTGCCTAACATGCATGCAATGCCTTATTAAAAGCACTCGATTTTCAGTAGTACAGCTGTGTGTGTATTATATCTAACATGCGTGGAACTGACCAAAGCAGATTAACGAGAGACATTGTTTTTCGAACTTGAACACAATGTGCAGAGGAGACCCACAGAGTACAGCAAGAAGAGTGAAAGGTAGACGGTTCTCATGTGGACGAACACACACACTGGTTTTGCAACAACAAAGTAATATAGAAACATGTGCAAAAGCGGCAACATGGCAGCCAAGCGTGTACTAACATATGCTAACTTAGCAATGTCCGCAGTGAATCCTGTATTCTCACAACACTAGGTGTGACTGTGCATGCATGTTGATGCATGCAAATTCATATTATTGTCAAGCCCAAGTGCATGTAATCTGACCCCTAAAACATGTTGAAGTTGGCTAGACTCATAACTAACATATTTTACATGCCCATAGGTCTTTATTATATTGCACAAAGAGCTTGTAACAATACCACTTCCTGTTACCCAATAGAAGTAGGTTAGTTCTTCAAAAGGTAAACTCCCAGTAGGTGATACATATGTAATAACAAGATTTGAGTTGGAAAACCTAACCATGCCCATTTTACTCTGTGTTGCTACTTCAGTGTCTACATCCCAAGAGATGCCAGTTAGTGGTGATAGGCAGATAGCAAGGATGATAACCGTCCAATAAGGTAAATAGAAAAGTAGAAGATACCAAAATGGAGGGAGAGTGTGCCAGTAAAATGTATGTTACCCGAAGCAAAGCACTTGTAGTGGATACATATCTAAAAAATTGAGAAATATACGTCCTTGTTTAACCAAGAAGATATTGCATATCCCTTCTTATGCGGTCAGTGAAGTTATGATATTAATCCATAGCAAGATCCATCAAGTAAAGAGAGGACAGGAGAACATTGAACAAGTGGTTGAGTTAAATAAAATTATATATATACTGAAAAGTAAGGGCGGAATGTAGTCTGAAATTACTGATAGTACATACCCATTGAGCCCAGGGCCTGTGGGAACAATCCCCATACTGACAGAGGACCTCACAATGCCAAGAATGGAAGCTGCAACACTGGGTATGAAGAAGCATTGGTCAACCATGGCTTTGGTGACAAGAATGAGAATGATGAAAGGCTAGCTGATCTCTACATCCTGAACAGTCTGGTGATAGGCGGGAGTGTATTACCACCCAAAAGATTATACAAGGCAACGCAGGTGTCACCAAAACCTTTCAAACGAGAATCAGATCAACCATCTCTAGATTACCAAGGAGATCCTTAGGTACCTGCAGGATGAGATATGATAAAACAAGTTGCCACAGTCATCAGACTAAGCGAATAGAAAGTCAAGCGCACTCAAGTTTGCTCATATGTTCAATCTTTACAATTAGGGTAGGTGGTGCTGGTGGGTTAATCCTCCTGAGAGAAAGGATGTATAAATATCTAGATAGCGCTATCCTCCATAGAGGGGCATCCCCCATTCGCACTCGGGAAATACTTTGATTTCAAGTTTAATCCATGTTAATAACAAATTCTGGTTCTTTCTTGTTATTTAACTGAACTTTATTTGTTTTCATCTTCTTTTTCTAAACTATCAACCTGTCATGTAAGGCTGAAATTAAAGGTGAAGAATGCAGGAAAGGAACTGCTGTATGGCGTTTTAGATTCTGAATGGATTTTCCCGATTCATGCCCATATATAGGTACATTTCACGTTGCCCTTGTATAGGCATAGAAATCAAGTCCTTATTTAGTCATAGCCCATGCAACCCAAATACAGGCATAGCTACTTCCATCCGTTCACCAAACGTCACAACAATTTCGTGGAAAACCAGCTTAAGCCGTTAAGGACTTTCCCTTGCTTGCATATTGATTTTTCCAAGAGCTCAATTAGTTTTACAATGAACATCTATTCCTTAGGGATTCATTCATGACGTTCATATGCCCGACTTTATGTCAAACATGGCATTCCTAAACACCTTTAAGGTATAAATATACCTTCACTTGCTATCAATCAATCAATCAATCAATTAATACATTTGTAAAGCGTGCTACTCACCCGTGAGGGTCTCAAGGCGCTGAAGGGAGGGAGAGGTGCCTACTATTGCTCAAATAGCCAGGCCTTGAGGAGTTTCCTGAAGGTGAGATGGTCTTGGGTCAGTCATAGGTGTGCGGGGAGGGAGTTCCATGTCTTGGCTGCTAGGTAGGAGAACGATCTTCCTCCGGTGGTGGTTCTGTGAATCCGTGGGACTCTGGCGAGGGTGAGGCTGGTGGAGTGGAGCTCTCGGGTGGGAGTGTAGAACAAGAGGCGGCTGTTGAGGTATTTGGGGCCCATGTTGTGGAGCGCTTTGTGTGCGTGGGTGTGCAGCCTGAACGTGATCCTCTTGCTGACGGGGAGCCAGTGCAGGTTTCTCAGGTGGGCGGATATGTGGCCGTGGCAAGGGATGTCGAGGATGATTCGTGCGGAGGTGTCCGGTATGCGTTGAAGGCGTTTCTGAAGTTTGGCTGTGGTTCCTGCATACAGGGTGTTTCCATAGTCCAGTCGGCTGGTGACGAGAGCCTGGGTGACCGTCTTTCTGGTTTCGGTGGGGATCCACCGGAAGATCTTTCGGAGCATGCGCAGGGTGTTGAAGCATGAGGATGAGACTGCGTTGACTTGCTTGGTCATCGTGAGGAAGGAGTCCAGGATGAATCCCAGGTTTCGTGCGTGGTCTGTGGGTGTCGGTGCGGTGCCCAGCGTTGTGGGCCACCAGAAGTCGTCCCAGGCAGATGGGGATTGTCCGAGGATGAGGACCTCCGTCTTGTCCGAGTTGAGCTTCAGACGGCTGTGCTTCATCCATTCTGCGACATCTTTCATTCTGACCTGCAGGTTGGCTTTGGCGGTGAGAGGGTCTTTGGTGAGGGAGAGTATCAGTTGGCTGTCGTCGGAGTAGGAGATGATGTTGATGTTGTATTTGCGTGCGATGGTGGCGAGGGGGCTCATGTAGATATTGAAGAGAATTGGGCTGAGTGGGGACCCCTGGGGTACCCCGCAGATGATCTTGGTGGCCTCGGAGCGGAAGGGAGGGAGGCGGACTCTCTGTGTTCTGTCGAGGAGGAACGATGTGATCCAGTCCAAGGCCTTTCCTTGGATCCTAGTGTTGTAGAGGCGGGTTATTAGGGTGCGGTGGCAGACGGTGTTAAAAGCTGCCTAGGAGGATGAGAGCGGCTGTCTCTCCGTTGTCCATCAGGGTCCTGATGTCATCGGTGGCTGCGATGAGGGCGGTCTCGGTGCTGTGGTTGGCTCAAAATCCGGACTGGTATGGGTCGAGCGAGTTGTTTTCTTTGAGGAATTCAGTCAGCTGTTTATTGACGGTCTTCTCGATGACTTTAGCCGGGAAGGAGAGCAGAGAGATGGGGAGGAAGTTCTTGAGGTCTTTGGGGTCCGCTGTTGGTTTCTTCAGAAGGGCGTTGATTTCTGCGTGTTTCCAGCTTCCCAGGAAGGTGGCTGACGTGAAGGAGCTGTTATTACGTTCCGGAGGTGGGGTGCGATGATGGTGTCGGCTTTTTTGAAGATATGATGAGGGCATGGGTCAGAGGGGGAGCCGGAGTGGATGGTGTTCATGACGTGGGTGGTGTCTTCAGTGCTGATGGGGGTCCATGCGCTGAGGCTGGTGGTGGTGGTGGTGGTCGTTGGTTTGGTCACTGGAGGCGGAGTCTGGGGTCCGAAGCTGTCGTGTATATCTGCGATCTTGCGGTGGAAGAATGTGGCGAGGGAGTTGCAGAAGTCTTGCGACGGTGTGATGTCGTTGTTGCTGGCGCTGGGGTTGGAGAGCTCTTTGACGATGCTGAAGAGTTCCTTGCTGTTGTGGGCGTTGTTGTCCAGATGCTCTTTGAACGATGTCCTTTTGGTGGTGCGGATCATCTGGTGGTATTTGCGGGTGGCGCTCTTAAGGGCTGTCATGTTTTCTGCTGTCCGTTTGTTGCACCCGGCTTTTTCGAGGGTTCGGCATGATTTCTTTGCGATTTTGAGGGCGTCTGTGAACCATGTGGTTTTTCTGTTGCTAGTCTTGCCTGGGGGTTTCTTCAGAGGAGCGAGGTCATCGGCGCAGTTGGTGATCCACTGTGCGAGATTGTGTGCTGAATCGTTGGCGTCGGGGTGTCGATAGGGGGGTTCTGGCTCAGTGATGTGGGCAGTTGGTCTGCGGTGACTTTTCTCCAGCATCTGCGGGGGATCTGTAGCGTCTGGTGATGGGAGGTGGTCTTCCTGAAGGTGAAGTGGATGCAGCTGTGGTCGGTCCAGTGTAGTCCGGTGGAGTGGCTGAAGGAGACGTGGTTGCTGGCGGAAAATATGGGGTCGAGCGTTTGGCCGGCGAGGTGGGTGGGCGTGTCCACCAGTTGCTTGAGTCCGAGGTTGTCGAGGTTGTCGAGCAGGGTGGTGGTGTTGATGTCATTGTTTTTCTCCAGGTGGAAGTTCAGGTCCCCTAGGAGGATGTACTCTGGTTAGGTTAGGGCGTGCGGGCTGATGAAGTCGACAATGGTTTCGCTGAATTGTGTCCGTGGGCCCGGGGGTCTGTAGATGAGTGTTCCTCGGAGGGTGGTCTGGGGGTCGGTGTGGATCTGGAAGTGTAGGTGTTCGGCAGCGGTGAGTGTGTCTTCGGCGATGGTCGTGATGCTGATGGTGTTCCTGTAGATGATGGCGATTCCTCCTCCAGTTTCCTTGATGCGGTCCTTCCGGATGATCTTGTAGCCGTCTGGGATGGCTATGGCGATGTCGGGGGCCGAGGAGGCGTTCCTCCAGGTTGCGGTGCTGTGGTATCAAGGAGTTCCCAGAGTTTGACGGCGTGTTTGTGGATCAGGAAGCTGCCCTCCTCTGCTGAGAAATCAAGCTCCATTTTTTCTGACTCCCCTTGCGGGGTGTTTGGAAATCGAGTACGAGACAGAGATACCAACCTCCTTCATTCTAAGGTATGGAATTGATTGGAACCTATAGAAACTTTTGGCAATTCTTGGCAGAACTAAAACTTATGCTAAACAATACTTACTTGTTCCCTCATACTAGATCTATGTTAGGTACATTAGGGTAGTTGAATTTTAGAAGCACCAGTTGAGTATTTTATCCTGTGTTATTTTATGTATGTATTTTTATATGGCTTAGAAACCATACAATGCTATTACAGTATTATTTTATCATACTATTCTCACTGTACGCATTATACTTTGCATTCTAACGATTGTAGCAGTTCACCTCTCTTGCATGAGAAAGAAGACTGTTCAATTAACCCTTTTATTAAAAACGCCCGTCTCACTATTTCTCTGCAAATCTGTAGAAACGAAGCATGCACGATTGACTGAGTGAAATACTTATCTATTGTTTCTACGACACTGAAGATATTTTCCAGTCCTAGGGAAACAAAGTTGTCATGTTTATGCGGTTGTCAGACACTAATCCCTTCTTGTGTATTTGAGAAAGTTTCTAGTTACCGCAGAGCTAGCTGGCACTCACAATTATGTTTAGAATATTCGATAGGGGCCTACTGACCTAAGTCCAACGTCAAATCTATAGGATATATTATTCCAATGCGGAGAGCCTATTGGGTATATAGGAACTACACTACAGAACCAGCAAAATTACGCCAGCTATATAACACCACCCTCCTCAAAGCTTCACAGAAATTGAGTGAATACTCAGTCACCCTCAGCAACAAGGGTAAAGTCCTGCAAGAACTAGAGGACAACAGAGATCCAGCAGAAAGTCAATGAGAAAAAATCACGGAAACAATGACATATTTGTTTGTTTGTTTACGGAGTTTTATGTAGTGCAAACTTGACCCGAATCAGGTATCAGAGCGCTTTACATAGCATCAGTTGCGTTACACGAGGACACATACATTTTTTTGTTAGGCATGGGGAGATTAAGTGATTTGCCCTGAATCATAGGATGTTCAGCGTCATTGCCGAGACTCAAACACAGTTTCCCAAATTCAACGTTGACAGGCCTGGCCGCTAGGCCAACTCCTCTCCCCACAAACTGCCAGGTACCAGGCATTTCCAGCATAACGAATGGATCGCCATTGAGACGCTCCTGAAAATCCAAGAGAGAAAGAAAAGAAAGCAATAGTCAACACCAGCTGAACAACAGGAGAAAAAGGGGAAGCTCGGGTGAATATACCAAAACCAACAAGTAAGCAAAGAGAAGCTTAAGAGCAGACAAGGGAAGATTCATTGATGTCCTTTCCACAGAATCCCAGGAAGCAGCAAACAAACGAAATGTGAAAGAACTTTACGATATAATGAGGATATTCTCCACCAGATCAGCAAGCCTGAAAGACCCGTCAAAGATAAAGCTGGCAAGAAAATCACGGGTAGCAAAAGCCAACAACGAAGATGGGTGGAGCACTTAGAAACAGACAAACAGCCAGCAGATAAGGACTTGCCAATTGACAGCAGCAGCAGACCAGTAAGCTAGATAAACAGCAAATCATCAAACCTCTGAGAAATGGGAAGGCAGCAGGACCTCACAACATTCCATTGAATGCAAAAAAAAAAATGATAGACAGAATGCAGAATATTGTCATACATTCACCCCAGTACAGATTTCTGGGCCTAAATCCATTGTGTTTGTGCTCACCATGCCATTCCAGTTTGGACCCAGCCATTTGCAAATCAGTCTTGACCCTGCGCCTAATGGGAATAGTCTAGCCCGACCTGCAAGGCCAGGTCCTCCATGGACCTGCAAACAAGCATCCTAGGATCAGTTTCAGGCTTTCAGCCCTCATCAGCCAGGGTAGCTTGACTCAAGTAGCATGGAGACCCATGTCCGGGCATACCCGCTCCCACTCGGGGTGACATTCACCCCGATACAGAGATCTGGGCCTAAATCCATTGTTTTTCTACTCACCATGCCATTCCAGTTTGAACCCAGCCATATGCAAATCATTCTTGACCCTGCGCCCAATGGGAACAGTCGAGCCCGAACTGCCAGGCCAGGTCCTCCCTGGACTGAAAACAAGTATCCTAGGACCCGTTTTGGGCTTTCAGTGCTCATCAGCCAGGATAGCTTCTTTGTTTCTTTTGCATATGTCGCCCTAAGTGGGAAGGGTATGCCCAAACCTGGGTCCCGTGCTCACTACACCACTGGATTCAAGCTAGCCTAGCTGATGAAGGGTGATGCCCTAAAGCCGGTCTCAGGATGCTTGTTTCTGGTCCAGGGAGGACTTGGCTTGGCAGGTCAGGCTGGACTGTTCCCACAACGGAGAGAGTCAAGACTGATTTGCATATGGCTGGGTCCAAACTGCGGTGGTGTGATGAGCAAAAGAATGATGGATTAAACCCAGATCCTTGTGACTGGGGTGAATGTTTGCGTTGTCCAGCATTCCGTCCATCAATTGTTTCTTTTGCATAAGTCGCCCTAAGTGGGAAGGGTAGGCCCAGACGTGGTTCCCGTGCTCACTACACCACTGGATTCAAGCTAGCTTGGTTGATGAAGGTTGATGCCCTAAAACCTGGCTCAGGATGCTTGTTTCCGGTCCAGGGAGGACCTGGCTTGGCAGTTCGGGCTGGACTGTTCCCACAAGGAACAGAGTGAAGACTGATTTGCATATGACTGGGTCCAAGCTGGGGTGGTGTGGTGAGCAAAAGAATGATGGATTAAACCCAGATCCTTGTGACTGGGGTGAATGTTTGCATTGTCTAGCATTCCGTCCATCAATTGTTTCTTTTGCATATGTCGCCCTTAGTGGGAAGAGTATGCCCAGACGTGGTTCCCGTGCTCACTACACCACTGGATTCAAGCTAGCCTGGCTGATGAAGTGTGATGCCCTGACACCGGCCCCAGGATGCTTGTTTCCGGTCCAGGGAGGACCTGGCTTGGCAGTTCTGGCTGGACTGTCGCCACAAGGAACAGAGTCAAGACTGATTTGTATATGACTGGGTCAAAACTGTGGTGGTGTGGTGAGCAAACGAATGATGGATAAAACCCAGATCATTGTAACTGAGGCGAATGTTTGCATTGTCCATCATGCCGTCCAACAATTGTTTCTTTTGCATATGTTGCCCTATGTGGGAAGGGTATGCCCAGACGTGGTTCCCGTGCTCACTACACCACTGGATTCAATCTAGCCTGGCTGATGAAGGGTGATGCCTTGAAACCAGTCCCAGGATGCGTGTTTCCGGTCCAGGGAGGATCTGTCTTGGCTTTTCGGACTGGACTGTTCCCACAAGGAAGAACCAAAGGAACAGAGTCAAGACTGATTTGCATATGGCTGGGTCCAAACTGGGGTGGTGTGCTGAGCAAAAGAATGATGGATTAAACTCAGATCCTTGTGACTGGGGATGAATGTTTGCATTGTCCAGCATACGGTCCATCAATTGTTTCTTTTGCATACAAACATTCCATTGAATGCACTGAAGGCAGATAGTGAATCAGCAGTAGGCATGCTTTACCCCATATGTGGAAGGATCTATGAAGAGGAAAAGGTGCCATCAGGAGCGACAGAGGGATTAAGATCCCCAAGAAAAGTGGCCTGAGTAACTGCTTAAACTACAGAAAGATAACTCTACTGTCAAGCCAGGAAAGTGTTCTACAGGGCCATCTTGAACAAAATAAAGAATCAAATTGATGCTCCCCTCCCTATGCCCATTTAATCAACTATGCATTCAACAGTGTGGGCAGAGAGACCCTTTAGAAACTCCTCTGCCACTACTGTGTGTCAGTTAAATCTGTAACAATCATCCGAAACTCTTACGAGGCAATGACCTGCAAGATAGTTCATGGAGGACAACTCATGGAAGCCCTCCAAGTGTGGACTGGAGACCACCAGAGCTGTTTGCTCTTCCCTTTTTTCTTCCTGCTGGCTATAAACTGGATCATGAAGACACCCACAGAAAGGAGCAGAAATGGTATCCAGTGGACACCTTGGATGTCGCTCAATGTCTAGGACTTTTCAGACGACCTGGCCCTAGTCTCCCATACATACAGTCAGATATAAAAGAAGACTTATAATGTGGCAGCGACATTAGCAACACTCATCCTCAACATCCACAGGGGAACGACCGAGATCCTGAAGGCTAACACAAATAGCACAGCTGCAGTCACTCTTGAAGGTGATGCACTGGAAGAGGTTGAGGCCTTCACCTACCTGGGCAGTGTCATAGAAAAGCAGGGGTGGCACAGACGCAGACATCAAGGCAAGAATCGGCCATCAAGGTCTACCTTCATTCAGTTAAAGAAGATCTGGAGTTCTAAGGACCTACAGCCTGATTCATCAACGGGCCGTTTTGCGTGGCCCTAATAGCGAATCATAGCGACTCGCTATTGAGGACACGCAAAACGGTATTCATGTAGGAATTGCTAAATAAATAGCGATTCCTACATGTTCTCTATTTGCGAGTAGCAATTTGCTACTCGCAAAAAAAGGAATAACTCCCCATTCATTCCTATGGGCCAAAAGGCCCATAGGAATGAATGGGGAGTATCCCTTATTTGCGAGTAGCAATTTGCTACTCGCAAATCAGATAGCGATTTTAAGGGTGCCAGGGGTGTCCAAAGGACACCCTGTAGCACCCCTAAAATGCACATTTGAACAGGTGTTGCGCACACACATGTCCAAAGGACATGTGTGTGTGTAACATGCAAAAGAAAAAAATGCACTAAAGTGCTTTTTACACTATTTACGCAATTTACCACCAAGTCAGACCTGGTGGTAAATTGAGACCAAATATTGCGATTTCGCTATTTCTATTTGGTTGATGAATTGCATTTAAGGAATCTCTATTAGAGATTCCTCAAATCCAATTCCTCGCAAATATGCGATTTCGCTAATAGTGATTTTTGCATTTGGGATGATGAATACCAAATGCAAAAATCGCACTCGCAAAGGGCCAGATTCTCAGAATCTGGCCCTTTGCGAGCGCAAATCAGCTTGATGAATCAGGCTGCTAATGCTTCAAATAAACCAAGATCAAGCTTTCTAACACCAACATAAAATTGGTCCTTTGGCATGGAGAAGAATGTTGGAGGACGACAGTGACCACCACCAACAAAGTCCAGACCTTTATCAACACATGCCTGAGTATTGGAGTCAGAATGAAAGAAAGGCCCAAGACAGAGATGGGTTGAGAGTCCTGGTTGACAGAATTTACCCCAGGATTAGTAGTAGGCATACGCAAGTAAATAAGTCATCCTTGGAGTTATCTCCCATGGCAAGGAGGGCATCAGACAGTTTTCACTGCCCTTTAGACAAGGGGTTTTCTTAGTGGTGACAGGCAGTAAAAACTGACAATTATGTCCACTCATCTTAATAAGGTTGGCGAACTTAGAGGTCAGCCTCTGATAGCCCTTACTCAATAAAGCCATTGGAGGGGTGTAACAATAATGGAAATAAAGTGGTTTCTCCCATGGGCCCACCCATGGTCCACCCACATCTAAATTTGGTGGGGGATCAACATCTTGGAAGAAAGTGTACTCCATTGCAATAGCGACAGAGTATTCACAACAACACAATTTAAATCAGCCCCTAAATCACAATGTAAAACCTTCGACCAGAACAAACCTAATTTCTGTATCTGATCAGCACTCTATTGTGCTCAGCCTAACATTGCACCCAGGTCATGGTGAAGCACAGCCGATGACCACTGTTGCCGCTTAACTCTTTTTAGCGCGATTTTTATTTAAAACTTTAAAATACATATATTCGGTTCAGCTTATCGGATTTTTGTCCTTTTGGTGTCATGTTAGAGGGCAATTTTTATTTCATTTTGTTTAAGACTAATTAACTCTTTGATACTTCTGAATAGTTTACACACATTATTAAGTCTGTCTGCTCTTTTCCATAGCAATCAGGGGTTGATCTCAGGTTTAAATTATTTAAACCTTTACTGAACTGAACAAAATTAGTCACCTTATTACTTGAGGTGGACTATCATCTATCCAACCTAATAATGCACTTTCTCACAATTTTTTAAGGAGTTTAAAAACCTTTTGTATACATTTCCACTATGAATTCAACATACAGGAAGAAAGGAGGGCTAATTGAACCTTGTTTACATTCTCTTCCTGTTGCTCACATGACCTTAAAAAGTAGTGGTAGTACCAACACGAGAACTAAAGTAGAAGCTCAGGGAACCAGGTGCCCCTGCCTTCTTCTAATTGCCTCCTATGCAAATGACTTTATTACAACTAAGGTAGAGTTTTCAAAAAGGACTTTAACTTGCACTTGCATCCTTGATGACCGCATGACATGCTCCAATGTACCCGGCAGAGGTGAATGGAGGGTACATAAACATGTTGTTTTGTTCCATACCGAGCAACCATAGCAACCAGCCTGCATGTAACAGAAAGGTAAAAGCAGAGATTATAAGAGGCGACGAGTTAACTGACAGCTTGGAAAGATGAAAGGCAGGTAATGCAATCCTGACTAATAAAAAGGCACAAACAGCATTGGTTGAGTGCTTCAAGGCGAAATAAAAATACATTGCTGAGGTAAAACAAATTCACAGAAGGCAGAAGGAGACATTCTGAGACAATAATGTAGATGACACTTGCTTAGTGAAGGCTAAATGTGCTAAATGTTTCAACAGTGAAAAGTATGCCTCTGTTTTAAGTGCATTTATTTTATTTCGTGCCTGCTTTCATGAGCATCGAAATAAAGGAAAATCATTTTCTTCTCTTTTCAACAGTTCTAAACTTTAGGGAATATAGGCAAGGCAATGTTTGAGCAAAACTCTTGTGCTTAGATTGTTTTTTAGGTAACAGTATGTCGATTATAAAAGCCAAATCATGTTGAACATTATTTGGTAGGTGTATTTATATCTATTTAAGGAAGAAATAGTTTTGGTGAAATCTTCACATTTTACAAACTTTGTTGCAAATTATGGGACAAATATAGATCTATGATTCTGTGGAAATCTAACAGTCACTGACTCATTTAAATATAGTGACCCTCACCATTGATTTGTGAAAGGCAAACCTAAACATTTTAATTCCAATTAATACCACATTAAATGAATGTATTACTGTATGTATGTATGTATGTAAAGGGTATTTCTATAGCTCGAACCTAGGCAGAACCGTTAACATTATCTTAGTGCGGTTTATGAACTTGAATGAAGGAGAAATTATTAAAGTATTGTACTGGGTTAAATTAGAGACCAATAGCTTTGTGCCGACATACTAATTTTGATCTCTTTGATGCATTTTTTGCATAGATTTCCTTCATATTCCTATTGACCCCGACCATGGTCAAGATAAGCAGAGTGGTCTGGGGGCTATCATTAGAATGATGAAACTTGCATTATGGAGGAAGCTATGAGATATTTCCCATATTTCAGTATTTCCTGTGAACTGTATTTTGTGAAATAAAAGCACACACGCATGCAATGCATACATATATATATATATATACACTGAAAGAAACAAAAGTTACAGGGATGTTATAGTTAGGCTCAGATTTCACTCATAAAAAACAGTGATATTTAGCAATTATAATTCCCTGAGTTAACTATAACTTACGCCCCCGCAATGCACTACTTATGACCTCAAATATTACATCACTCATGACATGGTCAGTGACATCCCTCATGACATCTCACATGACATTACTGGTGACATCATCCAGTGAGTGTAAGTATTTTCTAAGAGTTTATGATTGTTAAACATATACACTAGACTACCACAAAAGTTGAATTAGTATACTAGGTGCACTACTAATGAGTGATACTACTTTTAACATATATTATGCGAGTTGCTGTTTGGGTGTTTGTATCTACGTGTGAGTGGGTTTCTGAGTGGCTGTATACATGTGTAAGTGTGTGTGTGAATGGCTGTATGGGTGTATAAGTTGGTGTGTGAGTAGCTGTGTTGGTGAGTGAGTGGCTGTGTGAGTGGCTGTATTGCTGAGTGAGTAGGTGTCTGAATGGCTTTATATGTGATTGAGTGAGTGTATAAGTAGCTGGATGGGTGAGTGAGTGAGTGTTTGAGTGTGTTTGGTTAAGTGTGTTGGTTTGTCAGGGGCTGTACTGGAGAGTGAGTGTTTGTGTGAATTGTTGTACGGGTGAAGTATTGGATGTGAGAGTGCTTGTATGGCTGTTTGTATGGGTATGTAAGTGGTTGTGTGGGTGAGTGAGTGGCTGTGTTGAGAAGTTATATGGGTGAGTGAGTAAGTGACAGGTTGTATGAACGATCTCCCATACACCCACTAACATGCCCACACAATAACTCACATACCCATGCACAGACCCATCTAAGTACTAATACAACCACTCACTGATCCATAGAGCCACTCATATACTCAGTCATTCACCCATACAGCCACTCACCCAACCACTCAATCACTCACCCATATACTTACTCATATAAACTGTCACTTACTCATGCAACAACTCACACAGCCACACACTCACTCATTCAGCTACTCACATACCCACATATTAACCTATACATGCACTCAGACACCCACTCACTTACCCATACAACATCTCTACACAGCCACTCACTCACCCATACAAGCACTCATATTGTCACTCACACGCCCACTCAACCACTTACAAACCCATTCACACACCCATGCAAGCACTCCCACATCCCCTCATTCACCAATACAACAATTCACCAAAGCATTCACTCTCTAGTACAGCCACTGACACACCAACTCACTTAACCAAACACACTCAAACAGCCACTCACTCGCCCATCCAGCTATTTACACACCCACTCACTCACACATAAAGCCATTCAGTCAGTCAAAAGTCTTTATTCGGCTGTATAACAGCCATAAAAGAGTGCATCATAAAAACATTTCAGACAAAATTACAAATAAAAATGCAGACATCTAATAGTAAATCCATGACAGCAGCAGTTTTAGACATAAAAATATCAATATCATAAACAGTTAATTCCACAGAGAAACACCTAAAACCTGAGCACAAGATATAAATGAGATCATAAAATCATGTTCCAACAATGTCCCGTAGCCAAACAGCTGAGGAGATGTACCTGTAGATCATTAGACAGGTAAATTCATCATTTAAAAGCTGGAGGTGATATAACGCTGCCCAATACTTTCTCATATTTAAGAATTTTGAAAGGAGTACTAAAGGAACGCTTTGGATTGGTATAGATTTTTCCCAAAAAACATAAAACGTAAGGTGCTATGGACTGACTCTGAGTCACATGGGCATAGGTCCAGTTTGGCATCACAATATACATTGCGTGGATATGAGACAAAAAAATATGAGATGCCAAACCTGACCCCTATGAGAAAAAACAGTTTTGTATGTGTGAAGTAGAAAGAAAGGTAATGCTCAATGCCTGGAGTACACAATAACAGTGAGTGTTCTAAAACCTTTTTTTGCTGTCTCCAGATTTCCTCTGGTCAAGAAAGAGTACGTTAAAAAAACTCTTTTCAGCTTTACTTTTGGTATCTTGCAAATACTCCTTGGATTGTAAAAACAACCAGCCAACCCCATGGTCTCTAACTGGTCTTTTATATAGCTAAGCCAGGGTATTTTTTCATGCTCTCAACTTTTAAACAATCTAGGATGACAGCATGATTTAGGACTGCTTCTCCCTTTGCTCAAATGTTACGACACAGTAATACCGGGGCCCATTTTATTCGAAAGGACAAGGGAATCAAGCCAAGTTCACTATGGCAAACAGTGGTGGAAGTACTTTTAAGGACTGTCAACAGATGTTTCATAAACATACTCTCAGCCCTTTGTAAACCCTCTGCATCACAAAAACCCCAGGCTCCAGCACCATATAAGGTGACAGCGCAAGAGCGGCTTTATAAATATTAAGAATTGCGTTAATGGGTTTTGAGCCTTTTTGTGAATCTACAAATTGCTTCCAGATTTTGATTGAAACCACTATTTCTTGATTCTACAAGATGATGCCATGTACTTTTTGGTCAAAGAGAATTCCCAAATAAGAGAAGGTGGGCACATATGACAATTTTTCATTATTTATAAAAAATGTTTTTAAGTTGGTGGAGGATTTACCGACCACCATAGTATAAGATTTCCCCACATTAGCCTTCAGGCCAAGGTCATTCATAAAATCATTAAACCTGATTAAAAGCCTCTGCAGTCCCAACCCAGTCCTGGACATTAAGACACAGTTGCATATAACAATGCAGGAAACAACCTGCGGCCTACCAGGGGAGCATCCACATTCCTCTGTTTGATATAGCTTTCCAGATCCTTTTTATACAGGCAAACTAAAATAGGCCATTCCATCACCTACTCACTCACCAATACAGCCACTCACATAGCCATTCACTCGCCCACACAGCTACTCACACACCACTAATACACTCATATAGCTACTCACACCCCCACTCACACACCGATACAGACACTCGGAAATCCACTCACACACAGATACACACAACCAAACAGCCACTCACATCATATATGTTAAAAGTAGTATCACTCATTAGTAGTACACCTAGTATACTTTTGTAGTAGCTTAGTGTACATGTTTAACAATCATAAACTCTTAGAAAATACTTACACGCACTGGATGATGACACCAGTGAAGTCATTTGAGATGTCATCAATGATGTCACTGACCATGTCATGAGTGATGTGGTATGTGAGATCGTAAGAAGTGCATTGCGGGGCAGCAAGTTATATTTAGCTCAGGTAATTATAGCTGCTGAATTTCACTGGTTTTCGATGAGTGCAATTTGAGCCTAACTTTAATGTCCCTATAACCTTTACTTTTTTCAGTGAATTTCTTAGGTTTTTTAATATTATTGCTAACAATAACACCACTGTACCCTTTGGTTTCATAAGTGAATTTCTAAGGATTTAAAAAAATTGCATTGCCTCACTTTAACCTGTAACCTTTGAGAGTGAGTGTGTGAATGAGTGCATGAGTTGCATTGGGTGTGTGAGTGGGTTTGTGAGTATCTGAGTGGGTGTCTGATTAGGTGTATGAGTTAGTGAGTGCCTGTGTGAGTCTGTGAGTGGGTGTGAGAGTACCTGAGTGGGCTTTTGAACACCTCCATGAGTGTGTGAGTCAGCCTGTGAGTAAGTGCTTGAGTTGAGTGTCTGTGATTGAGTGTGTGAGCCTCTGAGTGGGCCTGTGAGCTGGTTTATGAGTCTCTAAGTAGGTTTGTTAGTCGGTACATGCGTCTCTGTGTATGTCTGTGAGTGTGTGTGAGAGAGTATTAGTAGGTCTGTTACTGGGTGCATGAGTGTCCTAGTGGGGCTGTGAATGGGTGTACATGTCTGAGTGGGTCTGTGAGTAGGTACATGAATATCTGAATGAGTCTGAATGGGTCTTTGAATAACCCCACCAGTCCCCCATTATTTTTTTAATCTATGTGCATGCATTATTTAAATCTATGTGTAAAAGCAGTGGCGGCTCCTGTAGAAGGCAGGGAGTCGGCAGGGAGCATGGGGACCTTCAGGATCCCTGTGGTCCCCATTAGTGGTAAGGGTGGACCAGGGCACCCTCCATAGAGACCAGGCCCCAAGGGATGGGATTCCTGGGACAAAAATCTGCCTGGTAGGGGCCACATGATCATTCCCCTTATTTATTTAAAAAAAAAGTTAAAAAGAGGTCAGCCCCAGGGATGAGGTTCCCGGGTTAAAATCAGCCTGAGAGGGGGGCCCCCTCCCATTAAGATTTTTCTTTAAAAAAATGCTAGGCCTTACTCTCCCTGGACACAAAATCTGTCTGGGGAGGGTGGTCTGTGTGGCACCCATTCCCCATTTGAAATAGTCCTGGCCCCAGGGGATGGAATCCCCGGGCCAAAGTTGGCTCAGGGAAGGGGGACCATGTGGATCTCCTCCTCTAATAAATGAAAATAACATTTGTAAAAATCAAATCCAAGAAGTCATCGGAGGCCCCGTCACTTTACAAATGTGCCCACTGGCGCACAACTGGTTGGAGGTTTGAAGTCCCCTTGGCTGAATAGTATCTTTGACGGCCAGTAAGCCTTTCTGCTACCTCCAGTAAGTCTCAAACAGTGGGATTGATGAGAGGATTTCAGAGGCCACATCCTGTTTCTCCAGCAGTCTGCAAATGCGCTTCCTGGTGCACTGCTGGTTGGGGATAAAGTACCCATCTCTCCAGAGGGTCCTCTTGGCCAACAAGCCCCCCTGTTACCTCTAGTAACTCCCTCACAGTGGGATTGCTGAGAGGTCTTCAGAGGCCTGCCCACTTTTTCCACACATCCGCAAACGCACCTCCCGGTACACTTCTGGTTGAGGATGAAGTCCCCTTGTCTCTAGAGTGTCCTTTGGAGCCAAGAAACCCTCCTTTTACCTCCAGTAATTCCCACACAGCGAAACTGCTGAGAGGTCTTCAGAGGTCACACCCCCTTGGTCCACCACTCTGCAAACGTGCCTCCTGGCACTTCTCAGATGATAAGACTTCTTGGGGGCCCAGAAGCCCTCCTGTTACCTCCAGTGAGTCTAACATAGCAGGATTCCTGAGAGCTGTTCGGAGGCCCCAGCCCCTTTCCCCATCCCTCTGCAAATGTGACAACTAGTTGAAAAACCAAAGAAATTCACTTAAAAAAACAAAGGTTACAGCATTGTTGTAGTTAGGAAACAGAATTTAAAATACCTCAGAAATTCACTTAAAAAAACAAAAGTTACAGGGTTGTTATAGTTAGACTCAGATTTCACTTGTACAAAACCAATACAATTGAGCAGTTATAGTTACCTAAGCTCACTATACCTTACGTCCACGTAATGCAATGCATTGCTTATGACCTTACATCAGTGATGACATGGTCAGTGAGATCACTGAGGACATCACTGATGACATCTCAAATTAAATCACTGGTGACATCACTGATGACAGCCTCCACAGAATTACTCACACACCCACTGACACTCCATTCAACCTTTTGCATGCCTATATATTCACCCATACAACCACTCACATACCCATTCACGGAACCATAGCAGTACTCACACATCCATTCACCCCTCCATGGAGCCACTCACACACCCACTCACGTACTCATAAAGCCACTCACACAACCATTCACTCACACATACAGCTACTCATACAACCTGTCAAACATCCACTCAGGCACTCAAACAGCCACACACTCAACCATACAGCTACTCACACACTCATGTATTCACCTACACAGTCACTCAATCAAACACCCACTCAGCCACCCATGCAGCCAATCAGCAGAGTCACTCACTCACCCATACAAGCACTCCCACACTCACTGACACACCCCATAAGAAACCTGGGTAAGCCACACCTTTATTCTCCAGTGAGGCTAACTCCAATCCCATTGGGATTCAAGCTAATCCCCAGAATCAAGTTTGAATTACCAGAAAGGAGGGAGCTACTCAACAATCCACTATGTCCACCATAAATTTGCATCCCAGTGCACCCATCTCAAAACACTTTTTGGGCTTAGGAAAGAACAGGAAAATGACTACATCTGCTGTCTGAGAATTGTGAGGAAACCTAAAGGTCCCGACCAGATCTTACTTGCACCTAGGACAATGAAGTACACTCTATGAATCAGTTAGTTTACCTTCTATGTGTGGCTACAAGAGGCCTTTTTCCTTAAGTGGCCTCCTAAGAAGTTACACATGGGCAAGGACTGGACCCTGTTGGTGGCCTCTGCTGGAGTGAGTTCTGGCCCCTAAGTGCTCACCTTGAGATCCTGGCAACCTTGGCTGTATTTATTTAGGCGTCTCCAACAATCTATGAAAAGCTGTGGAATTCTAAGTTTTAGTTGCAGGGGGACTGAAACAAACCACCTAAGCCAATCAGGCCAAGGTTCAACGTTGGTGGGCTGAAGAAACATGGTTCTACCAATTGGAGACTCTATGCAGTGCAGTTCTATTTCAGTAGGCCCTCGGGGAAAATGCTTCATGGAACAATCTGCAGTCTTTTCCCCATGGAGAACTCTGAGCTAAGAAAAATCGACTAAATGCATTTTTTATAAATTAGCAGACAAGTTACTCCATCAACAATGAATGGGTATCCAGGCAGCAGATCTATTTCAGTAGGCCTTTGGTGAAAATGCTTCATGGAACAGTCTGCAGCCTTGTCCCCATGAAGAACTCTGAGCTAAGAAAAATAGACTAAGCACTAGATGTCGGTTATTCATATTTACCGACTCTTAAATACCGAATTTTACCGATTCGGTATTTAAGAGTCGGTAAATATGAAGGGGGAGATGTAGGTATTACAGATTCTGTAAATACCGAACCCATTGATTCCTATGGGCCTTGAAGCCCATAGGAATTAATGGGCAATACCGATTCTGTAATTACAGAATCGGTAAATACCGAATTTGGCAAGGGTGCAGGGGGTGTCACTTTGACACCCTCTGGCACCCTAAAAATAGGCATGTGCGCCATGTGGCAAACAGACATGCCCTAAGGGCATGTCTGTCTGTCACATGGCTAGGTGTGCATGCACACATGTTCATGCACACCTGAATTCGGTATTTTAACACCCAATTGGATTGGGTGGTAAAATACCGAATTTGTAGGGCCTTTGGGACTCAGAAGAGTCCAACCTAAATCTGGAAGGTACCGAATCGGTAAAAATACCGATTCGGTATTTTACAGATTCTGTAAATTTACCGATTCTGTAAATTTACAGAATCTGTAAAATCTGGCCCCCTACATCTCAAGATGCCAAATACCGGTCGGAAACGGCCGAATTCGGCCGTTTCCGACCGGTATTTGACACCTACATTGGGCCCTAAATGCCTTATTTATAAATTAGCAGACACGTTATTCCGTCAAAAACTTTTGTGTATCCCGTCAGTCTTATTTCATGTGCAATAGGATATAATGCACTTGTGATGTGGCGTACAGGATTTCTGTCATGTTTATGAGTAACCTGTCCACCAATCTCTAAAGCGGGCCCTAAATCTGAACAGAGAAATAACCTGGGTACGAAATGTAAACTTTTCCCGCTCAGAGTTTCCCCACCAAATTCAGCAGGCTCGCTGGAGGATTTTGACTTCTATTTTAGAGACTAAGGGCCCGGTGTAGGTAAAAGTCATTTACCGATTTTAAAATACCGATTTTTACCGAATCGGTATTCTGAAATCGGAAAATGAGATGTAGAGATAAAAAATCGGTAAAATACCGATTCGGTAAAAATCGGTAGCGTGTTTCGATACTTACTGAATCTGTAATTACCGAATCGGTAGATACTGAATCGGTAATGACAATACAAGCCTATGGGCCAAAAGGGCCATAGGAATGCATTGGAAAAACCGATTTGGTATTTACCGAATCGGCAAATACTGATTCGGCAAATATCGATTCGGTAAATACCGATTCGGTAAATACCGAATCGGCAAGCAAGTAAAAGTGAAACCAATTACAACAGCCAATGAGGTGGAACCACCCTCCCCCACCCTACCAGGGAGTGGCTACCCAGGCAGGTGCAACTCATCAGAACTTTCTGGAGAGGCAGCCAGAGCTGAGCAGTGAGAGGGAGCAGCAGAGAGAGTGGTAGCTGATTTTGCAGACAGTGGAAATGGCAAGCAGCTCAGAGAGCCAGAAGGCTGAGAGGAAGCGCAAAGTGAAGTTTAGCAGCATGGAGCTGCAAGTACTGGTGGAGGAGGTGGCGAGGGTCCACAGGCAGCTCTATGGGAGGCTGTCCCTCACAGTCCCAGAGTCTACCAAGAGGAAACTGTGGAGTGCCATAAGTGAGAGGGTCAATGCTGTTGGTGTGACCCCCAGGAGCCTGGAGGACCTCAAGAAGAGGTTTTATGACATCCGGAGCCTCACCAAGAGGAAATTGTCAGAGCTCTACAAGCAGGCAGGTCTGACTGGTGGAGGCAGGAACCCCGCGCCCCCCCCTGACTGACCTGGAGGAACTGGTGGCCACGACCATCGAGACGGAGAGTGTGGTGGGAGTAGGGGACATGGACAGCTCAGCCAGAGCTACAGCAAAAGGTAAGAAGCATGCGCAGCATGACACACCCAACCAGACACCTCCCCTATAGCCTCAATGTACAGTCAAACCCCAGTCCAGTACTGCTAGCACCATACATGAGCAATGCATAATGGGAAATGTAGTCAGCTAATGTAGGAACATTTGTCAGTGCACATTAATTTGCAAGGCACTTGAAAAAAGAATCAGAGTAATGAAAGTGACATGTGCAATGCTTTTATTGTAGTGACTGTAAGACATTTGCACTCAGTTCACAAATGCTTCTTTATACCTAGGGGCAACATCAGGCAGTGCAGGCAGTGGAGCATCAGCTGCACAAGCGACAGCTCCAGCAACGGCGCAGAGTGTGGTGGCAGGGCCAAGCACCATGGATGCCTCCCAGGAGGAGGAGGACAGCAGTGCCATGTTCAATGAGGACGACCCTGTACATGCCCTCGTATTTCCCCACTCCCCCCAACTATCACAATCCCCCCCCATTGGTGTTCTCAGCTGAGAACTCCCCCTCACGGTCCCAGCCAGCACCTGCCACATCACCAGCCAGGAGGAGTATTGTGGCCCCAATGACAATCATGGTGGGAGCTGCGGGTCAGGCACCAGCACCCACACCAGCGACAACCTGTAGCACAGCAGCCCACCCAGCAGGCCAGCACCAATCGCCGCCCACGCACTCCCAGCAGTGCATGTCCATCAGGAGAGGGCACAGTGTTCCAAGGCCTTGAGGGGAGCATGGTGCGAATCCAGCGCCTGCAGGCAAAATCCATCCTGGCATGCCACCGCCAATTGCGTGCACATAACCTGCAAATGGTAGAAATGGCAAAGGGCTTTGGTGAGTTGGTGGCAAGCAACAAGGAGGTGGCACAAACAAACAGAGACATTGCCACAGGAATGGGACGCATGACAACCGCCATCACATAGCTTTGTGCCAAGATGGAACATACTGAGCACACAAGGCGCAGGTATTGCCCGTGTCCAAAACAGGGCAATTAACTGGCTTGCCGCCGCAACGTCCCAGCTATGTCGCCGAGGGGTAAATTTGGAAGAGAGCCTGACACAAAACACTGCGGAGGTGACCAGGGGCATGGCCAGGATCACCAGTGCCATGGAGGCCCTCATCATATCTAATACAGTCGTCAATCCTGCCCTGGAAGTGGCCGAGGCTGGGGACAGCAGCAGCCGCAGCAGCCCGGCTAGCGCTGTGTCAGAGCCGCGCAGGAGCAGCAGGCGCTCCGCAGAGGCAGCAGGCCATGCTGAAGGGGGTGATCAGCATCCAAGTGGCACTGTGAAGTGCTTCAGAAAATGACTCTGCCAGTGTGGGTGAGGCAACCCGGGGCATTTCCAGTCCCCACATACAATTTCATATTTTCACTTGTTGCACATCAGTGCTTGAACGTTCTTCCAACATTAAATCAAGTTTTTTTTTCACATCCATAACCTGTGTGTTCATCTGTACTCACTCAGAAATAGTTGTCTGTTATTTCCTCCCGTCTGTATCTGCCATCACTTGGTGTTGACACTCCAGCAGGTTGGGTTTGTGGCACAGCAATGTCGTCGTCATGGTCCTCGTAGTCTGACAACTCTACCTCAGTGCCCTTCTTGATCGCAAGGTTGTGCAACATTGCACAGACAGCAATCATCTTGCAGCAGGTGATGGGGGTATACTGCCTTGCACCTCCACTCTTGTGCAAGCATCTGAACCTGCTTTTCCAGATGCCAAAGGTCCGTTCTACCACATTCCTCGTGCTTTTGTGTGCCCGGTTACACCTCCTTTGGCTGGGTGTTGAGGGGTTGAGGTAGGGGGTGAGTATGAATGAGCGGAGGGCATATGCACTGTCGCCTAGAAGAAAAAGGGGTAACATTACTCACATGCATACATGTACTTTACACTGCTATTTTTGTTATGGGGGTCTGACAATGTGTCTCACCTAGGAGGTATCCTTCACCAAATTCCCCTGCCGTCAGCCGTGCATGGATGCCGCTGCTTTGGAAGATGTAGGAGTCGTGGGTACTCCCTGGGAATTTTGCAACCAGGTCTGTGATGACGCACTTAGCATTACAAATCACCTGCACATTTATGGTGTGCGTTGACTTCCGATTACGGTATATGTATTCTGTGTCAGCAGGGGGGCAAATCGGAATGTGCGTGCCATCAATGCAGCCAATGATGTGGGGGAATCTTGCCATCTGGTAAAAGTCTGCTTTAGTTTGTACCAGTTCCGCATGGGTTGCAGGGAAGGAAATGTATTGGTCCATCCTCTGTATCATGGCGTCAAGAAATTTGTGGAAAAACCTTGACAGGCTGCTCTGGGTCACCCCTCCTGCCACAGCAACTACACTTTGATAGCTGCCAGATGCAAGCAGGTGTAGGCTGCATAGCACCTGCACTTGTGTTGGGATTGCGTGTGCCCTTGGGGTGGGGTGGTCCAACAGTGGTTGGAGGTCCCTGATGAGGTCAGTGATGGTGTCTGGGGCCAACCTGTACCTCTGGAGTAACTCTGCTTCTCTGAGCATGCACAGGGTCACCCTCTGCCTGTAGACCTGCTCCTCTCTCTGCCATTCCCTCTCTCCTTCCTCCTGTAGCCGTAGCCGTCTTGCAATGACATAAAATATTGCCATAGTGCAAGAAGAATTGCATTTTGGGTCAGTTTTTATAGGTTGCACCTGGTTACCACCTGATAAATACAGACTCTTAAATACCGATTTTTAGGCAAATTCGGTATTTCTGAGCTTACCTACATATCACTCTTCATTTTTCACACTTCTTATTTACAGAATCGGCATTTTACCGATTCGGTAACTTTACCGATTCGGTAGAATTACCGATTCGGAATATTTACCGATTCTGTATGTTAGCGAATCGGTAAAATTACCGAATCTGTGTTTTTTCCGAATCGGTGTTTTACCGATTCGGGTTAATTACCGAATCGGTATATTTACCGATTCTGTATGTTAGCGAATCGGTAAAATTACCGAATCTGTGTTTTTTCCGAATCGGCACTTTACCGATTCGGCTTAATTACCGAATCGGTAATTTACCGATTATGACGGATTTCGGACTCCTACATCCCGATGGTTCGATTCCGCTCGGTAACGGCTGAAAATCGGTATTTTCAGCCATTACCGACCGACCTACATCTGGCCCTAAGTCCTAAGGTAAAACTTTTTGCCCTGACTAACCTTGTTGGTATATCGAACCAGTACTGCATTGCCGTTAGCCTGAATTTGTGCCTAAGTTCTGGTCTCCCATGAACAGTAACTACAGATTTGGGCTTTACTTTTTCTTGCTGCTTTCAGCCTTAATTCTTTCATATTTCAGGCTACCCTTTTTTAGATTTTTGTCATTTTGGTGTCATCTTCCTTATTATATTACCTGTTTTTTATAAATTGGAGTCCGATTGTAATTGTGTTCTGATATTAGCTGTTTTGTTCCTTCCTAATGCAGTTAACATTTTCATTAGGTTAAGCCTATCTGCCCTGTGGTAGGGTTTGAGCATAGGATTAAATCCTTTAAACCTGTGCATAGACTTAACAGGTCAGTGTCGTTATTACTTTTGTGTGCCTACCACCCACCCCAATTATTAGTCCACTTTTTACAGTTTACATTTGTCCCCCTCCACACAACACACTACTATTCTATGAACAACAGCTCGGATTTGAGACACACTTGCGGCAGTAAATATGTGCCCCACAGATTACTAAATTAACTTGGAAGTAATAACAGGATATGTATGGAAAGAATGTGGATGATTCATGATGAAAAGGCTGAAGAAATAACACTTGTCTATGCAGATAATGGACAAAGCATGTGCCAGATATATCCATAATATCACACTAAAAATTGCATTGTGGATTTGCAATCCTGTAAGTTGTATCTCAGACAGAACCCATTTAGGAATCACTGAGAAAGAAGTATAAATTGTCTTTAATGTGTTTAGGTATGTTTTCTACACCGTTTAGAATATGATCTCATACAGGTTCTAGTATTTTAAGGGATTGTTTTGATGGAGCAAGGTTTCACCTATACCGAAACTTGCGTGTATTCAACTCTCTCGAAATAACCTGTAATTAAATAATCAACATGTTTTGTTTACTAATATTTGCATTACACGCCATTTTAGTATCTAGGGGAAGCTTGACAATGTGCTTTTACTAACAATAACCCAAGTGTCTTAATATGGCCGCCGAAAACGCGGGAACTGTACTGTGCATGCGTCCGCCACTTCTACGTGGTGTGACGTACTTTTGCTTTTGGTGGGAACTTCTCGCTTCTGCGCACTAGTGCCTCGCCTGCTAATGCTTATGCTGCTGCTTGTACTAAGCTTGTTCGTTCTGTTTAACTATTATTGCAAAAGTTAAAGTAAAGTAATGGGGTTAGAGTAGAGATAAGTGGTATACAGTGCATTCATTTATTTTTGTATACTAATATGTTTCTCTTTGACTTTGCTGATAGCTCGTACTTGGGCCTGAATACTGATACAAACTCCCTCTTGGAAAAACTGCGCGTGCGCACTCTAGCTCCGAAGTTGCTGTAGCATTGGCATTGAATCCCAGCCAAGAATCATCTTACCCACGAAGTCTCTGAGAAAATGCCCTTCTGACCTCCAGAGGAACTGAAGCTATATAAATTGTATCAACATTTTTAAACAGTATTGCTGGGTGGAATAAAAGTGCATGGGACAATAAATTATGGGCAGTAACCAGAATCAACTGAAACCAATAATGAAATCATCTCATCTTAGCATGGTGTGATGACCTCTCCTCGTCTTTCTCACCAATCACTGAAGGGGAACACATAGATTTGCAACATTTAGGGGTGGTACATTGCCCTCGAAATGGTATAACTGAGGTAGGTTTAGATAGAGAAATTGTAAGACCTATCCGAGTTGCTGACCTGTCACTGACCCAGCTTATGCTATAGGAGATCAAGAGTAGAGGTGCTGGCGGAGCACTCTGTCAGAAGAATCGAGGTGTTTCAGGTAATTATTGATTACCCAGATGGGGTACTAATTGGCTTGCTGAGAGAGAGGGGTGTCATGCTGGCGTTGCACTTAGAGGAGGTCACCTGTCCTGAAGTGCACCTGTCTTGTCCCGTGGGCACCTGATTAGTCAGGAGTCTTGTCTTTTGCCCCAGCCCGTGACCAGGATTGGTCATTGTACCATTCTAGGTAAATATAATCCATTTGGTGTGTCCTTGTGCTATTTTTCTTTTTCACACTTCCCAAGGCCCCGATGTTTAAAGGTGTTACTGTGATTTCTTACAAACCTTATGTCCTATTGATTATATTCTTGCTTGTAAATTTTATGGTCATGATATTGTGGCCTTTTTGACTCCGAAAATCTTGCATAGATAAAGCTTTTAAAACGTTTCCCGAGTCTGTGGTTATTACAGGAAAGGTAAAATTGTTTTGAATACTGCCTGTTTATTCTAAATCCTTTTTTGATCCCTAGGACTTACAGCAGAGGTGACAAGGATTGGTAAGTCATGGTTTAAAGGTGTAAGTCCTAAAAAGACTCAAAGTACTGATAGGGAATTAGTTAATAATTCAAGGCAGGACTACTAGTTCAAGGTGTGAATGTTTTATGGGGCCAGGTGATTATGGTAAAATTGAGCTAGTGGTCCCACACGTTCTATCAGTTTCATTTGTACCTCTGTTCCTCTGTATTATAATATATGTTTCTAAAAATATCTGACAACCTGGGGCCGTATTATGTGTGCACCACACTATCACTATTTGCGTCCTTGCCCACCTTTCAAAAGGTGCGCTGGGTGAAAACTGGGAGACTGCACCATATGTGAAATAATATGCTGCCCCCAGGCCCCCTGTGAACATGTGCTGCCCTCAAGCCAGTGCATTCTAGTGAAATGCAGAGTGGCTGCTTCAAAACTGCTCTTTGATTCACCTTGCAGGTGGTAGACCATCTGCACTTTGAAGAGGGAAAAGAGCGCCCATTGCATGGGGGCGCAGTGAGTGATTGCACCCACCTGCAGGAATATTTCTGGTGGTTCATGCCAGTTGTTAAGAGGGATACCCTGCTAGCCCTAGAGGTAGCTGATGAGATGAGCTAGGCACACATGAAAGCCGCCATTGTCACCAAGTCTGGACTCCCTCCAGTTCAGGGACAGTCACAACTGTCCAACCAGTCTTGGGTGGATTTTGTAGACTACTGCAATAACGCACTGATTGGCTGGTTGAAGGCAGCAATAGGAGTGATGTTGATGAGGATATAAACACATGCTCAACAATTGCTTTACAGAGTTGCCCCAACACCTGATAGATATCAATATCACTGTACCGGGGGCTGTGCCAAGGAGGCTGACCTCTGGATCAACACCAGAGTGGCAAAGGTCAAAGGAGGTGTCTGGGGGATTGCCAATAGAGTGAACAAGGACTCCAACAGAAGAAAGAGGAGGGAAAGAAGGATAAACCTAAAGAGTTCTCCAGAACCCCCCAAAAGAATTCTCCAGGGAAGGATTCCCAGCCCCATCCTGAAGAAAAGAAAGGTGTTTTTATGGGAAGAATTCGTTGAGCCATGTCAAGCCCCAGTATACTGAGTGCTATGAATTTGGGCACTTTAAGGCAAATCCCATTTGCGATTCCAAGAAGCAGCCTCCAATTGGTGAGCAGACCCCAGGATGGGGAGTGTAGAATCCCCTTTCTCAACTCCTGCTAGCTGCAGTAAGGAGGCACATTGAAAGTGTGTCTTCTAAGGGCATGTGTACCTCTGTACCTGCATCCATAATGAGGCACTGGTGCAGAGGCAAAGTGATTCCCAGATTTGCTCTGGCCACAAACCCCATGCAAATGAGGGGACACCTTCTCATGAGAGCACTGGTGCTACATGTGTGCCAGCCCTATCAGTATCGCAGTAGGGGACTCCCAAGTGTCTATGGCCCCCTCTGTAAAACCATTTGCCCAGGGAGCGCACAAAGCGAATGCCCAAACCTGTTGTACGCTTGGGGCACCATGTACAATACATCTCCCAATCTAGAGCATCGCAGAACGGTACTAGAAACAAAATCTGATGAATGCATGTCATTCTGAATACCTTAATTAACATATTTCAATGATAATAAAATGTGGAAAGCTTGCGAGCACAAATGCAAAAATACATGCAAACTTTAACATGATAAAACATATTCCTAAAAATATGTGATACTTGTCTTTACATGTTTGGCAGTTGCTACAAGAAAGACTCAATTAATAGTGGCTTTAGTGCCCATCCTCCTGGTAAACTGCAATTTATCAGGGCGTGTTGCAGCACCTGCTGCACCCCTTCGTACAGCACCTGTTATCTTATATTCCAGTCTACAGAGTTTTATAAAAAAAATACTAAACATTACAATGCTAGAATAACGAGCAGGTTAACTGTTCGAAATATGTGAAAATAAGATAAAATAACATAATAAATGGGTGGGAGAAAAATGAGAGGAAAATGGTAAGGGAAGGACGTTTTGACGAATGACACCATTCAAATGTGTTTTTGCTTATCTTTTGATTAATACTAGACAATTTATTAGACTTAAAGACGTTGATGTAATAGAGAGTGAATCTTCAAATTATACATACTTTCCAGATGGCTAAAGAAAAGAGATACATACTCAGTTTGCAAGTGGTGTCTGTAACGTGGAAGAGAAGTTCTTGAATTATAGTTACTATGGAAACTTAATAGGAAGAAATGTCTTGCTAAGTAGCTGAAGAACCACTTTGAAATTCCTTGAGAAAATCTGATTTTACTCTACAAATTCTGCAACTGCAGGGAATGAAGCACAATGTTACTTACCCATTCCACAAATGTGCACGAATCTGCCGCATGGTTGCTAGATTTAGGATTCATCGAGAAGCCAGCCATACGAATGGTGAAAAGATAGCAACATGAACACTGAGAAATTATAGAGAAGAACAATTTTGAGAAAATCATATTTTAAATAGTTGGGTTGTGCTGTTTTTTTTTTTTTATCTGGGCACTAGGAGACCGTATTCCAGCCTCCCAGTGCACCGGAGTTACTCTAACGCATGTAAAGAGATAGGCTAACCCCGATTGGCTTGTCTATATTTTTGGTAAGGTCCCATTACAATGGGGCAGTGATAGTACAAGTTGCGTAAAAGTTAAATGTCGCATGTGTGCTGCAGAGTGCATTTAAACCACACGAACGAGTGACTTTAAATGCATTGCAGCAGATTGACACCGCATTAATGGGCAGGGTTGCAGGCGAAGCTCCGTAGTTCTGTAAGCAACATTGCACCAAGCATGTGTCAAAGAAAATCATGTAGTGAATTTAATAGCCTTCTTTTGCCACTGAAAGCGTTTCAACATGTTTCATAGCCTGCGAAGAGGCCTCCCGCGCTAGTGATACTGAGAAGTGCTGAGGGATTAGTCCACGCCCTAACATAGAGTCTACTTATAACACATGCATGTTTTCAGCAATTTACTGAAGGTAAATTCAGAGGGTGCGAAGTGAAAGGTAGGTGGTACGGAATTCCTGAGTTTGGCAGTCAGGTAAGAAAAGGAGCGTGCATCTTTCCTCGTCTTCTTGATCCATGGGACACATAAATGTTTTTGCTTGTAGGACTGGAGTGTCTCACCTGAATTAATCTCTTCCTCCAATAGCCAGGGCCTTTATGCTCATATGCCCTATAGGAGAGTATTAGAGCTTTACATTGAATTCGGCTAGCAGTGGGCAGCCAATAAAGTTTGGGCAGGGATGCCATGGCAGAGGCACATGCAGGTAACTTAAGAATCAACCGGGCTGCTGCATTCTGGATGATCTGCAAGGGTGGAGCAAGTAAACTGGCAAACCCAGATACAGGCTGTTTGCACAGTCAAGTTTTGATGTCACCAGCACATGTTAACAGATATACAGCTCTCCTCTGGAATCAAATGAACAGCTGGCAGCCACAGTACTGAATTGAGGTTCAAACAAATAGTTGGAATCAAATTTGACCAACTAGGGGAGAGCGGGGCGCAAGGTCTGGGAGCCAAAAGTTGAGGGCATCAGGCTGAAAGCTAGTACCAAAAAAGAGAATCTCTCTCCAATCAGAGCTCAACCTAATGCAGCGCACATTCATCCATTCACCTACAGCCCTCAGGCATCCCTTAAATGCCGCCAATGCCCCTACCTCTTCCTGGAATGAAAGCAGCAGCTGTGTATCATCTGCATAATAGATTATTCAAATGCCATATGCCTCCACAAACTTAGCCAAATGGGCCAGGTAGTTGTTAAAAAGCGTTGGACACAGGGCTGAGCCTTGAGGTACCCCGCAATCAATCAGTTTAGCTGCAGATGTAAAAGGAGGCAGAAACACCCTTTGTGAATGTTCCTCTAGATAATATTTCAGCCAGGCCCAAGTTGAGCCTTGAATATCTACATCCCATAATATGTTCAGGAGTAAAGAGTAGGAATGTATTCACTTCTATTAAGTTCTATCTCCACTAGTGCAGTAATTAGTGGGCATGGGCATAATTCAAATTAGAAAGGCTGGCCTGCTAGCGTGGTTCACTGAGTTGGCACACACAAGGAGTGCTGGAACTTTTCAGAAACTCACCCCCAGTCACAATCTGAGTTGAATCCATCATCGTTTTTTAGCTCACTTCACCACCCCGATGTACTATCGCAGAGATACGTTCTAGTGTTCCAGTATGTTTGTCACACACTGAACACCCACCCACCACAGGCGTCATCAGTCAGATGACCCTGCTAAAGAAAAGGGGCTGAGCGCACGTGCTCATGGCCAGTTAACCCAGTACCCTACTGTCTCTGTGTCACCTCTTTTATGCAGCATGCGGGTCTAGGGCCCAAACCATTACACTGGCGACGAGGCGGAAGCTGTGCCCCCGCGTGCCACAGCTGACAATCTAGAAAAAAGGGGGAGAGAGCTGCCCGTTGATAGGGCACCCCCTGCAAATGGTGCCAGCCCCCGAGAGGCCCGCGGGGCATGTGCTGAGCCCTGGGCCTGCATCAAATGCATATATATTTATACGCTCAAATTTACAGGCAGAGGCTTACCATTTTCTCCGAGGATTCGAAGGGCAGTTCC
The DNA here is from genome assembly GCF_964261635.1 of Lissotriton helveticus. NCBI lineage: Eukaryota > Metazoa > Chordata > Amphibia > Caudata > Salamandridae > Lissotriton > Lissotriton helveticus. The sequence goes on along the minus strand of NC_136060.1, from coordinate 243,404,898 downwards.
GCCCACACGGCTTGCCGCTCCCGCTTTGCGGGAGCCGCTTCGCACAGGAGTGCGTTCGTAACCCACAGCACCTGGACACTGTAGGCGGAGGCAGGGGCGCGAGGCAAGGCGTGGGCTGCGAGTGTGCAGGGACTCCAACATCCAGGAGTCCCTGCGAAGACCACGGACTGACCATCCGGTCCGCTCTCCCCGCCGGCCCGCCCCCCGCCTAACACTCCCATTATATCTCGGCTCAACACTCCCGCAGCGCCGGGGCGAAGACCGGGCAAAGAGCGGGCCGTTTTAGGCCGTTAGAGGCCGGAAGAGACCGGACCGGGCCCCCCCTCTAACGCCCCCGCTAAATTGCCCCACTATTCACCCCAATATGACTTCCAGAGCACTAAGGAGTAAGTCTGTACAACAAGGCGCAAGTACTTTGGAAAAATTCTTCCCCAAGGCGAGCTCCCAAATCAGCAAGTGTCATTCACTCATGGACTCTCATCTTGAGATGGGGCCTGAAAGTGTGTTCCTGGACCCTGGGGAATTAGCCACAAATGATGTTAGCACACCCGTCACCATGGACGCCACCCATATGTCATTACTGGACAGCATTGACCAGACAATTGAGTCGGTGCTTCGACAGTTAAGAACTCCTGTATCGCAGAGGGACCAAGATTCCTCACGGCCATCGGGGATTTCTGACCATTCTGTTGCTCTGGATAACACGGGTCCAAACATGCTGGAAACGGGCCAAGCGGTCCTGTCAACAGACCCCGTAGATAGTGGGGTGGTACAGCCTCTGAAAAGGAAAAGGCCTGCTGAATTAAAGAGGACAAAAAGGGCAAGAATTGCTGTATCTGAATCATCCCTCGAAGAAAGCACAGATATTTCAGTCTCCCCAGAGCTTAGTCTATCTGGGTCTGGGTCGGGTCTTGTGGCCTCGCCAGCCCCTGTGTTATCACCAGTGGCGGCGGGTCCATTTATCTTTGGTGGGGCACCCTCCAATAGCTCAGATATAGTAATTAACTCACTTACAGCTATTATTAAGAATCTGTTAACCCCCATCTCAGTTAGATTAGAGGCTATAGAGAATCTACTCAAGTCCCGGGAAAATAACCACACTTGGAAAAGCCCTGGTATAGCTACTAATGTTCCTATAGCTACCGGGGAACCTCGTGGGAATAGTTCACTTCCTTCTACATTGCCCCAGGTTTCCAGTAGGGCATTGCCTAGTGCAAATGGTGCGTCTACTTCTCAGTCGCGCACTTTGCTACCCCCAGCACCTAGGCCCCCTGTTCCGGCCCCCAGGAGATCTAAGTTACCACCTGCGCCGCAACTCGCGCCGCAGTCAAGGGAGACAGTGGGTCCTATAATTGCCCCGAGCGATGGTTTTGCCCCCCCCCCTGATAGACGTAGGGTGGTCAACCTGCCCCCAGAAGCTGTTCCATACACGGCAATCATGGTGGGAGTCCCTGAGTTAACTGGTGATGTTAGGGAGTCTCATGACTCCCTACGCAACAAGGTTATAAGTTGGCTCAGCATCAATAGACCGCTGCCTCCAAACCTGAAGGGTGAGGTTCTGATGGTAAGGCGGATTCCATGGATTGGCCCTACTATAAAGAACAGGACAGGGGACTGTATCGTCCTAAGTTTTAAGAGCCCATACGTTGCTAACTATATCTGCAACTGGCTTGTAAGGCCTGATAAGTCCAAAATAGAACTTGTACCCCTCTCTTATTTCTATCCTAGTGGTAGCAACACGGCGGGAGGGAGGGAGAAGGGTTGGACTAGGGTGGGCTTTGCTGTAGATGGCTCCCGCTACAGACCAAGGCACTCCCTACCAACTGCCCAGGCAAACTTTATACATCAAAACAGGTTTTCCTGTTTGGACCAGGTCGATTGACCACAAACTAGGGTAGGCCTGTCGGGTCCTGGGAAGATGGTGGACGATGTGCATGGCTGTGTGGGACCGGGTGTGGTCCCCTTGTTGGAGCCAACCCGGCTCCACACCGCTAATGAGCAAGGGGTTGACATGGACGCCAATCTGTGCCAACTGGGTCCCCCACTTAACAACGGGCCTGCCCATACTCTGCAAACAGGGACAGTGGAGCGGGCCGGCCCTGCCGCCATCGCTGTCTGCGGAATTGGTTCCCTAGACGCTGGTTCACCCATGGTCACCCCGCAAGCTCCTGCTGGAGCTCAGGGCATTCTGCCACCTGATCCAGGACTGAGAATTCTCTCCTGGAATGTGGCAGGAATTGCGAACAAGGAAGGCTCTCCGGAATGGGATTGCTTGGTAGATGGATGTGACATACTCCTCCTTCAGGAGACTTGGGCGAGGGCCGCTCAGTCCAGGAGAGGGTTTGAAGTATTCGAAATCCCTGCCAAATGGGCTGGCAGGGGGAGGCCATCTGGTGGCTTGGCAATCTGGATTGCGAGTCACATTGGGTGCCAGGCGGAGCAGGTTCACACGTGTTCGCAGGACATCCAGTGTGTGCGGCTCACTTGGCCTGGTAAAACTCCGTGGGCCATCATCAATGTCTACTCGCGTCCAGTGGCCTCGCCAAATGAATCACCTACCCTCAATGATCTGGCCTCCTTCTTGGGCCAACTTCCGGGTGATCTCAAGGTGGTGCTTGGAGGAGACTTCAATTGCCACTTTGAACCTCTGGAGGGTCTACTGAATGGTGTCCTTACGGCCGAGGATGACCATTGGGGGTCCCACCCTCAGCTTCTCCTCACCCTAAAGCCTGGTCCCCCCTAGCTTTACAACTCATGTCCCTTACCCTGAATTGCGCACTGAGGGCGTGTAATGGTCGTACCCCTTCCGATACTCCCTCAGTGTGTACTTTCAATAGGAGGGGCCAGGAGTCGAGGCTAGATTACATCATGGTGGACATTACACTTTGGCCCAAAGTGCTTGACTTCAGGGTAATTAAGAGGTCAGACAGCGACCACAATGCCCTTTGCCTAAATATTTTGTGTCCTCTGCCCAAGACGGATCTACCCCCAGTTGGCCTAGGGGATGATCTGGGGGATTTGACCATCACCACAAACAGGCGCCGGGTCAAGTGGGGAAAACTGGTGAACTCGGAAGAGTCCATCAAGAAATTATATGAGGTGGCCCTCCCCAGCTTTATGGAGGTGGATGCTCTCCTGAATGGACTAAGAACCCCAGATTACTATGAGAAACTGGGAAACATTCACCAGGATTTAGTTAGGGACCTGGCCGAGGTTCTCCATCCGGAAGTCCCAATCCGAAAGAAAAGGACTCTTGTTCCCTCCTGGTATACCTCAGATTGCAGGGCAGCAAAATCTGAGCTCATTGCAGTAATAAAAGAGGGGTCAGATAAGGCCAAAGTACGTGACCTCAGAAAGCACTACAAATCAGTGCTGGCGGCTGCAAGGACCGAGTGGGACTGGAACCACTGGCAGGATCTTTATGATGCCCTTAAAGTCAGGGACTCCCGGAAATTCTGGGCCCTAGTAAACAATGGGTCAAGGGAACTTAGTAAAGCGATTGAGCCTAATATAGCCTCCGCGGTCTGGGAGGCCCACTTTGGGGCTCTTTACCAAGACACTAGTTCCTGCCCGGCTGTAGAGCTGGAACTGCCCTTGGGTATCCAGGAGCCTAGAATGGATCTATCCCTGGGGGAAGTGAAGCTTGCCCTAGAACGCTTAGCAGTGGGGAAGGCGCCAGGCTTGGATAGGTTACCGGGGGATCTATTTAGGCACCACCCGGACATCTGGGGCCCATACCTTCTCATTCTCTTTAATGCCATTCTTGGAGGTATGGCGATCCCTGGGTCGTGGTTGGGGGCAGAGATTGTACCCATCCATAAGAAGGGTTCTACTCTGCTCCCTTCCAACTACAGGCCTATAAGCCTTATAGATGTGCCCCAGAAGGTCTTTGCGCGCCTCATCTTGGACCATCTCCTGGACTGGGTCGAGGACAATGACATCATGAGCCCCCTTCAGGCTGGCTTCAGGAAGAACACGTCGACCATGGACCAAATTTTTCGCCTCCTTCTCCTGTATTGGAAGACGGTCACGCTAGAGGGAGGTCGACTGTACATGGTCTTCGTGGACCTGAGGTCAGCCTTCGACCTGGTCCCGAGGGGGAAGTTGTGGGAGGTTCTGCAGAAGCTAGGAGTTCCCCCCCACCTCCTCAGAATCATCATTAGGCTGCATGAGAACAACTTTGCGGTAGTGAGGTGTGGGAGGGATGGCAAGCCCTCGGGTAAATTCCCGGTCCACCGAGGTGTCAGACAGGGCTGCGTTTTGGCTCCGACACTGTTCTGTCTGTACATCAACAGTGTCATTCAACACCTTGACGCTGTTGGGGACAATGACGCCCCGGTTTTGGCAGGAAGGAGGGTTCCGGCAATAATGTTTGCCGATGATACCCTCCTTCTTTCCAAATCCCCCATGGGGATCCAGAGGATTGTGGATGGTTTTGGCCACTTCTGCCGACAACATGGGTTGGAGGTGAACACGGATAAAACTAAGTTCATGATCTTCAACCCCCCTTCCAAAACCAGACCCAATCCAAAACTGGGGGGAACTAGCCTTGAAAGGGTCTCTACCTTTATATATCTGGGGGTTTCTCTACAAGAAAATCTGACATGGGACTCTCAGGTAGTAAGATCTAGGTTGAAACTTTCCCAGCTATCGGGCGCACTCTTGAGGGTTTCCAATAAGTCCACCTTTAAACCTGTTAGTCCGGCCCTGGAAATGTACAGGACCCAGGCGAAGGCAGCTGCCTCGTATGGCAGTGAGCTGTGGGGACATAAAGCTGGGAAGGCTATGGTAGGGGTGGAAAATTGTTTCCTTAGACGCTTACTTGCTCTCCCGCAGGGCACACCACTCCTCCCCTTAAGACTCGACCTGGGCCTTCCGTCAATTGCAGAGGACCTACGGTCGAAACCTGTGAAGTTTTGGCATCGGGTATGGACCACCGAGGAGCTGCATCACTATAGGCAGGACCTTATACACGTCATGAGGCTGGATGTTAATGGTAAGATTCCTTGGCTGGCATACATCAAGTCGGAATGTTCTAGCCTGAAATTGCCTGACCTTTGGGATGATCCAGCTCAGGGCTGCAGAAGGATTTCGTGCAAATCCCTCGCACAGCTCTACAAGAACGAAAGCCTTGCTGGTATGGACAATGCATATGACAGTGGCACCCTGACGGGACGTTTCATAGTATCCAAAAATTCGTATGTCTTTGAACCTTTTATGGATTTTATCTACCCGCTTTTGGCGAGGAAATTGTTCCTGCAATGGAGGTTTGGCACGCTCCCTACTAAAGTCTTTACCTATAAATGGTCGTTAGGGGGTGACAAGCTCTGTCCATGCTGCAAAGCTAAGGATGAAGACGATCTGCACATAATGTTCTGTTGTCATGTCTATAGGAGCCCGAGGAGGCGCTGGCTAGCCCCACTATGCCGGAACCTGGGCTTCAGGAACTATTTACAGGCTTACAGGGTTTTGAAAACTAACACCCTGGGCCACGTTGTGTTTGCGGTTTCCAAATTTTTAATGGCAGCATGGTTAATAAGGAAGAAAATGTCTGGTTAATTCATATTACCTTGTATTTTCTAACACTGCAGGTCCAGTTGGTTTTATTGTATATATTGTGTTTTATTTATATGTATTTTTACTGCTTCTTTTATGGCCCATGTGGCCGAAATAAAGAATTTTTGGATTGGATTGGATATATATTTATATATAGGGTATATTTCAGGGTTCATGGATGGGTAAGGGTATTGGTTGCAAGGGTGTTTTTACGGTTTAATGTGGGTAAGAGTATAGGGTGGGAAGGACGGATTGGCAGTACTGGGCATCTGGCGTTTCCCTGGGAGGCTAGAAGAGTGGGAGGCGTTTTTTGCTACTGAGGGCCATTTTTGTAGCAGTAAAGCAGTTTTGAAAGCACCCACTGCAGAGTTCCTTGTATATCGGGTAGTTTTCAGGCAACAATATAAGTGCCAAGATAACTCTGGTGTAATGTACCTGCTGGAGAGAGATCAAAGTTTTGTCAAGTGACAGTTTTTAGTCATCTAAGGTTGTGCAGGGTGTTAAGATGCTTGTTGCAGAAGACATACACCAGGAAAATCACAAAACAGTGTTTTATGTGCATATCTTAGTGGGTAATTGCTTCTATCACAGAGATTATCTGTGCAGTTCATAAGTTACAATCATATTCTAGCACAGTGAGTTATAAAGTTTCAGCAGAGAACTGCGTGCATACCACATGGTACAAGTTAGATAGTTATTTTTTCAGGTTTTTTCATTGTCTTAATTTGCTAAAAAAAGGGTTTGTTTTGGTAGAAATACATTCTTATTACATTCTAATTAGTAAAGCCAGACCTAACCACTGTGTTACATTCCGAAACCTGAGTTTGCGCTTCTCCAGACTAAGCACTTTAAAATGCCTATTAATAAGGATTACACGAATCCTACACCTTGTAATCTCATTTGTCTCATGTAACATTTTCTATAGGCTGATTTACAAACGGGTATTTTTAGGGTTTGAAGTGGTAGATGCATATGGTGATAAGGGTAATTCATATTGGGGGAGTTTTGGGGGTTTCAGATGACTTGGGCTAACCGGGTCACCAGAATGTCCTGGCAGCAGCAGGCAAAGAGGCCAGCGCTCGCGGGGCTTTTTCTTTGTGTCACTAACTGGCTTCTTGCTTCCCGGCAACCCTGCTCAGTCCCCCCTCAGGTATTTGGTCACTCTGCTGACCTGCAAGGGATGGTGCATCCATCTCTGCACCCAGCAGTGCATAGTGCGAGAGGGGGCACCCATGCCACACTGCATGTGGTGAAGGCAATCTCCTATAGACCCACATGCCGTCCCTCCCATCTGCCTAGCAGAAGAGAGACCTCAACGGCTATGCCTACGGACAGAGACACAAGCTTTGCTCAGAGAATGGCTTTCAATAAATCACAGCAAAGTAGGCACCCTGTTACTCATGAAAACCTGACCCAGAATCAGGTCTTCGGCAAACGATTTATAACCAGATGCTCCACGAACATGCAGTGCGTTAAGGGTTATCAAAGCCCCTAAGTGAGTGGCTCTCCATGCTGAGACAGAGGCAAGCTATCCCAGGCCAAACTAGGCTTCATGATAATGCAGTATTGTTATCGTTTAGGGAGAGATTCTGACTTTAGAGGTGTTCAGTCATAATTCAGCATATGGTAACATTACCCACTTGGTTCCTCAGGCAAGCATATGCACGAAATATCTGAACCTCTAGGTCCTCTCATAGTGAGCAGTAGTACTATTACAACAACACATCATTTGTCACATCCTCAACTTTATAGCAGCCTCCAATGCACCTTCCATGAATTGCTGTTCTCAGACCAGATATTCTTGATGTAGTAGCCCCCTAGCATTGAGCCTTTACTTCTACTGCTTTGCTGAATTGATTTTTGTTGGCTTAAGGACTTTGTGCACTTTACTACTGCTAATCACTGCTAAATTGCTTGTGCTCTCTCCTGATGATAAAATTGACTTACAACCAATTGGCATCTGTAATTTATTTATGAGTCACTAGTAAATGGTACCACATGTCCTCAGGGCCTGTAAATTAAAAGCTACTAGTAGGCTTGCAGCCCTCATTGTGCCACCCACTAAATCAACCTTTTAAAACATGTTTCAGGCCTGCCACTTCAGCCACTAGTGCTGTAAGTTTTAAACTACCATTTCCACCTGACAAAATGAACCCTTTGCCAGGCTTAAACCTTTCTTTTCAACGCATACAAGTCACCCATAATACAGGCTGTAAAGGCTCATGAGGTAGGGTGTATTGTTTTAAAATAAGGACATGTGTTTTTATGTTTTACATGCCCTAGCAGTGAAAAACTCCTAAAGTCGTTTTTCACTGTTGTAAGGCCTTTCTCTCCCATTGACTAACACTTTGTTATCTTATTGCATTTAATAAGTGATAACATTGGTTTTGGAGCAGATAGAGATATGCTTCATACACTCACATGAATCGTATTTAAAACCCTCTGTAAGGGTAAAGTAGGATTTTAAATCACAATTATGAAAATGGCACTTTTAGAAAGTTGGCATTTTATTGTTCTAAACATTTGTGACTGCTATCAGTGTCCTGGGCCTGACTGTAAATGGCTATGCTGTTGGGGTGACAGAGAGGGTCTGTCCCCAGCCCCACTTACATTTCAAAGGGCTTTGCCTCCTGCTCACAGAAAGGAATCTGACACCAGGCCTGCCCCTTTTTTGTCTCCCCAGTCATCCTGGAGAATTTCCAGAACCAGATGCAGTAGTATAGGGAATCCCCACTTCAAAGGCTGGTTCCGGTATAAATATTGGATCTCCAGAGGCACTCATCTGAACACTACTGGAACTGTGGGCATTACATAAGAAGGACTGCCCTGCTGGCTAAAGACTTCCTTCTTGCCAAATGGATGCCTTACTGTCTGAGATGGAAGATAAGAGCTTCCTAACTATATCTCATTTTAATCTGACTCCAAGGGTAACAAAATCATCAGAACCGATGGCAAGCAACGCAAAAACTCGGTACACAGCTGAAAGCTTCTTCAGAATCTACACCAAGTGATGTGAAAACTCACAAAGTAACGCTGCACAGACCTTGCAACAAGGCTATAAGGTACAGCTTCCATTGGGCCAACCTTGCTCCTCTGTCCGGCCTGAGCTCTCTCGCAGTAGCCTGAAGATGTGACTTTGTCCTGGTCAAGCGCAAAAGGATGCGCTCAGGTGGCACTTTCTTCTTCTTGATACTGTTTTTAATTAAACTTTCAAAATTTAATATCTCCAGTGCTACTGATTGGATTGTTGTTGTTTTTGTATCATTTTATTTATTGACATTTACTCTATGTCTCTAAATTGGTTTTGGATTGTTCTTGTGTTGTTATTGTGATGCTTAAATACTTTACATATTGCTTCTAAGTTAAGCCTGACTGCTTTTGTGGCAAGCTAGCTGAGGGTTAAGCACAGCTTAATTTAGTGCTTGATAGTTCACCCTAGCAAAGACTGTTGTTGTTGCCTGAGTGGGGCTTCACCCTCCCTCAATCAATTACCCAATTTTTTACAGATCTCATTCCGTAGCTGATATCTGCCCGTGCACTCCATTCATGATAGTCTCATTCCTCAAAAGCATGGTCCATACTTCGTTTGGCAAGATGTCTTCCTTAGGCTCACCACTCTCCTATAAAGCCATTCTGGTAAGCATAAGCTCCCTAAAATACTTCCCGAAAAGTCTGGAACAGAGTGATAATAGCATATTAGCCGTATTTACCCCTTCTGAGACTTACTTCAGCAGACGTTGGCTACAAATGTTGTTCGGATTATTGTAATTTGTTCTCCAGTGCCCCCTCTTTTTACTTCATCTTTCTGTTCTCACTCTGTACTAATGTAGTGGCATAATCGTAAGTCACTTGGAGGTGGGTGGAGTTGCTTCTTAAAACTTCCGAAGCCTTCTCGGTCACAGGGCACGGACAAATTATGATGCATAATTATAAACTGCAAAAGTTGAGGCATGTGTTTCTCTTCTAAACAAGAAAAAATAATTAGTTTAAATAATATTCTTTGACATGAAAAATATGCCCAGGCATCAGCATTCTTATTTGTACTTTGAATTGATAACCGAACAAGTTAGGTGAGATAACACTGCACTTTGTAAGCACTTTGTATACATTTTTCATTCATATATTATGGCCGTCTAATGGATTTGTTTGGCTTCTGGAGTATTCTTTTAGTTTAGGATGGCACTTTTGCAATTTAGTGTAGAGTTTGCACCACTTTTCCTTGATAGTTGTCAGACTCATGTTATATTGATATAAAGCTTTCCATGTGTCATAGCTTGTACCTACAAGGGAATCTGAGATTGTCCATTGTAAAGGAATGCTACCTTTACAAGAATGGTTGGTCATGAATTGGGTAAAGATTATTAGAAGAGACTGGCCCTGACCAATGACCACCATTATGATGCTGACTTGTAGTTTCCCAGCTTTACCCTACTAGAAAGAAATAGCATGATGATCAATCCAAATAAGCTCACTGGTTTACGTATTTGGACTCCAACTTAGGCTAACTCTCAGTCCTGGAGTAAGTGTGTAAGTACTGGAATGGGTGTGTCAATGGTTTGAAAAATGGTAGTGTGGAAGTTGGGGTGGTAAGTCCATTATGAACATGGGAGCAGTCCAGACCTGGTGAAAGTAAGAAAAGCAAGCCAGGCAGTCATGTCTGTAGTCAAACATCCCTTAGAGCAACCAATGAAAAGCATAAGCAGTGATAGCCAACCTCAGCATCCCTCTGTGGTCAAGGTTGGTTATCACTGCTAATGCATTACACACATACTGCCAGACACACACAAATAAAGCCTTTTCATCCTGAGTGACCTCCCTGACAACTTTGTTTCTGCTCTTGGGCACCCTTGCATCACTAGTTCCCGGAGAGAGATGTCAAAGTAAAAACATCCTTCGTTAGCACCAGCCATGTACTTCTGCGCAAAAGGTTAGACCCCGCCACAATTGAAGGTATCATTTTAAAAATTAAGCACTGAGCCCATTATTCATGGGGATTTGGCACAGCAAGTGAAAGTGCAGAAATGCACCATTTTTATGCATTACAGTGCGTTCCTGTCCCTTTAGCGCTGGCACATTTTGGCTGCTAGCGCACATGGTGCAATGGTGTGTATGTTGTCAACAGGATAATTTTTGTGCAGGAAGGAGTACCTTCCTACACAAAACATTACTAAGAGGCATTTTGCTCTTTCTATGTGTGCTGCAGCACACATTGAATGAGGAAAAGAGGAGGAGGAATTTTCTCCTTGATACTCCTCACCTCGGGAGGCACAAGGATTTGGTGCTTCCCAGGCTTACATGATCTTGTAAATCTGGAGCAGCGTCAAAATCCATGGATGTTGCATGGGTAAACCCACTGCAACATCCATGGAATGCCTCCTGAGTGCAGAGTAAGACGACGCAGTGCTGTGCACTGCCTTGCCTCACTCCATATCTATGAGACCATCAAAATCCACGTATAGTGACTTTGCGTGGCCTCAAAGATATGATTTGGTAATCTGTGCCACCGGAGTGTCACAAAAAGTGATGCTCCAGTGGTACGGAGGGGGGCACGTAAAGAAGCTCTGGAATGTATATTTTATGCTTTTATTCTAAAAGAACAAGCACCAGGGCCCAAAGTTTTGGCCAGATGTCCGTGGGTGGTGCTATCAAAGGTCTCAAGTTGTCTGAAGAGCTACTGCTGTCAATAATCTTATTTACAGAGACTGTCATCTCATTCCACCTCTTGCTAAGTCAGCGCAAACCACTCTTTCATCTCCTTCCATGTATTACCAAGGGTACTAGCTAAACTGCATTGGTGTTTATACCATAAGCAGGTCACAAGTTCTAGAGCAGAACAGACTAAAGAGTTCATTGGAACACTCCTACCTGGGAGAAACTTCTACTTTCGTACACTTCTTAGTTCACTCTTTCTAGTGTTGAACTTTTTTTTTTTTTTATGTTTCAAAGCTTTATTGAAGTAAATAATCAATCCAACAAGGTAACACCAGCATATATAAATGAGGAAGAGGGAATATGATGAGAGAATAAAAATAAAGCTGATGGTACAAATGAGGAACAAAGCATTTTAAGTGTTTTTAAGAGGGGGGGGAAGGGGTGAGGGAAAGGGGGGGGGAGTAAGAAAAACCTAGCAATAAGTCATAAACGAAAAATTGCAGTAATTATGAACAACAAGCATAAGAAAGTACAGTAAAAGCACCAATAACGATAAATAACGATAAATATATGGTCTAAAAGGCAGTAAATAACATATTATGAAGTATAAAACGGCATAAGCGAAAGAGTAAGTAAATTGAGTATATACAGGAGTATACTTATTCAAGGGGGCTTAAAGTTGGCAGAGGAAAATGTAGAGGGTTTCGTCTTGGCAGATTGGTCCAAATGTAAAGTTAAAGGTAACCAGTATAAATCAACATTACGAGAGGGTTTGCACAAGGCTGCGAAGGCTACGTCGAGCCTATGGGAGTGACAGAGTAAGTTCCACCAACAGACCATGGAAAGTTTGTGTAGAGATTTCCAATTAGAAGAAATGTGTTGGAGGGCAAGGGCAAGCATGAGGTCAAAGAGACCTCTCGAGTGTGGTGGGAGGTCAAGAGAATCAGACAGACTGCCTAGAAACACCAAGGAGGCTGAGAAAGGGAGAGAGAAGTGAAAGATATGAGAAATATGGGTCCACACCTGTGTCCAAAAAAGGCGGACGGAAGGACAGAGAAAGAAAAGGTGAAAGGAATCCGCATTGGTAGCATTGCAGGTCCAGCAATCAGCACTAGAAGAGGAGATAAAACGAGATAGGGAAAGTGGAGAAAAATAGAGTCTATGATAAAAGAAAAAGAGAGATTGAGTAAGAGAGGCATTGCGGGAGGTTTTTAGAGATTTAGCCCAAATTTTATCCCAAAGAGAAATCGGCCATATAGAATCGAGATCTTTCTCCCAAGAGAGTTCCAATTTCGATTTGGGGCGATCAGGGTCAGAAGCAGAGAAAAACCGGTAGATAAGGGAGGCCTTAGGGACAGTGGAAAGAAGGGTAAGTAAAGAAGAAGATGATGGGGGTGAGGTGTCAGAATCAAGAGAGTAGTACCGTTCAAGAACAGTTTCCATAAGAATGAAGTATTTCTTTGCGAAGGAGGAAGGGCAGTGGAAGGAGGACTGAAATTGAGGGAAGGAGCGAGGGGATAAGCCATCGAAAAGATGATGGACCCAGATAACACCCCTCGATCTCCAGGTAGGCCAGGCAATAGGTCTATTCCGTATAAGAATAAGTGAATTATACCAAATGGGCAGTAGCAGAAAGGACTCACGAGAAATAGGAACAGATGAGGTCAGGGGTCGCAAAAGAGATGAAGTATGCCGAAATATAGGGGAGACAAGACACGGAGCTTTAGCGGTGAATAGGAGAACTTCCTTAAATGAATGTGGAAGTAATAGATCACGCTCAACAGAAAGCCAGAGTGGGGACAAAAAGGAGATGTCCTGTGACAACCAGCGAGAAGCTTGACGTAGGGAAAAGGACTTGTGGTAGAGACGGAAATCCGGAAAATTAGTACCACCATTCACTTTGGGTTTACGAAGGGATGAGAGTGAGATGCGTGCTTTTTTCTGTTTCCAGAGGAATTTGGACAAGACAGAGTCAATACGACGAAAGTAAAGAGTCGGAATATGGATCGGGAGCATGGAAAGTAAATAAATTAAGATTGGAGCAATCATCATTTTAATGGAGTCGACACGCCCCCACCATGAGAGGAAAAGGGGATTCCAGGAGGAGAGGAGGGCATCTATTCTAGAAATAACGGCGTTCATGTTAAGTCGAACAGATGATGAGATAGAGTTGGAAAAAAGTACACCTAGATATTTAAGTTTCTTACTCTGCCACGCAAAGCCAGTGGAAGAAAAGAAGTGCGGAAGACAGAATTTAGTGAGGGGAAGAATCTCCGTCTTATCCGAGTTGATTTTATACCCGGAGACCAAAGAAAAATGTTCAAATTCAGCCAATAAGGAGGGGACTGAGGTAGCAGGGTCAGAAATAAGAAGAAGGATGTCATCAGCATATGCAGATAGTTTAAGGTGATTGGGTCCATATGGAAAGCCAGAGATGGAAGGCTTATTACGGATAGAGGTCAAAAAGGGTTCAAGAGCTAGGATGAACAAAAGAAGGGAAAAAGGACAACCCTGGCGGACACCGCGTTTAAGAGTAAAGGATGAGGAGAGTTTACCATTGACTAAAACAGAGGCTTTGGGCATGGAATAGATTAAGGAAACATAGGAAATGAATTTTGGGCCAAAACCATGCCACTTCAGGGAAGCCATGAGAAACGACCAATCAACTCGGTCGAAAGCTTTTTCAGCATCCACTGAGATGGCCGCAAGAGGGATGGATAAGGAAGGGGCTTTACTAAGGACATTAAGGAATAGTCTAGAGTTGTCCGAAGTGAGGCGACCTTTAACAAAGCCGTATTGCTCTTTCCCTATGAGGTGAGGTAGAAGGGGATCAAGGCGAAGAGCGAGAAGTTTAGCAAACAGTTTATAATCCACGTTGACCAAAGATATTGGCCGACAGTTTTTGCAAAATTTGGGATCACGACCTTCTTTAGGGATGAGGCAAATAGTGGCATCTTGGAATGATCCTTGAGCTAGGCCTTCGGAACAAAAGGACTGAAAAAGGAGAAGAAGATGAGGTAAAAGAATATCGGAAAAATGTAGATAAAATTCAACCGGGAAGCCATCAGGACCGGGGGTCTTGCCTTTGGTAAGAGACGTTAATGCAGTGGACAATTCAGAAAGGTTAATGTCAGAGTCTAGAGTCGAGAAATTGAGCTGGGAGGTATCAGGTGCAGGCAGACGAGCAAAATATGATTGAAGAAGATCTGGGGTAGGGGGATTTTCAGGAGTATATAAAGTTTCATAGAAAGAATGAAATTGCTCCAAAATATCTTTATCTGTATGGAGGAGAGTATTGGAAGGGGAATAAATAGCATCAATAACAGTCCGCTCCTTCCGTGATTTGAGGTAATTAGCAAGCAGCTTACCGGACTTGTTGCGACCCCCGTAATACCGAGCACTACTGCGGAGAAGATAAGAAGAGGCCGAATCCGTGGTGAGCTTATTAAAGGATATTTTAGAGTGAAGAAGTTCAGGAGACATCTGATTTGGAGAAGAGGTATAAAATTGGTGTTCAAGTGACTTAATATGTTGTAGGGCGACCTTGCGTTTTTGAAGAAACGCTTTCTTTTTCTTGGAGACAAAGTCAATAATGAAACCTCGGGCCGTGGCTTTAAACGAATCCCAGAGGGTGTGCAAAGGGGTAGTAGGTGTAGAGTTAAGGTGGAAAAATTCTGAGGTGAAAGAACGAAATGCAGAAGATAAAGTGGGATCAGTGAGAAGAGAAGAGTTAAAACGCCAGCGAGAGGATTTAGGGGTAGAGGGGAGAAGATCAAAGACAGTAAGAATAGGGGCATGATCAGAGATGACAATAGGTTCAATGGAAGAGGAAAGAAGATTTTGAGATAAGGAGGAAGAAAGGAAAATGTAATCCAAGCGGGAGAAGGAAGAATGTGGGGGAGAGAAAAAGGAAAAATCTAAAGTGTCAGGGTGTGTGATCCTCCAGGAGTCTATGAGATGAACCTGAGAGATAGTGTCAAGAAACTGCTTGTGAGGTTTATGAGGAATGAAACGAACAGAAGATTTACGATCTAAAAAGGGGTCTACAATCTGGTTACAGTCTCCACCTAATAGAAAGGCATCGTCCTTGTATTGGATACATTTTGCTGTGATCACGGGCCAAAAAGAAGAATCAGGGCATGTAGGACCATAAACATTCAATATAGTAATCGGGATAGCATTGACAAGCAGTTTAACTAAGATCCAACGACCCTCTTCATCCCTCTCTTCAAGGAGCAGTTTACATTTGAGACGTTTGTGAACTAGAATAGCAACCCCATTTTTTTATGAGAAGCAGGTGAAAAGAAAACATCGCCCACCCAAAGTCTTTTGAGTTTCAAAGACTCAACGTCAGAGAGGTGTGTTTCTTGGATAAGAGCAATGTCAGGATTATAAGAGGAGAGGTGGGAAAGTACTCTCTGCCGCTTAATAGGATGATTAAAGCCTTTAACATTCCAGGAAATAACGTTAAACATGAGACCGCATAACACTATTTAGAAATAACAGGTGCCAAAATATACTGTACATGCAATAAGGTGAAATAGAAACAATATAAGCCATTAGAACTAGGAAATGGAAAAATGGATAAACATATTGTATGAGCAATAGGTTAAACTGCAAAAGATTGAAAAATATTAAAACCACTGAAAAGGTAGAAAGAAGAGTAGGAGGAAAAGGAAAAAGAGAGGGGGAAAGGGAAAAGGCGAGGGGAAAGGAAAGAAGGTCAGCAAAGGATGGTGAAGAAGGAAAAGAGAGAAGGCATAGAAGACAGTACAAATCCAAAAGGATGACTGTAATAAACATACCTGAAGGGGGTAAATACACAAAGGGAAGGCGGGGAGGTGGTGATGCGTTACAAGACGGGGGACCAGGAACAGGAGCGGAACCACACCGAGACCTCACAAAAGGGGAACGAAGGACTGAACAAGATGGTGAAGGGAACATCCGAGAAGATCTGCATATGGAAAAAGAAATTAATTAAGGACATACGGAACAAGATACACAAGAAATATAACCAGAAAATAGAAAGAAGAGGAATGCTGAGCGTAGTCAAGAAGACTCAAGAAAAGAAAAAAATTCAAGAGGAGAAAAATGAAAAGATCAAGAGAAAAAAGCCGAGAAGAGTACATAGAACCAGAGAAAAAGAGAGCTAGAGAGCAAGACATGAATACAACAGAAACAATTCAGCCACTGTTTGAAGGAGAGGAGGAGGCTTCCATCCCTTCCTCATTCTGTAGAAGAAGAAAATTACGTAGTTCACCAGGTTCCTGAAAAGACCAAGTCTTATTCCGATGAGTGACTCTGAAGGTACAAGGATGAAATAAGCCATAACGTGCCCCAAGAGATCGCAAAGAGGGACGCATTGCCAGAAATTCCTTGCGTCTGGAGGCAGTAGCATTAGAGACATCCTGAGAGAAGTAAATTCGCTGACCTTGAAAAGTCAATTGTTTTTTGGTTCTTGCTGCCGAGAGGATCAAAAGAAGGTCGGTGAACTTCAAAAACAGGATAATAACCCCACGGGGTTTGGTAGATGAAGATTGTCTGGCGCCAAGTCTATGTGCTCTTTGAATACTGATGGACGTAGAGGTGGGCATGTCCAAAAGTTTCGGAAGGAAGGAAGTGAAGAAAGAGACTGGATCGTCCCCCTCAAGATTTTCTGGCAAATTGTAAATACGAAGGTTGTTTCTTCTGTTGCGATTTTCCAAATCCTCCGTGTGTTTCTGCAGAGAGAGGACAGTCTTTTCTAACGTTACAATGCGTTGCGTGTTGGACTGAACCTCAGGTGTGAGTAGTTCAACAGAAGAAAGGCGAGCATCCATGGATTCCCATTTATCTTTCAGAAGCTGCATATCCTTGCTCGTCTCTTCGATAAAAGGACGCATTGCACGAAGTTCCTCCAAAATTTGATCAATAGGAGATGAGGACGAGGGGTCGTCCGGTGTGGGAGAATTTTGTTTAAGACGTTTGCTAGTTGGAGCCGGTGGAGAGGTTCTACTGGAGGCTGAGTGACCAGAGGGGGCACGCTGAGAGGAAGAAGTCGACATTTTTGTAGACTGAGGTAATGTAGACCCAGCAGGTGAAGAAAGCACCGGAGAACTCACCGAAGGGTCAAAGAGAAACTTAGGTTTACGTAATGTTACCATAGGGAGCTCTCCTTCAGACAACAATGAAGTTCAAGGCGCGTAGAAGTGAAAAGAAAGGCGACAGTAGTGATTCAAAAGATCACCGTAGTATTAAGGAAGCCAGTCACTGGAGATATATAAGAAGATTCAAAGACATATCTCTGTGGGTTTCGCTGACAAGAGGAAAGCAATATTCTTTGAATACTTCAGTTGGATATGACAGGATTGCGCCAAAAACAGTCCTGAGGAAGCGCAAGTAAATTACATTGAAAAGCGCCAGCGAGCTGAATGGTGTGGGTGCCGGTGTTATTGAAGAAAAAGGGCACAAAACCTGCTTTAGAAGAAAAAAAACTGTGAGGCAGTCAGTGAGCAAACAGTTAGTAAAACAGTCGCATTACACCGCCAATGACGAACGCTGAAGTGGCAAAGCGTCTGAGGAAGCAGGTCTCACAGCGGGATCCTCATAACTTAAAAGTCTGAACAGATGCGCCTCAGAGGAGAATAAGTTGTAGCTTAAAATCACTTTAAATGCTCACCCGAAAAGTTAGTGGTGCCAAGCGACTCATGGTGGTCGAGGAAGCGCTGGTTCATTGAGGAGGCGGAGGTCCGGTGTATCGCGGCATGCCTAAAATGGCGGCTGCGTGAGGAGCGGCAGCAACATCGTGTAAAGTGATGAAAAACGGCAATTGAAAAGCCGCACTGGCGCTCCGTGTGTTCTCCGGAGGTTCCGATAGGAGAATCCAGGAATTAGAAGAGAAAACAATCCCCTTCACATCGGGGAAGCTTCAAGGAGGCTGGGTGGTGCGGCGGAGCTCCGTAACTAGCCGGCCATCTTGCGCGGCAGTCAAGCCACGCCCCTAGTGTTGAACTTTTAATGAGAACATTTTAATGACTCTAACAGCCTGATTCATCAAGGGGCTGTTTTGCGAGCCCCTAATAGCGAATCATAGCGATTCGCTATTGAGGACTCGCAAAACGGTATTCATGTAGGAATTGCTAAATAAATAGCGATTCCTACATGTTCTCTATTTGCGAGTAGCAATTTGCTACTCGCAAAAAAAGGAATACCTCCCCATTCATTCCTATGGGCCAAAAGGCCCATAGGAATGAATGGGGAGTATCCCTTATTTGCGAGTAGCAATTTGCTACTCGCAAATCAGATAGCGATTTTAAGGGTGCCAGGGGTGTCCAAAAGACACCCTGTAGCACCCCTAAAATGCACATTTGAACAGGTGTTGCGCACACACATGTCCAAAGGACATGTGTGTGTGTAACATGCAAAAGAAAAAAATGCACTAAAGTGCTTTTTACACTATTTACGCAATTTACCACCAAGTCAGACCTGGTGGTAAAGTGAGACCAAATATTGCGATTTCGCTATTTCTATTTGGTTGATGAATTGCATTTAAGGAATCTCTATTAGAGATTCCTCAAATCCAATTCCTCGCAAATATGCGATTTCGGTAATAGAGATTTTTGCATTTGGGATGATGAATCCCAAATGCAAAAATCGCACTCGCAAAGGGCCAGATTCTCAGAATCTGGCCCTTTGCGAGCGCAAATCAGCTTGATGAATCAGGCTGTATATGTTTGGTAAACTGTGGAAGACTCGTGGGCGAACAGGTCTGCCGTTTGTTTGCGGTTGCCTGCAATACACAATAAAGCTCTTAAGGCCTCCCAAGCTGTAGGAAAAACGGTAAATAAATGACCATACCATGCAATTCCAATGGTTCCGTTTTTATTAAAATACACACTTTTGAAACACACTTAGGAAGCGACAAGGTGCTTGTTTCGTGTTGTATTTCTTATCAGCGTTTCAGGGTGTGAAAAAAGATACACGGCACATGAAGGCAGAATCGCTTCCGAATTAAGGCTATTCAGAAACTATGACATGTTAAATGTGTAATAATCCAAAATCGCAGGGGACAAGAAAGGCATCGCAAGGCAACCACGGGGTGCGCATTCCTTTTGCATGTATCTCATCTCGTCCCAGCCGTATGCATTGCTTTTTCCTTAGGCTGTACATTGGCGCTTCGCTCCCTGCAGAGCCAATTGTCTCCATTACCAGCTGCACCTGTTGCTTTCTTCTGTTGTCTGATTTTAAAAAGCTTTCCACGTCTTTTTCAATTCTTTAATGAGTGGCCCAGTGAGCAGTTTGATTGTGAAGACCCTCCTGCAAGCTTGATTGTTCCATGATCGACGCTCGCAGTATCTGGCAACAAAAGTGGCTTTCAAAAAGCTGTTTCCCGCTTTTTGTTGAACTTGATTATGTGGGCAACCGTGGGTTAGCAGGTGGCTTCCAGCACTTAAAGTCTGAGGCCCACAGTCTTATATTCGTGGCATTAAAGGGATGGCCGTGGGTAAAATTGGACCTACACAGTTTTCCCAATTTGAATATGTTAAAAGCTCTTACATGTGTTAGTTTAGTGTAACCCTTGAGGATTGCGTGGTTAGTTATGTCCCAGTATTTGCGCGTCGCTCTCCTTTTACTGCTTCTATTCGGGTGCAACCCAAGAACACACATTTCTGAAACTCTCCTGACTGCTGATCTATGATCTAAACAACGCTCTGATTCTCTAAAAAATAAGGGCTCGATTCACACAACTGGAGCATTATTAAGTGGGACCTTCTCCTTAGTTCTCCTGGTATACACTTGTTTGTGGTATGTTAATAGACTGAATCTAGCTAAAAAGCAGCAAAGATCTCTAGAGGATCAAAGACAAGCAGATGATGTCTGAGGTAGCTACTTTTTAGACGGTTAATGCATTGTGAAGTGGTTTCCTTTAAAGAAGTGTGTGGTTAACTGTTTCCTAAACAGGAGCAGCCCTGGGGCAGCCTATTGGATAGGGGAGTTTGTTCCAGATCCTGGATGCATAGTTGGAAGAGGCCTGCTTCTTTGTTTAGATCTTTTTTACACTTCTTTTCCTGCATTCTGATAGTGTCCTGGCTGCTGTTGTGCTGAAAACCACCAGAGATCATGAGCTTGGCTGCAAGATAAGCCGGGATGCTGGTTGTTATGGCAATGTATACGATACAGCTGGTTTTGAAGACTGTTTGGGCTTGAACAGTAGCCAATGGAGTTTATTCACAATGGGAGTGATGTGATAATATTTATTCAGGCCCTGAATACAACATGTTATTGTGTGTATCTGCTCAACACCCGCTCCGTCCACAGACACGCCGTAGAACTCTGGAACCTCCTCGACACCACCGCCCCGGACGTTGCCTTCCTCACCGAGACCTGGATGAACGCCTCCTCAGCCCCAGACATCGCCATCGCCATCCCGGAGGGCTACAAGATCATCCGGAGGGACCGCACCGCCAACCAGACGGGAGGAGGCATCGCGATCATCCACAGAGACACCATCCGCATCACGACCAACACCGACGACACCCTAACCACCGCTGAACACCTGCACTTCCAGATCCACACCAACCCGAAGACCACCCTCAGAGGCACCCTGATCTACCGACCCCCGGGGCCACGCACACGATTCAGCGAGGACATCGCCGACTTCGTCAGCCCGCATGCCCTCCCCTCCGCCGACTACATCCTCCTGGGGGACCTCAACTTCCACCTGGAGAACAACAACGACCGCAACACCACAAGCCTGATCGACAACCTCGCCAACCTCGGACTCAAGCAACTGGTGTCCACCCCCACCCACCTCGCCGGACACACGCTCGACGCCGTCTTCTCATCCAGCAACGACGTCACCTTCAGCCACGCAACAGGACTCCACTGGACGGACCACAGCTGCGTCCACTTCACCTTCAACAGATCGGCGAGCCACCACCACCAACAACAGGTTGCCCGCAGAAGCTGGAGCAAGATCACAGCCGACCAGCTCGCCGCTTCCCTGAGCCAGCACCCTCCCGCCAGCTCAGCGAGCCCCAGCCTGGCCGCCGACAACCTCACGAAGTGGATCAGCAACTGCGCGGACGAACTCGCCCCACTGAGAACCCCACCCAGCAGGCCCTGCAGCAGGAAAACACCATGGTTCACCGACGAACTAAAGAACTCCAAGAAGAACTGCCGAGCCCTCGAGAAAGCCTGGAGAAGGGAGCCTACCACGGACAACATGACCACCCTCAAGCTCGCCACCCGGAAACACCACCAACTGATCCGCGCCACCAAGAAAAATACATACAAGGATCGTCTGGACAACAACGCACACAACTGCAAGGAACTCTTCACCATCGTAAAAGAGCTCTCCAACCCCAGCGCCGGAAGCAATGACATCACCCCGTCGCAAGACCTCTGCAACTCCCTCGCCTCCTACTTCCACAACAAGATCGCGGACATACACAACAGCTTCAGCAACCAACCAACGCAAGCCACAACCGCAACAACGCCACCCACCACCACCCTCCGCACCTGGACTCCAATCAACACAGAAGACACCATCCGCACAATGAACTCCATCCACTCCGGATCTCCAACTGACCCCGGCCCTCACCACGTCTTCAACAAGGCCGACGCTGTCATCGCACCCCACCTGCGGGACATCATCAACACATCCTTCGACACCGCCACCTTCCCTGAGAGCTGGAAGCACGCCGAACTCAGCGCTCTTCTCAAGAAACCCACAGCAGACCCCACCGACCTCAAGAACTACCGCCCCATCTCGCTCCTCCCGTTCCCGGCCAAAGTCATCGAGAAGACCGTCAACAAACAGCTGGCAACCTTCCTCGAGACGAACGGATCCCTCGACCCCTCACAGTCGGGCTTCCGGGCGAACCACAGCACCGAGACCGCCCTCATCGCTGCCACCGATGACATACGAACTCTGATGGACAACGGAGAAACAGCGGCCCTCGTCCTCCTAGACCTCTCCGCGGCGTTCGACACGGTCTGCCACCGCACACTAGCACAGCGCCTTGGCAACATCGGAATCCAGGACAAGGCACTAGAATGGATCATCTCCTTCCTCGACGGAAGAACACAGAGAGTCCGCCTACCACCGTACAAGTCAGAGGCCACCGAAGTCATCTGCGGCGTCCCTCAAGGATCCTCACTGAGCCCCACCCGCTTCAACGTCTACATGAGCCCCCTTGCGGCCATCGTACGCCATCACAACCTCAACATAATCTCCTACGCCGACGACACCCAGTTGATCCTCTCCCTGACCAACAACCCCGCCACCGCCAGAGCCAACCTGCACGAAGGGATGAGAGAGGTAGCCGAATGGATGACGACCAGCCGCCTGAAACTGAACTCGGACAAGACGGAGGTCCTCATCCTGGGCGCCTCGCCCTCCGCCTGGGACGACTCCTGGTGGCCCTCCACCCTGGGCACCGCACCCAAACCAACGGACCACGCACGTAACCTGGGCTTCATCATGGACTCCTCCCTCTCCATGACCAGACAAGTAAACGCCGTCTCCTCGTTGTGCTTCAACATCCTGCGCATGCTACGCAAGATCTTCCGGTGGATCCCCACCGACACAAGGAAGACGGTCACCCAGGCCCTCGTCACCAGCCGACTGGACTACGGCAACGCCCTCTACGCCGGAACCACTGCCAAGCTCCAGAAGAGACTTCAGCGGATTCAGAACGCCTCGGCCAGGCTCATCCTCGACATCCCCCGACGCAGCCACATCTCCGGACACCTGAGAGATCTGCATTGGCTCCCGGTCAACAAGAGAATCACCTTCCGTCTCCTCACCCACGCACACAAAGCCCTACACGACCAAGGCCCGAGCTACCTCAACAACCGGATCAACTTCTACACTCCTAAGCGCCTCCTCAGATCAACCAGCCACGCCCTCGCCGCCGTCCCCCGCATCCGAAGAACGACAACAGGAGGAAGATCCTTCTCCTACCTGGCCGCCAAGACCTGGAACTCACTCCCGACCGACCTACGCCTGACCCAAGACCACCTCTCCTTCAGGAAGAAGCTCAAGACCTGGCTGTTCGAGCAGTAACGGCACCCCCCCCCCACCCAGCGCCTTGAGACCCTACGGGTGAGTAGTGCGCTCTACAAATGTCATGATTGATTGATTGATTGTAAGATGCGCTTAAAGGGTGCCAGTGTTGGTTCTGTGAGGCCATGAAGGATGCAATCACTGAACAGATGCTAGAGTACAAGGGCTGGAACAGCAGTTCTGAAGTCGTATTCTGGAAGAAATGGGTTCACTTCCTTCAGAAAAAAGAGCTTTTTTTTTTTGCAGAGTTTTATATAGCGCGAACTAGACTTGAACCGAATCAGGTATCAGAGCGCTTTACATATTTTTCCAGTTACGTTACACTTTCATTTTTTAGGCACGGGGAGATTAAGTGATTTGCCCAGAATCACAGGAGGTTTTGGCGTAGTTACCGAGACTCGAAACCAGATCCCCAGGTCCGAGGTCGAGCGCCCTAGCCGTTAGGCCAACTCCTCTCCCCAAAGAGCTGTTACCAAGCTAATCTTGTATTTTAGAAGCGTGTTTCTTGAGGGCGAGGTTGGTGTCCACGGTGAAACTAAGTGACTTAGCATTCAGAGAAAGTTGGGGTCTGAAGCCATCTAGGTTGGTGGCATGAACCCCTTCCGTGCGGCCGCGATTCCCCCTGTGTGCGGCAGCCGCACGAATAGGGTGGGGCCGTGACGAACCCCAGCCGTCATCAGCACACGAGCACCGTGGAGCGTGACGGCTGGGGTTCATCACCAGCATGGAAGGGGTTAAGAACGGGTTTGTACTGTTTTGTGTTTGCTGTTCTTTGTAAATAACAGGAATTTTATCTTGGTTAGATTGAGCTTCAGGTATATGCAGAACATCCTGGTTTGGATATTGTACAGATACTGTTTGTGGTGTTGAATGTTCAGAAACAGAAGAGAATTTCAAATCGAGTTGTGCATTATCAGGATATTGGTGACTCTTAATGCTGTTACCTGATAGTAGGGCACCAAGCGGCTACATGTAGATTTTGAAGTTGGCAGGGGACAGTATGTAACCCTCTTCCACACTACAGATGATAGGGATTTTTAATACATGGAGGTGTCCGTGTGAACAAACTAGTATTGGTTGCGAAGTTGGGATGAGAACTAGTGAAGGACATTGCCAGCAAATCCCATTCAAGACTCCAGAGTTCCTAAAAGGGTGGGGTGGTTCATTGTGTCAAAGGCAGTTGAGAGATCCAAAAGTATTAGGAGTCATAGATCATGTTCATTTGTGGTCAGGATGGCATTGTCCATCATGTAAGGTGGTGGTCTCCATCCTGCAGCATAATCGGAAGCCAGACTGGTAGTCATGCTGTTGATGGCTAGCATTAATGTGATTTTGAAGCTGAACGTAGACTCCTTTTTAATTGATCTTGCTGATTAATGACATGTATGTGATGAGAGATGCATTTAGAATGGTAAGAAAGTAAGTGAAAGAACTACCCCAGATAAAGCCTTGAAGAAGGATGTAGGAAAGACATCGTCTTCATTAAAAGAAAAGTGACATTGAGGGATTTCAGTTTGTCAGTGAGTATGTCAGCAAAATCTGCAAGCGATACGGATTTGAAGGATGACCATTACAGGATTCTACAGGAAGGTTTGTACTGAAGAAATGAAGTAGACTTGGTGTTGTCGATGTGCTGATGGCTCTTCTGTTTTTTTCACTGAAAAATAGGTTGATGGCATATCACTGGTCTGTAGAGGGAGGAAAAGTTGAGAGTGGCAGGGGTTGATGCAGTTTTTAATTTTATACAAAAGCATTCTAATTAGTGGTTTATTGGGAGGTTTTGGTTTAGTAATTGATTATGGCAATACATTTCTTACATGCTGTGCAGAGGGATTTCAGTATACCAGGATCATTTTCTTTCCTATCTGGTAAAGGATTATTTATTTTCAACATGGTCCTTAGAGTGCCAGAGTGCGTAAGGCTTTTGTTTGTGCTTACATGTTTTAATTGGGAAGTGGATGTTCACATAGTTTTTCAGTAAAGTGTCAAAGTTGTATAGAAGGATTTTGATGTTGCACATGGAACTGATAGGTTGATAGGTAGGTTCAAGCATTAGGCTGTCTATGGAGAAGTCTTTGAAGGATCTGAAAAGTTTGGGGTTGGCAAAGTGGTTGGTCTGGTGTGGGGTGTGAGTGGTTTGCTTGCTCATTTTGTGACCAAGCCGGATTGTACTTACCAGCTTCCTGACCTTGTCTCCTTGCCTGGAAGCGGACAGACAGCGCCAGGGGTCTTCTCGCCTGCCCGCCTCCCGCCGCCTAACTCCTTCTTCCAACGCGGAGTAGGGCCGCCGAGTGGAGCGTGGGCGGGCACCAGGAAAAACCACAACTCCCAGCAGCCCCAGCGGGGCAAACTACAGCGTTTTGGCGCCAGGAGGCGCTCAAATAGAGCATCGCCCCCGCCTCGCGGGACGCCGGGCGAAGCCCGGGCCAAGGGCGGGCCCGTTTCAGCCCGTTCCAGACTGTGAGAGACTGGACTGGGCCACGGTATTTGCGTTTTTCTCTTGTCCATTTGTTTCGTAGTCTCTCCTTGCTAATAATTGCGGTAAACTACACCTCCATCCTTGTTTACTGCGAGCTCAGTCTCTTTGCTCCATTAATACTGCTTAGTCTGAAACGCATAGCGCTCGATCATGAATAGAGCCACCAGGAAGAGAAAGACAGAAAAAACTACTGATAAAATTACTGATATAACTGGTCCCATTGACTTATTTTTAAACAAGACCAATGCAGTTATCGATAATACCATTCAATTGATAGAACGAAGGGTGTCACATGAATTGGAGGTTGCTAGAAGAAGATCCTCAATGGGTCCCCTTGCTTCAGCATTAACTCCAATTCATAAGGGGCCGATTATTCCCTTGTTGAATCAAGTAAGTGCACTAGTTCACAAAGTCCCAAACACCGTGGACTTGTCTGCAACACAATTGTCATCAGGGTCTGATTCGGTGGATGACTTAGAAAAAACACCGGATTTACAACTCTTACACAACCAAGACACAGCTTTGGAACCTATTTCAACGGGTGAAAGGGAGGGCGCCATACCTAAGAGGCTAAGTAGCGGGTTGATCATACAGGAGATTACATCTGCTCCACCAAATATTGTCAATCCTTGCAACCCGATTAAGAATAGTAATACTATTGTAGTCCAGCAAATCCATCCTTCCACCGATAGAGTGGTTCTTAATACGCTTCTACAGAATACTGAACCACCGGGGAATCCAGATGCAATAGGCGCGGTAGGTGGTATACATAAACCATGTACCACATGTGTGTCACTGCATGATTTTCTTACAAACAGTTTGGGGGAATTGTTAAAATACCATCTGCAACCCTTGGAAAAAAGTATAAGGATTATTGAAAAACAACTTGCAAAACTAAATACTCCTGCATTTATTCAGAAGTCACTGGGCACCCTAGATATGGGGGAGGGGAAACCTAAAGAGCCAACTAAACCGGCACAATCGCTCACTTCACCAGCGGCGCGTCCAAAGTCCCTTGCACAAGACAGAGAAGCAAATCCCAAGACTAATAAGAGTGCCAGCTCAAACTCACAAAATACACCTAAACCCCCGATTGTAGAGGGGAAGGGCCAATCTGATATCAACAACGGTAATGTGCAACCCACCCCGGCCCTTGTGGCCTTAAATACCCAGTTAGCTAATTTTAAGGAGACCTTACATACATCACAAAAAACCCAGCCTCCCCAACCTCAGGGAAAAGAGAGAAAGGGCACTAGGTTCAGGCGCCCGTTTCATCTGCCACCTGAGGCCACCCCTTACACTGTAGTCCTAACAGGGGTGCCAGAATTGACAGATGGTTCGGACGAGCCCCCTTGGTCTTTGAGGAACAAAGTTCTGCAATGGTTAAGTCAAAACAGACCTCTCCAGTCATTTCACCACAGCAGAATAAATTCTGTGAGAAGAGTGTACTGGATTGGGGATACGAAAAAAAGTCTACAGGGTGACTGTGTTATAGTCAACTGCGACGATCCTGCCATGGTTGACTATATTTCTTCTTGGCCAGCGCTCGAAAAAAGGGGGGAGATTGACGTACAGCGTCTTTCCTTCTTCTATCCACCTTTAAACATCCCCAATTACGCTGACTCAACTGGCTGGGACGAAGTGCAAGACTGGCCTTGGACGCAGGTGGGGCACTCCAATAGAAACAGGAACAGCAATAATTATTGGACCAGAGGCTGGGATTCTCGCCCCTGGTACCATAGTAGAGGAAACCCAAACCCTGATTTCTGGAGGGGGGCTCCTACAAGGAACAGATACGACTGTTTAGATATGGTCGATTGACCAATAAAGGTCATTTCCGGGGCATCAGTAACCTCAACCCCCTCAATTAAGATCCATGACGTCCTTACCCACGTAGAAAGCACTAATCCCGTGGCGATAGAGAGTTCACAAGATCACGCTACGGGGGGCGGAAATCTGTCAGGCCTACACCAAACAGAACAACCTAGTATGCCATCAAAGGAGCGTGGACTTGGGACCACAGCTGAAACTACCTGTATGTATGTACATCAAAGTACAGCAGATAATATTCTAACTCATAATGAGATTGGAATTTTGCCCGTGGGTATTGCCCCATTAACTAGTCAGGAAGAATCGAGCCCACGTAACGAGGGAAAAAGTTTGCTAAAAATAACATCCTGGAATATTGCCGGGCTGGCTAAAAAAGCGCGGGACCTGTTATTCCTAACTTTCATGGAAAGGCAGGACATAATCTGCCTGCAGGAGTGCTGGGATTTAGATGAGACCCATATTGAGGGTTTTAGTACCTTCTATGTCCCTTCGATTCAGGGCACCCGAGGCAGAGGCTCGGGGGGACTGTGCATTTTCACCTCTAATCTCTGTAATATAGAAAAGAGTACATATGAGGTTAGTGGATCGAAGGCAGGGGTAGGGAGCCTACTACAAGGTCTGTTTATTAAATTAAATGGGCGTTCTTTTTTTCTGATAAACATCTATAATAATGCGCCAAAAGTGGAGGTCAAAATCTTAATAGCGGAGTTGGACTCACTGCTAAAGAGAGGTGGGCAGGGGGCAGACTGCCTCCTCATAGCAGGGGATTTTAATTGCCACTTATGCCCCTATAGTCAAACAAAAAACTGTGGCATCTTTGACTTAAGGGGGGATCCGACCACGCACTTCGAACACTCCATAGTGGGCAACCTGCTAAATCAACTTATGCATGATTGGGATTTGGCCTTCGCCAATGAACTTTGCGAGCCATCTGTAGCATTTCAGACAACCTTCTTTGGCCGTGGGGCAGGCACTGTAATCGACTTTATTTTAGTCTCGAACAGGAATCAGGGCTGGGTGGTGGGTTTTGATACGGAGGATTTAGCAATAAGCGATCATTTTCCTATCAGCACTTCCCTTAGCCTAGGGAAATTGGGAACCCAAAAAACAAGCACGATGAATATACTTCATGGTCGCTCAGTGGCACTGGCCAGAAAAAACGGCTACGCCATAAAATGGGCAAAAATTGATCCCACAAACTTCCTGAAAGACTTGGTTCAGAAAGAAATGAGCCAGTTTGCCATCTGCTTAGAATCAAGCACCAACCCCGAGCAAATAATACAGGCGTATGACGGGATTACCGCCACAATAAACGCCAAGTTAACCAAAAAACAAAAGTTAGGGGAGGCAAAAAGATTACATGGCTGGTTCAATCGAGCCTGCACTGAAGCACACAAAGCCCTTTCACAGGCCTTAAAGACAGTCCCAAGGGATAGCGGCCGAGTTAAGGAGGCTAGGCAAGTATACAAGCAGACCCTACGAACTAGACAGATAGACCTCAAAAACGCAGCTTGGGAAGCCCTGATAAAGGCAAGCGCCCTAAGGGATAATACAATGTTCTGGAAATAAATCAATGCCCCCTTCTTCTCAGATAGGAAGGAAGACTCCTTGGAAATAGGTATACCAGAAGATACCTGGGTTAACTACTTCACCTCCCTCTATAAGAAAGAATCACTTGCATCGATCTCACAAGATGAGTTGGAGGCGGGGCGAGAGGTTCTTCCACCGCTTCATAGAAATTTCCCACTAAAAGTAATCTTTACCCCTGCAGAAGTGGAACAAGCGATCTGCCAGAGTGCTAGTCTAAAGGCCCCTGGACCTGATGGAGTTCCCATTGATCTATTTAAGGGGAACGTGGATCTCTGGGCCCCCCTACTAGCAAATGTTATGAACGCTTACACTAATTTAGGTTTCCCCAATACATGGCATGAAGCAATAGTCATCCCAATATTTAAAAAAGGGGACAGACAAGACCCAAAATGTTATCGTCCCATCTCCCTGCTAGACAACCTAATGAAAGTAGCAGGGAGGGTCCTCTTAACTAAATTACAAGCCTGGTCCGAGAGTAAGGGGATACTCTCAAAATTCCAATATGGATTTAAGTCCGGTTTGGGAACTGTAGAGCAGGGTCTAAACCTGTCCCTCATAATGAACAAATATATTGGAGCAAAAAAAGGGAATCTTTTCCTAACATTCGTCGATTTAACATCGGCGTTCGATTGCTTAGATCATGGAATGTTGTGGAAAACCCTGGCCACAATGGGGATAGATAAAAACATTTTAAGTTTTATTCAGGAGTTGTACAGAGATGCAGGCGCCACGGTGAGATTTGGCAAAAATGGCGAGCAAACCAGAAAATTTCCCATAGCAAAGGGTGTTCGCCAAGGCTGCATACTCGCGCCATTTTTATTTAACTTATATATTAACGAGGTAGCAGTATCGTTGATTGCTCTGGAGGTGGACTACCCTAAGATAAATGGTCTCTCAGTCCCACTATTGCTATACGCCGATGATGCGGTGATTATGGCCCGCACTCAGCGGGGACTCCAAAAGGCGCTAATGGGTTTTGCAACCTTCATGAGCTCTAGAGGCCTAAAAATAAATGTGGGGAAAACTTTTACGATGTCTTGTACCACCAGTAAAAAAGTTCCTGACTGCAAAACCTTCGTTAATGATTCAAAGATAGCTATGTCTAAAACGTTTTCTTATTTGGGCATTATTTTTAATAATAGGGGGACATGGTCCTCAGCGATCACCTCCCGGAACCTGGCCTTTGCACGCTCAATAGGGGCAGTTAAACAATTTGCAAAAAAACTCGGCGGGAAACCGGTAGACACACTACTTAAGATCTATGCAGCAAAATGTGTGTCTACTGCGGTTTATGGGGCGGGGATCTGGGGACTTCCGGATAGCTCACAAATACAAAGGGTGGAAAATGCTTTTTTGAGGTATCTTTTAGCAGTCCCGCGTTCCACATCCACCACCATATGCCACAACGAACTTGATAGACCCCATATCAGTGATTTGATAAAGGTAGCGCCAGTTATGTTATGGTACAAGATTTGGACATGCGAGGACACGACTTTCAACAGGGAAGTAATTTATGATTGCTTGGAGCAAGCCGAGGGCTCCAAGCAGCCATGGTTGGCCTATGTTAAGAAATTTCTGAATTCTATCGACCAACCAGAGTTATTTTCAAATCCAACATCTTGTGCCCTAATCTCAAAATTAAAAAAGTCATGCCTTGGTTTACTGGAGGAGAGGAGATATTATCTGGATGGGCACAAGTCTACTATCGTAGCCCATCGTCAGATCCTCCATGATCATGGCCTTCATCCCTATTTGGCGCCAAATTTTTCATGTTATCACAGAATGCTCTTAGCACGAATGAGGACGGAATCTTTCTTTAGGCTAACAACGTTCCCTGCGCCAAATGATTGGTCCGGGAAACTGATAAATTGTCCGTGTGATGGAGTAGCCACCCAGTCTAACATACACTGTATCCTCTTCTGTCAGTATTATCAGTGGGGGAGGAAAAAATACCTGTTACCACTGTTAAAGTTATGGGGTTTGAGAAGTTGTAAATCTGCCCTTCATAGATTGTACTTGCTGCAAGATGAGCTTACCATTGTAGTGGTGATAAAATTTTTGTCGTTTATTATAAAATGTAGAGGAACCATGAGAAATGAATAGGAGTATGAGGGTTTGTATGAGTATTATTTTGTGCCTAATAACATCATATAATACATAAATATGTTCATATTTACCTCAACTGTCCCATCAACTTAATGAATTTACTTTCCTATCAAATGAATTTTATGCAAAGTTTTTAATGGCTTTCAAGATTAGATTAATTGAAAAGTGTAATGAAGTGCATATTTTTGTAGTGTTTTTTAAACCACCAAGTTTTTATTGTTGTGTTTTGATTGTATTTTGTATTTATGCCTGCTTTTATGGTGTTTGCCAACCACCGAATAAAGCTATCTTTGAATTGAATTGAATTGAGTGGTTTGCAATGGATAGTTGATAATGTTGAGACGACAAGGCAAATAATGTGGCATTTGGTGTGTCTTAGTTGTGTGACATGATGTACAATGCCGAGTGTTTTGAGAAGGGTGAGATATCTCTTTTTTTGAGTTTTTGTAGTCGTGGAGGTTGAAATCACCCAAGAACTTGGTGTGGTCAAGGTGGATGGATGAGGTTATGAGGAGAGCTCAGAATTAATCAATTAAATCCTTGTTCTGCGCAAGAGGCCAAATGAGGGAATGGAATGTAGCAGTCTGAGTTGCAGAGTGGAAAATTACATATTAGTAGCTCCATGGCGTTAAGCTGTAGCTTGCAGGGAGTCCACTCCTCAAGCTTTCTTGAACCAAGGCAAAGTCTTTAGGGCTGTAATACCAAATTGTGCAGCAGGTGCAGTCCCTTAGAGTGCAGTCCTTTGGGTGCAGATTTAGATTCCATCAGGGCAGTCCTTCTTCTCCTTGTAGTTTCAGTCAACATATCTGAGTTTCTTGGCAACTCGCACATATTTATTCCTGGGTATCAAGCTGGGGTGCACCCCTGACCAATGGGATGCAGTGTGCCATCCAGTTTATGAGCACTTCCTCCAAAGCGGGGCATGTTCTTGTCCCAGAAAGCACTCATCTTCCAAAATCCAAAATGAAGAAAGTCTCTCGTGAAGAGTTAGATGTGGCTAAGTCAACACACGGTTGTGGCTAAGATTCCCTAATACTCCCTTTACAATCTAATTGCTGGGGGCCCTCTCTGGCTGGAGATGCAGATGTGGGGGTGAGGCTGTGTCCTGTCCAAACTGTCATTAGCTCTTTATACCAGTTTGGCCTCTACACCCCCTTCCTGCCTTATGTTCCTGCAATTTTAGTTCTCATCCCACAGAAAATCCTTTGTCTCTCCGGTAGGCCAATTCACAGCTCATTATGACAGCTTAGCTGGGCCTGGCAGAGTCCAGCCAATCAAAGAAGGGCTGCTGGAAGGCTGGATTTAGTGTCATATAAAATAAAGCTCTATAACTTATTTTCTGTAATAGTTACAACAAATCTAACAATGGCAAGTTTTGGGATATATCCTAACTATTCTTTTAAGTTCTTGAATTACATTTTTAGCTAATTTCTATCAATAGTTATACTATATTAAATAATACCCATGTTAGCCTATGAAGCCAATGCACTACAATATGGAAACATGAAATTGGCAGTTTTTCCTTCACCTGAGCATATAAAACATCTTTTATAATGTCCGTGCTTATAGTTTAATGGCATACTATCCATGAGGCACCCAGGATAGACTTTGGCCCAATAGGTACTTCCAAA